>NC_135725.1:51684569-52292930 GCF_964656455.1 Halichoerus grypus | reverse complement strand
TGCACTGGATTTCCATATAGTCGTCGGTTTGATTTGCTCCATTCCTCTAAGGGTGATAGTCCTAGATATGGGAATTCAGGAAGTGGCTTGTAGTTTTACTCTGCACTGAGGTGACTTCTGTTTCTCCTGAAAGAGCTTCTTCAGAAGTTGGATAGCTAAAATTCAAAGCCAGGACAGCCTTGTGTGAGACCATGGATAATGAAATATTAGGACATATCCGTTTGGGTTGATCAGTTTTGCAAACTTGGGTATTTTTCACTTAATAGTAAGACTCACTGTGTAGAAAGGGCCGAATGGATGGCCCCAGAACTAAAACTTCTTTATGTTCCCAGGGGAGACACAGTTAAGAGAGCAGAAATTGGGATTGCTTTATAACCATGCCTGCCAGGACAGGACAGTAACACTTATTGACAAATGTGATAATACAGTTTCTCAAGAATGGTCCATGGGACAAAGAATGTTGAAATTATCTGTTGCCTATATTTTCCATCCATTCATCCACCCATCTCTGAGGATATGATGCCTGAAACAAGGTAATAAAAAAGAAAAAAGAAAAGTTCATGTCCTCATAGAGTGTCTAGATTTCCAGACAATAGAGAATAAAATTATAGGGTATTAAAAGTGCTATGAAGGAAATAGACAGGACAAGAGGGTAAGTGGGGGAGGTGATAACTAAGCTGAGACTTGAAGGATGAAGAAAAATCAGCCATGTAAAGAGCTGGAGGGAGAGCATTTCAGGCAAAGAGAACTGGAAGTTCAAAAGCCTTGATGGAAAAGAATAGGAGATATTCAAGGAACTCAAAGGAGATTAGTTGGGTTGGAGTGAAGGGAATGGGGAGATTGGTACTAGGATAGGTTGAGATGGGGTGGGCAAGAGTTCCAATTCTATCCTAAGACCAGTGAAGACACATGAAAGAATTTTAAGCCAGAGAGTGGTGTGATATGACTTGTGCTTTAGAGAGATTGCTTTGGGCACCCCTTGGGGGGAACCATTTGGAAAAGGGGCAAGAGTGGAAGCAAGGAACCCAGGTTGAGAGTAGATATTTTGGTACGCCAGGTAAGAGCTGTGGTGGCGTAGATAAAAGTAGGAGCAGTGGAGTTGGAGAGAAGACTGATTGGAGAGATGTTTTTAGTAAGTTATTTGGGATGCATTTGGGCCCAGGTCAACAGCTGTGATCACCAAAGGCAGTTTTCCAGAAGTGCCATTGATTATCCATCTACTTATAAGGTCTTTACTGCATTAACCGGACAGTTTTTTGAGAACCAGTAAATAATCTTATTCTGCATTACATCTTTAACTTGATGGTCTTAAACTTGGTTAGGTCCCTTATACTTTGGACAACAAAATAAATAATTTACTTAATTGGACTTTGGTTGTGGTTGAGGCTTAAATTTCTCAGGTTTCGCTTGAGACTTAAATTTCTGAGAGTGTCTCCTGGTACATTTCCTATGTGTACACAGGACAAATACATATTCCTATACATTTAACATTTAAATAAAATAATGTGTTTTTATGATCAGTTTTCTTAAAGTCATTTTTTATTTTTATTATTGAAGGTAATCTATTATTTAGGTGAAAATAAATGTCTTGAGTATATCATGTTCTAGATGAATGATATCTAAGAATCATTTCAGAGGTGAAAGGAGATGATCATTTCTAAATGCTGAATCTGTACCACGTGACTTTGTAACTGGTCATTATTCAAAAGATATTTGTTGAGTTCCTGCTGTGTGTCAGACACTTTCCAGAAGCTGGAGCTGACTCGGACTCACAGATTCTTTCAGCCTTGGCCTCACCAGTAAATCCAAGGGGACTTGGCCGAACAGCCATGGTGGCTGCTCAAACAAGCACCAGGGGATAAACCATTCAGTGTCATCCCCTGTCCTGAATGCCATTGTGTAGCTGCTTCCTGAAACAATGAAGCAATCAACCGAGACCTGGAAACTCTTCATCAAAAAACAGTTTGTTTGTTTTGTTTATTTTGCGAGTCTTGGTTTCTGTAAGCTGACTTACTCTAAACCAGTTTATATTTATAGATTCTGTGTTACGAGTGGCATGCTAAGGAATGCAAAGTAGATTAAGAGATGCCCAGTGAGGAGAAATTAAGCTCTGTGAAGAATATGACAAGTAACAAGACTGGGATGATGAATAAATGCTCTGTGAATTCGCAGATATACAGAGGACCCCTCTGGCTGGAAGGACAACAGGGAGGAGGCAGTGAAGGATAAATAGAAGATACTCGTAGCTTTGGATCCCAGTTCTACCTCTTACTAGCTGTGTGACCGTGGGGGGATGTCTTACCTCGTGGAAGCCTCGGTTTCTTTATCGGCGAAAGAGGAACCTTAACACCTCCTCATAGACATGATGATAAAAATGTAAAGTGCTTAGCCCACTTTAGTGTCTGAAATATGGAAAACCCTCAGTAAATAGTATCAGTAAATACAGTAAAAACTCAGTAAATGGTTTTGTGCTTTGTTTGTCTATAAAGTAGCAATATTACCTCATGGGATTGTGGTCAAGATGAAATAAAATGACATAATTAAAAGGGCTGGCATAGTGCTTACCCTGTGGTAAACATTCTATAAATATTTACTATTATTATTATGGAAGATATAGATAGATGAGAGAAGGCATTTCAGGCATACAGAAGAGGCACATTGCCTGGTCTTCCAGGACTCTAGTGCAAGGATTTTTTTTCAGGTGAGTAGATAGTTGATGGTCGTAAAATGTATGAAACATAAATGAAGAGCCTCTTAATTAGGGTTACTGAAGGAAGATGCCAGGATTCCAGAAGAAAGTCTGGTGAGTGATCTCTAAGTATTCTTCTGAGATTCTGTGCTATCTCCCAAGCTTCCAGCTGTTTCTGAGAAAGACTACAGTGAAACCCATAAGTATATTTGGTGACACACCATTTCCTGCTCATTTTTCCCCCTTGAGTTTTAAGAGCCAGAGTCAAGGAGAGGGAAAAGAGAAGAATAAGGAGGGTGCGGTGGGGGGGAAACCCACCTAGCTCTCCAGGAAATGAGTCTCCAGGCAGAACTGAGACAGCTAAACAATATGTCACTTCACATACTTTGTGTGTGTGAGTCAGTAGGAGGGTTCTGGGTTTGCCAAAGTTCACCTGACGGCTGTGCAAGAGAAGGACTACTCCCTTATGGCAGGAAGCATGGCTTCAAGCATTAGGCTCTTAAGAGGAGCTGGAGAGGTGTGGAGACGCCTTGCAGAGCTATTTCCGTGGCATTGACCAGAGTTGGAGGACAATGTAGTGCATTATTCCCTAAGTGTTCCATGAAATGTTACGTGAAAAGTTTCTTTCCTGGGGGACTCCTCCAGACCTTTGAAATGCCAGCATGAATTGTGAGTGTCCAAGGAGGGAAAGTTGAATTCTGTACTCCACAAACTTACTGGAAAGTGATAATTTTTGGTGTAGAATGTACATTAGAGGCTTGAGCAGACACTTGGGCAAAGCTGATTCAGGATCAGAAATACCAGGCTAAATCATTTCTTTGTTCTTGCCCTTCCCAGGGGATCCAGACACAGGTGTTTGCAGGCAGTTTTGCTTTAGCCAGCAGCCAAATGGGGGTCACTATCTGGGGGAGCACAGTCATTTGGGAGAACCTGATGGGGTATGGTAGGGAAAATAATGACCCTCCAAAGATATCCACATTCAAATCCCTAGAACCTGTGAATATGTTACCTTCCATGTCAGAAGGGACTTTGCACATGTGGTTAGCTTAAAGGTACTGAGATAGGCCATCATCCTGGAGTATTAGGGTGGGCCCAGTGTAATCAGAGGGAGGCAGGTGGGTGAGGGTCTGAGGAGATGCAAGGGCAGAAGCAGAGGGGCCATGAGTCAGGGAATGTAGGCAACCTCTAGAAACTGGAAAAGGCAAAGAAGTGGATTCTCCCCTAGAGCCTCCAGAAGGAACACAGCCCTGCCACCCATTTTAGACCTTTTTTTTTTTTAAGATTTTTATTTTATTTTTGAGAGAGAGCGCCTGCCTGAGAGAGCACAAGCAGGGGGAGCAGCAGAGGGAGAGGGAGAAGCAGGCTCCCTGATGAGCAGGGAGCTGGATGCAGGGCTGGATCCCAGGACCCTGAGATCAGGACCTGAGCCAAAGGCAGACACTTAACTGAGCTATCCAGGCACCCCCATTTTAGACTTCTGACCTGCAAACTGTAAAGTAATACATTTTTGTTGTTTTAAGCCACTAAGTTTGTGGTAATTTATTTAGGTAATTTATTATAGCAGCCACTGGAAACCACTGCATGGTTATTGGTCTCACCTTTCCTGTGCTTGAGGGTACACGGATAACATACCCTAGTACTCTTTTACAACACTGACACTTGGCGGGGAGGCCTGCCACTTAACACTATCTGGCCAAGGGGATCCTGCTTTCTGGCTGTTCTTCCTCCAGCTCCCTGCTCTCGAGGGGCCCAACATCACTCCAGTCAGCTTACTGACTCACACACACAAAGTATGTGAAGCGACATATTGTTTAGGTGTCTCAGTTCTGCTTAGATATGCAGTGACCAGTCATCAACAAGCTCCGAAAGAAGTGCTGCTACTGGTCACTGGTCAGTGATGTGTACCTGTTATTTGTGCACTGAAGAGCTACCTGCCCAGTTTGTACTTCAGGTACTTACTAATATAACATTCTGCGGTAACTGAAATCTGAACGTGGTTGTTATTGGACTGGTGTTACTTAACCAAACCATGGTCATTGAAATACATGCCTATTAGAGCCATACAAAAATGAGGACTGCATGTATTTAGATTATGCTGTAAATCCTACAGTATAATTGTTATAACTGGACTGGTGGGCAGCCATGCCCTCATGAATCCACTGAATACCAAAGTCTGAATCTGGCTGATGCAAGGGTTAGGGATGTCCGTTAACTATGTATGAATTTGAAGTTGAGCAAAGGAGGGGAACCTGGGTGGCTCAGTTGGTTAAGCATCTGACTCATGATTTTGGCTCAGGTCATGATATCAGGGTCCTGAGATTGAGTCCTGCATGGGGCTCTGCACTGGGTATGGAGCCTGCTTGGGATTCTCTCTCTCTCTCCCCCTCTGCCTCTCCACCCCACTCCCCCTGCTCTCTCAAAGAAAGAAAGAAAGAAAAAGAAAGCGAAAGAGAGAAAAGAAATTGAGCAAAGGATAGTGCAGCACGATTTGTACCTTGTTTCTGATAATCACAGTTCAGTTCTCTCTCTAGGAAACAGATTCTGAGATGCTGAGATGGAGGGTCATTGGGGACTACTTACGGAACAAAGCCTGGCGGGTGAAATGAGGTCAGCAGAACTGGGCAGAGGGAGAGGCTGTGATACAGGAGGGGTGGTGGGGGTGGGGTCTGGAACTGGGATGGCACTAAGGCAAGGAGGCTGGGTCTTCGTGTCCATCAGCCGGTCATTGGATGTGGGCTGCCCAAACCGCAGTAGATAAACTCCCTCCAGAGAGGGGGCTGTCTTTGCGTGTAGTTCTTGGAGAGGCTCTCACCTGAGAGTTGGCAGGCTCCAGTACTCCCGGCAACAAATGCCCCGGTCCTAAAGGGGTCTGGGCAGCACCTTACAGGGTCCACTACAACGGTTATTCTATGATTCTGGTGCCATCAGACAGCCAAACTTTAGAGGGGACTGAGCACTATTTCTAGCAAGCCTCAAGTCAGAATCTGGGGCAAAGTAAGCAGAAGAGACAGATGCACAGGAGAGCTAACAGGTTGCTGGAGGAGGAAGACAGGGCCACCACCTTCTAGGCCAGAACGTGCCCCTTCCCAGAGTAAAGAACAGAGTAAAGGCCTCCTGGGCCTGGATTGGCCTCCACTTGCATTTTCACTTCTGACAACTTGTTAATTTGAGAGAAGTTGAAGGTCTTGTGCCTTGGTCTTGTCTTGGCATTTTAGGGTACTTGGACTTTGAATTGGAACAGAGGGAGGAAATAACAAAAACTTGAAATAGAAAGTTGCTAGGTTTGACATTTTGTAGTCAGTTTTTCCTCTAGTAAAATATAGATATAACGAAGAGGTGAAGTTTTGTTTTGTTTTGTTTGACTCCCTGCCCCTCCAGCCCCGTCCTCCTTTTTCCTTTTGGTTCTTAGACCCCACACAGATGTCAGCTCCTCTGCAGTTTGGTTACCCAAGCACTTTAGTCATAAAGAACTGGGTGCCTGGCGTCTGGCTCCCACTTCCCTGAACTGGGAAGCAGGAGGGTCAATATCTCTCATTCGCTGAAGTGACTGATCAACTCACACTTAAGGTTTTGAGGACCCCCCCCCAAAGGAGGGGTTGGCAGATCCCTGAAGTCAGTAGGGAGATGATCAGGGCAATAATAGAGGACTTTGTCACAAAGGGCTGACAGTCTGTTTTACAATTGCTGATCTCAATGCTTAGGCTGAATGCCAGATAAAAAAAAGATCAGTGCACACTTCATGGGATATTCTCATTAGAGAGACTGAAGATGCCCCTGCCTGTTTAGTTTTGACATCCTGGGGGGACTGAGCATTGGGAGGCTCCCTGACACAGGCTGTTTATCTGGAGAACCCAGTCTGATGTGTTGGGGAAGCTGCCTGGAGAGTCTGAGTTAGGAAAGATGCTGAGGGCAGAAGGAGCCCCTGGCTGACTGACTGATAGCTGCCCTGACTTGGCACCTGCAGAGGGGGGAGGGGCAGGGAGCCACCTGGGTATTTGGCCATCTGGGGACTAGAGTTTCCACCAACAGTCCTCAGTTGGCTGAAGGATGTTTTTGTTTGTTTGTTTGTTTTAAATGATACCCAATGCTTACCTTTAACCCAGGGTGGGATATATTATAGTTTTTGAGTTATTCAGAGGTAACGTTTTGAATGTAGGATGATAAAGAGATAATTGTCTAGTCTCTAGACTTTTTTTTTTAAAAAAAGATTCTGTTTTTTAAAAAAAGATTCTGTTCTGAGAGAAGGGGAGAGAGAGTGAGAGCGCGCGCACTCGCAAGCTCATGTTGGGGAGGGGCAGAGGGAGAGGGAGAAGCAGACTTCCCGCTGAGCAGGGAGCCTGATGCAGCTCGATCCCAGGACCCTGAGATCATGACCCGAGCCGAAGGCAGATGCTTAACGACTGAGCCACCCAGGTGCCTCTCTAGTCTCTAGACTTTAGGGGAATAGTGAAGAATAACTAAATCCCAAAACCAGGGTTTGGATGAGGAAGAGATAGAGGAATTAGAGTGTGTAAATATCCTCTGATGTTGATACTGTGTAGGAGACACAGATCGGTGACTCTATCAATTTAGTTCTAGGTCCTATGTGTCTGGACCAGTTGATATAAAGTTTGTTTTGGTTTCAAATGGAGAATTCTCTCATCTCATTTGATCTAATAGCAGGCAATGAAGCCATGACAATAGAGCTTATAGCACTATGCTTAGCGAATGATGCCTAGAAACCGAAGATCTACCTGATTGGTAGGGAGAGGGATTGCATGTGTTTGGAAAAAATAAGAGAGCTGAACTGGTGGCAGAAGAGTGAAGGACAAACGGTCAGCGTCCTTGTTCTTTTTGTTGAGGGTGTGCTTTCCCTGAAAGAGCATCAAGGACTATCTAGAGATAAAATGTAAACTGTAATTTTAAATTTTCCTTTTGACCAGCAACGTCTGTTTTTGTCAAGCAAAAAACAAAGACTGCCCCAAAATACCAATTCTCTGACACTTTCCTTTGCTGGAAGTATATTACTTTGCTTAACATGGAGTCCTCATCTCATAAATAGCATTAAGAAAGTTTTTTTTTTTTTTTGATCGTATTGCTGTAATTGGAGTTTTAAATGAAGACTCTTTTCATCTGTTCAGGAAGGACACCTGTTTGTGCTTTCTGTAATTTAAATTGCATAATAAGGCAGCTTTGCAAAGGAACTTTGTGTTTATCACAAGATACCTTATAGGTAGAAAGTCATAGTTTTCCCAGTACCAGGAACTTGAGACATAGAGAGAAACTAAAGAAGGTGAAACAGACTCAATTAAAGTGACTTTGGCACCTCAGGTCTGGATTTCTGGTTTCTGGTAATCTCACTTTAATGGGGATTTTTTAAATCATTATTTGGAAGTTTTCAATAGTTCTGAGGTCTAGTCAAGAATGCCACAGCATTTAAGAACAAGATGCAGTTGTTAGGTGTAAATGACAGAAACCTAAGTTGAGATTGTCTGTATAAGACTAATTAAAAGGTTGATTTTTGGGTGAGAAATTCACAAACATTTAGAGCTATCTGTATATTGTGAATCAGTTCAAAATGAAACTGAATGGTAAAACTACAATTCTGTCTAATATAAGACAGCCCTAAAAGTTGTAAACAATATCTAAAAAAAAAATTATGCCCCCAAGTTGAAATCCTTCAGTGTTAGAATACACTGTTTCCTGTGCCGACACACACACACACACACACAAAAAGCCATTCATTTCCTGCTTTAACTTGTCCCTCGGAAGGTAGGATAGTGGCATAATATGACTCATTTCCCTCACAAACCAGATGTTGCCATTCTAACGAGAAATGGCATGGATGGAAAGCAAATTAGTAAATACTAAAGTGTCTGTCCTCGACAACTGTTTATTAAGTTGGACAGTGAATGGTGGAGTTACTCATCTGAAAATGTACATTGGATTAAATGTGATTAATATTCCAGTTATTAGATAAAGATGTCTTAACCTGACACATTTCCTTTCCATGTACTTTAAATGAGGACCCTGAGTTCATCTTGCTGGAACTATTAGAATAGTGACTCGTTTACATGATTACTTGTTTCCTAAGCCTGACTTGTTAATAGGCTTGCTTTCTTAGTCATACTTTAGAGAAGGTTTTTATTTGATTGTTGAATCATAAGGAGACAGGGGTCTTGGTTCCAGCCTCATCTCCTGGCTTAGATGTGATTTTGCTTTGTTCCTTAGCCTTTTCACACATAAAAGAAATAAATTATTAGCAGTAGCTCTGAGTTGTAAAAATAAGTGCATTTGCCTGTTTAAATCCTCAAGTAAAATCTTTATTTTTTTCCAATAAAATCTTTAAATTGTAAAACTCTAGTACATTACTCATATTTTAATAAAAGGAGGAAAACACACCCCAAATGAATTTAGGAACTTGATTAGGGTAAATTGGTCAGTTTAGAATTTAAATTCATGATTCTTTTCTAGTCCATTTTCTGGATGGTAATTGATGCATATACAGATAAATTTAGTAACATGCACTTTAAAAGTCCTATTTAAGATCTTATTCTTTGAATCAGAGGGTTACATCCTGGTAGTCTATTTTGGCCCTCAGAAATGTTTTATTTGTTCATAGAAAGCACCGATTTTTCTTTTTAGTTGTCAACCTCTAGAAACACAGAGACTTCACATAAAAATTAAGATTGCCAGTTACTTTTGAAAAATCAGGGGCGCCTGTGTGGCGCAGTCGGTTAAGCTACTGATTCTTGTTTTCTGCTCAGGTCGTGATCTCAGAGTCTTGAGATCAAGCCCCCGAACGCCCACCCTGAGGGGCTCTGTGCTCAGGGCGAGTCTGCTTGAATTTCTCTGTCTCTCCCCCCCTGCCCCTCCTGTTCCTGCGTGCTCTCTAAGATAAATAAATAAATCTTAAAAAAAAAAGAGAGAGAGAATAAAAATCAGAAAATCCAGCAATGCTAGGTTTTATCCCCACATAAGCAACAGCTGCCAGCACTGGGTAACTGCCCCCCTTAAATGGTACGTGTGCCCCAGCAATATTTGTCTCTTCCTCTCTGCCTGACAGCTCAACACATTTGAGTATGAGGCCCTGATTCTACAAATCACAGTTTTCTTCCTTGGCCTAGATAGGAAATTCTGGCATTGAGAATAAATAATTTAGGCATCATTAAGTGGTATTTGTATTCAAAGAGATTAGATACCTGCAGGAAGACTTAGGGTACTGCTTATTTCCTAAGAAGTTAGTTCTAACTTTTTTCTACGGGTTTGTCCAAAGATGCATTTGCAAATGGTTTACCAAGACTGTGGCATAACCAGCCCTCCCCTCCCAACATACACATATCACACGCTTACTCTAGCAACTCCTCTAATTAATGGTCTAGCACAGCTCGTAAGATTCCCAAAGCCAATTAAACAATGCTCACCCTGTACCTCCCCGTAGATTGGAGAGTAGCTTGGCCAACTCTGTGATTGATATGAAAAGTAACAACGTATTCTTAAGCACTTTTAGCACTGTTGTTACTCTATGAGGCACAAGCTTTCAACACAGTGGCCTTTTATCCTCTGTGCTTTTGGAGTGTGAGAACACCAGGAAGGCTACAAGCTCTACAATGTTCCTGGGCTGGGAATAAAGGCAGGGGAGGGGAGTAAGGGTGGGGGGGTGGGCAGCAGGGGAGTGACAGTCGGGGGACGGAGCTGGCAGCTGTCATCTGAATAGTATTTCCCTCTTTCATTATCCCGTTGTCCTAAACCTCCATCCATTCATATTCATGGTTTCCACCTCTCTGCACACGGCCAAGGCTAACTTCCTTTGCACATTTTATTTCCTTGTCTGTCTGGGATTTTCATTTGGATTTCTAAGAATCATTGAACTGTTTCAGAAAAAAGATCAGCTAGTAGAAACTGGAGATGTTTGGTAGAGAGTCTCCTGGGAGGAATTTATTTAAATATAACAAGTTAATGCCAAATCTATATAGTAAGTTAAGTTTATGTTCATTGGTCTTTATTTATTTTTGTTTATTTCCTGCTAATCTGGTGATTATTTAGTTCCACATGTATGAATGCTAATATTCATGTCATAAGAGAAAAAAATGAGGAAAACATTTTATATTCTAATTACCCAAGGAATACATATTTAGTATAGAAAATAAAACTACAAAAGTTCAAAATTTAAAATTACCCTATCCTACCATCTAATTATTGTTAACTTTTGAGTTTCTTTTCAAACACGTATGTATACTTTTTAGGAAATTGAGATAATTTTAGACATGCTCTTTTATCATCTACTTGTTGAAGTGTAATACTTAGTCATAAATATTTCCATATCTTTAGCTATTGTATTAAAGCTTTTAAAATATCTCTGTAGAATTACATTTATGGGTACTCCATGATTGATCTATTTTTAGTAAGATAGGTTTTTCACACCCAAGCTTTGTGCACATCTATGATTTTTCCTTTGGAAAAATTCCCAGAGGTAATTTGTGGGTCAAAAGGTATAGTTGGGCTTTATGGTGACCCCTAGGAAGGTTGAAGGAACTGAATAAACCTCCCAATGGCATTTTATGAGAGCTCTAAATAGGGAACTTTTCTGAGGATGTCTTTTTGGGAAGCTGCTCTCAATATTCTTTGGCTGCTTTTACCTAGATTTTTTTTTTTTTTTAACCCAGATATTTTTACTCTGTAAAAAGACAACCATTTAAGTTTCTTGGTTTATAGGAAAATGTTTGGAAAAAGACTAGGCCATCTTAACCATCATCCTAATTAACATTTGTTTTATATCATGAATGGAAGACCAACTCTTCTGTAAGAAAACTAAAAGTCAGCTGGGAAACATGTATTTGCTTTGAGAACTCTTGGGACCAAGAAAATAAAATACTTAATAATGACAGCATAATGAGGCCATAGGGGTGCTGAAAATATTAATTAAAGAATGATTTTAAAGTTTTCCAGAAGCCCAGGGAGAGTGTGTTTTGTAGGCCACTTTGCTGAGAAGGATGCAGTTCAGAACAGGTAAATTCCTTTACTGACAAACACTAATATGTTGTGACTACCTGGGGTGACTTTAGTCAGAGCTAAATTTTAAAGCACATCCAATTACAGTTCCCCCTCTTATAAATGTAATGCACCATATTTATTGGAGTCCTATTATTCTCTTGAGAAGATGAAGCACAGCTAACCACACCCATATTTTTAAATATTTAGGCTACAGAGCTAAAATTTTAAATATATCTGGAGAGGTTTAGAAGTAGATACTGTACTGTCTATATGCAGTGTCCCGACTTGCAACAAAAGAGCTATAGGAACACAAGCCCTGACCTGACCAACTGAATTAGAACTTAAGGCTCTGGTCAAAAGAATCATGTTGCATAAATAGGTAAAATATGGACAGATGCTTCCTGGTGTTGTCTAATGAAACTTAAATTTTCAGTGGCCCCTCTGATTTTAACAAGGTCTCTAATTCCTAGCAGTAAAACTGGTGGTTGTTATAGTAGCCAGCTTGGCAAATGTAACCTCCTGTTGTCCATGCAGGAAGACTAACCATGTAAAGATTACGTGACTTGATTGTACAACCTGATGCCAGTGTGAAACCCCAGTTGGAAAATTCACTATATTTTGTCATAAAAGCAGTGAAGGTTTTTTGTTTGTCTTCAGTGATTCTTAATCACTTAGGAAATCTATAAATTGGAGTAGTATAGAGGGATAAAGCTGTTACATGCCTTAGAAGAGAATCTATACTAATTATTATAATATGTTGCCAGCATGATTGTTTTGTAAGACATGTCCCATTGAGGTCCTGGGAACTGTAGCTACTGGTCTCCTAAGGACAGGAGACCTTCCATGAAAGAAGAAAGTTCTGGATCTTTGTTTTTGTGTTACAGTAAAGGGAACTCTGAAATGTTTTATGTCTAGAGTGAATGTCCAAGATTAATCTTTCCTGATGGTTCTTTCTTTTTTTTTTTTAAAGATTTTATTTATTTATTTGACAGAGAGAGAGAGAGCACAAGCAGGGGGAGTGGCAAGCAGAGGCAGAGGGAGAAGCAGGCTCCCCACAGAGCAGGGGGAGCCCGATGTGGGCCTCAATCGCAGGACCCTGGGATCATGACCTGAGCCGAAGGCAGTCGCTTAACCAACTGAGCCACCCAGGCGCCCTTTCCTGATGGTTCTTTTGCTTGAATATCAAGCTCAATAAAGTACTTAACACCAACAACACTAATAATATATGAAGCTGGTCCAGTAATTAATAAAAATGAAGTTCAAACCCATTTAGATTTTTATACATCAAACAATAGTAATTCCCCTGAATTTTATTCATTCACCACATTCATGTATCCATTCCTTCATTCACATATTAACACGTACCTGAATTGAGTGTCTTAAGTTGAGTGCAGCAGACACCTGGAGCTGTTAAGGTTGGGCTGGTTGGGCTTCTCGCCCTCAAGGAGATCACAGCTCAGTGGCACAGAGAGAAGAACTCTAATAGTGCGGTGAGCGTTACCAGCCAAGTGCGCCTGGGTGTGCAGGCACAAGGATGGAACAGCTAGCCCTGCCTCAAAGTCTGCTCTGTCTCCCTCAGCTTCATTCATCTTATTTTAATTTCTGGTTTTTTCTAGAGCCTGTCTGCTCCAATTATGGCACCTTCTGTCTCACAGGCAGTTTGTTAGAAACGCAGCCATCTCAGACCCCATGCAGACCTGTTGAATCCTGATTTGCATTTTAACAAGATCCAAATTTTGTGATGTGATTAGAACTCCCCCTCTGTAAATCAGAGAGGTACCATTACCAATATATGCTCTTACAAGGTTGAGCAGAGAGCATGCACTCTTCATCAATGAGTGTTGGAATAATTGAGTAATAATAGCTCCCTTTTGATGTGTCTATTGCTTGGCAGTGTGGCTCCTCAATGACTCAAATATATGATCTTACTCATTTCTTTGTATAACCTCAAGAAAAGAATACTTATCCCCATTTCGTACATTGGAAAAGAGAAGCTCACAGAGCTTAAGGGATGTGTGCAAGGCCAGGCAGCAAGTAATAGCTGAGCCAGAATATAAACTCAGGACTGCTTGCTTCCGAAGCCTTGCTCCCGTCCCTGCCGTACCTGCACAGACTCCCCAGGGCTGGAGACCTATCCCTGAACGCTTGCTTTACACTGTTCCCTTTTATCTGTCAGTTTCATGATGGAAATTTAGTCCACCAAGCCCAACCAGCTCTAAAAGTGGAGTTACTTATTTTCTGCCCCAAATATAATTAATAATTGCTTTAAACTTGCTAGCATGAAGCCCTGGGCAGCTGCCAGGTCCTGAAGGCAGTTTTGGTCAGTGGTTGAATCCCACTGGTCTGCTTATTTACAGTTTTAGTTGTTAGATGAATTACTTCTCTGCAAATCTTCAGGTAGACCCCACCTTGGGGGATCATTTGGGGAATAATTGGCTGGCAGATGACCTGTCAGAAACCTGGGCCTTAAGAGACTGTTTCTTTGCTATGGGATGTATTTTACTCAGGGAATGCTTTTTGGATCAACTTTTAAAAGATTTTTTTAATTCATGGGATCTGCTTTTCTTTTCAAGTTTTTTTCTATTCAATGAAAGGAAAAGTGTAACATTTTACAATCATTGTAATAAGTGTGAACATTATGAGGATATATGAAGACAAGTTAATAATCTCTCCTTTAATTTTCCTTCCCACTTCCTTCCTCCCGCTTTCTCCACAGATGGGCTTGCATCGTTCCACACCTTTCTCCTTCCTCACACTCATGTGCATATGCAGGGTTTTCAGTTTTACAAAAAATACTCTGCTATTTGCTTCTAATATGTCATGGACATCCCTCTCTCTGCTCTCCAATCTCACTTGCAAAATTTATTTTTCTTCACTACAAGGATTCTCAATTTGAGCAGGGGAAGATGAGACTATTTCAGTTTAGCTAGGTCAGACTGGAGTTTAAGAGCTATACCTATAAAGGTAGTGATGCAAAATAAAAGGTGCTTTTAAAATGTGAAAATGCCTATATTAATCTGTAAGGAATTACCTTTCTGATCTAAATTATTGAAAAAGAGTGGTTTATCCTGATATACATCTTTTTCTCTATTCTCCAAAACTAAGTTGAGTGATAGTGACTCTTTTTGGACAGAAAATATGCCTTATTCTGGCAAAATTATTGCAGCACCTACAATGTTGTAAAAGCATGCTGCACTCATTTCTATTATTATTATTATTTTATTTATTTTTTCATCATGATAAGTGTACTCTTAAATCCCTATCACCTATTTCATCCATCCCTCCACCCACCTCCTCTCTGGTAACAATCAATTTGTTCTCTGTAGTTAAGAGTCTGTTTCTTGATGTGTGTGTGTGTGTCTCCCTCTTTTTTTCTAAGTTCATTTGTTTTATTTCTTAAATTCCACGTATGAGTGAGATCATATGGTATTTGTCTTTCTCTGACTGACTTATTTCGCTTAGCATCATACTCTCTAGCTCTATCCATGTTGTTGCAAATGGCAAGATTTCATTATTTTTTATGGCTGAATAATATTGCAATATATATACCTATATATATATCACATCTTCTTTATCCATTCATCTATTGATGGACACATGGGCTACTTCCATAATTTGGTTGTTATAAATAATGCTGCAGTAAACATAGGGGCGCATGTATCCCTTTGAGTTAGTGTTTTTGTGTTTTTTGGGTAAATACCCGGTAGTGTGATTACTGGATCATGAGGTAGTTCTATTTTTCATATTCTGAGGAACCTCCATACTGTTTTCCAGAGTGGCTGCACCAGTTTGCATTCCCACCAGCAGTGCAAGAGGATTCTTTTTTCTCCACATCCTCACTAACACTTGTTTCTTGTGTTACTGGTTTTGGCCATTCTGACAGGTGTGAGGCGATATCTTCTTGTAGTTTTGATTTGCATTTCCCTGATGATGAGTGATGTTGAACATCTTTTCATGTGTCTGTTGGCCATTTGTATGTTTGTTTTGGAGAAATGGCCATATACCATATACTTGTGGGCTTATTTCTGGATTTTCTATTCTATTCTATCTTTGTCTCTATTTTTAATTTATGCCAGTACCATACTGTTTTAATTGCTACTGCTTTGTAATATAATTTGAAATCTGGAATTGTGATACCTTCAGTTTTGTTCTTTTTTTTTTTTTTAAGATTTTATTTATTGGGGGTGCCTGGGTGGCTCAGTCGTTGAGCGTCTGCCTTCGGCTCAGGTCATGATCCCAGGGTCCTGGGATTGAGCCCTGCGTCGGGCTCCCTGCTCGGCGGGAAGCCTGCTTCTCCCTCTCCCACTCTCCCTGCTTGTGTTCCCTCTCTCGCTGTGTCTCTCTCTGTCAAATAAATAAAATCTTAAAAAAAAAAAAAGATTTTATTTATGTATTTGAGACAGAGAGTGAGAGAGAGAGCACAAGTGGGAAGGAGGGTCAGGGAGAGAGGGAGAAGCAGACTCTCCACTGAGCAGAGAGACCGACACAGGACTCAATTCCAGGACCCTGAGATCATGACCCGAGCCAAAGGCAGACACTTAATCAACTGAGCCACCCAGGCACCCTCAGTTTTGTTCTTTTTCAAGATTGCTTTGGCTATTTGAGGTCTTTTATGGTTCCATACAAATTTTAGGATTGTTTGTTCTAGTTCTGTGAAAAATGCTGTTGGTATTTTGATAGGGATTACATTAAATCTGAAGATTTCTTTGGGTAGTATAGACATTTTAACAATATTTGTCCTCTCAATCCATGAGCATGGAATGTATATTTCTTTGCATCATCTTGAATTTTTTCAACAGTGTTTTATAGTTTTCAGAGTACATGTCTTTCACTCTTTGGCAAAGTTTATTCCTAGATATTTTATTGTTTTTGGTGCAACTGCAAATGGGACTGTTTTTCTTTTTTTTTTTTTTTTTAAAGATTTTATTTATTTATTTGACAGAGAGAAACACAGCGAGAGAGGGAACACAAGCAGGGGGAGTGTGAAAGGGAGAAGCAGGCTTCCCGCAGAGCAGGGAGCCTGATGCGGGGCTCGATCCCAGGACCCTGGGATCATGACCTGAGCCGAAGGCAGACGCTTAATGACTGAGCCACCCA
Source organism: Halichoerus grypus (assembly GCF_964656455.1). Taxonomy (NCBI): domain Eukaryota; kingdom Metazoa; phylum Chordata; class Mammalia; order Carnivora; family Phocidae; genus Halichoerus; species Halichoerus grypus. The sequence goes on along the minus strand of NC_135725.1, from coordinate 52,276,171 downwards.
GGCGCCCCAGGACTGTTTTCTTAACTTCACTTTCTTTGGCTTCATTATTAGTGTGTGGGAATGCAACACTTTTCTGTACATTGATTTTGTATCCTTCAGCTTCACTGAATTCATTTACCAGTTCTAGCAGTTTTTTTTGGGGGGGGGGAGTCTTTAGTCTATATAGTGTCATGTCATCTGCAAATAGAGAGGGTTTTACTTCTTCCTCACCAATATGGATGCCTTTTATTTCTTTATGTTGTATAACTGCTGTGGCTAGGACTTCCAGTACTATGTTGAATAAAGGTGATGAGAGTGGACATCCTTGTCTTGTTCCTGACCTTAAGGGAAAAGCTCTCAGTTTTTTACCACTGAGCATGATGTTGGTTGTGTTTTTCATATAAGGCCTTTATTATGTTGAGGTATGTTCCCTCTAGACCTACTTTGCAGAGGGTTTTTATCATGAATGGAGTTGAGCTTTGTCAAATGCTTTTTCTGCATCTGTTGAAATGATCATATGGTTTTTATCCTTTCTCTTATTGATGTGATGTTTCATGTTGATTGTTTTGTGAATATTGAACAGCACTTATATCCCGGGAATAAATTCCACTTAATTGCAATATATGGTTTTTTAAATGTATCGTTGGATTCGGTTTGCTAATTGTTGTTGAGGATTTTTGCATCTATATTCATGAGAAATATTGACCTGTAGTTCTTTTTTGTGGTGTCTTTATCTGGTTGTGGTATCATGGTGCTACTGGCCTCATAGAATGAATTTGGAAGTTTTCCTTCCTCTTCTATTTTTTTGGAATAGTTTGAGAAGAATAGGTATTAATTCTTTTTTAAATGTTTGGTAGAAATCATCTGTGAAGCCATCTGGTCCTGGACTTCTGTTTGTTGGGAGTTTTTTGATTACTGACTCAATTTCACTGCTGGTAATTGATCTATTCAAATTTTTTTTATTTCTACCTGCTTTAGTTTTAGTAGATTATATGTTTCTAGAAATTTATCCATTTCTTCTGGGTTGTCCATTTTGTTGGCATATAGGTTTTCATAATAATCTGCCATAATTGTTTGTATTTCTGTGTTGTTGGTTGTTACTTCTTCTCTTTCTTAGTGATTTTATTTATTTAGGTCTGCTCTCTCTCTCTTTCCCTCTCTCTTTTTTTTAATGAGTCTGGCTAGAGGTTTATCAATTTTGCTGATCTTTACAAAGAACCAACTCCTGGTTTCATTGATCTGTTCTGATTTGTTTTGTTTTTTCAGTTTCTATATCATTTCTTTCTGCTCTAATCTTTATTATTTCCTTCCTTTTGCTGGTTTTAGGTTTTGTTTATTGTTCTTTTTCTAGCTCTTTGAGATTTGTCTTGCTTCTTGAGGTAGGCATGTATTGCTATAAACTTCTCTCTTAGGATCACTTTTGCTACATCCCAAAGGTTTTGGATCATTGTGTTTTCATTTTCATTGGTTCCCATGTAATTTTTGATTCCTTCCTTGATATCTTGGTTGATCCATTCATTGTTTAGTAACATGTTATTTAACCTCCATGTATTTTTGGTCTTTTCAGATTTTTTCTTGTGGTTGATTTCTAGTTTCATAGCATTGTGGTCAGAAAAGATACATGGTATGACTGATTTTTTTTAAATTTGTTGAGACTTGTTTTGTGGCCTAATACGTGATCTCTTCTGGAGAATGTTTTATGTGTACTTGAAAAGAATGTGTTTCCTGCTCAGGTTTTAGGATGGAATGTTCTGAATATGTCTGTTAAATCCATCTGATCCAGGGTGTCATTCAAAGCCACTGTTTCCTTGTTGATTTTCTGTTTGGATGACTGTCCATCAATGTAAGTGGGGTGTTAAAGTCCCTTACTATTACTATATTACTATCAATTATTTCCTTTATGTTTGTTATTATTTTATGTATTTGGGTGCTCCCATATTGGGTGCATAAATATTTATGGATTATCCCCTTTATTATGACATAGTGCCCTTCTTTGTCTCTTGTTACAGTCTTTGTTTTAAAGTCTATTTTGTCCCATATAAGTATTGCTACCCTGGCTTTCTTTTGACATCCATTTGCATGATAAATGTTTCTCCCATCTCCTCACTTTCAATCTGCAGGTGACTTTAGGTCTGAAATGAGTCTTTTGTAGGCAGCATATAGATGGATCTTGGTTTTTGTTTTTTGCTTTTTTTTTATCCACTCTGGCACCTTATGTCTTTTTATTGGAGTGTTTAGTCAATTTACATTCAAAGTAATTATTGATAGATATGTATTTATTGCCATTTTGTTACTTGTTTTGTTGTTGTTTCTATAGATTTTCTCTGATCCTTTATTTTCTTGCTGTCTCTCATGGTTTGTTGGCTTTTCTTAATGATATACCTTTCTCTTTATTCTTTGCATATCTATTACTGGTTTTTGATTTTTGGTTACCATCAGGTTTGTATGTAACATATTCTGCACATAACAGTCTATATTACATTGATGGCAGCTTAAAAAAAAAGAACAATAACAAAAACTAAAAAAATTAAAGTATGCTGCACTCATTTCTCCATGCCTATTCCTTTGCTCTCTTGCACAACTTCAAAGACCCTATCACTTGAAAGGAAAAGATTATCTACCTTAATAAATAGCATAAATATACTTCTGTTTTCTGTTTTTCTAACCTTCTGGTTAATGTGGAATTGGTGCCAAATCCCTCTGTATGAAGGCATCTATTTTGTATTTTGACTCAGTGATAACCTCAAATGAACAGTTATAAATACTATATTTGGGGGGCCTGGGTGGTGCAGTCAGTTAAGTATCTGACTCTTGGTTTTAGCTTGGGTCATGATCTCAGGGTCATGCGATTAAGCCTCGCGTTGGGCTCCACACTCAGTGTGGAGTCGGCTTGAGATTCTCTCTCCCTCTCCCTCCACCCCTCCCACTCATGCTCTCTCTTGCTCTCTAAAAAAAAGTAAATAAATCTTTAAAAAATAATATATCTTGTTCTTTTTAGTTATGGAATACATATTAATTTTTTTCATTCTATATAGTTACCTTATTCTTGTGATGAAATAATATATAAAAGATTTTAGAAGTGTAAAGTACTAGGAACACTTTTTTGCAATTATTATTACTTTTATTTTGATTTTCCTTTGTCCTGGTATACTTTATTTTCTAAATTTAAAAAAAATGGCTATATGATGTGCTATTTGGGGCTTTGATAAATAATCTTTTGGTTCTGGTTGTTGTTGTAGTTATTATAATCTACCTTCCAGATCAGTGATCCAGAAGACAGGGCAGTAGAACTTACCCAGACAGAGCCCACCAAAGAAAAAAGAATTTTAAAAAAGTGAAGATAGCTTAAGGGACCCATGGGACACCATCAAGGGTAATAATATTCCCATTATAGGGATCCCAGAGGAGAAGAGAGAGAAAAGGGCAGAAAACTTATTTGGAAAAATAATGGCTAAAAACTTCTAACCTGAGGAAGGAAACATAAATCCCAGTCCAGGGAGCACAGAGAGTTCCAAATAAGATAAACCCAAAAAGATCCACACCAAGACACACTATAATTAAAAGGTAAAGAGTTAAAGAGAGAATCTTGAAAGCAGCAAGAGAAAAACAACTTGTTATGTACAAGGGAAACCGCATAAGATTATCTGCTGACTTCTTAGCAGAAACTTTGCAGGCCAGAAGGGAGTAACATGACATATTCAAAGTGCTGAAAGGAAAAAATTTCTAATCAAGAATACTCTACCCAGCAAGGCTATCACTCAGAATTGAAGGAGAGATTGAGTTTTCTAGACTACCAAAAGCTAAAGGAGTTCATCACCACTAACCTGACCTTTCAAGAAATGTTGAAGGACTTCTTTAAGCTAAAAAGAAAGAGCATTAATTAGTAACAGGAAAACATATGAAAGCATAAATCTCACTGGTAAAGGTAAATATATAGGGAATGTAGTGGATTAATCACTTATAAAGCTAGTATGAAGGTTAAAAGACAAAAGTAGTAAAAATAATGATAACTACAATAATCAGTTAAGGGATACACAAAATTAAAAATGTAAAATGTGACATCAAAAACATCACATGGGAAGTATAAAAATAGTTTTAGAATGTTTTCAAACTTAAGTTGCTAGCAACTTTAAAAAGACTGTGAATAGAATATATATATACATATATATAGGCCGTTCTGTGTAAGCCTCATTGTAACCACAAAGCAAAATCCTATAGTAGATGCACAAGAGATAGTAGGAAAAGAATCTAACTAAACATAACACTAAAGAAACTCATCAGACCACAAGGAAAGAGAGCAAGAGAAGAAAGGAACAGAGAAAAACTATAAAACAGCCAGAAAACAATGAACAAAATAGCAATGAGTACATACCTGTCAATCCACCTACTAATTTGCTTTTCTTTGCTTCCAAGTGGCCTCCCCTTGAAGTTCCCATTGTGCCCCTAGCATCAGAAGGCATTTATAAAAAATGATTCTACTTTCACATGGTTACATTTCATTGGAAATAAAGGCATCAAATTCTAGTGAAAAGAGTACTGGATGGAGAGTCAAAACACCTGGTTAGGTGGGCCCTGGAGCTATTGCCCTGTGGGACCTTTGGGCAAATCATGTAATCTCTTTAGACTTCCTGTCCCACTCCTTACTGCCATCCCCCAAGTTATACTAGCCTGATCAAGCCCTTTCCCACTACATGCCTTTGCATACACTGTTTCTTCTACCCTGAATGCCCTTTCTTGTCTCCCACCAGGAAACTCCTACTCCTCTTTAAATGACCAAGTTCAAATCTCATCTCCTATGAGAAGCTTTTCTTGAGCCTCTCTCTTAAATACTGTTAGTGGCTTTTTCCATTATGAGCAAACTCATAATTCTACAAACATTCAAGATAATCTTCTAATATGTCATTGTGATTGTGTGTATGTTTGTGTGTGTGTAGGGCTAAACCTCCCTTGCTAAACCATGAGCACCTTCAGGGCAGGGGCTGTCTCTCATTCATCTTTCTCTCCCCAGGACCTACTGATGGAGAGTAGGTCTTCTTTACCTGTTTGTTCATTGAAGGCATGGGCCTCAGTTTCCTCATATGGAATAAGGGGGTTGGACCATATGGTATTAAAGCAGCGCCATGGAATTCGACATTTAGACAAAGACCTTAAACAAGGGGACCAGGTCTGCAGACACCCAGCTAGGTGATATTTTGTATGTACAGTGCAGAGGGGAAATGTGTCAGTGGAGTGAAATGTTTGGCCATATTGCCATTTCACAATGGTGGGCAAAAGAAACAAATTACCTCTTTTGAGCTTTCTCGGTATGCTATCAGTCCTAATGTCTTATTATACTTTAAAGAATCAATAATCATTGGGAGCTGATTATTATAATAAATTCACCAAATGTTACTGTATTCTTTGCCCGAATCTTTACCAGGTTTGAATAATCCTTGCTTTGAATAATCCTGTGCTGGTTTTTAACCTGGCCTGCTAGATTTGATTAATTAACTAAAAAGTGATGATTTTAAGAAATCAAAAACTGGTTGAAAATTTTCACTAAGTTTTTTATGTTTGTCAGAAAATAAACCGATTTTTGGGTCCCTTGACGTTGGACTAGAAGTGACTAGGAGAGTTGGTTAGTCCCATTTCTAGATTCATTGATTTATCCACTGACTATCCACTCTCCCACTCATGAACACATATTTACTGAAGGTTCTGGGTGCCAGGCATTACACCGTGTGCTAGGCATCCAGAGGACAGCAAAATACAGTCCCTCCTGACAGGGAGCTCCCTCTCGGTGGGGGGGGGGGGGTGGGCAGTGAGAAACAACCAGGCGGTTGGCAGATGTTCATCTTATCCATTGTGATAAGAGTTATGATATGGGGGGTACAGAGAGAGGATCCCTAACTCAAGGACAAGTATAGCTTCCCGGAGAGGGGTCTAATCTCGAATCTGAAAGATGAGTAGGAGAGAGCCAAGAACAGGGGTCAGGGAGGGTCAAAGGAGGACAGAGCTCAAGGCAGACAGGGTGCAGCATGCTCAAAGGCCTAGCAGCCAGAGAATGGTGCTCCTGGAGCACCTAAGAGGTATATTCTGAGTTGGGTATTGAGTTCAAAGGAGTGAGTGTGGCGGCGTTGAGTCCAGGTCAGGGTGGGTCCTCTAGGCTGCGGTGAAGCACTTCGGATATGTTATGAAGGCAATGGAGAGCCCTTGAGGACTCTGAGCATGGGCCTTCATCAGATTTGTGCTTTAAAAAGATCACTCGTGTGATTAAGTCACATGTGATTAAGTCAGGGCTACTCAACTCAGTATGGAGGATGGGTGATATTACTCCCAAATAATTTTTGAAACAGTTGTGTGTCTGTTTTTGATTTTGTTCTCTAATACATTTGTCTACCGACCTCACCTTCCAAGACTTAAAGGGAAGAGCATAACGTGGGGAATCCCACTGTTTAGTCCCCACTTCTCATGTTTTATTTATACCACAAACAGAAATACACACTACCTAGATCTTGCAGAGGTAAACAGTTTGTTGCATAAGCTTTAGATCTCTTTTTTATTAAAGAAATAAAACATTACAGATACACCTAGAGCTATACACCCCTCCTTTCCTACTCCTTTCATTTCCAGAGGTAACAACTATCTTGCAGTTGGTAAGCATTGATCCCTTGCATTTTTTTCTACTATATATATGACTGAATCCATAAGCAACATAAAACAGATTTTTGGGTCTTTTTAAAACTTACGTGACTGTTTTATAGATGCATCAGTGTTTCGAGTGTAGAGAATCTAGTCTGTGTATTCTTTGAGAGGTGGACATTACTCGTATGATAGCAGACTAAATGCCTTTCTGGACAAAAAGGAAGTAGATTCTTTTCTTATCAGGTGTGGTGGTTCCCTTTCCAGGGGCCTATTCCCAGCTAGGGAAATTTGTGTTTTCACTTGCAGCTCTGGCACCCTGCACACCACCTTGCAACCCCCACCCCACCCATATAGACAGAGTTTGCATTTATCTGCTGATTAGGGAAATCCACGCCTCACTACCTCCAATGTAAGCAGAATTCTATGCCAGCAACATAGTCTTCCTCTCTTCCCATGATAAGAGCAATGAGCTTAGTGTTTTGGGGAAAGTTTCAAGGCAAAAGTGGCTTGAGTTCAAGATGAGTTAACCCCACCACACTTGGTTTTGACTTAAGTCCATTTTACTGCCTTTAAGCATGAGAGCCCAGGATTAGCAGCTGTTGGGTATAGGTCTAAGGTCTGACAGAAGCCTTTGCAGAGGCATCTACTGCTTTCAGAACTGCCTGGGAATCCCCCACACAAAAGGCTTCAGTTGGATTTCTGTGCATAGCTGAGAATTCTTAAATGACAAGGGGAGAAAACCACAAGTGAAAGAGAGGGACAGCCCAGGAGAAGTAAAAGGGAATACTGTCGACAAAAGGCTGTGCTAGGGCAAAAAGATATGTGTGAGTATGAAACAGCAGAGAAAAGCTGAAAAACGAGCCCAAAACGACTGGAAAGAAAACCCAGTGGCAACATCCAAATTTTCCAAAATGAGGATGGGAACCGAAGTTATCTAAAATCCCCACCAGACATGATCATTTGAAACATCATGTCTCACCCTTATAGTCTGTACAAATTACCCATCCTTCCAGAATAAGTAGGAACAATTTTGAGCCCCTGCCATGGGATGGTTATAACTCTCCACTAGCACTCTTGGCCCTGGCACGAGATAAGCCGTCACTGGCAGCCTTGAAATGTGTGTCCGGTAAGCCACATTTCCCCCTGTGAGCCAACCACATGTCATGGTGTTCTGTTGCGTATGCAAAGGAGTGTCCCGTGTGATTAAGTCAGGGCTACTCAGTGGGTGCATCGTGAACCCTCGACAGACGTGACGCCAATCTTGAATCTCTGTGTAAAAGTTACGTCTGTAGTGTACCATGCTATCTGCGGAGGTTAGATTTCTAAATCACCTGACTCTGCTGCTCCAGCAGCTGCCACACTGTTGAGCTAAATGCAGGAAGATTTTGTCTTTATTCCACTGGATACTCTCCCTCTTGTGCCTCCCATCCCTCCCACAATAGGATAGGAAACCAGTTGGTAAGGGAGGTTGAGAAAAGCATTTGCAGACTTCCAGCCCCAGGGGCAATATAGAGCAAAGTATAGGAGGGCCCGTGTGAGGCTGGGAGACAGCAGGTAAATAATCTGCACCGAACTCAAAGGAAGCCACTGTGCGTATTGACAGGCCTATGGACTGACCTGGCTTAGAAATCTCTGTCCAGTCTGAGACAAGTTGGCTCAATAGGTCATTTCTCTCATCTGGAAGTAGAGATGAGCAGAGAGCAGTAAAAAAAGTTAGAGCCTGCACAGAAGAGGTCATGAGTGAACCAACCTAAGAGAAGACAGAAACCAAACTAAAAGGCAGAGAAAAAGATACATAGCATCAGAGTGAGAAAGATATACATGGAGAACCTGTGGAAATAGTTGAGTCATTTTAACAGCAGACACAAGAGTGACAATCACCAAACCCCTGCTCCTACAGGTCAAGTGACCAGCTGAGAGTGGGAAGGTAATTGATTGATGGACCAGACCAGTGAGCCCAAATGCATCTAGAGAGATTATTACTCATGATACCACAAGCAGTATGAGCTTTATGTTCACATCAGTTCTCCCCTCCCCTCCGAGTCCCATGGGTAGATGTGGACATGGGCCCAGGTGGGTACTGAGCACACAGGGTTCTGTTTCACAGTAAGCCACACTGAGCTTAGGAAACCCTCAGTTTTATAGGGGGACCTGCCAATCCTCCTTTCCAGAAACAGTGCCGTTATATTTATTACTCTAGAATGCAAATAGATCTTTGGGTTGGGGATTTTCCCTGTCTTTACTATGCTAATCAGGAAACAAATGTGCCCTGTGATCTGGAGAGGGATACTATCTCTAGTGTCCTAGGCTGTTTGCTAAGGCAACATCCCAGGAAAGATAGTCTGGTATAAGACTTGTAGAAACACCATGGAGAATTGTCTCCCAACACTAAGGACTCTTAGCTACCTTGGCTGTCACTCCAGTTTACATAAGGCCAAATGCTACTTTATCTCCTGTTTAGATCCACACAAAACTCATGTTTTCCTTATTGCCTTTACATTCTTTTTTTTTTAAAGATTTTATTTATTTTAGAGAAAGAGCTCTAGTGGGGGGAGGAGCAGAGGGAGAAAGAGAATCTGGAGCAAATTCCACACTGAGCGTGGAACCTGACACAGGGCTCGATCCCAGGACCCTGAGACCATGACCTGAGCCGAAATCAAGTCGGACGCTCAACGGACTGAGCTACCCAGGTACCCCACTGCCTTCACATTCTTAAAAGCACCACTCCTCCCCCTACACTAACCTGGGTGGCTTTCTGCTCCTCACCTCTAGAAGAGCAAGACTAACATAAAGCTGGAAAATTAGGTTATAGTCAGAATGTGGGGCCTTGGATGCCACAGGACCAGCGTCCATTTTGCTTGATCCAGTTATGCTTCTGTTCATTTGGGACATGACTGCCCAAGATACCAGAAATTATTTCTATTCATCGCCTCCATGATGTTTAGTGGGGCACTGAATCTGAACCAGAACCCCAGGCCCACCATCCAAACTAGCCCTTGCCCATTGTCTACACTTACAACACTTGCTCTTATTATTCTTAGCACACAGACCATTTGTAACTCTATGCTGTGTGTGTGTGTTTAATGCTTCTCCCTCACCAGACTCTAAGCTCCATTAAGATAAGAATCATGTCTGTTCACTAGAGCAAACCCAGCCTGACGTAGCAGGCGCTCAAGAAATATTGATTGAATAAATTAAATGTAGTTGTTTTTTTTTTACCCTCTTATTGTAAAGAGTCTTGAGTATCAGCTCAGCAAGTTTGTACTTACATGGTTAGCAATAGTTAATAGTATAGAGTAAGTGATATATAGGAGCATTTGCTATGACCCTCATTGTTATTAATATTTTATCAGTATTTAGGTTGGATGCCGGTGAGACATCCTGTTGAAACTGTCCACCTGGCAGTGGGAGGTGCTGGTGTAGACCTTAGATGAGTGGGCTGTTTAAAAATAGTGGCAAGGCCAGTTTTCCAGGGTAGTTGATGTGTTGTCAGCGTTTCCATTAACTGAGGTATAATGGTCACTGTCACTGAATGTGTCAGAGTCCAAGGCTCGCTTATCCAAGGTGGGGACCTGAACCTGGTTGTGTGGATGTATCTGCTGCCTCGTACCCTGCTGAGCCTGATGCCTGGATATGAGCCCCTACAGAAAAGCCCAGGATCGTGTGGATTCCTGAGGGTGTGTGTGTGTGTGTGTGTGTGTGTGAAAGAGAGAGAAAAAGAGATGAGAGATGGGCAGGTGGAGTCAGAGGAGTTAATATGTGCAACCTGTGCGTCCATGGGGCAGGTGCAGGGCTATGGAGATGAGCACACCTCCAGTGCAGCAGGGATAACATCTGGAGCAAATAGAAGGGAACCATCCTGGGACCGCTGCCCGTGGAGACTTCACGGTAACCCTTTAGTGTGGACGGGTTAGAGTGACTTCCAAATTGGAGGCTAACTTTGTAATAAAAAAGTAAGCTAAAGTAGGTTAACTACTTTTTTATTTAAAGTAGAAATAAGCTCAGAATAATGTACTTTAGTCTGCTCTCTGCTTACGGCTTCCCACCCATCAGCTTTGTGCAGGGAGAAATGTGCACTTCCTATGGTTTCCTGTCCCGCCCAGGTTTCTGTTTTGTTTCTTTTGTTGTTTTAATATTGGTCCATTATAACTAGAAGCACAGAGACTACCTTCTCACCCCCACCTACCTGATAGGCAGCAGACTTTCGAGGAATCCCTGGGAGGATCAAGGTCTTCTGAAGAGCTCTTGACTAGCCCTTCCCCCTCATCTCCTTAACTAATGTTTTTCTCTGAAGGAAGCCCTTATGAAGGACTCTGATCACTTCTATTTTCACCCATCCTTAGCCCCAGGCGATCCTGACAGGTTGTGCATTTTTAGAAAAGCATATGTTATGAAATGCAAGTAACATCTCTCACTTGGGGCATCCCTGTCCCTCAAAGACTTAGGTAGAACTTAGTCCAAACCCCAGTTCCTGGCACTGCAAGTTCAACATGGCCCCTCACCCCTGCTCTGGCTACTCTTTTGCTTCTCTGCTCCCCTCATCCCTGCTCTGGCCCCGCTTTTGTTTCTCTACCCCTGCTCCTGAATCGTGCGGTCTCATTTCCACCCAGAATCCAACCTGGACTCCAAGTATTAGCCTCTTGCCATATCTACAAGAAATCCAGCGGAAATCAACATTTTCCCGGGTCTTTCGTTTTTTTAATGATTTCTTGAGAGGTGAGGAGCAGAGGAGGGACCACCTCAGCCACGACCAGCCCTCTACCGTGTCCCCCTGCACCACATCAGGTTCCACCAGCTGTCCCTGTCCCCTCCAGCTGAACACAGGTCCCGGTCTTTATGACTTTCTTCTGCCCACATGCATACCGAACATATCCAATGCACCCACACCCCACATTAAATATAACTTTTGCTGCAAGAAATGAAAAGCATTTTTATAAGTTGCTTTTGAAATTGACTCTAAGTTACTCATTCAATTTTGATTGGCTTTGATATTTTCAGCAGTCCTTCAGTCACGTGTTCTTAAAAAGGGAGAAAATTTAACCTACCAATTGTTTTCACATAGAATAAAATATCTTTGAATACTAGATTTAATAATTAAAGATATAAACATTATATATGTTAATTTTTGTGTTTTTCTCTTTGTATTCTGGAGACAGTAATCTCTTTTAAGCCTTCAAATCGTTATGTACACCCCGTAAGGAGATGAGACCATAGGCACTGAAACTCTGCTTTGCAATGGGTAAGACAGCTTTGGCAGGAGGCCTGTTCACAGGGCAAGACCCTCTAGAAAAAAAAAAAAAAAAAAAGAGTCCAGGCCCCATCATGGTTGCATCCTTGGCCTGCAGCAGCCCCATGAGGCCAGCCCACTTAACCCCTCGTGCCTTCTGGAATTATCATGAGCCCAGTTTTCTTTGTCTCATTACACATGTTTTTGCAGAGCCCAGCTAAGTTTAAAAATAGTCATGTGGTACATTCCTTGTATAGGGATTGTGTCTGGAACCTCAAGCAACCTTCAGAGAATACTTCCCTTGGGAGTGGATTTGGTCTGAAGTGTGGAGGGGGAAGTAAAGGCATCCTGGCAGGGGCACTGGCCTGGGTGGAAGGTGTGAAGGCAGGGGCTCAGACGGACCTGGGCTGAAAGGCCTTGGAAGCCATGCTTGAATACGTGGGACCTCCCCTCATAGGCCGTGGGAAAGACTGGCATTCCAGGACCTGGCTCAAATAGTAGACTCAGAGTAACAGAAGGTGAATATTGCTGGCTCTTCTTTTCCTTTCTCGGCTTCCTCCTCTCCGTCCTTTCAGGCATTTTTTTTTCTTTTTCTTTTTTTTAAGATTTTATGTATTTATTTGACACAGAGAAACAGCGAGAGAGGGAACACAAACAGGGGGAGTGGGAGAGGGAGAAGCAGGCTTCCCACGGAACAGGGAGCCTGATGCGGGGCTGGATCCCAGGACCTTGGGATCATGACCTGAGCTGAAGGCAGACGCTTAACGACTGAGCCACCCGGAGCCCCCTTTCAGGCATTTTTTAACATCACTGTTTTTTATTAACAGCTAGAGAAGCCCAGGTATCCAGGAAGCCCCAAAGGAGACTTGCTATAAGCAGAACTGATGGAACAAACATCCAGACATTATTTTGAGTTTTGAGTGACCACTGGGCTCCATGTACTTTATGTTTGGATTATTCAGTGTTTTTCCCATCCTTTAATGTTACGTCTCTTCAGCCAAATGATAAGGTTGAACAGGGTGGAAATTACAGGGTGGGGATCACGGTGGCGTTTGAGTATAAGCCATCACTTCCATTCATGTTCAAGGGTTTGCAAGGGTTGTTCTTTTTTTCTTTTGTTTTCTGTTTCTGTTTTTGCATTTTATTCACCATGCTTTTTGCTTCTTTGTCTTTCTTCCTTCCATCCAGTGGATGGATAGCATTTTCTTACCCTTTTGCTTTTCAGTTTGCTTTTAAAAAGATTAGTAGCCTATGTTTAAAAATCAGATTTGCCACAAAACTGAATTTCCAGCTTTGTTGGAAGGTTGATCTACAGGACACTGGATTTGTATTTGCACAAGGCAACAATCTGTGAGAGCTGCCTTCTTTAGACAGATATGCTCACCAGTTTACCCCAGACCCCACTGCACCCTATTGTCTCCCTGACCCCGAGAAGTCATCAGTTACCATTTCATTTGAGCTTTGCTTTCCTATACCTGCTGTTTACTCCTTTATGTCACCTAACCTGCCCCAGGAGGCGTTTGAACTTGTTGCCATCTTTTAGCTGGAGCATTTGGTAGATTTACTTTTGTTACCATTACTCATGTATTTTAATTCATGTTTGCCAAAGTCTTTTGTGCTTTTTATTTGTCCCACAGTTTCTATGTTTCTTCTCTCCTTTTTTGTCTTCTTCTGGGTTTATTAGGTTTGTTGTCTCACTCTACTTTTTTTTCTGTACCACTCTGAAAGTTATATTGACTTTTTACTCTTTTAGTGTTTAACCTAGCAGGTATCTTTACCTTGCCAAATTCTAAAGTGCTCAATATCTTTACCTTCCTCTGAACAAAACCCTTCCCATGTATGACCCACCAACTCCCATGCTAAAAAAAATGTGTGTATTTTTTAAGCCCACAAGGCATTGTTTCCTTTATTTTTTAAAAAGAATCAATATTTGTATTGATTTGCCTCTATATTTACCATTTTCTGTCCTTTTAATTCTTATATCATGGGATCGTCTATCTTACAGCTTCTCATATCTTCCCAATTCCTTCTTCTATCTCCACTTATATGTATTACATCTATGATCAGTTGTCTTTTACCTGGACTATATTCTTTTAGTTTCCTTTAATGAATATCTGCTAATGGCACATTCTTTCTGGTTTTATTTGTCTGTAAAGGTCTCATTTGGGTATTCTTTTTTCTCTTTGTCTCTTCTTTAGTACTTTGGAAGTTATACATTCCTTTTTTTCTCCCTCATCCCCATCCTCATTTCCCCTAAAATTATAATATGTGTGCTTAGCTTTAAATTTTTAAAAAATTATTCAGAATCACTATCCTCATATCAAACAACACAAGAACCTTAGAATACTTTAATGTAATTCTCCTTCCATGTTATTGTACCTAATATTTTAGTTCCAAGTTGTTTATAACTCCTCTACTCCTTAATCTAAAAAAAAAAAATTAAACAGTAGGGATGTTTATAAATTTACTACCATGTTTATTAACTTCTTTGCTCATCACTGTTTATCTTTTTTCTCAGTTTATTTTACTTCATATTGAAATATATTGTTATTGTTTAATTTTTTTTAGGGAGCGTCTGTGAATTGGATATTCTCTTCCTTTTTTGTATGAATATGTCTTTATTTCAGCCCCATATTTGAGCAGTAATTTAGTTAGGGATAGAGTATTAGTTTGACAGTGATTTTCTCCTACCACTTTGAATGTATTATTCCATTATCTTCTGGCACTTCTGTCACTGATTAAAAGTCTGCTGCTAATCTGATTGCCGTTATTAGGTTGGTAACCTATCTTTTTCTCTGTGGTTGCTTTCACAGCTTTCTGTTTGGCTCTAGTATTCTGCATTTTACTACAGTGTGTCTAGTGTGTGTGTGTGTGTGTGTGTGTGTTTGTGTTTCTTTTGAATCCTGCTTGGGACTTGTGATGTTTCAAATGAATAGCATAGACATTACTTTAATTCTGTTAAATTTTCAGCCATTATTGTTTCAATATTGCTTCTCTCACAATCTCCTGCTCCTTCCTCCTGGAACTCCAATTAAATGTATATTTTATTTTCTCAACCTACTTTCCATGTCTTACAAGCTCTCTTTCATATTTTTCTATCTCTGCTACTTTATGATTAATTTCTTCAGGGCCATCTTCCATGATACTAATTCTCTTTTCAGCTGTTTCTAATATGCAACTTAACATTGCATTTTTAATATTTAGAATTCTATTCACTTCTTTTTTTTTTTTTTTTTTCAAAATCTGGCCTTTCTTTTTTCATAGAGGTTGATTTTTTTCCTGGTAGTTTTAATTCCTTCTTTTATTTAAAAAATACTTTAAGCATAATTAGTTTATAGACCCATCAGGTTATTCTATTACCATCAGCTCTTGGGGTGCTAATTCTTCTGCTTATTGTGCCTGTGGCCTCTCCCTCTGACAGGTTTGTTTCTTTGTCTCATTTGTTCAAAGGAATTGTTTAATCTGAGGGAGTCCTGTGAGTCCTGAGTTACGAAAATATTTCTACAGAGCAATTTGAGTTTACTTCTACAAAGATTTCTCTGGTCCTAGGAACATTTTTATGGTGATTTAGTAGCTCTGGATTCTTGCACAATATAAACAATGTAAATTTAGGCCACATAGTTGTGCATGCCACAGACTTGCTATCTTGTTTTTTAATTATATATTTTTTTTACCAGGAGACAGGGGCAGAATACAGACTTACTTGCCTCTTCCCTGAGCTACTGAGGAGCAGTGGTAGTTTTTTCTAGCCCTATTTTCAGGTATTTCCTCCTACCTTGCACAGGCCCAGGGCCACATCACCTGTCCTTAACTGGGCATTAAAATCCCAGCTCTAGGCTCCTAAGCAGCTGTATCCAGATTCAACTCACCTCTGGGTGACTGCAGCATTTGCTGTCATGCTTACTGCTTTGGCTTTGGATTCTTTCCTCACGTCTGGCCTGTCTTTTAAATAAAAACAAAAACAGTTATATTGTCTAGGTCTGTGAAGTACATTCTCAAGAGGTTCACATTGGGTTATATTTTCTATATGTTTAGAACTGAAGAAGGAGCTGGGTGAGTTCAGTATGACATTTATTTTTTTATATAAATTAATTTATTCACAAACTGATTATTGACTACCTATCATGTACCTGGCTTTGTTATAGGTACTGGGACACAATGATAAACAAACAAAAAGTCTTTGTCCCTTTCTAGTTTACTTTCTCAAGGGAAAGACAAAACAAACAATAAATAAAAAGGTACAGCAAAATCAGATGGAGCTATGAAGAAAACTAAAGCAGGATAATGGGAAAGAGAGACTGGGTGGGGTCAAGTGTGCTTTACTTAGGATGGCAAAGGAAGCCTCTCTGAGGAGATGACATCTGACCAGATGAGGTGGTAAAGAGTCATGCTGATATCTGGGGTATCCACCTGGGTCCCCCAAGAAGCAGAACCAAGTCATGGGTTAGCTGTGCAAGAGATTTATTAAGGCAACCCCTGTGAACCAAACAGTGTTCAGCACAAAATGAAACATGGGTCCCCTTCTTCATAAATACCATATTAAGAATTTCAAGTCAGCTACAACAGAGCATTCAACAAAGTACAGGGCCCTTTTGAGTGCTCTGCCCCAGCTGCAAGCAAAAATGGGGAGGGAGCTGGTGGGAGCTTCGGAGAGCCCTCAGATTGTGACGCAAGTCTGATCCCAGGTAAAGAAGAGAGGGAAGGGAGGAAGGTGGAGTGGAAGCACTCTAGAGTGTTTGGTAAGACTGTTGGAGAGTTCTTTTTTTTTTTTTTTAATTTTTTTATTGTTATGTTAATCCCCATACATTACATCATTAGTTTTAGATATAGTGTTCCATGATTCATTGTTTGTGCATAACACCCAGTGCTCCATGCAGAACGTGCCCTCCTCAATACCCATCACCAGACCAACCCATCCTCCCACCCCCCTCCCCTCTAGAACCCTCAGTTTGTTTTTCAGAGTCCATTGTCTCTCATGGTTCTTCTCCCCCTCCGATTTCCCCCCCTTCATTCTTCCCCTCCTGCTACATTCTTCTTCTTCTTTTTTTCTTTCTTAACATATATTGCATTATTTGTTTCAGAGGTACAGATCTGAGATTCAACAGTCTTGCACAATTCACAGCGCTTACCAGAACACATACCCTCCCCAGTGTCCATCACCCAGTCACCCCATCCCTCCCACCCCACCCCCCACTCCAGCAACCCTCAGTTTGTTTCCTGAGATTAAAATTCCTCATATCAGTGAGGTCATATGATACATATCTTTCTCTTGTTTGACTTATTTCGCTCAGCATAATACCCTCCAGTTCCATCCATGTCGTTGCAAATGGCAAGATCTCATTCCTTTTGATGGCTGCATAATATTCCATTGTATATATATACCACATCTTCTTTATCCATTCATCTGTTGATGGACATCTTGGCTCTTTCCACAGTTTGGCTATTGTGGACATTGCTGCTATAAACATCGGGGTGCACGTACCCTTTTGGGTCCCTACTTTTGTATCTTTGGGGTAAATACCCAGGAGTGCAATTGCTGGATCATATGGTAGCTCTATTTTCAACTTTTTGAGGAACCTCCATACTGTTTTCCAGAGTGGCTGCACCAGCTTGCATTCCCAAGGACTGTTGGAGAGTTCTTGAGCCAATGATACCTGTCAGGTGAATTTTCATCTCCCAGGAACAGGCTTGCCTTGGTATCCTTGCCATGCTCAGTCACTGACTAGGAGTCACTTGTGGGAAGCATGACTTTGACATAAATGCACAGATGAATTTCAGAGCACAGAAGCTGTAACTCCTGGCCAATTATGCTCCTTATGCGGGGCACATCCTTATGGCAACCACTCTGGGTAGAGAGCTTTCCAGAAAGAGGAAACAGTGATTGCAAAGGGTCTTGTTATGAGTTGAATTGTGTCTCTCCAAAATTCATCTACAGAAGTCCTAAGCCCTAGTACCTCAGAATGTGACCTAATTTGGAAATAGGGTCATTTCAGTTATAGTCACATAAGATGAGGTCATACTGGAGTAGGATGGACCCCTAATCCATTAAGACTGGTGTCCTCTTAAAAAGGGGAGGTTTAGACACACACACACACACACACACACACACACACACACAGCAAGAACACTATGTGAGGATAAAGTCAGAGACTGGGGTGATAGGCCTGCAGGCCCAAGAACACCGAAGATTGCCAGCAAACCACCAGAAGCAAGGAGAGAGGCCTAGAGTAGATCCTTGCTTAGCTCCTTCAAAAGGAGTACACCCCTGTTAACACCTTGATTTTACACTTCTAGCCTCCAAAACCATGAGACAATACATTTATGCTATTTCAGCCATTCAGTCTGTGGTACTTTGTTCTGGTAGCCCGAGCAACCTGATACAGCCCTGAAATGAGAGTGAACTAGGTGTGTTATAGAAACATCAAGGAGGCCAATGTGGATAGAGCAGGTAAGTGAGAGAAAGAATTGTAGAGGAAGGAAAAGTATCCAGAGACCAGAGCTGTAGATTATGTCTTTGCGAACCAGCAAACAGTTTTATTCCGACTGTAGTGGGAAGACTACAGAGTTTAGAGAGGGGAGTGGCCTGATATCATTTGCATTTGTGAAATACGGCGGGGCACCGAATCAGGTCCGATGCTTCTGTGCAAGAAAGAGTGGATGGTGGCGTGGATGGGAGGAGTAACTGTGGGGGTGGTGAGAAGTGTGGGATGTGGTGGCAATTTGAGGGCAAACTCTATAATTTACTGAGGGACTGGATGAGCAAAAGAGGAGAGTCAGAACAATCTCTCTTCTTTATCTCTTTGCGTATATTTTGTCTTTTGCTTTTGTTTGTTTGCCTACAGCAACTAGATAACTACAGTTGCTATTTTCTGAGATGGGAACAGTGGGTAAGAAGCTTGCCTGGAGTTCAAATTTGATGAAGTGAAAGTTCGGATGTCTGACATGTTTTAGAAGTCTCACATTGTTTTGCAACTTGCTTTTTAATTTTTGTGAACTAATCTTCCCATTTCAATGTAGAAATTTTGACCTCATTATATTTTGAGGGCTGCCTAATGTTTCTTGTATGGATATGCCACTCTTGATTGAACTAGCTCCCTCTGAATGACTTTTGGATTGTTTTCCCCTTTCGCGTGCAATTACAAATACTGATGATTAAAAGCCACATTATTTACTCTTGCTGCATAACAAAATACCCCCAAATTTGGTGGCTTAAAAACAGCATGTATTATCTCACAGTTTCTCTGGGTCAGGAATCAAGGCACAGCTTAGATGGGTTCTCTAATTCAGGATCTCTCACAAGGTTGTAACCAGGGTGTAGTCTGGGGATGCGGTCATCTGAAGGGTGGAATGTGGAAGGATCTCCTTCTGAGCTTACTCAGTGGTTGTTGGCAGGAATCGGCTGCTGGTGGACTATTGGCCTGAGGGCCTTCATTCTTTACTGACTATTGACTGGAAGACACCTTCAATTCATTGCCATGTGGACTTCCCCAAAGAAGAGCTCACAACATGGCTTCATCAAAGTGAGCAAGCAAGAGAGAGTGAAAGAATATGCAAGCAAGATAGAAGTCAGTCTTTTATAACCCAGACTCAGAAGTGCTCCCCATCTCTCTTGCTAAATCTTATTCTCTAGAACTAAGTCACTAGGTCCAGCCCTCACTCAGGTGGAAAGGATTATTCAAGGGACATAGATACCAGGAGGCAGAGATCATTAGGGGCCCTCTTAAAAATATCCTTGCCAGGGGTGCCTGGGTGGCTCAGTCAGTTAAGCATCTGCCTTCGGCTCAGGTCATGGTCCCCAGGGTCCTGGGATTGAGATCCATGTCAGGCTCCCTGCGCAGCGGGGAGTCTGCTTCTCCCTCTGCAGAGAACTTCTCTACTCACGCTCTCTCCTTTTCTCTCTCTATCTTTGTCTGAAATAAATAAAATCTTTAAAAAAAAAAATCTGCTTGCCATAATAGTCCACTATATTTATCTTTTGATAGATTGTTATGGGTGATTTGCTGAGGGAAACATTATGCATATTTTAAAAAATTCAAGTAAAACATGAGATTTATTTTCAAAAGCTTCACTCCAGATTTCAAGGTTCATTTTGATAGGACTATTTGCTATTGCCTACGAAAGAGAGATTGTAGATCCTCAAAGAGCCTTTGCCAGCTTTTTCATAAACATCTCTTCCCTTCCTGTCTTCCTTTTCTTGCCCCTCCAAAATTTCTCAGAACAGGAAATAACTGTGTGTCTCATAACAGAAAGGATAGGAGGGTTCTAACCAGCAGGCATATGCCATCCCCGTCATCATGGCAACTAGTCTAGGGTATGCTGACCTGGGTTGTGCCATTAAAAAAAATGTCATTGCCTTCACTTGTTTCCTGGCTTGGGTGAGGTTTTTTTCAGCCAGCTTGGTGAGAGGGATGAAAAAGTAAAAGCAGAGAGAGGTAGGTTGGGCTGATGAGGTCTAGGGAAACTCCACTTGAATCATTTCTTCTAAATCCTCACTCCTCAGAAGTTTCTGGTAGGCCATGGAATAATGAGGTGTACATTTATTTCTTTATTAGAAAGCACCTTTACTTATAAGGACCCTCTTACGTATACTAGGATATGGTCAGAGGAAATGCAGATCATCATCAGAATTACTTTGTCTCCCTCCCACACAATTTATAAAATCAAATATATCCTAAAACCAGACTATTATAAAAATGAAACAGTTGGTGTTCCAAGTGTCTGTGGCTGCAATCAGGTCAGGTGCCCAGTTGGAAAGCTCAGGCTATGTTGGCATCTTCCCAAATGAATGCCAAGATACCTTCTTCTTGTGATCAAAATGGGGTTGGGGCAGAGCTGGAGAAAGTGCAGGAACTCTGATGATGTTGAGGGGTCATCTTGATGGGGCCATCATCTGATTTCCCAGTTTGTGGCTAGCCCTTTGGGTGGAGAAAGGTCTGGAATCCCCCTGCACTGTGCCCCCACTTTCCACTTCTGGTCCCCGTGTTGCCCCCAGAAGCCACAGGGTTCCCTCTGATGTGGATCAGTTTAGGGACCTCACTCTCAGGGCAGCGACTCCATCTCTGCTTGTGATGCCAGTGTGGAAAGCTTTGCTTCCTGAAAATCTTGAAGGTCAAGGCCCTGCCTCCTTCCTGTCTGGGCCCTCCTGTGTGCCTGGTGCTGAGCAAGCGAGCTAGGCTTACGAAGGTGAAGTGACTCTGTTTCCCAGCATGACCCCGCCTTCCCCTTCTGCCCTCCCCCTGATGCTTGTGCAAGGTCGTTCTCACGTTTCACAAGATTACTCCACTAGATGAGAAAAACGTGTATTTTATACAGGACAGCGAGCCCAGTGGTGTGGACTGCATTCCCTGCTGAAAAGAGAATGCAAGTGCAGTGGCCTTTCAAAGCTGAAATAAATCAGGGCTCCTTGTCTCCACCGGCTTGGTCTGTTGGGTTTTGTCTTTTTCTAGAAGCCATGCTGGGTTAGGGTAAATTAGGGGAGACCAAATGAGGATCAGCTCACTCTACAATCCCTCACAATCTCTGGAGTGGGGGAAGAACCATCTTGTGATCTGAAATATAAATATTTGCAAATGGTTGTATCTTGATCAGTTATATAAAGATCTGTGTTTGAGATGTGCTAAAGTGACTGTTAGCTTTTTTTCATCTTTTTTAAAATATGACAGCCTTGTCTTTGTGGAACTCTGTTGTCTTTCAGTCTTCAATTATATTAAGCCTTTGAATTTTTTTTTTTAATTGACTAAAGTTGGTGGAAGAAATGTTTGTGGTTATGCTTATTAGAGTTTTTATGGATTCTTACACCACCTTCTTCCAAAAGGAATTTGAGTCATCTGGCACTTATATAAAATCAAACACTGTATAAGCTCAGGGAGCTGCCTTTTTTTTCTTTTCTTCTAAAGAATAAAATGCAGTTTCGGGGAAAGAGAGTAGGAGATAGTAGCAAGCACCTGTTTTGATCTCTTCCTGGGCTGATGCTGTTTTCCTAGGAACGGCCACTGTGTCTGTTTTTCCTCCTCTTTCTTAGAGCAAAGAGGAAATCTCTAATGGAGGCTGTCTCAACAAGATGTATTAATGAATGCAGAATCTTAAATGAAAAAGAAGTCAGTGGATGTGGCTTCCTGGATTTTGTTTGGACCAGAAATAAAGCGAGTCCTCACCACAGGGGTTTGGCTCAGCCCAGTGCCTGCAGCCATGGTTGTTTTCGACCGACCGTTTGACTCGAGAGTACGCTTCTCTGGGCAAAAGTCCCCAATGCCTTTGGAAGCTTTATAGGCCTTTTTTTTTTCCCTGTAGCTTTTATTGTTTTTAAGAAGAGTGGGTCACCCTCACTTGTCATTAAAGAATAGTGTGGGGAAAATAAATAAAACTACCCAAAGAATAAAACAGGAAAAAAAAAAAACCACTCCCCTAAATGAAAGAAAAAAATAACCCCCGTCCCACTTTGGTGCGGTAACTGTTTCCATGCAAGGTTGATTTAGAAGCTAGGAGATTTTTCTCTTGGATTTTTGGTTGTCTTCTATTTTTAACATTTTTGGCATGTCTGCACACTGTGGTTACATAAGAAAATCAGAATTAAGATATTTGGTATTAAAAAAGCACCCACTGAC
Organism: Halichoerus grypus; assembly: GCF_964656455.1. Taxonomy (NCBI): domain Eukaryota; kingdom Metazoa; phylum Chordata; class Mammalia; order Carnivora; family Phocidae; genus Halichoerus; species Halichoerus grypus. The sequence goes on along the minus strand of NC_135725.1, from coordinate 52,253,737 downwards.
TCAGGATGAGTTTTTCTGGCACTGCTGTGAGAGAGTTCAAATTCCCATCATAAAATAAGAAGCATAAATGTCTAATCAACACAAGTTTTCTGGCCAGCTCCTTGTGGTCCCTGGAGAAGCCTGCTAAGTCAGGCTCCTGCCCTCCTGCAAGTCTCCTCTGCCTAGTGGCTGGAGGGAGGTGCAGAACATTAGCTCTGATGAGGGAAAGCTCCTGCTGTTCCTGGCTACCAGGGCATGGCCAAGGTGGGTCAACCTTTTCAATCATCATGGACGATTACTGAGTACTTCCAGGATGCCAGACCTCTCTTCACCCACTGTCTTACTCCATCACTGTCACATCCTGCCAGGCGTAATCTACTAGGAGTGTTTTCCTAGGAGAGGGAAAGCAGAAAGCCTACAGAGTTCCCTGTCCAGAAGGGACACATAAATGAGTGCGTTCAAGAAAGCATTGTTTTTTTGTTTGTTTGTTTTGTTTTTTTAATGTTTTATTTATTAATTTGACAGAGAGAGACACAGTGAGAGAGGGAACCCAAGCAGGGGGAGTGGGAGAGGGAGAAGCAGGCTTCCCAAGGAGCAGGGAGCCCGACGGGCTCGATCCCAGGGCCCTGGGATCATGACCTGAGCCGAAGGCAGACACTTAACGACTAAGCCACCCAGGCGCCCCGAGAAAGCATTGTTAATGATAAGAATTAAAAGCCAGTGCTTATTACAAACTTACCTTGTGCCTGGTGCTCTTTCAAATTCTGTATGTGGATAAAGTCATTTAACTCTCTCAGGAATACTATGTGATAGATCATTTTATCTCCCTTTGATAGAAGAGGAAACTGAAGTTTGGTGAGGTTTCATAAGCTCAGGAGTCCACAGTTCTGAAAATGATAGATGTGGGAGTCAAACCCAGGCCGGCTGATCTCAGACTCATTTACTTAACCACCAGCCTGTACAGGCCTGGGATGCAGGGGCTGGTTAACAGAACCAGGCGCCCCATGAGTGATGTAGCTGGTTGGCCAGTCAGGGGGAGGGCCACACTCCCAATCCCCAGTGTGATTCAGGTCAGCCCTCGTTCTTCCTAAGGACTTCTTCTGTCATCCTTCCTGCTGGACATTCAGCGTTCCAGAAGGCCACATTTCTGTCCTGCCCGTTCCCCTCAGTAAATGCGTATTGGCCCAGGGACTCCCGGATAGGCTCGGCCTCCCTGACTTAGGGAGTTCTTAATGTTGGGCTGCATCAGAGTCAGTACAGCTGAAGGTGAGGGGTGGGACCTGGGGGTCTGCATTTTAAGTAAACACCCAGGTGATTTTGGTTTTCTATCATTTCTGAGGGTCCCTAGTAGGTCCTGGGGGGAACTTGATAGTCAGTGGACAGATGGTGCTGGGTGAGTAGGTGTCGAATTTTTTTCTTCAGCAGCTACTCAACATCTACCAGAGTTCCCAGAGCTCAAGGTGGGGGATGGGTAATGAAAGGAAAAAGAACAAATGGGAGGTAGTGCTGGGGGAAGCGTGTCAACTCAAGCAGAGCAAGTGAAACCCATAAATATTTGTTGAGAAGCAAGGGTTCCAATGAGCTTAATAAGAATGAGTAGAAACCAAGCCAGATTAGGGAAGGGTCAGGAGGGAAGGCGAAGACGTGGGCTGAATCTTCACCTGAGTGGCAGCTTGTGTTTGAAGTCTGGTTTGATGGAACCACAGGGCTGCCAGATGGGCGCGTGGGCCCTGACTACAGGGGTGTTGGAAGGGGGGGGCATGAGAATAATGAATGATTCCAACTGTTTTGGTACAGAAGAAGGGTTAAAAATTCAGAGCATTGTAGCAAGGGGGATACAGGGTCACTTCCTAATAGTATGGTCAGGAGTTGGTGGCAGCTGGCCAGGCCTTGAAGGCTGAAGGATGATGGCAGCAGGCCAGCCAAGGAAAGGCCAGGGCAGAGATTCAGTCACTGACAGTGCAGTGGGCATAGGGGTCTGGTGTGTTGTCTAATTGATAGAGCCAAGCCTGAAGGTCCTCAGAGAGGTTTCTGTGGCTGTTGGGAGAGGGTAGACTAAGAGTGATGGTCCTTCTCCCTGTTTCATCCACAGAAGAGAGAATTTTTACTTATTTTTCTATAATTGGGTACCATGTACGGCTTTATTTAGGAGAAATGGACTGTGTTGCTTAAAAAAATAAAAGCCTTAAAAACCACCAGGGGGATTTAAAAAGAAGAAAAGAAAAAAATATATATATACATATATATGGTTTGTGTTGAAGTATCAAAAGAGATAGTTAAGTTGGGGTCCCTTTGAAGGCCACTTAGGTGTCAGGTTTGCTTAACCATTGAAGAGACTCATGGCTTTGTGCAAAGAACATTGGCACTGGGATTGAGACTGCTTTCAGCCTCAGCCTGTCCTAATTGTGGGCCTCAACTCACTTTTCTGGGCAATAGACACGTCTGTTTCTGGTTTTGTATTTAATACATTAAGAGGTTGAATTGAATTAAGTGATTTTCGAGGGTTCTTCCTGCTATAAAATCCTATCAGCAGTGATCTTGCTCATAGGCCTCCTAACATACACATAGGGTGGGTAGCAGGATCATGCTTGAGGAAAAAGAATTCCTTGGCACTGTGCAGGATGATTAAGGGACACAGGGTAGGGGCCACAATGCCTGAGGCTACATCCCAGGGATGGATACAGAGAGGACAAGGATGGATGCAGCAGAAGCAGAAGCTTGGGGTTAAACACCAAAGTCACAAAAGCAGAGTTTGCACTAAAGAAGGTGATAGGATACATTTTCTTCTTATAGTAGAAAAGAAATTCCCCAAGCTGATTGACCTCTTCTCCATTGTTTTTCCTTTGAGGCATATTTTAAACCTTTTTTTTTTTTTTAAAACAAAGCACCCAGATAGAGACTTTTGTAGCACCATGCAAAGATCTTGACAAAGATCTACTCTGAGTTTTTTTTTTAACATTCTTTTAAGGCTGGACATACTAACAAAGGAGCTGATATTTTAATGAATGCTGGAAAATGAAAACGCGTGAGCTGTTCAGATTGGCCTGGGAAACCACATGTCCAGTGGCTACTGTTGACCTTTGTGTGAAGCATCTCTGTTTTCTGAAAAGTTTTCTTTTGTTGATTATTTCTCATCATGATTCCGGGAGTATGGCCCTCTCAGCTGGAGAAGAAACTGTTTATCTGTGTAGTATTTGATTAGCAATAGTTTAGATACATAGTTTAACCAGAAAACTAATGAGTTCCTATTTGTGCTGGGTTCTGCCTTAGGTACTAGCACTGCAGTCAAGTCTAGGGTATGATTCGGCCCTCACAAGCTGACGGAGGGGCCAGACACACGAGCTCAGAAATACAGCATAGTGTGAGGTCACGGGGTATGTGTTTACAAGATGCAGACTTCACAGGACAGGGAAAATTGGCCTCTCTTCCTTCTGCCTTCCTTCTTCCTCCACCTCTCTCCCCTTACTTTATACCAGAAGTTAAAGTTAACCCAGAGAGAAGTTTGAGAAAATGTATTTGGCAAAAAAGAGGCTTTATCTGGGTAGAAGTTTCTAGATTCCCTATGGAGAACACTGGTGATATGTTCCTGAACAGTAGCCACATGCAGCATGGAACTGTGAAGCCTAGTGCTCATGGACTGTTGGGGAAGGTTTGGAAACACCTCACTGACTGGGGGGTGGGGGGGACTCTGTTCTGAACCTTCTCACTCTCTATGCCTGCAGCTGGGCAGTAACTGGGACAGAGGCTCCCTGTGACTGGGTCCTCTCTCTTGTCTGAGGAAACTTTTGAGAAGACTATGCATGCCTTATATATAGGCACAGATAAATTTTAAGTGATATCCCGTATGGGGCTCTCCTTGAATTGATGTCACAATGAGTCTCTACCGAAAAACAGCTACCTTTGCAAACCAGGCTGTACAATGTAATGTTGGGGTCTCCGAGAGGGCTCCCAATAAACAAATACCACTCTTCTCTACATGGTGGCAGAAGAATTCAATTGAAACAGCAACAAAAACAGACATCAACTTTATTGCTTACGGAAGCCAACTGGAAGACAAAGCTCTAGGTCTATTAACGAAATGAGCCCATTAAATCTAAAGCCCAGACTTACCTACCTTTTCCCATGTTGTGTTGGAGAGAAGAAGCTTCCTCCATTCAGAAAATTGGGGAAAGAGCAAATAGCACACTCCTTGAAGGCAGGTGGCTCCCAAGAGGTAAGTCTGCGCCAGTTGAGCACACCCAGTTGAATTTTCTCAAATTTACCAGTTAAGCTAATTACTCCGTCACTCCCCCCAGGGCAACATTAATAAAAAGAGAAAGGCCAGTTGTGTACTTAGGAAAAATTCTTCCTTATAAAATCCAGAAATGGGGGGTGGTGCACCTGGGTAGTGCAGTTGGTTGAGCGTCCAACTCTTGGTTTTGACTCAGGTCATGATCTCAGGGTCGTGAGATTGAGCCCCAAGCCCGGTGTGGAGACTGCTTAAGACCCTCTCTCCTTCTGCCCTTCACCCCCCACCTCTCTGTCTCTTTCTTTCTCAAATAAATAAATCTTAAAAAAAAAAAAAAACCAGAAGTGGGGAAACAGAGCTCTCCTCCAGAATGTTCCAAGATTTTGTACATTTTAGGGTCAGGTGCTCAGGTCTTACAAGAAGTTAAAGAAGAGACCAGGTATATAAAGAAGAGACCAGGTTATGGTTGGGATCCCTATTGCCCATGAAGCCACCAGAAAGCTAATAATATGAGAAATCTGGATTAATAAGTATAATAATTGACATTTGCCCAGCTTTTACTACATTATCTCACTTAACCCCAAACACACTATGATATTGGTATTAGTGCTCTCATTTATCCAAAGAAGAAATTGAAGCACAAAGAGATAGTGTTTAATTGAGGAGGGTAACTAGTTAAGAAGCAGAGTTTGGACTCAGGACCATATCTTTCTGACTCTAGAGGTAGAGTCTGGCACAGTCCTCCAGGTGGCCGTATCCTTCACAATCCTTGTGTGATTCCATTTTATTTCAAACCTCTTTTTCAGTTGCTGTGGAATGTTCAGGAGTGTAGAGAGGATGGTATCATTAATTATTTGTCTCAGTTTTATCTCTGCCATATCCTGTTCATCCATCTGTTTTCACCTAGGCAAATTGAAAAGCTCCCAGGTAGATGGTTGTCTTTTCTCTCTTGAGAGTTTCTGGGGGTGCAGTTTGAATCTTCGAGCAGGATCACTCTAGCAGAGGTCACAGCTGAGTTATAATCTAATATGTTATAGTAATGTAAAGCATTTTGAAGTTTTAAATGAGAAACTTTTATACTCCATTCTAAAAAGTGTTTGAAGGATTAGTGAGAGGGCATGGGGGACACAATTTGCCCTGATATATCCACATTCATGAAGTAATATTGCACTAGATTTTATTATATGCAAAAATACTGGAACTCTCTTACAATATTAAGCTAAGTACATTATAAATGTTGGGGAATATTGACTCATCATCAGATCACTTAGTTACTATTTCTTTTTGCCTGAGAATTAGAAGTCTATCCAAATTAAGCAAGAAGGAAGCATTTGATTTCTTTGTTTCCTCTTTATGCAGGGCTCCCATTGTCCCCCTTCCCTCACCCTATTTCTTACTCATAAACACATATTTGCATTGAATGGAACCATTTTCCGTTACTCATGTAATTTCTTCATGTTCTGTCAAAAGTTGTAGCTCCCTTTGTCCCCATGTCAATAACTGCATAATGCGTTTCCGTTGATGGAGTGCTTTCATAGGTGGTATCTCTTTAATTTTCACAATAATCTTGAGAGATAAGCACCATTATCTTTAAAGACAAAACTGAGGCCCGTCAAAGGTGTCTGGTCCAAAGACACAGCCAGTTAGAATCATTGACAGCTTCTGGATCCAGATCTTCTCTTGAAACCACGGTTCAAGAAATACATCTTTGGGAGTGGCACATGACCAGGTACATAGGGCTAAGTCTTTGTTTCTCCCATCCCTTTCCCTAACCTCCTTAGATAGGCCCTAGAAGTTCCTCTGTTTTTGTTTGTTTTTTGTCGTGAGCTACCCAACGGTCTAAAGAGGGAGTCTTAATTAAGGTTAGAGTTTTGGAATCAGCTTGGCTACTTACAAATTCTACAACCTGGGACAAAGTTTTAATCTTGCTATGTCTCAAGTTTCTCTAAGTGCAAAATGTGGGGGATAGTAACAATACCTGACTCATGGGGTTGTTATAAAAGTTAAAATAGATTGCAAAATAAGTAAATGTTAGTTTTTGTTACGGTTACATAATCAGGTTGAATAGAATTTTAAGCATTCTAAGATTTCAGTGGCTGTTTGGCCTCTCAAGAATCTGACTCTGTTAAAAAACTTGCCTCATAATATGACTCAAAGGGTGATAATGATGATAGCAGACCAGATTACTCAGTGCCTATTGTGTTCCAAACATTTTACATATACCCTCTTGAATTATCACAGCAACCCTGTAGATGCTGTGCTCTTAGCTACTGGGTTATATTGCTCTAAATCTTGCCTGCTGTTGGTGTCAATTTTACCCATCTCTCTAAGCTTAAAATAGTATTCTTTTGAAAATTAGAACTGTAATTTCCAGTTTCCAGTCTTCTAGCCCATTTTGTTCTCTCTACCCCCCCTTCACAGATCTCTTGCAGTGGTTCCAGATGTCATACAAAAGTTCCCATAGCACCAGGGATAAAAATTTTCCAGATCCTGAGACTCAAATTCACTTAGACTGGCTAAGAGTAAATAAGTCTGTTGACAGTTACAGGAACAAACTTCCTTGAATTTGAGTATTTTTCCTTTAAAGCAGGACTCTCCCAAGAAAGAATTGTCATACTCTGTCTTAAAGAGAAAGAAGGAAATGGTAATTGACAGTGACCTTTATCCCAGTATCCGACAGAGGTTCTGAGTGACATCACACCAGCTGGTATACACCTGTGCTTGAAAAAGTAAAAATACATTTTTTACTTGCCTTAATTTTTTCTTTTTTTGGGTTAGATAACAGACATTTATTTTTCACAGTTCTGGAGGCTGGAAATCCATGCCAACATGGTTAAGTTCTGGTAAGAGCCCTCCCTCTTCTTGGCTTGTAGAGGGCTGCCTTTTTTCCCTTGTCCTCAGGTAGCAGAGAGAGTAAGCTCTGGTGTTTCTTCCTCTTCATATAAAGGGTACTGATTCCTCCATTGGGCTCCACCCCCGTGATCTCATCTGATCCCAATTACCTCCCAAAGGCCACACCTCCTAATACCATCACACTGGGGGTTAGAGCTTTACGTATGAATTTTTGGGGCACACATTCAGTCCATAGCAGAAGCATAATACAAATTAGCAATATTTGAATTCAAAGTAGGGTTATTGCTGCAAATCTTACAGACATTAAAAGAATAATAAGGGAATATTATGAAACTTGATGTCAATAAATTCAACAAACAGATATAATGGAAGACTTACTTAAAAGGCACAACTTTCTGAAACTGACAGAAAATGAATAAAAAATCTGAGTAAAAATCTGAAAATACAGTTTAGTATTATACTATATGTTAAAAATTAAGTTATTAATTTTTAAAAATTAAAAAAATCTGCCTCAGTTTTTAAATTTCAGCTATTCTATCAGCTCTGTCATTCCATCCTCCTGTTTTTACATGCCTTACATATTGGGTTCTCAAATCCTATGTCTTTTTTTTTTTTCAACCATAAAAATACTTTCTAGCTAGTCCAAAGATTTGGAAATAATAGAGCAAGTGGTTACTGACTTGGAGAAGTTCATTTTCCCCTTTAAAAAATTAATAAAACAATTAGGATATCTTTCATAAATATTCAGTGGGTCAACTGAGCATTTATCTTATAATAATTTTACCTTCACTATTTATTTTTAAAACCGTAGCAAGATCGGATACAACCTGTCCAAGGTTGGATCAAAGATTTGCCGTCTTCCTTATTGCTGAGAATCTGAGCCAATCCCTACCGGCCTCCAGAAGGCCTATATTTAAGAGAATATTATTCTCTTTAAGAAAACATTTTTTTAAAAAGGCTGCCTTTTCTTCAGCACAATGTATGTGGTGAATTAAACCACACCAATAAATCCCACCCGCTCCTATCCTTCTACCCTTCTCGCTGGTTGTAAGAACCAGGTGTCCTCTTCCAAATGGTGAAGATCCTACGTTTGTGAAATGGTGGCTCAGTACGGGTCTCTGCTGTAAGCACCTGTGCATCCATCCATCACTGCTGTTGCTGTCTCTGCAGTCTGACAGGATTACATGCGATGTTTTCATCTTTAGAATGTTTACTCCCATTTTTAATGCCAGCATATCTACACTGGTGACTGAATAAATAAGTGAGTGAACCAGGGAGAGTGTTAACTGGAATGGATGTTTGAAGAGCCAGAAAATGACGGGGTGTGAGAGCCGTGTGGCAGGGCTCTGTAGGGCTGCACCTGCTTATCCTGACTTCATCTGGTTCAGAAATAACATGGGCATTCAGAAGCTTGGAAATCACGCATGTCTTTGAAGATGAAAATGAGGCAACCGTGTTTCTCCCAACTAATCTAAAATGACATGATATGGCGGCCCAAAGTTGGGGAGGTAGATTAGTTGGGGAAAAAAAAAGAAAGAAAGCTGCCTCTCAGACAGGAATCTCTCTAATTTGGGGTTGTCTTGTGAGCAAAGATAGCACTTAATGAGTAGGCAGGAGTAAAACAGTACAAAAGGTTGATGGAATCACATTTTTAGGCACTGTCCTTTATTGGAGCCTGGGAAAGTCAGGTGATATTCATTTTATGCACACACACACACACACACACACACACACACATCTCTAAAATAAAAACCTAACCTGCTTTTATTTGGCTTCTGGGGTATTAGAGAAGAGTTCCATGTACTGTTCTAGCTATAGAGAAAAATGGTGGGAAGATGAGAGATCAGACTAGTCATTCTTCAGTTCTGAAGAGCTAGAATTTTAGGTAACACATGGGAAAGGAGCAGTCCATTTGAGAGAGAGGTGGGACAGATATCTTCATCTTTGAGGAGGGGATCCTTCAGAGCAGCACCTCGGCTGGTAATATTGGACCTCAGTGAGTTGGCAGTGAGCTTACAGATGCAGGTGGGAGTCCTCAGATAACTAAAGTACAGGAGGTTCAGTTTGTTTTCACTTTTGTGGTTTCACTTTGATGCAAAGAGTCCTTCATTTACTGTTCTCTGTTCATTCACTCAGCAAACATTCAGTGAAGTAGGCTCTGTGCTGGGCGCCATCCTAGCTCCAGGGACCCCAGCACTGAAAATGACATGGAACATCCCACATGGTGGGGCACCTCTGGGGCATTTCCCTTAGCTTCCTGGGGGTGAATTGCCCTGTTGGCTCATCCTGCCAGAAGGAGTCCTCCACCCCATAGATGAGATATTGAACTTCTTTCCCCCCAAGTAATATCAGCTTTGGGTTCTCTCCTCTCTGTCCTACCCGCCCTCCTGTACTACCAACATCTCTTTAGAGGTGGTCACAACTAGAGAAGATGGATCTCTCAAGGGTGAATGGGAGAATTGCTTCAATTCTTCCTCATCCTGGAAAGGAGACTTTGAATTTTCAACTAATAAGGCAGAAGACATCAATAGGAAAAGAAAAATAAGAACTTTCCCTGCCAGGGTTGCCTAGTTACCTCATCAACATTCCCTTGCAGCCCAGCAGAATTCTCTCTGCATATTTTTATAGTGCACATGTTTTATTGCTATAATTGATCTATTAAGCAGAAAATATGGAGAACACATGGAGCTCCTGTCAATTTTATGCTGTTTATTTGGGTTTCCATTTTTCTCTTTCCATAAGACTTCATTCTTTATTGTCCTTTTCATTCCTAACTGGAGTAATCCTGTGAAGAAATCACATCACTATCCATGTTGGTGCCTTTAACTTTGTAGCTTAAAAAGCAAAAGCCAATACACTAACCTCAAACTAAACAGCACATTGTGGACTTTTCAAAGGCAGACACCAAGTTTTCATCAGCTCTGTGTCCGTGGTGCCTAGCCTTGAGTCTGGCACATAAAAGGTCTTTAGTAAATGTCCATTGATTGAATGAGCAATTGGCTTCAGAGATTTATTGAGAACCAGCATTGTACGGAATGCTATTCATAACATAAAATTGGATTATAGCTTCTGCCCAGGGGGCAAAACTTATGACTTGTTCTTTCCTTTCTGGAGACTGGACAAGGACAGAGAATAACAACTGCGTTGTTGCTAGTGTTCCACTTTCATTAGCCAAAGAAGCTTTCCACATGGGGCTGCAGTGCCATTAGTAGCGTCCACATTCTGTCTGGCATTTATAGAAAGTTATTCACTGGAGACCTCCTGGGCTCTGGGCACTGTGCTCTCCAAATCAATCCAGATCAATAGACCTGGTCATTGTCACCATCTGTCAAGGCATTTGTATTCAAAACAGTGAGTTTCCCCTCATTCTTCTTAAACACACACACACGTACGCTCACACACTGAAGACTGTTTATGAAGCAAACTGTCGACAGAACAACAAATGGAAGTTTATTTGTCATCCCTCTACCCAGCCAGTCAGGCAGCCCTCCAACTCTGTGCTCCTCAAACATATACTTCTGAGATTTTGTTAAAGTGCAGACTTAGATCTGCTAGGTCTGGAGTGAGGCCTGAGCGCCTGCATTTCTAACAACCTCTCTTAGTAACCTAAAGTGTCATCCAAAGACAGTAGATTTGGCATCACCAGGGAGCTTGTTAGAAATGCACATGCTTAGGCATCACCCCGGACCTACTGGATCTGAACCTGCATTTTAACAAGATCCCACCTTAACATCTGAGAAGCACTGCTCTAACCATTTAATAAACCTACTGTATAAATTATGGGCAGGGGTCCTAAAGGGGCTCTGAGTTGGTCAGTAAGGCCAAATGGATTTCCTATTCCCTTTTTCATTTCAAAAGTTTTCTGGGTATCTACCCCAATACAGCATTTGACACTCAAAGACACAGATGCCTTTTGGTTCAGCCATTCAGTGGTATGATGAAATTGTTATTATCCATCCTGGATCGCCAATGTCTTTAAACATGGGAGCCCACCCACCAATCTATCCCATCTCCAGAGAACTTTATTGTAGGTGAAAAAGTTTGAGCAGAAGAGACATCCTCAGGTTTGAGCATGTCAGAATGGTTAATGCATTTGGATGAGCACTAGAGGAGATAGAGTTTCTGTTTCCTTATCTGTAAAATGGAGATAAAAATACCACCTGTTCTAGCTTCCTTTATAGTCTTGTTGTGAGGAGCTTTGAAACCTACATGTGAAGGAGCTTTGAAAACATAAAAATGTTCATGAGGCTTTAAAGCAGATTTAGTAAGAAATATGATTTCTTACATATGTTTCAGTGCCAAAGAGTTCTGGGTTCAAAATTCAGCCTTACCATTTACTAATTTTGCAATTTCTGCCAAATTATTTAATCTAGTTGAGCCTCCGTTTCTTTCTGTGCTAAGTGGTCATAAAAACATCCACCGTGCAAGACTGTCGTGAGGATTAGAATGTTAATAATATGCGTAAAGGATCTGGTGTATACTAGAGTTTAATAAATGGCAGCTGGTAGTGGCACATTAAGGGACGTGACGGCGAAATAAATCCTCCAAAGATGACTTTTTTCCCCTCCAGTAAGCCTTTTACGTTGACGCAAAAAGAAAGGGTGACTTTAAAGCTGGTTAAAGTTTTGAATAAATGTCCAGCCAGTTCAAGAGATTGATATCTTCAAGTTCATTATCTAAGTATCTCTGGAAGAAAAATCTCTAAACTTCATATGGGGTTTTAATATTTACTGAAATGTTTGTGAGTACCAGCCACTGCAAGGCTTTGTGACAAGGAGTTGCTATGATTATTCTGTGTCATGAGAGGTGCTAGAGGGTCTTTCGGGGGGTGTGCATAGGAGCCTGCCATCATATGGGGGAAGGTTTCACATTGGTGTCCATGCAAGCAGATACTCCAGGCCCCGGGGAAACAGCCAAACAAGTGATACTGAGGCTCATGTAAGGCAATGAAAGAACATTGTTCTGAGGGCCATGGTAACTGATGGCACCCTCATTATCAGAATAACAGAACAGCCAAGTCTTATTTGCTGGAGACATGAAGGGGCAGCTGTTGGGTGGTCAGCAATTAAGCATTTGTGATACAGAGGGACCATTGTTTTTGTGTTGTTTTTTTTTTAAGATTTATTTATTTATTTGAGAGAGAGAGAGAGCACAAGCAGGGGGAGTGGGAGAGGGAGAAGCAGGCTTCCTGCTGAGCAGGGAGCCCGATGCGGGACTCGACCCCAGGACCCCGGGATCATGACACGAGCCAAAGGCAGACGCTTAACCGACTGAGTCACCCAGGCATCCCGATGTTTTGGGTTTTTTTTTTTAAGATTTTATTTATTTATTTATTTGAGAGCGCGCACACGTGGGGGGGGGAGGGGCAGAGGAGGAGAGAGAGCCAGAAACTTGAGCAGACTCCATGCTGAGTGTAGAGCCAAGGTGGACTCGATCTCACAACCCCTGAGACCATGACCTGAGGTGAAACCAAGAATCTGACGCTTCGCTGACTGAGCCACCCAGGCGCCCCACTATTGTCTATTTTAAAAGAAAAAAAAAAAAGCCAACCTCACCATCCTTTCTCTATCTTCCCAACCTCTAGCTCATATTTTTATTTTGGAAAAGCACTTTTAGGGCCCTCAGTTTTCTCAAACCTCTTTCCAGGCCGACTAAGCCTTTGGGAAGGTATTCTTTTCAGGGAGAGATTGCCAGGGGTTTGCAGAGTTTGCGTGGTGATGTCCTTCGTGGTGATAGTTTGAAGCACCCCGGAGTGTGATTTCACAGATGGCCTCAGGCAGAGAGTGCCACGGGACCTGCTTTTCCACATGGATCTCTTTGTGGGGGGTGTTTGTGTTCAACGCCATGAGAGGAGGAGAAAAAACCCACCTCGTAGATGTGGCATTTCAGTGGAAAGCTAACAGGAAGAGAGTGAGATAAGAGGGAGGAAGTGAGCAGACGGGGGCTGCCAGGGGTGGCCAGAGGAGGCTTGCACCTGAATGATCAGCAGTTCTGACAAAGAGCAGCTTGTGAGAGGGAGTACGCATGTCTCAGGTGTTTTTGTTTTTATGTTTTTACCTGAATGACCTAAGGTTGAATGCATCACCATGCCATGTTTGAGTGTGGAATAGCAAAACCCCATCTAAGTAGGGCAAGAGCAGTACAGTAGGATCATGCTCCAAGTTCATTGTAGCAGATTCCATGATGGGCTCTTCTGAATCTGGCTGCAGCTGTTGGCCCATTTTGCTAGGGCTTGATCCACGAGTGGATCAGTTATCTCCTCTCTGTTTCTAAGCCACAGGACACAATCGTTACCTCCAGCCAATCTATACTTGTGGTCTTTAGGGAATTTGTGGATGGAAGGTCTGGGTAAAGGGACTTCAGGAACCAGCAGGAAAGACAGGTTGAAGGGCATCACTTCTTAGAATATAAGGCTATGTGGAAAGAATATTTACTAGGAGTCAAGAAACTCGATTTCAATCCTAACTATGCCCATACTAGCTATGGGATGTTGTTAGGCAAGTAAATTTCTCTCTTAGAGACCCAGGGATAGTGATAACTACTACAAATCTACTATAAACCACACCAGGATTTTGTAAGGGTCAAATGAGGTAATAAAGAGGAGAGTACTGAAGACCAAAGCTACACTTTCCAAAATGGTAGCCACTAGCTGCATGTGGCTCTTTGAATTTCAATTCGTTCAAGTTCAGTAAGATGAAAAATTCAGTTCTTAAGTCACACTAGCCACATCTCAGGTACTCACTAGCCACATATGGCTAGTTGGTGCCATATTGGACAACAAAGATAGAGAACATTTGCATTATCACAGAAAGTTTTGTTGTACACCCCTGCCTCAGAACTCTAGGGTATGATATCAAAGGTATAAAGGATGAAATATTACAGCGGTGATAAATGCTGTCATAGTTAAGGATTCTTGGAAAGAAACAAAACCCTCTCAAGTTAGCTGAAGTAAAACAAGAGATTTATTTATTTTTTTAAAGATTTTATTTGTTTATTTGAGAGAGAATGCACTAGAGAGAGTGAGCGTGCACAAGCAGGGGCAGAGGGAGAGGAAGAAGCAGGCTCCCTGCTGACCAGGACCTTGGGATCATGACCTGAGCCAAAGGCAGATGCTTAACCCACTGAGCCACCCAGGCAATTGAGCCACCCCGGGATTTATTTGATTAATTCAGGGAAAATCTATGGATCTCAAGGGCTTCAGAAATAATTGGAACCAGGGGCGCCTGGGTGGCTCAGTCGTTAAGTGTCTGCTTTCGGCTCAGGTCATGATCCCAGGGTCCTGGGATCAAGCCCGGCATCGGCATTGGGCTCCCTGCTCAGTGGGGGGCCTGATTCTCCCTCTCCCACTCCCCTTGCTTGTGTTCCCTCTCGCGCGGTCTCTCTCTCTGTCAAATAAATAAATAAAATCTTAAAAAAAAAAAAGAATAACTAGAACCAATTCCTAGAAGATTAACAGGAACTCAAGAAACCACTGTCCTCACTGTTTCTCTTTTTCTCTTGTCTTCTTCCTATAGCCACTTGTGCTCTTATATCTGTTTCTCTGTATGTCAGTGACATTTTCCTTCTCCTCTCCCCTCTCCTCCTCTTCCCCCCCCTTATTCTCCTTCCTTCCTTGTTCTTCTCTCCTCCCTTCCCTCTCTGCAGAGCAGCTTTCTTAACTGCACTGCATGTGGTCCAAATAGGGCTCAACGAGGCCCAGTTTTCATTGTTTCTCAGGAACAATGCCTGACAAAGGCTGGGCCCTGATCCCAAATTCCGAGGAGAGATATTCTTATTAGCCAGCATGGTGTGATAGCCACCCCTGCTCCAACCAGTTATATTTAAGAGCATGGGGTAGCGATTCCATGCTTACTCAATAAAGGCAGTGGGGAGTGCTCTATAAAGGGGCCTATGTGGGATGGGAATGGGCGCTTGACCAGCATGTTCATGTTAACCTCTTGGAGAGTCCATTAGCCTATGTCCACACAGGGAAGAGTTGCCAGAGATTTGACCAAGGCCATGAAGAAAAAGAGTTATTTGTGTGGTTTGAATCACCATTACACCATTATGCTCGGGGGTTTGGCGTGTCCTCAATATCCTTATACCTGGGTGGAAATAGGTACTGGCAGAAGCGAGGTGGAAATCAGATCTAAGCATTTGTCGTTCTTACATGCAAACTGGGTACTAATAAGACCCTTTTCTCTTCAGCCTTTAGAAAGAAACATGAGGTTCTCTTGGAGACTATTCAAGAGGAAGGTGGAAGGGGCCGCCTAAAAGAGATTAAAAGCTGCAGACCGCAAGCCTGGGGCCAGAGGGCTGGCAGTGGAAAACCCTGCTGGGTTGTGACCTCTCCCTGAAAAGTTCTAGGTGCCTTTTTGCTTCCTGCAAAAAAAAGGAAGAGAAGGAGAAGACCATGTCCATAGCCTTGAAGCAGGTGTTCAACAAGGACAAGACCTTCAGGCCCAAGAGGAAATTTGAACCTGGCACACAGAGATTTGAGCTCCACAAACGGGCTCAGGCATCCCTCAATTCAGGTGTGGATCTGAAGGCGGCTGTGCAGCTGCCCAGTGGGGAGGACCAGAACGACTGGGTGGCGGTGCACGTGGTGGACTTCTTCAATCGGATCAACCTCATCTATGGCACCATCTGTGAGTTCTGCACCGAGCAGACCTGCCCCGTGATGTCGGGGGGCCCCAAATATGAGTATCGGTGGCAGGATGACCTCAAGTACAAGAAGCCAACTGCCCTCCCAGCTCCTCAGTACATGAACCTTCTTATGGATTGGATCGAGGTCCAGATCAACAATGAGGACATATTTCCAACCTGTGTGGGTAAGTCCGTGACCAGCTTCTTGCTTATTTTGCTGCATCCCACCCAAGCTCAGAAAGTTTGCAGAGGCTTCTTCTAGGACTGTCTTTAAATGCTGGGGAACACCTATTGGTATTTCCCTAAATTCCACTATACCAGCAGTGTCCTTTTCCACATCTAAGAACCCCCTTGAAATTTAAGAAAACAAAACAAATAAAACCACCAAAATACCAAAAAACCATTTGTGAACTACTTACAGTTATTTTGTGGGCCTCAGTGGTACACATTCCACATGTTAGGGAACATTGCCTTGGTGAGATGTTAGATTTGATCTTGCTGGCTTCCTTAGGACTAGACTCCAAACCCACCCAGTTATCCTGGTAGAATTTTCATTTTTTGGCTAATTAGTTAAAGTTTCATTAACTCTGGTGCATTTATTGGTATTCGTCTCTCAGGTTAGGGAATCCCAGTGTGAGAATCCATGTGCTTGTTTGGGGATGAAGCAAACAGGGGTTGGCATTCTGGGGAAATAGTGATCCTGGCATTCTGTTCTGCCCACTCCTGATCATTTGTTATTAATCCCAGGCTGTCCTGTTAACTGTGGACTCTTGTGTAAGCTGCTGGACCCACTAGGACACTTGAAATGCAAATGCTTTCATTTGCTTGGTGCTCTGAGCCATAAAACTCTTCAAAGGGAAGGACCAAACCTTATCTCCCTTTTATATTTCTTTATGCTGCTGATAATTGGATTTTCCATGCACTGACAGGCTGAATTTAAAATTCAGGTTTGGTTTTGTTTTGGTTTTTTAGGCCTGAGATTCAGTAGGAATGAGCACTCTCCTACTTCCACTCTTGTGTTTCCAGTATCTAACACGGTGCCCTGGAACCTTTGTAGGCGCTCAGGAACTATCTGTGGAATGATTGAGAAAATACTTGTGCTGTTGGACAGTAGTATTAAAAAGCTCTGAGATGGTTTGGGATATAAAAGAAGCATTTGGAACACATTGTTGAAATCCCCTCTAGATGGGATGTGTGTGTCTCCATGTGGCATATGGGAAGTTGAGGTGGGTGTGGGGGGGTATGGAAGTAATTAAGCTAATACCAGGGGGGAGAAAAGTGTATACATTGCATGTACATCTTGAAATATTCAGCACGCAAACCAGTTTGCTCAGAATCACCCTGCTGCCTTGCTTGTCCAGCTCTCGCCTGCTCTTGCTCTGTGCTGTTCCTTGCTAAGGAAGGAGATGGTGTGTGTGCTTGTGCAAACTCCCTGGGCTCACCAGCACAGGAGGAAGAAGGCAGGGTTCCAAAACTCCCCCAGCCATATAACAGGCACCGCAGGGGGATGGGACGTTCTTAGGTTCATATCTTTTTGTACTTTCATTGACTGTCAGAGGCTTCTTTTGTTGCTAGGAGGAATTTCGCCAACTGCCAATGCTCTGTGCAGAACATGTGATAGCAATAAAGATAAATAAATGTGGGCAAGGATACGTCCTCTTCGTCTTTCCCCTTCTGTTTCTGCTCCTTGGTGCTTTGAACTCTGGGCACTTCTGCTGTCTCTGGCAGCTGTGGTTACCACATAGAGTTGGTGACCAGAAATAACATCGCAGAGCCATGGTGTGTTACTTGAGAGTAAGGAAGCTTCTGGCAGTCGGCTTGGAAACTAGGACATCATAGATGGTTTTAGACTTTACTTGGAGGAAATCAGCGGATGCCGCCATATCCCCCAGAGTCACTGACTTTGCTGTCTTTTTCCAGACATTTCCTTAGCCATTCGGTGGACTTGCAGAACATACTCACCTGGTCAGAATCCTCTGTTTCAGCTCTGCCCAACCTTTGCTCCATAGTACATAGTTCTGAGAGATCTTAATAGGTGCACTGTGCTTTTTTTTTTTTTTTTTTGTCCATGGAAAATAAGTTGGGAACTGCTGAATGAAAACAGTTTCTTTACTGCAGGACTTTTAATATGCTAATGTGCATTATAAATCTCTGAGAAAGGAATACTTTAATATGTAGTATTTCCTAATTTGAACCTGTATCTTTTTTTTTTTTTAAATGAAGCACCATTAGCATCTTTGGGGAAATGTTAATCTATATAAGTTGGAGTTGTCAAACATTTGTTTGTTTTAGAATTACGTGGGCCTTCTTTTCAAAATGCAAATTCTTTGACCTTCCCCCAACTAAATTAAAATCTCTTAGATGAGACCTAAGAATCTGCACTTGTACTAAGCACCTGCCACTCCTCTGTTTATTTTAACTGCCCAGAATGCTTTTCATTCCCCCCCAAAAACAGTCTGTATCTTACCTCTCTGGTTTTATCCGTCTTGTTTTCTCCTTCTGGAATCCCCCATCTTCTCTAACTAGTGAATTTTCCTGCATCCTTTATACCATGTCCTCTGTGAAGGCTTTCACCCATTAGAATGTAAGCCCCTTAAGGTTATGGAATGTCTTTTATTCATTTAAATATTTCAGTACTAAGTCCAGTCTTGGTGGCTTACAAGTTATTGAATGGATGGATAGACAGATCGATGGATGGAAGGATGGAGGAAAAAATAATCTTTATAAAGTCCCAACATGTCTGTAGTGCTGGTGATCAAAATTTAAACAGAACCTCTGAATCCCTTTATCACCCTCCTCAGTATATCCTGCACCTTGCCTTCATAGAGTTTAATTTTCTCTGTTTAATTTTTCCAACGTGAAATGTTAGGGGTCAGTAAAAACCACTGCCATCCACCATTACCCTAAAGGTCTTCATCAGCATCCTGCTCACCTCTGTCATTTGCCCTTGGATTAAATTGTTTCTATCTTTTGAAAAAAACTTATCTTTAGGAGCCACTTTCTCTGTTAGAATTCATTTCCTCCTCTTCTTCCTCCCCCTGATTCCAGCCTACTTTTCATCTTTTTGATCTTTGTCTGCCGTGAGTCATTATCATGGAAATGATCAAGATGTCTGTCAGGACAAAGTAAAAGAAGAATTCTCTGCTAACAGCAGACCCTGGGTAGATGAGAAATGGGGAGTTCTGCTTAGCATTATGGCTTTGGATCCCAGGCATATTTCTGTGTTCTTGCCTGGGAATTGGGAGGGGTTCCGACTTCACCTCCTCCCCACTGTGATCCAAGGAAATAGGACCGGAAAATACTGACAGATGTGAAGGCTTCACCCTCAGTTAGGTATTAAAGCATATAAACAGCTGTTGATCTCTGCCATTGAAACATGGGGGGAAAGAAAAGCTTTCATCTGTTCCTGGATCCTAGTTTAACTAGGATACCCGTACTATTTTGAAGTCGAGTGTTCTCAGTTGGGAGCATACCAAACAGATGTGGCTCCCTCGTGAACCATAGTCTCCTCCACTCCCCGTTGATCCCCTTCAGCTTCCTTTGTGAAAAAGTCAACAGATGTCCCTGTGAAAGCTTCTAAGACAGCAGTAACTTTAGAAGCAGAGGCCTCCTCCTCTTCCATTGTATCTCTTCAACCACTTTTAGAGATAACAGCAGAAAAATAGCTACATCCTTCTTCTTTATTCTATTGCCTGTCTAGTTAACAATAATTTTCATGTTCTAGCCCTCAGCTTCTCTGTTTTTCTGTTATATAATAGGATGTAATATCTTAGTTCTAACACTAAGGAAAAAATGAGTGGAAAACTTAGAGCTCCTCCAACTCATGTTTTTAAAAAGTCTCTGTACAGGAGGATTAAGAACATTTAAAAATTAATTACATGATCTCACCTACCTTTATGGTTTTAGAATAGACGGGTGTCAGGGAAGGAGAGAGCAGGGAAGGAAAGCGAGAAAGGCGAGGGAGGGGACTCACGTCTCTTGACCTTGCTAAGAGCAAGCTGTTAATCTTTCTTAATTCTTGCAATAACTAAATTAATTAAATATTCCATTTTACCACTGAGGATGCTGACATTTAAACAAGCTCAGGGGCTTTCCCAAGGTCGTACAGCTAATAAGTCATTCAGAAGTCAGAGTTTGGGTTGAAGAGTAGTGAAAAATCCATGCCCTTGTCCCCCCCTACCATTCATAGCATGAATCTTTATTTTGCAGATTTTCCTTCTCATGGCTAAAGATTTCTCAATCAGTGGTTCTAGGAGGTTGTCTAGGATGGAGAAAATTTTACAAAACCTGATTTTGTTATAACTTTTAAGGAAGTGATTTTTTTTATTTGTTTGTTTTATTTTGTTTTGTTTGCTTCTTTTTAAAAAATCACCACCGAAATGCCTGGAGTGTGTGTCCAGGCACTGTAACTGTTTCCATGTTACATTCCAAGATTGGGGAAGGGATGACTTAGCCTCATGAAAACACTTTGTGAGCCTGTAATGACCTATTACTACCATTCGTTCGTTCATTCATTCATTCAATGACTGCTTGTCAAGCACCTGCTCGGAAGCAGGCCCTATTTTAGGCACTGAGAGAGCAAAGCAGAGTTCATGTCCTTGAGCAGCTTCCATAATGTCCAGAATGTCTGGTTGCTCTGTACGGTTTTCTACAATGAGTAGTTTGTTCAGTGGTCAAGTGCATTGTGGAAATAGTCGCATCCCTTTGGCATGAGGCTACAGCTGAGTTTCATCCTCTCTCAAAATATTGTGGCAGGAAACGTGAGACTATAAAAATGTCCGTGGGGAGAACTTTTCAGACATGAGGTGTCAGGGAACTGGGTTTATAATTAGGCTTTAAATTTTAACTTTTTTTTTTTATTGTAGGTCTCCCTCATTTTTTAGTTTTGATATAAATCTGTATAACACTGGTAAGACAGAACGTACATCAGCAGAATGTATTTACATTACGTGTGGTAGAACTAGCACTGGACTTGCAGAGACTTGAATTAATTCAAGGAGCTCTGCCCTCGCGAGGTGTTCTGTGATGTTGGTAAACACATAATTGCTGAGCTTACACGTTTCTGTTTGTAAACTGACAACTGTAATTCAATCTCATAGGACTTTTGTAAGGATTAAAGGAGGCCGTGTGAGTAGAAACAACCAACCAGAGCCATAATCACCTCTAAGTGGTGCTGAGAAACAAATGTGTTCATTGCTTTTCTCTCTCTGCATACATTTCTGCATAACTACCAACCCAAATTCATGGAGACCACTGGGCAGTTTCTGAACAGTATCCTAGAACAATAAAATGCATTATAAAAGACTCAACAAGATTTTTAAAAGTTAGCAGTCTTCATTGCCGAATTGCTCTGTCATGGGGTTATAATCTCTCCACAGGTTGTCATCTCTCAAAGACTTTGGGAAATTTCAATGTTTTTTAAGGAGCTAGAGTTTTGGGGATGAACACCTAACTATAGGGAAAAAGCCATTTGGTTGGGTCTTCTCACTTGGTTTTCAGAAAATTGAGCACTGAACCTGCCCATGTCCAGTGTTAAACCAGCTAACCTCAGCAGAGGGTGGGTACAGGTTAGTGGAGAAGAGGGGAGATAGCCTACCGGTCACATCTGGGACAAGCTACTCAGTAAAATCAGTGTTGGGCAAGGTTACCTCAATTTGATCTCTCAAGAGGATGGGGAAAAGGTTCTCAGGTAGCTTCGTGCCAGGAATGGAGCTCCCAAGAAAGCCTTGTGAGCTAGCAAGTTTTCCCAAGGCCCTGGAAACATGATTTGCCTTTGGGATCTAAGAGATTGTTTGGCTTTCTAAGAATTTACTAGTTGGGAGGGCTCTAATAATAAAGCTGCCATCTTTTGGACAGGTACTACCCTAAATACTTTACCTACATTATGTCATTTAAAATGTAAAACAATCCTCTAAGGCACATAGTATGATTTCAATTTCACAGATGAGAAAGATTAAGTACCTTGGCCAGGGTCACACAGGCAGGGCTAGGATTCAGACCCAAGGTGGCCCAACTCCGTAGCCATGGTCACAACTACTCCAACGTCCTGAGTCTGTGACATTCGTATCCCAGAACCAATACCATCCTTGATTTACCCTTGCTTGTTACAGATGTTAAATCCTCTCTGGGAAAAGTCCTAAGACAAACCCAACAGTCACAGTGAGGAATGTGAAAATAGGGCCCCGCGTCTGATAGAAATTATAGTGGGCCCTTACTGATGGGAACTCCAAGGTTCTGCTTTTTTTTTTAAAGATCTTATTTATTTATTTGAGAGAGAGAGAGAGTGTGTGTGTGTGTGAGCAGGGGGAGGAACAGAGGGAGAGGAACAAGCAGACTCTTCCCTGAGTGTGAAGTCTGAGGTAGGGCTTGCTCCTAGGACCCTGAGATCATGACCTGAGCTGAAATCAAGAGTTGGACGCTTAACCAACTGAGCTACCCAAGTGCCCCGGTTCTGCTCTTTTTAAGAACTTTCTTCCTCTGGGGTGCCTGGGACCCCAAGTTTGTTCAGTTGTATATTCATGGAAAACTTGCAGACACAGTTGAATCCACTCTTCCACACCCCCACTGGCTACTGGAGAATTGATGGTCTATTTTCGATGGTCACAATTCCCTGCCTTGTTAACCCAATACTGCAGTGACTTGGTGGCTCTGTTAATGAGGACAGTGTTAAATAACCACCCCCACTCAACAAATCCCAAGAGATGCCTCTGAAAAATGGTGAGTGCCTCCTTGTGATAAGAAGCAGAGAAGAAGGGAAGTAGATACAGGGAGCTCAGAGGACCTAGAGACTGCCCTGTAAGGGAAGGCTAATTACCTACTGTCCCAACCTGCACTGAGTTCTCCATTACCTGTGCTGTGCAATTTTAATGAGCCAGATCTCAGGTGACAAGTTGTTACTTCTCAGCATCAGTTGGGAAGGCAAAAGGGATATGTGATATTCAGTGGAAAACAGAGATGAAAAACAAGCTGAAATGGGCCGGGGGCGGGGCATCTGCTGCTTTAACTTGGTTAGTGAGTGTAGACATGGCGTCCTTCCTTAGCCAGGGAAGGCTACACTATGGAGGTCAGTGCTGCATGGAGAAGCAGGCCAGCTCAGAGCCATGCTGTAGGGGATGTGGAAATATATCTGGAAGTGCAACGGGATGGACAAAAGTGACTTAACCAGAACTCTTGCCCAGAACAGAGTATGGAGTTGGAAGGAACAGT
The DNA here is from genome assembly GCF_964656455.1 of Halichoerus grypus. NCBI lineage: Eukaryota > Metazoa > Chordata > Mammalia > Carnivora > Phocidae > Halichoerus > Halichoerus grypus. The sequence continues at coordinate 52,230,846 of NC_135725.1, read as the reverse complement.
GGTACAAGCCATTTGGAGTGAGGATGAGACCCCTAAGCATGTACTGGAATTCCCAACTGACTTCTACAGAGAGCACAGGTTTATTTATCTAAGCAGGGCTCATCTGCAGAGCCCTGATACCAGAGGCCTTTCCTCTCTGCCCTCCCGACCAGGGCTCTGCCTCCCTACAGATAGGGTATAGATACTTAAATAATGTCATTTTGAAGGGAGATCCAATTATTGGCCTGCCCTAGATCTCCATGTGTAGAGAGTGATTCATTTCCTTTAAAATACCTTGTAGGTTTAGGGACATGTGTTGTCTGTAAGGTCTCTGCAGGCAGGACCTTTCTGTCATTTTAGCTTTAATAACTCATGCTAAATTCATAGTCTAATTCTAACCATGTTTTCCTTCACATAATCAGCTTTTCCATTAAGTCTTCTTCTAGTAAAATGGATGCTTGGGAAAATGAGCCAGTTTGGAGCGGGGGGTGGGGGGGGTGGGGGGTTGGCGCGGGGGGTGGCGGTAAAAAGGAACAAAAGCATTAGTATCTGCCAGACATGACTTTGAATCCCAGTAATCAACTTTTACTAGCAAATCTTCAGTCTCTCTAAGCTTGTTTCTTCATCTATAAAATGCGTGTATCAGTAGCTACTTTATGGGATTGTTGACGGTATTAAATAACATGCTACATTTCAAACACTTAGCTCAGTGTTGGATATGCTTTAAACGTTCCTTCCCTCAGCATCACACGGTATCAGTGTGATGAAGTAGACGTGTCAGGTGAATTGAGGTGAAGAAGGAAAGAACCTCGGATAAAAATCCACGAATTATATCAAGCATCTGACTGTGGAGTTGATCATCCATGTTCCCTTCCTCTTCTGCTACATCTCGTGGAGCCAGTGGAAGAAAGGGGAAACTTGCGTGGGATGAGATTAACCCTGCTTGGCCTTGACTGCTGGGGCCAGGAGCAGGTCCACAGTAGGACCTCAGAAGATGCTTCACATGCATAGCCTGTGTGGGCCGCACCAAGCCGATTCCACCTTCTTGTTTCCGCCACAGGATGCAGTGCTTGGCAGAACACTTCGCGCTAAGTGGCCACCTGGAGAACTAATGTATTCCCCAAAATAGGAAGGTGTGGAATTTTTTGTCACTTGGCTCACATTTTCATTTCTCAGAGAAAGTTCAATATTTAAAGAAAGCTTGTCAAAGAATCCTTTTATTATGTGAATACCTCTTTAATGGTGTGTCTCATTGATTCTCAGGGCATGCCTCTGGAAGTGAAAGTGTTTGTCTTCATGGAGAGACAAAATGAATTGTTAGTGTCCTCACAGGAAACGGAGAAATCACTCTTCAAAAGAAGCGATAGGTTTTCGGTGTTTCTGTATTGCTCAGCCCGGGATCCCAAGAGTGGAGAGCAGTGATAAAGGGGGACACTGCAACCGACTGCTGAGTGTTTGTTTTGTTGCTTACCCCCAGTCCTGTCATCCGGGAAGGTGCCGGCGATGACAGGCTGAAGTGAGGAGCGCTGACGCTTGGCAAGGCAGCACAGTGAAGCCTCAGCATCTGGGGACGACCAAGAATTACTTGTGGATGACTTCCTTCAACATCACCTTGGTTGCTGGGCCCAGCCAGGAAGTCCTACCGTGGATCCTGTAAGAAGCAGAGGGAAGGAAGTTGTTGAATATTGGGGATTTACCTGTGATGGCCCCTCATCAAATATAAACCATCCATATTTTGCCATCCCAAAGTAGGGAAGAAAAAGCCTATAGCTGAGGGCATCTGTCTTCCCATGTCTTTGAAGAGAAATGTGAGCAAATATGTTAATCACCTATACCAAGGTCCCTAGGAAACTATCTGTGGGCAGGAACTGTCAAAACACATGGGATGTGTTCTGATGATTTTATTTCTGTTTTCCAAAAGTAGTATAGGACGAATGGCTCATCATCAGTCCAGGTTCAAATCTGTTCCTTGCTTTATGAGCTCTGTGACTTGGCAAGCCCTGAACCTCTCTGAGCCTGTTTCCTCATCTGGAAAATGGGGGTAGTAATGATGATATCTGCTTTGTAAGGTTATGAGAATTAAGTGTCATAATGCACATGAAGCTCTTCGTGAGTTCCCAGCAGAGAGTTAAGTGCTGAATAAATTTGAGCTTTATTTCCTTTTTGCAGTGATATAAAAAGGGGAGACTTGTGATTTACTGCAGTTTCTAATGCCTGATTACAGAGGAGAATTTCTCCTGCAGCATTCTCTGCACACTCCCTTTTCCAACTGAAATAAAAATTGAGAAAAGTTATTGACCATATCGTAATTATAGTAGTGATCTTGGAAAAAAAATAATTTCCACATCCATTAGAATCCCAGTTAAGAATCAAAACTTGAACACCAGCTGAAAGCAGTAGATTCCATTTTTTCTGTAGGGCAGTAAAATTCCAAAGTTTAAAATACAGTAGTAGTCATATTAACAAACATGTATTACCTATTCTGGGCCAAACACAGTGCTTAGTTCTTTCTGGATATTTTTTTCTAATCGTCACAGAAGCTCTGGTTGACCATTATTATTATTATCCCTATTTTAAATGAGGAACTTGAGATGACTCTCTCTGCCCAAAGTATGGGCAGAGCTGGACAGTCAAACTGGGATGGTGTAGCAAGCAAGTAATAACAAAAGGTGGGAGCCACCATGACCCTAGGATTTGACAAAGGGAGGGGAGGGGATTACAGGTCCTGGGAGCCAGGGCTCCTCAGCAGGAGCTGGGAGCACAGAGCAAAGACCTGGTCCACAAGCCCTGGAGCCAAGAAGATGAGTCCAAAGGAGAGAGGGCGATGAAAAGTGCCTGGGCATCTGTTCCCTGCTCCGTTTTCCTCCCAGTGCCCCGCCTTGTCTTTGGCACAGAAGCCAGGGGAACCTGTGTTGCAAAGGGTGGGGAATGGATCTGAGAACAAATAGGCAAGTGACTGACTTGTGGAGAAAACAGAAAAATAACAAATAAATGTATGATATAATTTTAGGCAGTGATAAGTTCTGGGAAGACAAAGTTGGAACAGGGATTTGGGATGCTGTAAGATTTGAGATAGATGTAGAACAGTGGTTCTCAATTTTTTTTTTCTTTTTTTTCCCTTTCTTTTTGGTCTCAGAACACTTTCATAGTCTTAAAAATTATCGAAAATTCCAAAGGCCTTTTGTTTACATGGGCTGTATCTATCAATGTTACCATATTAGAAATTACAAGTAGCAAAGTTTACAAATATTTATTCATTGAAAAAATAATAAACTTACCACATATTAACATATATAACATTTTCCATGAGAAGTAATGGTTTCCCAAAACAAAAAAATAGAGTAAGAAGAGTGGCATTGTTATTTATTTTTTTTGTAAATCTCTTTAATGTCTCTTTAGAAGACAATTGGACTCTCCTATCTGCTTCTGCATTTCGATGTATTGTGATATGTTGTTTTACGTTCAAGTCCAGGGTCACAGATAAATAGTTGAAATGTGATGACTTTGTGTACCCGACAGGACCCCCATGAAAGAACCCCCAGGGTTCCATACAGTACTTTGAAAACCACTGATAGAGGTAGAGCAATGGGGAGGCCAGTCCTTTGCACTTGACATTTTGGTTGAATGAACACAAATTAAAATTTCATTGAGGGTTTGCTGCCCTTGTGGCAGTGGTGACATTGGTGACATCATGGTAGTATAAACCAGTTAGACAACACTGTTCTTAGGGTCCCATTGATCAGTGGGACATAAACTTTGTGATATTTACCCAGCAGTGCTGATGACCTCTCTCCCCCTGTGTTCATAGTTAGGTAGGCTCTCTCTCACAGACTTTTGTAGGACCACCAAAAGAAAGATGCTAATACTCTCTTGAAAAAAACGAACCCTCTGGTTTCTTTAGCACTGTGTTCATACCGACCTAAAGAGCGACTTCAAACTAGACACTTAATTGGTGGTTCTTGATGTGCATCTAGGCAGCATTTTAAAATTTGAATGGAATTGCTGTGAAATAATTACTGTGCCATACAATGAGGACTGGTTGACCACCACTGGTTATTCACCTTGCAAATATTTTGCAACAGGTGTTCAAGTTCAGGATGGTGTTCTGTCTGAATCAGAGAGGCCCTGAATGTCTTCTCACCATCAACTGGTACATATTCTTATAGAGTACCAATATTAGCCAAAACCTAAGTAATACTTGTAAGCTATTATGGGAAAGAAATTGGATGAATGATCTAGGAAGTATTTGCTCTTTTGGATTATCTGTGACCTGTTCTTTCCATCAGCAGCATAGATAATTAAATTCGGCATTAACTGAGCCCCATGACAAAGGACACTGTGCTGGAGACAGCCATTAGTCAGCTTTAGACAGACATGACCATAGTGCTTCCAACCTGCAAATGGACAGAGATGAGACAGATTCTGGGGATAGAATAGTTTTTAGGTGGGGTTTTTAAAATATCTTACGCCAGGGGTGCCTAGGTGGTGCCGTCGGTTAGGCGTCTGACTCTTGGTTTCAGCTCAGGTCGTGAACTCAGGGTCATGAGATCGAGCCCCACGTTGGGCTCCACACTCAGCACAGAGTCTGCTTGAGATTCTCTCTCCCTCTCCCTCTGCCCCTCCCACTCATGTTCGCACACGCTCTCTCTCTCTCTCTCTCTCTAAAATAAATAAATCTTTAGAAAAATATCTTCTGCCAAATGAAATGTGTTTTACTGCTTTGTCAGAGGCACATCTCACATCTGCCTTTCTAAGTGCATGATGTCATTACCTAGCTTTGATTTTATGCAGTTGCTGTAATAATGATATGTACCATTTACTGAGCATCTACAATAGGTTAGGTGCTTTACAAAGTCCAGTTACTTGGAATAGCCTTTTTAGAGAGGTGTGTTTTGCCTGTTTTCCAAATAAGGAGACCGTCTCAGAGAGGCACGGGGTCCCGCAGCCTGTGGAGGCCTGTAGCAGCTCTGTTTGACTCCGTCGTGTTTTTTCTCTGGGACATGCACATTCTTGGCATGTGCATGCATGCCTTCGCATAAACTCACAGACGTAAAGATGTTCAAAGACTGAGCGAGAGAGGAAACAAATGAAAGGATAACTCAGAGATGCAAAACGTTTGACTTCTCTGTGATGGCAGGGCATGGGGCCTTTGCAGAAGAAATCCTGCGTGGATGAAATAAGGTATTTCAAGTCGTGGCCTTGAATGCTGGGGTTTTGACACAGTCACCTGCAATTTGGGACATTGATGTCAATGGGACAAACCTCCCATTAATTAATAAGGTGAGACAGGTGGTTCAGTGATTTTCATGTGTGTGGTGAGGGTTGATTGTGTGTGTGTGTGTGTGTGTGTGTGTGTGTGTGTGTGTGTGTGTGTAAAGATTAGAAGTCTCACTGGTTGGGAAGAAGAAGAGGAAAAAAAAAGAATATGAGGGTATGCCAGCTTGCTCCGTTCAGCGCCCTGTGGTTTCACACCGAATCACTGGGCAGACCAATATAGTACAGTCTTCAGTTTTCAGGACCATATGTACAATCCCCGTGCCTCCCTCTGCCTCCCCTTCTTTGCTCCTTGGTTGGTTAACCCTATTTCCTCTGCTGTAATGCTAGAAGACCTAGGTCATGAGGTTGCTATGAGGTCTTAGGATAACACATAGATTTGGCATGTAGAAAATGTGCGATAAATATCAACTACCATGATTCCTAATAACATTGCCGATACTGTATCTCTGCAAAGTAGGTGCTGGGTCTTTCTCCCATAGGAGAAGCTGCACATCCCAATTCGTGATTGAGGCTCCCAGAAATAAAAACCCTAGAGGCTGCAAGCCCCCCGACAGGTGGGGTCAGAGGCAGGTTTCTGGACCTCCTGCAGAGGTGGACTTTCTCAGCCATGGTTTCTCAGTCACCCCTCAGACAGTGGACACTTCGGGGCCCAGGAAATTTTTTTAGCCCGAAAACATATTGAGTGTTAGAACAGCCCTGGAATCTGGCTGCCTTTGTCAGTCTGTGATGACTCATGGGGCTGACTGGACGCACTGCTGTTTCAGGTGGCACAGGTGTATGGTTCACCCCCCGCGGCTCCCTGGCCTCCCCGCCATGCTCTCCAGCACCTGGCCTCTGAGCGAGGTCCAGGGGGCACTCTGTCAGCTCGGGAGAAAGACAACCAAGAGCAGGGCTCAAGGTTTTCAGATATAATAGAGTAGCCTTTTCCAAGACAGTTTGAAAGGGGATGTTATCAAAGTGAACCTTTTAAATTACATACTACATAGATCTGTAAGGACAGGTTTCTTGAAAAAGCTAGGTTTCAGAACGAGGTTCGGGGTTACTAATTCAGCAGCTACTTATTAAGCCCCTCCACATTCCAAGTACTGTATTCATCAGTGGGATACAAAGACTGGTCTGCCCGGTCCTTGTGCCTACCTCTCAGGGGCTCCTCCACACCCCTGAGAGCCCTCAGTTCCCATAGTTGGAGCATTTCACCCACCAGAGGCTCTGACTTTCTTCCCAGGTTTTAGTGGCAGGCTGGTCTCTCCTAATCTTATTTATTAGGCCAACCCCATGTCCCACATTCCAAGACCAGGAAGTGAATTCTTGCCTGGAGCTCTACCTGGTACCCCAGTCCCTTAAGACGGGCATCCCACCTTGTCTGCCCAGTTGTGCCCATATTGGAGTCACTTCTGGTGTCCAGACTGATAGCACGGTCTACACTACTTGATGCCAGTCCCTTCCATGCTGAACACTGGCCAGCCCAGTTCCTCTCCCTGTCCCTTATCCTCTTGCCATAGCACTCTGCCATCTGCTGGGGCTCTATTGGTTGCCTCCTAGTGAATTTGCCCCAAGCACCTGCCTCATCCTCATGGGTCTGTCACGGGTCCTAAACCTCCTGCCACTGAAGAGGGCCTCCTCCCACCAACTTAGCAGAAGCTCAGAAGCCAGCCACAACCTCAGGCTGGGCACCGTGCTTTGAGCAGGGAGCAAGTGAGGGCTCCCAGGCTGGGCAGGAATGGGGCTCTGAATCAAGCTCCCCTCTAGCTGGTAGTGCCCTGACTTTACTGCTCAGGCTTTTTCTAAGGTTAATGCTCTGCGCCTCTGCCCAAACTGAAGTGTGGTAAAAGGCTGAGTGACTGTAACGGGTGGTACAGCCCCTTCCTCACAAGAATTCTCAGTGCCCCCAACTATCTGTGCAGTTACTGCTACTGCTGTCTGTGGGTGTGGCTTCCAACAGGTAGACTGGCTTGCATCACAATGTCTTAGTGGTACTGCAGTGAAATAAGAAAAGGAAAAATGCATCTGACATACTGCATGGGAGGGCCTTATCAGGATGCTCCATTCATCTCGTCCAGCAGTCCATCTCCTTAATTTAAGAAATAGCAACGTGATTGCTGTTCTCCCATAGTTTCTAGATGTGTTTTTGTTTTCAGTAGAATTCAGGGAAGTCATTATTCCATGCCTTAAGAAGAAGGCTTCAGACTAAAAATACTTCGATACATTGTTTTAAATGACATAAAAAAAAAACAAAACTGAAGTCTTTTTTCCTTGGAGAATAAGCAGTTTCAGATCTAAGGCAGATGTTTCCCTAAGGATGATTCTCACTCTATTGCATAGCTCACTGCTCATAAATAATGAGTTTGACAAATGTAGGATGCATCAGAGCATTTCAGAAGGAAGGCTTCTGGTGACAGTGTTATGCACATTGTAGTAGCTGAAGGGAGATTTTTTTTTTTTAATCAGAAATGACTACTGTTTTTTCCCCATCAAATGGATCAGAGTCATCAATGATTAGTAGATAAATAGATCTCATATAAATAAGTAAACAAATTTGATAAGAGAGCTATGGCCTCTTAACTGGCTCATGTCCAATAAAATAGGACAGTTATCCCATTGCTGTCAGCAAGGCTTGAAACTCACCAAAAAGGAGTAAAATTAACGAATAACTTTTTATTTTTTTTCCTATAGTAGTCTTTGATATTCTAGGAGATCTTACTACCCAGGGGGGCACAACACTCTTTAGCTCATTCTTCACATAGCAGAAAGATATTTTATTAAAAATCACCAATCGGGGCACCTGGGTGGCTCAGTCGTTAAGTGTCTGCCATCGGCTCAGGTCATGGTCCCAGGGTCCTGGGATCGAGTCCCACATCGGGCTCCCTGCTCGACGGGAAGGCTGCTTCTCCCTCCCTCGCCCACTTCCCCTGCTTGTGTTCCGTCTCTCGCTGTGTCTCTGTCAAGTAAATAAAATCTTAAAAAAAAAAAAAATCACAAATCAGATCATGTTCATTCTCTGCTTAAAAAGCTCCAGTATCTTCCCACTACAACCAGAAAAAAGTCCTAAATCCTTCCCTTGGTCTGCTGCATCCTTCACAAGCAGGCCCTTAGCTACTCAGACCTCCTCTTGCGTCATTTCCCCCTGCCCACCGGACTCCAGGTGTTCTTGGAGCTTCTCAACCCCACCCTCCACCCCTGCTAGTTCTTCCTCCCTACCTCCAAGCCTTTGCACTTTCTGTTCCTCATGTCCAGAACCCTCCGCCTGGATTTTTGTGTAGCTGGCTCCTTGTCATTCAGGTCTCAGCTCAGATTTCCCCTCCTTGGAGAGAACTTCTCTAAACATTCGACATAGTATGACATAGATCCTTTCTGTTTGTCTCTAGTAGACCATCTTGTCCAATTTTCTTAATACTGTTTTCATTCTGAAATTATCTTACTCATTTATATTAGTTAACAGGAATAAGAGAACCAGTGGTTCCTTACTAAAAATCAAATAATAAATGAAAATCATCATCATGAATCTGAAAAATTACCTTGTTCAATGCACATGATTGCCTGAAAGAAGGTGTCTAATTCAACATGTATTTACTCACTGCGTGCCCCGTAACTTCGGGAGGCCAGTCAGACAGTGAGCAAATATTTACCGAATATTTCACACGCACCAGAGGTGCTGGTGTGCTGAGCCCTGCAATACTATGGTGAACCAAACAAGCATGACCTTCTCCTCCCGGAACTTAAAATCAAATAGTGAGTGAGACTTTACAAAGGATGGAAGCACTGTGAGCACAGGGATCCCGCGCGGTTGCTGCTGCCGCCCCGGTGCCTGGAGCATGCTTGGCACGAGCAGGTGCTCCGTGTAAGCTGACAAATGAACAAGTGAAAAAAATCATTACAAATGTGGGCAGTTTAGCAGAAGAAAATGCAGTGTGCCAAATATATGAAACACAAACACATGCACAAATACACACACACACACACACACACACACAAAGTCTGTAAGGGGGGGGAGCTCAGAAGTGATTTTTAAGGTGACACTGGATGGCGAGTGGGATTCAGCAAGGGCGAGAAGGCGGGGGAGGGAGGTGGTCTGGGCGGAAGGAGAGAGCCATGTGGAGGCTCCCAGCTGAGAAAAGTGTGGCATCTCCGAGGGATAAGAGGAGGCAGTTGTGAGTGCTGCATAGTGAGTGAGGCAGGAGTGACACGCGGGGGGGGGTTGCCAGGGAGTAGCGGGGCCTTGGAGGCCATGCACGAGAACACGGAGGTCCTGAGAACTCCGGGCTTTATTCTGCGGTCGCAGGGAGCCTCTGATGGCAGAGAAGCCAATGTAAGACTTGAACGTTAAAAGGATTGCCCTGGCCACAAATCGGGGAGGGGCGAGGATGGGTGTATGGAGACCAGCTGGGAGCCACTGCAGTGATGCAGATAAGAGATGGTGCGACCCTAACTCAAGTGTGGAGAGAATTTGGTGGATTGGAGAGATTTAGCAGGGAGAATCAGTGATGGAATGTATGGGGATAGAGCAGGGAACAGGAGTAAAGGGTAACTCCTAGGTTTCTGGCTTGAGCATCTTGAGTAGAGCCACTTAGTGAGATTGAGAATCTCGGAGGAGGAGTCTGGGGGGCTGGAAGTTTGGATGAGTTGATTTTGCGGTGCTCTGAGACATCCAAGTGAGAATATGCACCGGGCTAGTGGATATACAGGTCTGGGACTCGGAAAAGAGGTGGGCCATGCAAAGGGCATTGAAGCCATAGGTGTGGCTTCACTTAAGGAGAGAGTTTAAAGTATAAAGAGAAAAGGCCTAGGATAGAGCCCTAGGCACCCCATAGTTAGTGGGGCGGCAGAGTCAGGGGTATGTTGGTAAAGGAGTTGGAGAAGTCAGAGTAAGGAAAACCAGGAGAGTGGTGTCACCAGAGCAGAGGGTAGGAGGGCTGCAAAGAGTAGCATGTTGAGAGGTTTAAGATGAGCACAGAAAAGACCCACATCACAGGTCCATAGAGGGAGAGGGGCAGGCAGCATTCCAAGAGAGGCGAGCACATTTTTAAAGCAGCCCCATTCTCCTAAAGAGATTCTGATCGACATCAGTGCCGAACAGAGCCTAGCCAGCTCCGCTTCCCAGTTCCAAAGCAGAGAATGTATGCCTGCAGAGGGAGGAGTGAGAGACAGGAAGCCGCCTTGCGTCTCCAGAGAGGGTGAATAAGCACTGTGTGTCTTGACTTCTCAGTTCCATTTCTCCCCTCGTGATGCTGCACTGCCCCTCCTGCCCTCATTCCCTTCCGCCAAATTGCCCGCTTCGCTATGCTCACTCAAGTGGTTTTCTCTTTTGTTCAGTGCAAAGGCCCTTGGGTAAGCCAGGAACTCTGACCCGCGGAGAAAAGGCTGCTTGCCCTCTGCAGGCTCCGTTAGAGGTCACCCTCTAATGGGTGATTGAGTAGCTGAGCAGGTTTACTGCCATAGCCTGCAATTCCTAAACCGTAAATTACGAATCCCATGCACCTTCCCCGTGCACGGAAAGGCTTCATTCTCACCTATAAATCACAGGGATTCTAAAGTCCTTGACGATTCACAGCACAACCTCCCTCCGTTGTTTTGCTTGCAGGAATTTTTCAGACTTGATTAACTGGAAGGGTGGAGATGGGGCTTTGCAGGCTCATTTTTGGTATCCTTGGCAGGATGAAAAAGTGAGAGAAACACCTCTCTTTTTAAGGCAGAAGACACGAGATTGGTTTATCTCAGAGACTTTTTGTGTCTGATTTGTGTGACGGTAAGTGAGGTTTGTACCCCCATTTCCACTGAGCATCTGACAGCAATTTCACCTCCTTGTGGCTTCATTCACGGGAGCCTCTTAGTCTAAAATCATCTTCCTGCTCAAGGTGGGCGAAGGTAAGAGCTATGGCATGGGACAGATGTGGGTGGAAATGTGTTTGGAGCTGAAAAAGAGGGGAGCTAGGGACTGGAGCAATTTCTGATTTAAAATTTGGGGGAGGATTCCTAGTTGAAAATCAGCAAACCTCATTTTTAAAAAAATTTCCTCAGAGGAAAATGTTGATTTTTCTTAAAGGAAAGAGAAGATTCTCAAGAGAAGAGGATGTCCCTGGACTGATTATTTTAGCATCATTCTCTTGTTCCTGGACGAATCCAAGTATTCAGTGTAATTGGGAAATATTTTTGTGTTTTTAGCTGAGGTTGGAAAACAGCTTTTTTTCTCCTTTTCCTACCTCACCTCATCCTGACGCCTTACTTTGATACCCCCTTTCCCTGCATAAGAAGGCGTAGAATCAAGGGGGCAGAGAAAGAATACCCTCTAGGGGCACTAACTAGTTAATGCATAGCTTAGAGTTGAACCCGCCCTAATTTACAAGCTGGGAACTGTGCATTTTTCCCAACACTGTTTTTGGATAGGAAGGTATCAAACTAGAAGACTTCCAGGGTCCTCTCAAGTGCTAACAATCTGTTACGGAGAAGGATCGTCGATGATAGAACCCGCGCTGCAGGCATGACTGACAAGGGTCAGGAGTATGCAACCCTGGCTGGGGTTCAGTTCAGATCAAGAGAGACTTAGTGAATGCATATCCGCCACGTACTGGGCAAGGGGTAATGCATTGCAAGGTACAGAAAGAAGAGCAAAAAGTGCTCCCACTCCTTGAGCTTACCATCTCAAAGTGAAGAAAGACTAAAACATAAAAGTTTTACCAATATGACAACACAAAATAGAACTTTTTAGTGTACTGATTATTCTAATAACTCACATGGCAATAATCCTATGATGGAGTTATTACTATTCCAACTACCCAGGGAAGGAATTGAGTTTACAGAAAGGAAGGAAGGAAGGAAGAGAAAGAAAGAAAGAGAGAGGAAAAGAAAGAAAAAGAAAAGAAAGAAAGTAGGAAAGAGAGAGAAAAGAAAGGAAAAGAAGAAAAGAAAAGAAAGGAAAGAAAAAAAAGAAAAGAAATCTTACAGAATAGCCAGAATAGTAAAAGAAGGAGAGCTCCTATCTGGCTGGGTGATCAAAATAAGTTTTCTAGAAATGTCTGGGAGTGAAACCGTGGATCTACTTTCTGTGGCCATTTTAATAATAGGCTGCCTTCCTCTTTGTAATTAGTTTCTCTCTTAGCATTGCTGCGTTATTTTTCTGAAAATGGTAGCTGTTTGCCTGATGTCTTTTGCTTTTGTGAAGTGCGTTACCTAATGGATGTTGGCCTGTTTTCTAATGTTACCTTTTTTTTCCAGGCTGGTGCTCAGTTCGTTCCAGCCCCAGAAAGTTTTTTTAGCTCTGCTCTAAACTGCCCTGCACTGTGATGTCCAAAAACTTTTAGCTCATCTATTCTGTGTGATATATCAGCCTGGTACTCTAGAGAGTTCGGGGGACTTTTTAGCATATTTATTTATCTCTTAGTACATGGAGCTGTGTTTATGCCTCGTGCTGATGCGTTGTGTACAGTTTTCAATGGGAAAAGCACGACTTTACCGACCTTTTCTGAACAAGTAAATTTACTTAAGGCCGCTTGGTGTCATTTGGAAAAAAAAAAATGTTCTTTCTCTTCTTCCCTTGGGGCTGCCTCAGGAGTTTTGCATTTGAGAATGACCAGATTCCCAGCTTTACACCTCCCCCGTCACCCTGACCCCACACTTTAAAGGCAGATTAGAAAGGGAAGCCAAAGAAGGTGAAGGGGAGTGGAGACTCAGGAGTTGTGTGGCTGTCACTCATCCATGCTGTACTTTGCTTTGCAGGGAAGATTTACATCCAAGTTCTCATGTTCTCTCCATAGTAGTTAGCTCCTATTGCCACTCAAGGTCAAGCTCTCCCTCCCAAGGGAAGTCTTGTCTTTCTAGAAAGTGCTTGAGGCTCTCATCTTGATGAGGTTTGGTGCCCTCTGAATTCTGTGAAGAATGGGGAAGGAACAGCCAAGAAGATTCCCTGTCTCCATTTTCTTTCTTGGATCTCCTTTCAGATGTGGTTTTTGAGTCCCTAGGCCTGTTGGAAAGCAGATCGGAAGTTAGATTTAACAACCAAAGTAAAACCACACATCTCTAGTGAAGTGAGGAATATACTGTTGTTTGTTTAACTTTTGATTCTTTGGTTGTGATTCATGGGATTTGTTTGTTTATTTTTTAATTGTAGGGTGATATGCATCTCCTCCTTTGGGAATACAGAGAATGTCCTTTCAGGGGTGGAAAACCATTTTTAAAAATGGAACTTTCTCTCTTAAAAAAAGAAAGAAAGAAAAAGTTGAACTTTCCCCCAATTGCAGAAGTCAGTTTTTCTAGCAATGCACAAAATCCCAGTGATTTACAAGTGGAGGAACCTGTTTAAGGAATGGCTAAATTAGCAGTGGCCAAATTCTTGGGGCTTAAGAGTCTCAGGTGAAATCTGATCCTTGACTGGGAAATTTTTTTTCCGGCAGGCAGGATGGCAGCTTCACAAAATGTGGAACAGAATCCATGTGGTTAATGTTCTGAAAGGGAGGGTTCAGAAGGTTAACATGGTGGTAAGAAGCAGGCATTGTTGTGCCTACTTTCACAGAAAATACTTAAAAACAACTACCACAGAAACCCTCACTTAATAATTGGCCCAATGAGCTTTTGTGTTTTATGATGACCTCTCTCAGGAATTTCCTGTCTCCTTTGAATCCCACCTGGCCACACTCTGCTTTTATCTTGGCTTCAACTCTCAAGTTGTTTTAACTATAAAAAATACAGTATGATGGGGGCGCCTGGGTGGCTCAGTTGGTTAAGCGACTGTCTTCGGCTCAGGTCATGATCCTGGAGTCCCGGGATCGAGTCCCACATCAGGCTCCCTGCTCAGCGGGGAGTCTGCTCCTCCCTCTCATGCTCTCTGTCTCTCATTCTCTCTCTCGCAAATAAATACAATCTTAAAAAAAAAAAAAAAAATACAGTATGATGTTTTTGGTACAGACACACCATTTTCCTGGTTTTAAACGTTTCTGTATGTTTTTCAAACAAACAAAGGTATAGAACTGGAAACAAAATGAGTAAAATTGGATCTACATTGGCCACAGTGGTAGATGAAAGGCTGAGAGACCCCCCCCCACTTAAGGTGAAGTACCTGCCTCACTCATGAAATGGAACCCTAAAGCTTCAAGGAACACAGTTTGCAAACCATTGCTTCATAAGCATTTGTCACAATTTTCCTTGAGGGCCTGCCTTTCTTCTTGTTGGGAGTCAGGAGGGAGTCACAGACTGAGAGAGCCTGCCTGCTTAAAAAGGAAGGAAGAGGTTGGAGGCTCAGGTGCCAGCCTCTCATCGTCTCAGCAACTTCTCCAGCCTTCCCCATTTACCCCGAGAAGGTGTGTCTGGCCGAAGAGGTGGATGGTGAAAGTACCTGGTCAGGGAGTAGCAATGTCTCCTTATTTATTCAGAAAAGTTGATCAGGCAGTGTAGTTTAAGGAAATACCCTGGGAAGCTCCTACAAAGCAGTTGCCATCCGTGGGGCCCGTCGGGGCACTCTGTTGCAGCAAAGGGGCCCCAGAGAGCTTTGTTGCATTCACTTCTGGGCTGTAAACACTGATCTTTCTGTCTCAGACACTATCTTAGACGCTTAAGCCTTAACACATTCCTATTTTTTTTTTTAAAGTAAGCTCTATGCCCATCATGGTCCCCGATGCGGGACTTGAACTCACAACCCTGAGATCAAGACCTGAGCTGAGATCAAGGGTCAGACACTTAACAGACTGAGCCACCCAGGTGCCCCAAGCCTTAACACATTCTTACTTCTCCCTGATGCCTGCTTTCACAGTAACCTTTAGGGAGGTCATGTATGCTTTTACCTGGTGATTGTGCTTATTCCTTGAATGGTAACCTTGAAACTCATGCTTATGAAACTTCAGACTCATGACCTTGAACATCACCTTGAAACTGGGTACCCTTCCACCATTGGTACGTTGGCTCAAGCTTCCCATCCATGCATCAGCCACAGCATCCAGCTGCGTACTCCTTTACTCGGGTTCCTGACTCTGGTGCCTGGTCCATCCTCTAATTTTTGCTGCTAACAAACTGCCACAGCAAACTGAGAAAATGAATAATGTTCTAGCTCCCGAGAATATTTCCTTTGCTTATTTTAATAGTTTTAAGATATATTTTTCTCTTAACTGTTTCTTGGTCTCTGAGAAATTGCTCTGAATGGGATTAGAATATTTTTAGGAGAGATTTCCCCCCCCCCCCATTCTCCTTTCCTATGACTTCAGAGATCAGGTCTCAGCTGATGTCTGCTGTGAGACACCATTACGCATTCTGCATATACCATCTCCTCCCATGGGGGTATTTCCAAACATCACACACTTCATTGTGCATTGTGGGGGTGGGTTGACTGCTGTATCTAATTGGGCTTTCCAAGTGGTTCATCTTACAACATTATTCTGAAGTCCTAAACCTAACCAAGACCCGTTCTTTGAAGTGAGTATAACAACGATGTTCCCAGAGTTGGTGAGAAGCACTCAGAGTGTTACTCTGGTTCTTTCCCTTGGTGCCCTGGCATCCATAGTGTGGATCTAAAGCCGGAGTGTTTCCCTTTGGGTGTCACCACCAGATTAACCCATTTTGAATTCTTTAAGCTTCTGAAGTATGTATGAATCAAGAACACAAACCTGACTGAGAATGGAATGTCATGTTTATTTTCCTTAATTTAACTTATATCTGAGAACAGTCTTTTTTCTACCAGGTGGTGGGAAACCCAGCCCCAGACATTGCTGAGGCTTTCTCTCCCTCCTTAGAGTTTGGCAGAGCTTCTAGGACTTGACCTCGTGTCAAAGGCAGCTCAGCCAGTCCTTTATCTACACTGGTTATCACTGAGATGCCACTTGTCCCAGCCCACGTGGTCCCCTCGAGTTGCTGCATTTGTGCCAGTCTTGGAGCATGGGACTCTTTAACAGAGTGGGGAGCCCTGGCACCTACCATCTAGACATTTTAGATACATCCTAATGCTGTCACCTTTGATGGATTGCCATCTCCCCCACCAATGAGTCATCAATACATTATCTTGAAACACTTCCTTCTGTTCAGGCTT
Source organism: Halichoerus grypus (assembly GCF_964656455.1). Classification (NCBI taxonomy): domain Eukaryota; kingdom Metazoa; phylum Chordata; class Mammalia; order Carnivora; family Phocidae; genus Halichoerus; species Halichoerus grypus. The sequence goes on along the minus strand of NC_135725.1, from coordinate 52,214,588 downwards.
TGGGACTTCAGTGATAGAAATTCAACATTTTTACTTTATTTTACCCTTTGCCTCTGGCACCACTCATTCTTCCACACGGACCAAACCCATCTTTTTCTGGCCAACTCTTACTCAGCCTCTGGGTCTTGGCTGTGATATTGCTGACCAAGTTAGAGGTGCTCATGTGGGCATCCCGTCTACCTGCCCATCCATTTTCCTACTACCTTGTACTCCAAGTATGATTACAATGGGATTGCATGAGATATTGTAAAATATGCAGAATCTTGGACCCAACCCAGGATCAGATTGCTGGAATAGAATGTTTGTTTTAACAACATCCCCAGGTAGCCCATATGCACGTCAAAGTGTGAGCTTCTTGATCACAAGGACATTATTTTTTTCACCATCATATTCCCTTTCACAATGCCTACTCCATGCCAGCCCCTCAGTAAATAGCTACTGAATGCATGAAGAGCCCATAATAATGATATAGACCAAATATTCAGTTTGCTGTGGCTGCTATTAGAAGAGGGATTGTGCCCTGGGAGCTACTATACTGGACCAAGCTGGAGATGGAGGAGGTAGGTTGGGACACCACTCAGTGGAGCCAGAAATAGTAGACTCAGCTCAGATTAGGGAGCCAGGCCCACAGGTATGATAACCAACTAACAGGCCAGGTGGGGCCAGGTGGGCTGGGTTGGAGAACCCATAGGAGAGCCTACCCAGGAGGGAAACAAAGAAGCAGAGGAGTGGGTAGGGCAACCTTGTAAGTGTTCCTGAAGGATATGATGGGAAATAAGTTTGGACAGGTAGACTGAACCAGTGGCATTCATTTGCCAGCCCACTTTGAAATGTAGATTCCAGCTAGATCAAAGATGAAGCAAAAAATATGAACAGAATCTTTACTCTTCTGTTCATTCCTTTTATGCATTTGAACTTGAGGGTGGGGGAGGAGAAGAGCCAACAAACTGGAATAAATCCACATCTCAAGTTAGTTAGGAATCTGAGATTTCGGTGGCAGCTTTTACACACCTAGTTACTATAAAGGCATGACCACCTGGGTTGACATTAAGTCACCAACAGAGTGACTGGGGCATAGAGGTGGCTGGCTATGAAAAGATTATGCTTGTCTGTGCAGACATTTCTCTTCAGACTGGTCACTCCAAAGGAATGTTTGATGCTGGCCACATGGGAATGGTCTGGCAGGTGAAGTGGTTCACGCTCACTGGCATTTCCTTTTCCCTAGGAGATAACCAGATACTCTTTTGGGATGCTTGCCCATTGGTGCCGTATCAGTTACTGAAATTTCTCCTTTTGTGGAACATAATCTGTATGGATTGTAGTAAGGAGGCTTAGCACTAGATCTGGGGTGGGGGAAAAAAATGGAAGCAGCCATGTCTTAGGGCTGCATCAGGCCCCGAACTCCACTGCAGATGGGTAAGAAGTCAAGCCTTGGAGGCTTTCTGCACCCGCTGCCCTGGAATGTCTACATCTGCTTTTAGGAGGGCATGTAGCACTCACTCTGCCTTTGCTCTTGGCAAACTTGGCTGCCCTCTGCTGAATTTGGCACCTAGGGTAATCCAGTGTGTGCTTGCAAATTCCATCTTGCCTACACAGGCATGGGGTTCTGCAAGAAAAATCAAATGTCCTTGCCCATTCCATTCTCTTCCACTTCTCTGTGCTTGTAATGAACTCTGAGCGCTTGCTTTCAAAGCACTCGTGGGGGATGGGAGATGATTCTGATTGAAGCCAGGCCTCCCTGTCTGGGCAGTAGGAGGCTGCAGAAGAGGAAATCATGCAAGCTGGGAAAATGAGTCCTGGGGAACCTGGAGCAGCTCATTTTCCCCTTGAATTCTGAGGTGGTGGAGGGCAAGAGTGTCACGTAGGACTCTGAGATCAGAATTCAGCTGAGCCTGGACTTCTTTTGAAGAAGCAGCAGCTGTTGCCTAGACATGAACTAGAGCTCTGTGACAGGCGATGGCATTGACATTCTCAAGTCAGCTTCACAAATCCCCACAGGAGTGCAGTTAGTGCCCGAATGAGAGATTCGCTCCTCAGCAGCCTGGGCACCTGCCTGGACCTCTGTGTGCATGAGCTTGGCCAATATATGTGGTACTCAACCAGTAAGGGCTTAAAAAGCTGTGCTCTCCAAGACTGCTCCCCACCTCTCAACACAAGCACCGTCCTGTCCCGTTCATGCCTAGCAAGAAGGAAAACAAAACAACCACAAAACCTATCACCCTTCTTTCCTTCCTAAGTGATGCTTATAACTGAGAAAATTGGGTTTGAGTACCACTCAGTGTGGATGACTTTATTTATACCAAGTTAAACAGATCAAGAGTGTGCGCTCTGTTATCAACACAGTAGAGGTTGGAATCCCACTGTTGCCACTTACTGACAAGTTACTTAACCTTACTAAGTCTTTGTGTCCTCATAGATAAGATGGGGATAATAATAGCACCTACCCCCTAAAATTTACAGAGAGGCTAGAATGAGACCTTATATTTGAAGGCTTAGCACCATTTGCTATGGGAAGCATTGAGTAAATATTAGACTATTTTTTTCTTTTTTTGTTTTTTAAAGATTTTATTTATTTTTGTGAGAGAGAGAAAGAGAGAGAGAGCACAAGCCGGGGGGGGAGGGGAGCGGGTAGAGGGAGAAGCAGAATCCCCACTGAGCAGGGAGCCTGATGCGGGGCTTGATCCCAGGACCCTGAGATCATGACCTGAGCCGAAGGCAGACCCTTAACTGACTGAGCCACCCAGGTGCTCTATTTTTTTTTCTTTTTTTAAAAAATTTTTTATTGTTATGTTAATCCCCGTACATTACATCATTAGTTTTAGATATAGTGTTCCATGATTCATTGTTTGTGCATAACACCCAGTGCTCCATGCAGAACGTGCCCTCCTCAATACCCATCACCAGGCTAACCCATCCTCCCACCCCCCTCCCCTCTAGAACCCTCAGTTTGTTTTTCAGAGTCCATCGTCTCTCATGGTTCTTCTCCCCCTCCGATTTTCCCCCCTTCATTCTTCCCCTCCTGCTACATTCTTCTTCTTCTTTTTTTTTCTTAACATATATTGCATTATTTGTTTCAGAGGTACAGATCTGAGATTCAACAGTCTTGCACAATTCACAGCGCTTACCAGAGCACATACCCTCCCTATTTTTTTTTCATAGAGAAGCAGATTGCCCTTCTTCTGCTATGTGAATCAGCACTGTGTTGTCTAATGGACAAGCCAGTTACCAGTCTTCCTTACTTAATTCTGTGACTTTTCTAGCCTCACATTTTGAGCTGTTTGTGATTTGATTGATGAATGCGTGGTAAAATGTATGCTTGAAATACATTGTTTGGAAATACCTTGGGGGGGGGGGCGGTCCTAGGAAAAAGAGGAATGAAATGAGGACAGGACTGATGGAAGGGCCCTCAGGCTTTCTGATGGGTCCCCCAAACTCTGTCTTCCATCCACCCACCCCGAGCACATCCAGTTTTGTAAGGCCCACTGTTTTGGACTTTGGGTTATAAATATGGGTCTATAATCTATTATCAGCCATCCCAGAGCCCAGAAAAGGTCTAAAAGCTACAAGTGTTTTCATCCGGCATGAGGTTACTTATATTTTTACTTAACTTTATATGAGCATTCTTAGGTTTTGCCACAAAGATATTAATGTGTTTGATTCCAAGGTATTGCCCTTGGCCCTGCTGGGGGTGTTATGTGATAAGCAGTATCTTTACCAGTATGTTGTTATTCTAAATTCTGAAAAGTCCTAAATTCTACTACTAAATCTGTCTCCAATGACTTCGAATAGGGTTTTTCTTTGACCAAAGCTAACTATAAAAGTCGTTTAAGGGAACAAACAATAAATTGGGGGTGGTGGGCAAGAAATTTATTCCAAGGATTATAGGCATATCTTATACAAGCCCAGGGCATAAGTGAAGCTGCCTTGAGAAGGGGGTGGAAGCAGTCCTGGGAGGTCTAGGAAGGTCTAGAACTCTGGTTCTTAGGGGCATGAGGATGGCTGCCATTGATGTACCAGTTATAACCCTGGAGCCCCAATCTATGGCAGGTGGTAGGAACTTGATATGTATGTGTCAATTCACAGATTGGCTTTCCAGTCTGATATATTACTTGCTTGGTAGCCAACACACATCACACTTTTCTATTAGCCCGTCATCAGAATTTCCTTTTGTAGAGTCTCTTTACAGTGGTCTTCCGCTCTCAGGCTCTGCAGAGCTGCCAGGCTTCCGAGCAGCAGTCCTGTTAACTGAGAAGCCTAGTGGGCCCTGTGCAGTTTGTGACCAGCCCCTGGGGTTCCTTCACTGGGTTTGACAGTGACAGGAATCGTTCAGAGTTGATCTTCCCCACAGTTGTGGGGTTTGATTTACCTAAGAATATATGAGAAATGAAGCAAAATGGGAGAAGGATAGCAAAAAGTCATCCTGATTTGAAATGAGGCAAACTACCCTGTTCCTCAGTATTTCTTTGGACCTTCAGTTTGAGCTTCACCCACATTAGCTCTCTTTCTCTGGCCAGTAGGCCTTGGGCCTGGCTTCACTTGGTCATGACTATTTGGGATGAGACTCTAAAGCAGCCAAATCCTTTTTCTTCTAAGTGCATTATCTTTAGTCTTAGTGTCTTTAAGAAGCCATAGAAACATCTGCAAATGTCCTTTTCCCATTTTCCTTGTTATCTAACAGCATATACACAAGCATGGGGGATGTCAAGAGGCTAAGTCAGTTTGAGTGATGATTATCTGTCAGGAAGCTGGGGCAATGGACATGTACACAGTACATAGATATCCACCCTGCGTTAGGGCAGGGATTAAAGGGTACGGACTCTGGAGCCAACCTTCCAGATTCGTGTCCTAGTTCTACCACTTACTAGCTATATATCCTTCAGAAAGTTGCTCAACCTCCCTGTGTCCTTGTTTTTTCACTTGTAAAGTGAGCATACTGGCACTTATTTACTACAGTGGTTTGAGGATTGAATGAGTTAATATATGCAAAATCACTTAGAAAGTACCTGGCATATAATAAGTTCTGGATAAATATTTGATACTTTTCTGTTACAAGCATCGAGTCTGAGTTAGACTCTTACTCATTAAACAAATACTTACTTGCGGCTATTTAGTGTCTACCATGTGAAGGCACTGTGTTTGAACAGATGAACAATTCATGTATCTTCTAGTCTTGTGGTAAAGACAGATACTAAACAAGTTATTACACATGTGATGGTGCAAGCATTATGCTTTCTAAGGAGAAGAACAGAAACCAAATAATAATAAATCCAACTTTATTGTCTTTCCTCTTTAAAAACTCCTACTGAATCCTCCATACATTTTCCAATGATCAGGGTCTAAGTAGAGGTGAGGGTGTCTTAGAACAACAGTTATACCAGTAGTTGCTTGCTTGGGACATGAAATGTTGTAATCATGGACAAGTTTCTTAACAATAGTTATTACTTTTACTGTCTTATGTGTGGGGCCAAAGATGTCTACAGAACAGGTGAAATTTTTGCATTTATTTGCAATAATAATAATAGCCAGAAGAGTTGTAATGCTTAGTCATTTATTCTTCACTCTTGATTTTCCTAACTGTGATGTAAGTCAGCAGGGCAGGATTTATGCCTGATTTACAGATGAGGAAACTGAAGCCCAATGTAGTAAAATGACCCCAAGTCACAGGCATGGTCAGTGCCTGAAACATAATCAGCCCCAGTGATGTTTGTTGGATGGCATGGCATGCAGGCAGCCTGACTCCCCAGGTCATGCTCTTTCTGGTTCTCTATGCAGAACACAAGCAAAACCTCAACTCTAGTATTTTTAGATTTCATGCTTCTTTAGTATTGTTAGGATGACTTATACTACTTCTGTGCAGGTGACAATTGACAGCCTTTTTTTCCTGACCCTATCAAGACCTGACATCTATACAACTCCATCTTTTTTCTGTCTACAAACTCAGGACATAGAAAACTGATTTTCAAGGCGTATCTTTTAACATTTTATAAGTACATTTAATAATTTTTAAAAATCACAATTAGTGTTTCCTGACAAATTGTTTCTGTAACTGCAATTTACAGGCAAAGTACAATTAGTGGTATACATGCTTCAACCAGTCTTTGAATTATCTCGTCCAGATACGAGCTTTTCAAAGCCATTAATATTCATTAGAAGCTGATCTCACAAGGATCCTCATACAAAAAGCTTATGAAGTACATCACTCCCCTGAAATTTTTGGCAAGGCATAAAACTACATATTGCAAAGGCGTGAAAACAGAACGATAAAATCTGTCTTCAGCTGTCTTTATTAAATATGACGCCTTGGTTACATTCCACTAATAGCTTTCGTTTCTTCAGGGGGCCTGATGTTAACCTAGGTCAGACTACATCAGCGGAATTAAAGAAATGACACCAAGATAGGTGTTCAGCATATTTCACATTCACCAAATGCCTCTGTTGTGAAAGTCTCCTCTGAAAGTAGGTAATAAAGTTGGGCTGAATTTAATTTATGCATGAGATGGCCAGTGCTTGATTTATTTTAATGCACGGAAGATTAAATGAATGAACTCAGGAAATGCTGGGAAATGAAAGCTCAAGTGTAAATGGCTCAGCCAGCCATCTCTTTGGAAAGCATGATGAGCCCTAGATCTGTTTTTTGTTTTTGTTTTAAAGATTCATTTATTTATTTGAGAGAGAGAGAGAGAAGTGGGGAGGGGCAGAGGGAGAGGGACAGAGAGACTCTCATGTGGAGTCCCCGCTGAGCACAGAGCCGACGCGGGGCTCCATCCCAGCACCCTGAGATCATGACCTGAGCCGAAATCAAGAGTCGGACACTTAACCGACTGAGCCCCTCAGGTGCCCCAGCCCTAGATTTGTAAGCTGAACTGAATATTTAGTCCTCATTATTTTCCTTTTGGAACTTAGTGCCCTGAAGGGAGGCAACATTCCTTCACTTACTCCTGCGTTTACTCGTTCACTCCCTCAGCAAGTACGGGTTGAGCCCCTGTCAAGCCCCAGGCGCTGCTCTGACTTTCATGGGGTGTACAGCAGAGGATAGCAAAGACCCAGGCCTCTCTCTCCTTGAGCTTCTATTTGAGTGGCGGTGGGAGGCAGACTATAACCCCATGTATGAGATGTGAGGGGGTGAGAAGCGAAGGACAGTACTGGAGGGTGACGGAGTGCTGTTCCATACCACAAGGACAGAAAGGCCACTCTAAGAAAGTGATACTGGGGCAACACCTGAATGGCATGAGGGATGGAGTCCCTGGACATCTTGGGGCACGTTCACTTCAGACGGGGAAACGAGCAAATACCAAGGCCCTGAGGAGAGACCATGTTTGGAATGTTCGAGCAACAGCAAGCAGGCCAGTGTGGCTGCAGTGGGAAAATGGGGACGATTGAGGGTAGTCACATTCTGTAAGACCACAGTCAGGTTTTTGGGTTTTATTCTGAGGGAAATGGAGAGCCAGTGAAGGGTTTTGAGCAGAGACATGAAGTAATCTACCTCGACTTCTAAGAAAACCATTCTAGCTGCTGTGCTAGAGAACATGGTGGTTTGAGAGGAGTACTTCATGTGAGCAAAAAGATTTGAGTTAAAAAAAAAGATTTGAGTTGATTTCTGCTACTCTCAGGTAGCTCTTTGACTGCAAGCCTCCACCCCTCATCTGTAAAATGGGGGTGAGAGTACCTCTCTTCCCGCTGAAGAAGAGTTGAGTGCAAGGGTATCCTGCACGTATGCAAAAGGCTCACAGTACAGATAAAACTATTATTGTTGTCAAGCTCTGGGTCGGTGATGTATATTGTTGCCCTTCCTATTTTCTCACCCCGGGGGTTGTGGACAAGGATCATAAGAGATCCTATATGTAAAGTGCTTGGCAGGAGCTCAGTAAACATCGACTCCCTTCACCATCCCTTCACTATTCTAGTCCAAAGTACTGGCTTCTTTCTTCTCCCCTGGGGACACTGAGCAGGAGTTTAGAGGCTTAGAGGGTGTTCCTAAAAACCAGAGAAGGGGCGCCTGGGTGGCTCAGTCAGTTAAGCGTCTGCTTTCGGCTCAGGTCATGATCCCAGGGTCCTGGGATCGAGCCCCGCATGGGGCTCCCTGCTCGGCAGGGAGCCTGCTTCTCCCTCTCCCACTCCCCCTGCTTGTGTTCCCTCTCTCGCTGTCAAATAAATAAATAAAATCTTAAAAAAAAAAAAAAATCCCAGAGAAGACAACTACTGATTCCTGGAGCCAGGGACAGGAGGCTCTGAGCAGAGGAGCTGCAATCATGTTGCCCAAACCTAACTGAATCATTTCACTTAAAGAAGGGGTCTCTGTCTCTGTCTCCTTCACCCTCTCTCCCTCTCTCCCTTTCTCATTTATTTCAGACTTTTGTCTTAATGCATCCTGGCACTAATAATTTAAGCAATACTGAGTGTCTCAAGTCACAATAGAATCAAGAGTCTTTCACCCCCTAACCCACCACAGTTCCAAACTCCAGATGTAACTAAAGATAACAGTTTAGTGTATATCTTTCTTCAGTTTTTCCCTTGTCTCTTCAAGCAACCATAAACACATTTACAGATCTATGGTGGTGCCTTTATTCTGTTTTGTTTTATAAAAATAAAGAAAAGAAACCTCCAGGGGTTCCATCAAACCCTTCAAATTACATCTAAAGTAGTTAATAATGCATTCTCTAGGTAGGATCGCTATAGCTTTATCAGATTGCCAAAGTAGGCCAGCACCCCACCCCAACCCCAAATTAATCACCAATCATTTTAAACTTCCTAAAATCCCAAAACATAACTAGACCAGATGTTCTCTGAGGTCCCTCTACTCTTGCCATTTCACAAAATTTGCTCGTGTTCAAATTCAAGAAGAATTTTTTTTTTTTTGGGATATGCTACTTACTGGATTGCTCTTTCCAACTGATGTTTAACCATACCTTTAATAAAATCTTGTCCTTCAAAGGAATACTTAATTTTGTCTCCCACAAGTATAGTTTATTAAATTCTAATTATTCAGAATTCAATAACACTAATATATGCTACACAATAGTATCAACCAGAATAGTGTACCAACCAAGATACCTTTTTGTCATAAAATAAGAGGATAAACACATATTTGTAAGTCCAAATATCGGCAAAGTTTGAATATAGATGACTCAGAGGTGACAGTGTATGAAAAGCATATCTAATCCTATTGTCTGCATGAGTTAGCTAAAGATAGTAGGTGCATGAAACCCCACATTAAAATCTAGATGAGCCATAGAATCCACTAATGTTGCAGTGTAGAACCAGATGTGATGAAATTGTGATTTCCTCAGCAAGGCAGCACTTCAGGAAAGTAGACAGACATCTGTTTGGTCATCCCTGGATGACACAGTGGTTTTCAGATCTAGAGCCAAATCCATTTGAATCAGCCAGGACCTTTTCCATTTGAAAGTGAAGAATGAGGATCTTTCTCACAGAGTTAGCTGCTGCGTTCCTAGCCTGTTGGATCAATTACTGCACAGCTTAGACTGATAGAAAATGTAAGCACCCACCTCATTGATTGTTTCATGATCCCATCCAGAATTGATCAGCTAAGTTTTTTCATCAGTGGGAAATAATGCTTTTGGGGAGAGAAGTCATAAATGGGAAAACCCAGAGACCATAGAACCCTGTCCTTTCTTTTTTTTTTAATTTTTATTTTATAATTTGAAGTAATTTTAGACTTAGAGATAAGTTGCAGAAAAGAGTACATGGATTTCCCCTATACCATTCACCTCACTTCTCCTAACGTTAACATAGTCTTAGGACGATTTTCAAACCTAGGAAATTGGCATTGAGTCATAATTTTTAATGACTTTTCTGAACACAAATAGTAAAATTTCGCTTTTAGCTTATATTTGAGAAAAAAATGGTATTTTGTCTTTACACATGGTGTGCACACGTAAAGCCATCTTATAAAAATTCCTTCATTCCAACAGACTTTAAAACCATACAGTTTGGCTAAGCTCTCTTGAAGGATTTCTTCCTCACTTTGGTTAAAAATGTTGAAGATCTGAACAGCAATTCTTAACAAACAGCTGCTTGGAAGGCCTACATACGTTTGACATTGGGAGGAAAGAACTTGTGACCGAGTCATTTCGTGTTTACGGTGCTGATTTCAGTAGTTGAGGCAGCACTTTGAAAATTACACCATGTGTAACCGGTTCTTTATCACCAAATCCAGGGCCATAGGGAGTATAACCTCAGTAGCAGGAGCCAAGAAAAACTGCCTTTCATTCAAGACTCTGACATTTTAAACCTAATCCCCATATTAGCTTTGCTGAGGCAGGAGGTGGGTCTTGCCTTATGTGGGGAATCCTCAGGGTCATCCTGCTGCCCAGCCCTAGTTGAATGGAGGCCATGAGTTTCGGAACAGGCTCTCAGCAGCTGCAAACATCTGTAACAATCTGGTGTCAAGATGAATGAGCCCCAAGGGTCTGCAGCTGCTTGCGTCCACCAAGGCCTTGTGGCTTTAGACAGATGTTTCTGCTCTGAACACCGGGAAATGAATGTGCAGTTTTGCTGCCTCTTGCCAGGGATGGGGTTATTCACATCGTGCTCCAAGGTCTTCTGAAGCCATTTAATGGTACCTGTAGAAGTTGGAATCTGTTGACAAGAGTAGGCAAACATGCGGTGCTTTGAAAAGCAAGACCTTCCCTTGGGAAGCAGCAGTGAGAGTGATCATATGTATTTCTCCATCAGAACCCACTCCAGATTTATAGGGCTAGGCATAGTGTGGAGATGTCACGGGATACTTTGTTGCTCCCAAGCTAAATGAAAGCTTGACTCCAGCCAATGCATATGTCAGTTTTCAAAATACATCTCAGATTCCAGCATTTGCCTTCTGTTCATTGAGATACCTCAAAGAAACCAGAGCTCTTTGGAAGACTGTTTTAAAATAGCCTCAGGAACTTGCTAAGGCTTGGATTTATTACTCTCCCCTCTACCCCAGGGCCCCTCCGTGTGCCAAACCTGCTACTCCCGCAGGGCTCTCCAGCTCACAATTCGGCCATGATCTCCTACTCAATTGCTCAAGCCAGAAACCTAGAAAAATCCTTGCGTCCTTCTTCCTTACCTACATTTTCAGTCTAGCCTTAAATACTATTGCTTGTACCCTCTAATGCATGTCAGACTTCTCCATTTCTTTCTTTGCCGTTACCACAGCACCCCCAATTTTAAGTCTCTGTACTTTATTCTTGCCCCCTCTCCAATCCATTCTCTTCAAAATAGCTGAGAGGAAGTTTTTGAAACAAACCTAGCCATGTACATAACTGGTCCACTAGTGGGTATATCTGGTGTTGCAACCAGAATGTAACTTTATGCTTTGCCTCCTACTGCCTGTTTAAAAAAATGCCTTCAGTGTGGTGGTCCTCCCTTTGTTCCTAGAAAAATTCTTTCAGGTCCTTCTAGTCACTCTTAGGTAGTAACAATTCTACATCACTTTAAATCACATTAAAGCCCCAATTCAGTAATGAGAATGAATCCAATCCAAGTTAATAAGATTCCAAAAGGAAGACTCCTTCTTCTACCTCTGCCCCCTACTTCCTTGTGGTACTAAGATTTATCATTGGACAGTTTGCCTCAGGGGAATGGAGCGAGGGAAATATGGCAGGATTCTACTCCTGTTCCGTGACTTCCTTCTTATCCCACTATGGACTGCTATTCTAGGCTCTACCAAGGTTGGGTGGTTTTGTGCTCTTCCTACTTGGTTAAATGGCTCTGTGCTCTCCTGCCCTACACATGGCTGAAGCTAACTCTTTAAAGGAAGCCTTTCAAAGGAGAATCCATCTGAGTGGATGGTCCAGCTTCGTCCACTCATCATCCAATTAGCCATAGCCCTGGGAGGGGGGTGATATCTCAATAGATAGGGCTGCCGTAGGGTGTATACAGCAATGGGATGTGCATGAGTCATCAGAATTAAACTGAGACATAGACAGGTATGAGCTGATGACTTAGTGACTGACTGTAATAAGCTAAGCTAACTGGTCTAAAGCTGTAACCCTCACTGGGGTCCTTTCCTGAGACCATGCTGCATAAACCCTCGGTACTGATTGTCATCATCCTCTTCCTATGATAGAAATAAGAATGTTGGCTTCTTTTTGATTTACAGCTGTAAATCCAGAAGGCTTGCTTTGGTGGGGAAAGTCAAACTTGGTACTTTAATTTTGAAGAGAAGAAGGCAAGAGAGGGAAGGGAAGAAAAAGAAAAAACACCCTAACAACTACAGAAACAAAAAGAAAACCGGCTTCTGGTGTTTAGTGCTGAATGTTTCCTCACGGCACTGAAGTATAGAAAAAGAATACATGTTAAGAGTGGGTAGTTGGTGCGCCTGGGTGGCTCAGTCGTTAAGCGTCTGCCTTCGGCTCAGGTCATGATCCCAGGGTCCTGGGATCAAGCCCCACATCGGGCTCCCTGCTCTGCGGGAAGCCTGCTTCTCCCTCCCCCACTCCCCCTGCTTGTGTTCCTTCTCTCGCTGTGTCTCTCTCTGTCAAATAAATAAATAAAATCTTTAAAAAAAAAAGAGTATGTTGTTGTATGATTGTAACCCCCCCTTTTTTAAAGATTTTATTTATTTATTTGACAGAGGGAACACAAGCAGGGGGAGTGGGAAAGGGAGAAGCAGACTCCCAACTGAGCAGGGAGCCTGATGAGGGGCTGGATCCCCCAGGACCCTGGGATCATGACCCAAGCTGGAAGCATATGCTTGACTGAGCCAGCCAGGCACCCCAATTGTAACCCTTTTGTATCTGAAAGGATGAGGGCTTCATCATGGAACCCTACCACCTCCCTTATTAGAAATCATCTAGGAGTTTTTCAGATGTTGCTCTGGAAGAGAATCTCCAGGTGAGGAAGGTAACGGCTAAGCAGCCCGTCTGCGGCCCCCTGGAATTTTTTATTTTAATTTTTTTAATTTTTTAAAAGATTTTATTTATTTATTTGAGAGAGGGAGATAGAGATAGTGAGAGAGCACACGCGGGGAGGAAAGGGAGAAGCAGGCTTCCTTCCGAGCAGGGAGCCCGATGCGGGGCTCCATCCCAGGACCCTGGGATCATGACCTGAGCCACCCAGGTGCCCCTGGAATTTTTTTTAAAGATTTATTTATTTATTTGAGGGAGAGGGAGAGAGAGAGAGAGAGAGCAGGGGGAGGGAGAGAGAGAATCTGGAGCAAACTCTGCACTGAGCTCAGAGCCCAACACGGGTCTCGATCTCATGACCCTGAGATCACGACCTGAGCTGAAACCACGAATTGGACACTTAACCGACTGCACCCCTCTGCCCCCTGGAATTTTGAGTTACCTCTACAGCCACTGCATTGGATATGGATAGGTATGCTGCTACTCTTTGTTTTTATATTATTTTATTTTTTATCATAAGGGCAGATGTCAAGACAAAGCTGACTTTTTTTTTATAACTTTTGCCCTATATTATCCTGCCACATACTACCTGAATTGTTTCATTTTACTTTGTGAGACTACATAAAAACAGCACCAGTAATAAATGATTTGGGGCCAATAAGCATCCTCTTTTTTTTCTAAATTAATAGACTTTATTTTTTTAGAGCAGTTTTAGGCTTACAGGAAATTAAGCAGATAATGCAGGCTTCTCATATGTCCCTTTTCCCCTCATAGTTTATCCTGCATACACTTGTTACAATTGAAGGATCAAAATTGATACATTATTATTAACTGAAGTCCATAGTTTACGGTACGGGTCACTTTGTGTTAAGGTGCTGTGGGTTTTGACAAATGCATAATATCATGAACCCACTATAGCCTACGGAATGGTTTCACTGCCCTAAAGCCTCCCCTGCACTTTGCCGTTTCATCACTCCCTGGTATTTCTTTATTTACTTACTTATTTACATTTGTCATGCCTCATGTGTGAATCAAAACCCCTTTTGTTGGTTCATTTAGTAGAATTGGCCTGCTTCAAATTTTCAAGCTCTGCCAAATCCTGAGAAAGATCAACAAGGAAATACACACAGACAATTTAAAAGTCTAAAAATAGGCAGAGTGTTTGCTCTGATGAAGGCTGTCTTGCTCCTCCGTTGCCTTGCCCATTCGAGGCCTCACACTGGCTTCTCATCCCCACACTATAATCCCAAAAGGTTGGTACAAATCTGCAAGCCCTTTGATGGATAATTAGAGGGCAGTGATTCACCATCTAGATGCTCCTTCCTAGAAATTTTGAGCCTTCTCTGGGACCAGGAGAGAGCTGGATTCCTCTACTGCAATAGTATCCTTCCTTCCAACCCCACACTTTCTTTCCCAGGCACAGATTTCATACTGTTCACTTTGCTTTTTCACTTTGAAATCAAATGACAGAAGGATTAGGCATGAGCTCCAGACCCTGAGAGCCCTCAGTAATTATCTGCTGGCCTCTTGTCCTTGGGTTGATTTCCTTTATGATCAAACTTTAAAAAAAAAAAAATCAAACTATTTCTTGTATTGTGGTAAAATACACATAACATAAAATTTACCACTTTCACTATTTTTAAGTGTTAAATTCAGTGAATTCATTATGTTGTGCTTTCACAGTATCGTTCACCCATCGCCACTGTCCATCTCCAGAACTTTTAATCACCCCAGACATAAACTGTGTACCCATTAACACCAGCTCCCCATTCTTCCTTTCCCCCAGCCCCTGGTAACTTCTATTTTGTGCCTCTATGAGTTTGCCTATTTTAGGTACCTCGTATAAATAAAACTATACAATTTCCATTGAATAATTCTATTGTAGCTGGCTTATTTCACTGGCGTAATGTTTTTAAGTTCTATCTATGTTGTAGCCAGTATCAAAATCTCATTCTAAATAATGTTTAAAGCTGAATAATATTCCCTTGTGTATATAGACCACATTTTGTTTATCCATTCATCTGCAGATGGGCATTTGGGTTATTTCCACCTTTTGTCTACTGCGAATTAACGCTGCCGTGAACACTTGTGTACAAATATCTGTTCACGCCCCTGCTTTCAATTCCTTTAGGTAGATACCTAGAAATGGAATTGCAGGGTCATATGATAATTCCGTGTTTAACTTGTTAAGGAACTGCCAAACTCTCGTCCACAGTGATTGGCATCCTTTTACATTCTCACCAACAGCATGCAAGGGTTCTGATTCCTTCACAACTTGCCAACACCAGTTATTTTCTGTTCTTTTGCAAGCCATCCTAATGGGTGTGAAGTGGTATCTCATTGTGGTTACGATCAAACATTTGAAAGCAAGTCTTTCCGGGTGGTAGTGACTCCCTCTGGTGTCCCATAATTTAACCATTCTTGGACTCCACTTCTGAGGTCAAACAGCTTTGAGTTTAAACCTCAGGAGGAAATCAGCTCCATGAGGGAAGGAATTTTAGGCTGTTTTGTTTACTAACATGGAATCCCCAATCCCTAAGACAGTAACTGGCACATAATAAGAACCTAATACTATCTGTTGAATGGATGAATTCTAGCTCCAGCTCTTACTAGCTATGTGGCCTGGCTTAAGTTGATAACTTGTCTCCATTTCCTCAACCATGATTTGGGAAAAAAGATAGTGTCCTCTGCCAGGTGGCTTTCATGCTAAGCCAGAGCTTTGTAACAGGAAGAAAGGGGAAGTGCTGCAAAATCCATAAAGCTCAGAGCTCCCCGGAGCAAATGCCCTCCCTGGCAAGAATACTGGGGGACCAGAGGCAGAAGCAGGAGAACCACGAGGCATGCTCTCAGTGGGCCCAGCCAGCAGGAACTTAAACTAGAAGAGGTCCCAGCAGGAGGAACAGTCAATGGAGATTAATGACCAGTGATTGATGGTGGGTTTTGTAGCTACAACTACCACATTCCTTCAAGATAGTAATAATGCACTGGGAAAATGAAGCTCCAGGTAACCAAATGTTAATGGAATGTTAATGCCCAAGGTCCAGGAGAAAGTAGACTAAAGGAGGACAAAGCTAGGGATTTCCTCTCTTGCTCAGGTGTTGATAGAAAGTGCATCTCCCACCTGGGTGCAGAAATGGAGATTCTTGGGAATTCAGGCAGGCTGGACACTAAGTCCCAGTCTGGTCTGTTATGTGTCCAGTAAATGGATGCTGGCTTGTGTCAAGCAGATTTCTCTTAGGAGGAGGGTAATTTTTACTTTTACCCCCAGTGTGGTTTGCCTGTTTTATCAACTCGACAGAGCCTGCTGGGATGTTTCAGAAGTAGTACATGCATTATTCCAGCGGCTGAGTCACCAATATATTAGTCTATACAGCTTTCGTGGAGTAGAAGGTCAACAGATCCTCTCTGTGCATACCACATTTTTTCAGAGGACCAGACTCCAGTCTGCTGTATAAGTCCTGGCCAGAGATCAGCAGGATACCCTGAGGCGCTGGTGAGCTCCAGGTACGAGGTGCTCCGGGTACGAGGCTCAGTGCACAG
The DNA here is from genome assembly GCF_964656455.1 of Halichoerus grypus. Classification (NCBI taxonomy): domain Eukaryota; kingdom Metazoa; phylum Chordata; class Mammalia; order Carnivora; family Phocidae; genus Halichoerus; species Halichoerus grypus. The sequence goes on along the minus strand of NC_135725.1, from coordinate 52,198,200 downwards.
AAAGAGCCTCTAGAAATGAAGAGGCCTGGGAGGACCCTGGGAAGGTACCACCTGAGGTGGGCAAGACCAGAGCTTAGGTCTTGAGAGCCAGTGATGTGATGGGTTGTCAAAGAATGCGAAGTCCAAGTTTTAGGATCAGGGCCATAATTGAGAGAAAAGACCAAAGAAGTTGAACGGAAGCAGTATTGGGAGCAGATGGGCATTCCAAGGATCCCATTGTCTTTTTTTTTTTTTTTCACAGCATTAGTTTTTGATGTAGTGTTCCATGATTCATTGTTTGCATATAACACCCAGTGCTCCATTCAATACGTGCCCTCTTTAATACCCATCACCAGGCTAACCCATCCCCCCTCCCCTCTAGAACCCTCAGTTTGTTTCTCAGAGTCCATGCCAGAGATAGTCCCTGAAACTTTGCCCCACATTCCCATTGCCAGGACAGCACCCCTCCACGAATCTGGGCACTTCAGGTTTCATGCTCTGCAGGAGAAATGAGAATGACCAGTGTTCAGAGCAGAGGGAAGTCAACCCGGGTGGGAGCTGGCCTGGTGGGAGCATAGGACTTTCTTGCTTCCCCCACCTCCAGCACTTCTCCAAGAAGTGGGAAAGGCAGGGTAGAGCATGGGCTCTCTTGCCCATCATGAGCTCAGAGCTCCCCATATCTCAAGGGCTCATGCTTTGGCCTGAATCCATGCAGACCACTGGAATCCCATCCAACAGTGAGTGTGAAAGATTCACTCCACACCTCTGAGTGAGTTGTTTCCTCATCCTTTGATGGAGGATTCAGACCCTCTTTATAGCTAAACAAAACCTATAATTATAATCCTGTGGTAACGCTTCTGTAAACAGTAGCTTGAGTTGAAAAGACCAGCTCCCGAATCGTCGTGAGAAATGGCAGCAATCCTCAGCCTTGTCTGGGAATGGTTCCCTGATGTTCTGCTCTAAGCACTTTTTTGAAATTCACATGGTGAAGTGCAGGGCACTTCCGCCTTTCCCAGACCTGGCAGATAACACAAAGAGGGGGCCAGGCAGTAAGCGGTGTGGGAGATCTTTGGGGATAACATTGGTGTGTTTGTCTCTTGAACCTCAGCCATTCTTTTCTTCTTCCCTCTCCCCATGCTTGCATATTTGTGGTTTCCTGAAGGTTAAATAATTGAAAATGACTGGTTTTCTTTTAAATGTAATTTACATTCTATCTTTTATACTTTGTTTCTCCTTTATTTGTTGTCAAGACCAGAAAGAACATTCCTCTCCTCTAAAATCCAGAGACATAAACTGGCCATTATTAGAAGTTTTAAAGATAAATATATGGCTGAATAAAGTCTTCCTTTTTCTTCTGAAGATTTATCTTAGAGAAAGAATGAGTGAGAGAGCACACGAGTGGGAGGGGCAGAGAGAATCTCAAGCAAACTCCACACTGAGCATGGAGCCCAATGTGGGGTTCGACCTCACGACCCTGATATCATGACCTGAGCTGAAACCAAAAGTTGGAGGCTTAATCTATTGCACCACCTAGCTTCCCCAAGTCTTCCTTTTTTGCTGAAGCTTTTTCTTTCTTTCTTCTTGATCAATCCAGCCCTTCTCCTGTTCTGGTGGTCACCAGGGCAAGATACCAGATCGTCTTCTTCTCCCCCCCACCCCACGGAAATATTCTCCCTTCTAACCTGCTTTCTCTAGGGAAGATCGAACATTTGATCAGAGATGCAGGGAATCAATTAAGCAGGTCCTTTGGACAAAAGCTGCATTAAGTAGCATGAGCCACACACGGTGTCTTGGGAGGATCTTCTTCCATCCAGAGGCTTATGGTACAATTGCAAGCTGCTGGCTGTTTCTGGGCAGACTAAAGCCAGCAGGCTTCTGGAAGCTGCACACAACAATCCGAACCTTTCCTGGCTTGTCAGGCTGCAGTTCAGCACTTTGCCTTTCTCGTTTTCCTGGGAGGCCCATGGGGCCATGTGAATGCTGAGAGTGTCCACATAATACCAAAGAGCCTGCTGGAAATGTGAAAATGAAAGCAAGCTGCTATATGTTTTGTGATGACACTGACCAACACCCAGCTTCACAGCAGTTTTTATTGACTTGATAGTCTCTTTGGAATTTGTAGGTATAAGCCTGAAATGCATTTACTTGTTCACTCATTCATTCCTTCAATAGACATTATGGTGTCCCTACTGTATGCCAGGCAGTGGAATCAAGGACCGTATTGTTCCAGAAGAGGTAGCCACCATTACCATCATTGTCAACATTCATTCACTCAAAAAATATAGATGAAACACCCACTGTCTGCCAAGTGCTATGCCAGGCCTTATGTGGGAAGCAGGATAGGCAGAGTCCACAGCCTCAGGGAGCTCATAGTTTAATGATGGAAACATATAAATATAAGATAATCATAAAAAGTGATAATTTCTCTGACAGGGGGAGCATATAGTATTATTTGACCTACCCAGAGGTCGACTTCATATGACACAAGCTAATGATGTTTATCTATTGCTCCCTATATGGCAGGCATGGGAGGATGTGCTTTATAAGTATCACGATTAACATCCACAAGAACCCTGCAAAGTAGCTTTTATTATTTCCATTTTATAGATGGGAAACTGATATAAAGACAGGTTGGATGAAATTCTCTTGGTCACAAATACTAGTTGGCAGAACTCTGTCTGACTCCAGCTTCTGTGTGCTATTCTCTGTGGTCCAGAAACATCTGCACATTGTGTGCCAGGCCAGTGGACAGGAGCAGGTTCCCTGGTAGAGCAGAGGGCTCACCTGTTATGTGGAATAATGGATGGAATGAAGTTTAGCCTCTGGGACTGTGGTTGCCGTGTTTCAAAATCTCCTATCAGATAGATTGCAAAATTCACCGTATGTTTCCAGCTTTTGGCTTACCTGTGTGTTTTTCTTTTGCTTTCCTTGCTTTGATGATCCTTTAATGGTTTTAACTCCTCATTACTATATTAAGAGGATTTAACTTTTTGGCATCTAAATGTGCCCTGTCCAACGGCATTGATGTTGGCAGGCTAGCAAAGTTGCCAGGAACAAAGGGTGAGGTGGAAAAGGGTAGGGCAAGTTCCTTGGCAGGTGTTGGGGGCTGGGGGGATTAGAAAGGGAGGTATACCTTTGGAAGTGACTATACTGCCTGTGACCCTTCTCCCGTCACCAGTCCTTGCTCACAGACCCAGATGAGAAGGTATCTGTTCAAGTGACCCCACCCCTCCTTGACACAGGTGACCAGGGTGGACCAATAGGTTGACCTGTGCCATGTGACTTCGTGTGCTACCTAAAAGGGGAGCTAGGCCAACTAGAGCTCCTCTCTTAGGATCTTTTTACCGTTAAAGGTAAACTGAGGCGTATTAGGATTTTTAAGAGTTTATTTGAGTAAAAATCCATTTGGATCAGGCCCGGTGCCAAATTGGAAGTAGTTAGAAGCTCTCCACTGGCAGGAGCTAGGGGAAAGATTTTAATAGAGAAAAGGTGGAAGCAAAGCAAGGACATTATTTGACTGGTTATAGCTTAAGCGTTTGCCATATTTGGGAAAGCTTAGTTGGCTATGTGTGATGGGTCGTCCTTAGGTTTTGATTTCTTAACCTTGAGGCATTTCAGGCTTAGGACTTGGTTTGCTTGCATAGGCTTCAAAGGGATTAGAGCCACCTCAGCCTAATGGCCTCCTTGTTGAACTGATTGAACAGTACTAAGGCCCAGAGGAAGATTGTTAGAGCCCTTGAGTTGAAAAGTCATGGGGGCCAGGCTGAGGCTGCCATTTGGGGCTCACATGCATTGTCAAACAGAGAGTAAAGTCTCACAGGAGACTAGCTCCAGGTGGAGAGAAATGAGACTCCATGGCCAGTGAGAGAAGACAAGCACCGGTCCCCACCCTTGGGTTCCCTCACCCAGCTCCATTGCCGTACTTGCTGCTCTTGGCTGCCATGTTTTAACACAGCAAATCCCTCACCTATTTAAATTGCTTCCTTAGGGCTTCTGTTCTTTGCAATGGATAGTTCAAAACACAAGTTCTCAAAGCATGTGAAGCAATTTGTGCCCAACTAAAGGGAACAGAGGAACCCCTTGATGTCCTGCTTCTGGATCTCAGATACTTCTGCCCTCTCCACAGAAGACTAAGCTAGATATTTTATTGTCTCCTTAAAGAAAGGCTAAAAGAAAGGAAAGCGTATAAGAAAAAAACTGCCCTATGTAAGTAATTATCTGTGTACATTTAATGTAACACTAGAACCATTGTTATGCTCAGGCCACTGGCCATCCCCTTCACCCACCATTCCCCGGGCCTTCTCTAACTCAGGCTCTGTGCTAGATACTGGGTAGATGAAAGTGAGTGACAAAGTACCTATTTTGGAGGTGTTCACAGTGTAACATGGAGAGAACAGCAAACAAGTAAGCCACCATAAAATATGGGAGCTACAATAGCAGAAATATAAAAATGGTCCCTGAGAAGGAAATGACTATTTTCACCTGAGTACATTGGAGAAGGTTTCACCCAGGAGGTGATTTTTGAGCAGAGACTTGAAAGGTGAGTAACTGTTTGCCTGGCAGTTGGGGAGCGAATGAGGGAGGCAGGTACTCCAGGCAAAAACGGCATGTGCAAAGGCAGCGAGTTATAAAATGGCCTGTGGGGGGCGCCTGGGTGGCTCAGTCATTACGTGACTGCCTTCGGCTCAGGTCATGATCCCAGGGTCCTGGGATCGAGCCCTACATCAGGCTCCCTGCTCCACGGGAAGCCTGTTCTCCCTCTGCCACTCCCCCTGCTTGTGTTCCCTCTCTCGCTGTATCTCTCTCTGTCAAATAAATAAATAAAATCTTAAATAATATAAAATAAAATGGCCTGTGGAGTTCATGGAACCAGGAGAAAGTCAGTGCAGTTGAAAAAGTGGGTGTTTTGGGTGAATGGCAGGAATAAGGTGAGGTTGGAGCCAGATTTTGAAGAGCTGAATATATAATTAACAATGCATTTAATAATTATGTAAGTATTATTCGTTTTTCTCTACCAGGGCCAAAGTAATCCATTTATATGTATTGTTCTCATTTAGTTAAGTGCCAAGGAAATGCGTTGTGAGCAATGTCCAACCAGTGGAAAGGTTTTCAAGCTAGTTTTTCAGGATGAGGGTTTTGGAGGCAATTTGGAGGAGAGACTGGTATGAGGGAAGATGAGGAGCAGGGAAGGCAGGCAGTCAGCAGTGTAAGTCCACAGGAGAAGCATGTACCTGATCCAGGGCCCTGGCTGCAGGCCCCATAGGAGAAGTTGGGCCTGAGACACACTTCTGAAGCAAAATTATTTAAATATGTAGAAGGAGAATGACAAAGAGCCATGAGCCTGATTGGAAGGGTTTCCTTTTTAGAGATGGAGGGAATAGTGACAGCACTGAGAGAGACAATTCATGAATAGGAAGGGACGGGAGGATGTGATTTCGTTTAGGGAGCATATTCAATTTCAGTTCTAATAAGAGATCAAGGTGGGGATCTGTTGGTAGTCAGAGGGGAGGCTGAGGCTTGGGGAGAGAATTAGGATGACTAGGCAGATCTGGGAGTTTTGATCACTCTGTCCTCGTGACCAGTGGAAGGGTTCAGAGAGGTGTGCAAGACCATTTTCAAGATTTGTATTAATGGGAGGGTGGCCAGGGCATCGGGCTCCCGGCTTAGTGGGGAGCATGCTTCTCCCTCTCCCTCTGCCTCTCCCCGCTGCCTGTGCTCTCTCTCAAATGAATAAATAAAACAAATTTTTTAAAAATTAAAAAAATATAAAATGAAACAGCCATCCAGTGGCTTGTCTCTCTCAGCCAAGTCCCTGGAGCTCTACCTCCCACTCCCTAGTCCTTTCTGCTCCCTAGGAGGGCAACCAGGCAGGAGTGAGCTGGGAATGGGGGAGGGGGATGCCCAAACCTATAATATAATAGCCTCACTGCGTTTCCATCTGCCGTTTTGTGCTACATGGTCCTTGTCCCTTGTCCTGCCCCCATTGTGGCATACATATGCCTCTCTTTTAGTTAATAATAGCCTATTAGCATTTTCAGATGAGTTATTCCTTCTCCCTGTGATTATTAATTCAGAGCTCTGCTGGGATTTAGGATCAAGCACCTACTACCTGCCTCTTTTGCTAGAGCCTCTTGGGAGCACTGTAAATTTGCATCTTGAGTTTATGAAAACAAGATGGGAAAATAGAATTTTCACACATAATGAGAGCACATCTCACGTGGGCTTGGCTTCTTCAGAATTTTCCACCTATAACTAAGAATAATTTATTTGACCCCTACTTGAGAACCTTTCGGATATTTGAAAGAGTCTGTTTTCTCCCAAAGGATAGATTGACCCCCAAGAAATTGCCATTTTGCAGGTGAAAAACAGTTGAATATCAGCGGTTGCACGTGGTTCAACCCACTGGCATCAGGGCATGTGGATGGTGGGGAGGAAGCAAGGGAAATTTTATGTACTGTGTGCACAGTTTGTCACACCAGTCACAGGTGTCTCTTTTTGGCAATTCAGATCATACACCACTTTAAAAAGGCATCAGGGTATTTAATTATATGTAACTATGTATTTGTAGAGAGACTCAGCAGTATTACACAGTGAATATTTCTGTTTCAAAGATGTTTTCTGCCTCTCTGATGTGCTTGCTTTTCCACATGGCTCTTCTGGTCTCCGTCACGACTTCCAGATTAGACTGTGCGGTGGCCCCGGTTTGAGATTCCCCATGCAGAGGGACTGAAAGACCCACAGTACTCGTTGTGCACATCTTCTGTATCCTAGACTCTGTGCTAAATGTTTTATGTATATACTATTTTCTTCAATTCCAAGCAACAACTTGAAGAAGTGGGAATTATCTTGGTTTTCATGAATAGGAAAACTGAGGTTCTAAGAGATGCCATACTTGCCCAGAGTTACCTAGGAGATATTTTCTGTTAGTTAGTTCTTGCTCTGAGCTCTGAAACCCTCCAGTGCAAAGTTGATCTCCCTGAGGGAAGAAGACAAGAGGTGAGCTGATGATCTCTCCGCCCAGGTTGGGAGCGGGGATGAGAAGGTGTTACATTTCAGGAGACACACTGTATCTTTCTTTTACTCTGTGGCATTGGATTCTGTTTCTCAACAGTGGATTGAAGATAACACATGAGCTCCTCCCAGGGATGCTATGTGATTAAAGGCAAAATTGATTTAATTTCTACTGAGATAGCTTGGAAGGGTGGCCTTTTGAATAGGGAGGAGGTATGCCATAAAATTTATCTTTGCATCATTTATCAAAAGAGGGAAGAGGTCAGTGAGCACTAGATGAGTGACCTGAAGTAGGAGTTTTCAACTGGGAAGTGATTCTGTACCCCAGGGATTCTAGACATTTGGCAATGTGTATAGACATTTTTTAGTTGTCACATGTGGGAGGGTGCTCCTGGCATCTATCAGGTGAATACTACTAAATACCCTACGATGCATAGGACAACCTCTCACTATAAGTATCCAGCCCAAATGTGAATGGTGTTGAGGTAGAGAAACTCTGGTCTAACATGCACTTGTTGGGAAGACAGTTCATCTGCTCTAAAAGAGCAAGTTAATTTCATGAACTATCAAGTATTTTTGAAGCACTTATTTTGCACATGAAAAATTACTATAATTATAAATTACAAAATACCTAATCAAAAAAGCAGTTCTCAGGAGGGAGTTCAGTTATTATCATTATTATTATCATTATTATTTCCTGAGTGTTCTATAAACTTTTTAAAAAGAATATTATAATAAGGAAAGAGATATAGTCAAATTTCACAGACTTACACTCATCAGAGCAAGAAGAGGAAGTAATCAGAACTAGTGGTAACTTCAAAATACTGAGGCATTATTGGTGTATTCCCTTGTAATGTATTGCTTTATATAATAATCAGTGGAGACCCTAATGACTTGCATTTATTTGGTTATTCTTTCTAATGTAAGTATTAGCTATAAAAAGGCTGTGGTTCAATGGAAGAAAAGCCTTGAATTAAATGAGATTGTTAATACAGTTGACCCTTGAACAATGTGGGGGTGAGGGGTGCTTTCCTTACCCTTCCCCACCACACACAGTAGAAAATCCTCCTGTAACTTTTGACTCCCAGAAAACTTAACTACTAATGGCCTAATGTTGACCGGAAGCCTTACTGATAACATAAACAGCCAATTAACACATACTTTATATGTGTATTATATACTGTATTCTTAAATAAAAATAAAAAAAAATGTTATTTAAAAAATCGTAAGAGAAAATACATTTACAGTACTCTACTGTCTTTATCTAAAACAATCCACGTTAGTGCACCCGTGTAGTTCAAACTTGTGTTTCAAGGATCAACTATATTATCAATCTTGACCTTTTTTGCAGTGATGGTGTCGGGCGGCACTTCTCTAAGACTCATAGTCATAAGTCTCATCCTAGGCCTGCCTATGGGTTTTATTTTTACTTTGGGGGAGGATATGAAATTGAAGAGATCAGGGCCTATGTCTTCAATAGAGGAAAAGAAATCCATTTTTTGAGATGGAAAATGTGAAAAAAATACTACTGTCTCTTACTTGATGGTATTTTTACTTCAATTACAGAGGTGGAGTTGAGTGAGATGTTAAGGAAAGTGCTAGAGTAGATCTTTGAAATGTACAGGGATCCTCAGCACCCATCTATATATTCTTGAGAGCCAGGGAAAATGGATGACCCATGCATTTTGCACATTTTTAGACCTACTTGTAACCAAGAACTGTTCTTCATTATGGAGAACCACATAATTAATGAACTTGCTAACTAGTAGAACCATGGAAATTCTAGTCATTGGATAAGCAGCATGAGTACCAGGATCATTTAATAGAGGAATGGTAATTGGGTTTCTTTGTGTTTATCTGTTGGTTATGGCTGTTTGTTGTATTGAGTTGGGAAGATTCTGAGACTGGCCTAAGTTGAAAAGAGCGCTGTGGGGAATCAGCCATGTCTGCTTTGGAAACGTGGTGGGAGCATGGTGACATGTAAGCCATGTATTTGACCGCCCTGCTTTATGTATTTAACAGTTAAGTACTGTTCCTCAATGCCCTCAATCTAAAAGTTCTCTGTTAAAAAAAAAAAAAAAATTGAGAAAACTGTATCTGCCCACCTTTTGTCAATTGCAACTGCCTTACAAACATGTTTAATTATGTGGTTAAAGTCAGGTGTGCAGATCTAATTTCATTCATTTTTAAAGCTAATGTAATATGCCAGATGCTATGACGACCAACATCTCTGTCTAGAAAATATCTGCTATAAAGCAGATTTTTAGATCAGAGAATTTTAAAGGTACATATCATTGCCATATGCCTTTGGTGTTCATACTTGGGGATCTGATATTTATATAGTGTTATCTAACAAAAAATTTTGGAGAACTATACATGAATTATGCAATGCATTCCCAAAGCCTGGATATCTCCTTTCCCATTGCCTTCACTCAGTCACTCAGGGGGTTTTAAGAAACTGATTTTTTGTTTCTTGGGGATAAAAGAAAATTAAATATTTTTATATTAATTTAAAATAAAGAACTCTTTTATGGGTTCATTGCTTTGGGTCAGTTATCCAATGCTTATTTTTTTGTGTGTGGGGAACCTTCAAATTTAAAACAGTTCACTGCACATTTTAATGTGCAATATGTGTTATGTTCAATATGTGTTACGTTCAGTATGTGTTGGCTAGCGACAGCCTTGGAATGATTTCGTTTTGGAGGATCCCGGCACCTCCCTATGAAGTGATATCAGGCATTTTTCCTTAACACCCCTCTCCCTTCTTCATGTATTTCTTTCTTCCCTGACCTCTTTTTACTTTGAACAATTCTTACATCTCTTTATTATGAGACTGTCTTGTAGATGTTACCAGTCTATGACAGAGGCTTTTCTACTTCACAAAGTAAATTTGCTTGGATTGGGTCCACAATAGTATTTCCTTGTAAGCAGCCCAGTAAGATGGTGAAAACACCTTACCCAAGTATCAGGAGACTGCATTCCAATCTGACCTCTGTCTGGCCATTTGGCCTTGCACAAGTCATTAAAAGTCTCTTCCTTTGTCCCCACAGTCACACAAATAGAGTTAAAGCAGATGGTAGCTACTTCTCACGCATTACCATTTTAAGCCTATGATAGCCAAGTCTTAGGGCACTTAAGATGCTGACATTAACATTTTGTTCAGCAAAGTATCAGGTTGCCTTGAAGGTAACTGAATTTCATGGAAGCCACTGTGCTAGTTAAGAGGAAGGCTGACCTGTGAGTAGAGGGGTGGCTCATCTTTATTCACAGAATGGAGTAAATTCTGCCATGTTCAGTAAGGAAGGAGATTGGTGGTAGATGGTCAAGGAGACATATGGGAAACCACCCATGCAGTAGGAAGGAAACATGACTGGAAAGGAAGAAAAAAAAATAGGTAGGGATCAATTAGGGGCCTTTGGTTGCCAGCAACAGAAACTGACTCTGACTAACCTGGGTGGGAAAAGGGGTTTATTACAGAGTAGGTCTCTGAGTCAAGTGAGGATTCTGGGTATATATGAATTGGGGTGGGTAGGTTTGGGTAGGGAGGATAACAGACTGGCAAACTCACCAGAACCCCAGTAACAGAAGGGAAAGCAGTAGGGCGCCTGGGTGGCTCAGTCGTTAAGCGTCTGCCTTCGGCTCAGGTCATGATCCCAGGGTCCTGGGATCGAGTCCCACATCGGGCTCCCTGCTCGGCGGGAGGCCTGCTTCTCCCTCTCCCACTCCCCCTGCTTGTGTTCCTGCTCTCGCTACCTCTCTCTCTGTCAAATAAATAAATAAAATCTTTAAAAAAAAAAAAAAAAAAAAAAGAAAGGCAGGCTGGTGTCCTGTATAAAAAAAAAAAAAAAAAAAAAAGAAGGGAAAGCAGTTCTCCCAGGGAGGAAAGCGATGAAAAAGGAAGGGGAAAAGGAAAGCTGACTATCAAAAATAATACAAGAAAGATAAATATTCCTAAACAAGTAAAAGAGTAAGAAGAGAATTGGATAGCCTTAACCCACTGTCGATGATACATCTTTTGAAGCAATAAAAAATGTGGCTTACTATTTTGGAGAAGGAGGGAAAAAAAATAGGGAGAATGCACCAGGGAAGGAAAGTGAAAGAAATCAAACCAAATTAATTTATTCTTGGGCATACATAGAGACCCCTACCCCCATGCCGTGGGGTGGTACCCAGGCACCTCTGGCTGGGGATCTGAAGGAGGAGACATGACCCCGTCCTCAAAGAGCTCCCAGTCCAGCAACACAGTGTTGTGAATTCCTCGCTTACTGAATGCTCACTAGGTGCGAAGCTTTTTGCTGAGAGCTTTATAAGGTGATTTAATCCTCCAAGTGTTCTCTGGGGCTAGTCCTATTGTTATCTTTATTGGTGAGATGCTGCAGAAGGGAGCAAGAGAACTAGCTTGGAGTTAGGAAGCAGGCAGGGCAGAGCAGGGACTCAGCCCTGCTCCGTTCAGCTCCAGGGTCTAGGGCTCTCGTTACTGCTCTGTGTTGCCTGTCTTAGCAAATAGAAGAGGAAAAAGAAAACAGTAAGACGAAAGGAATTTATTTGACTCAGCTGAATCCTACAGGATCTCCAGTTAGTGATTAGTTCACTGAGCACTGTAATGCGTCAGGATGGAATCCCACTCACTCCCTGCTGCGGCCTGCCCTTAAGTTTTAAGGACAGCCATGTGCAGTCTGCGCAAAAGCTGGCTGGGGACTGCTCCAAAGCAGGACAGAACTTGCCTGTCTTGGTCTGGAGCATACCAGTTTATCAGCGGTCTTTTCCTGCTGAGCTTCTACAAGGTGCCATCCTGACTTACTCCATGGATCACCTCTTTCCCCCACAAGTTCAGATTTCAAGTCTAAAATTTTTACCCTAAACCAGGATAAAAATATTATTGCATCTTCTGGGCCTGGACCTGTTGATCAGTGGTGAATGGAAATCTCAATGATTATGTTTTCAAGCTAGTAGAACCACGGGCTCTAGTCATTTGTCATGAGACATCCCACATGATAAAGTACGGCTCCTGAAACACAAAACCTGAAACTCTCTTCCCTGCTTTTAAGGTGATAGGATTACTTCTCCTTTTTTATGTTTTACTACTATTTATTAAAAAGTGTGCTTACTTTTAAAATGGAAAAAAGTCATGTGTTAAGAAAAAATGCCTCATGTGCTGTAGGTTATCGAAAATCAATCCCTTCTCTGTCACCTACACCATTGTTTATAAAGGAGTCTGTTGTGAGTAAGTGTGACTATTAGACGACTCCCCCCCAACACCAAACTTAAATAACCAAGAAAAATGAAGTATCCTCATATGACAGTATGGTATATCCTGCTTTTCTTCCTCGCCACTGTCCCCACCACCCTTCTGTGGCTTTTGGACCTTTTCTTCAAGACATCCTCTGGACAGAGTTTATTCAGTGGCTGGTGTAATATGGCGTTGCCGCCCTTTACCACCCATTTGGGGCCACTGCTTTTGGTAGTTCTGTCTTTTGAAACTCTGGGCCTCTGCCTCTGTTTTCTTTTCCTTTAAAAAGTCATTGAAGTCCGGAGTGTCGGCAGTGACCTTTGGAAATGTTTTTACAGCTTACAGAGACTTCCTGACATGTTTTATTAGCTCTTGGTGGTAGCTAATAAAGTGAGTCTTAGCAAAGCTGCATAACGTGACAGATTAGAGCCACTTCCAAAATAACCACTCATCAGAGTTGCCTTGGAGGAGGCTTGACGACAGGATATTTGGCTACCACTTTCTGTCCAGTTCAGCAGGGCATGAGTGATTACTGCTTGAAGAAAGGGAGGTCATCCCTTTAGGAAATACAACAACCAGCTTATTCGGCGAGAGCCTCAAATATGAGAGCCTCCTACCCCTGGGAAAACAGAAATATCATTGCTCTAGGAATTGAGGAATGAGTTATTCCGAAATACTTTTGTTTTCTGCCTTTACAGAGGTAAAACATAAGCCAGAGCTGGTCAACTGCCTTTTTAAGAGGAATGAAAGAAGAGAAGACAGCCCTCCTTTCAAGTTTATAAGTGTTAAACAAGATCTCTGTTCTCTACTTTCTTCTACTTTAGCCAACGGGTATTGAGTTTAGGCTGTAGGTTACCACAGATCTAGGTTCAAATGCTGCCCCTGCCATTGACCAGCTGGGTGATCTTGAGTATGTGACCACTTAATTCTTGGTTTCCTCGTATAGAAAGTGGGGATGGATAATAATTGTAGGGTTATCGTGAGGGAGAAAATATGATGATGCATAGAAAGTGCTTAGCATAATGCTTGACATAAGACTCAAAACGTGTTAGCTATGAAATTGTCTTACTAAGTTCTCTGGAAGCCCACGCATAGGCTCTGTTCATGGAACAGTATATATATGTGTGCCTCCCTCCACCTGGGTCCATCATTTTGTATGACTTGTTGGGACACGATTAGCAACAGGACCCCATTCACATAGCCTGCTGTGTGCGTGGTATCCTGGAGCTGTGCAATACAGCAGCTCCCCTCCCCTCCTTCCCCCCGCACCCCCCAGCCTCTTCACCCTTTACAAATAATCACCTGGCCTACTTTTACTTTCGGGAAACAAGTTACTCATATATAGGTATAACAGAAAAAGCAAAAAAGAACCTAGACAGCATTTTAAACATGTGTGACAGGAATTTACTTATACTCCTTGTTTTATGACAAACTAGGCAGGGGACCTCCATTTCAGAGAGTTGGCAACAGCCAGATACCAAGGATCTGCCTCATGCAAAACTCCATTAGAATCTAGAGAAAGAGAAAAGAAGCTTAAAAAAAAAAAAAGCTGGGGGACCATTAATTAAGCAGCCCCTTTTCCTCCTTTTTGTTGGAAGCAAGTCTTCAGCTCACATCCAACAAGATTCTTAGGAGATTAGTAGATCATAAAGCCTAAGAAGGGAAAACCAGGGAAAGAGGACATCTTTCGAGTCTGTTCTGTGTGACAGTTCATTGATCCGTGTTAGGCCATTAATGGTTACCATGACTGATGATTACCTTTGTTTTATAGATGAGGAAGCCGAGATGAATCAGTCATGCAAGTGATGCTGAAAGCATACAGCTAGCAAGGGGCAAAGCGTAGAACTGACTTTTGACTTTACAAAACCCTGGTCTCTCCACTACGTGAAAGGTTCCCAGGTACCAGTGCTAGAGTCAGTGCTCCCTGTAACAAAATGAGGAGGAGGAAAGTACAGACATCAGATCAAAAGATTTGTACTTATTTTCCAGAGTATTCTGTGTAGAGGACTGGTTTTTATTCTGAGATTCTTTTCTGCTTATTTCTTTTTGGTGTTAAAATGTCACTTCTTTAAAAAAAAAAAAAGCCATTTCTTTTTACAAAATGATAGAACCAGAGAGGCATTTTTATTTGTCCTTGTTGGCAAAGTAAAGGAGACAGCTTATGTTGATCCTTTTGCCCAGTTTTTTTAAATTGTGTTGAATTTTGAAACCCAGAAGTCTAGTATTACTATATGACATTGTTTTGCTTCCCTCAGAACACATGCAAATGTCTTAAATGCCCCTGTTTGCACTCTCTGATACTCCTCGTAACCTACGGGCCTAGTATGTGATTATGGTCTAAATTTTTCATTAAGCTGTAATGATGCTCAAGAATTACCTGCTTCTAGATTGGATAAAGGCACATTTCCTTGTTGCTTTGTTCAGATTCTACCAAAAAAATGGTTTCAATTAAAAATTCTCTGGGAAACACTAAAACTTCAGATTCCAGAGCCCTGCCCTCAGAGACTGATTCAGTAGTTCTGGGCAGGACCCCAAATCTGGCTTTTTAGGACCCCTTTGAGGGGATGCTGCTACTGCTCATCTGGGAATGATACTTCCAGAAACTGTCATATAAAGGCCTTGGATCTCACATGAGATGATCTCTTCTCCACATTGAGAATTCTTTGTTCTTTCCATGGAGGCATGGCATCATGTCAAGCTCAATTTTGTGAATTATATGAGATTTCTACATCCATTTCTGGTTAAAATATTAGAAAACAACCTCCTGATTTACTTTAACCACTTCCTTCCAAAATCAATTTAAGTAAAATTAATCTTAAAAAATATTTCCTAAATTTCAAATCAGTTTTACACTTGATTCAAGATGCAATACCTCCCAGCCGAATCCTGACCCTGTCGGGAAGGTCTCCATCCTGTATGTGACATCAGTCAGTTGCCGTGGAAGTGAAGGCTGGGCTATAATTCCTGCCTCCATGCAGATTTCCCTTTAGTGCAAATAAACTGAGAAACACTTTTTTTTTTTTTCTTTTGGATCACAGTCAGAGAGGATATTTAGTATAAATACTTACTTTTATTAAAATACTTTAATAATTTATGGTTTCCAAACATTTTCTGCCATCACATTTTTCCACACGAACAATACACTTCCAACAATAACCTAAGTCATTGCATATGGGGATTACTGGCCCAGGAAACACGAATCAGATTAGCTGGGGCCTAAGTATAACTTGAAAGGCCTTTCTCTGGAGATCTTTTCAGCCCTGCCACTACACTCCAGCCTTCATTTATACCAATAAACTTCACAGAGATCAGCTATGCTGCCAATATCCACAAAGAAGATCATCATTGAAGAAGTGCCCAAGATGAGAGCAGCTAGCAGTATAACCTCTAAATAGAATACTGCTCAGCTACACGTCATTTTACCAAAGCTCCCCTCTTCCCAAATAAGACCTCTCTTAAGAAAGAAGTAGGTGTGGGGGCGCCTGGTGGCTCAGTCGGTTAAGCATCCGACTCTTGATTTCGGCTCAGGTCATGGTCTCAGAGTCATGAGATGGAGCCCTGAGTGGGGGCTCCATGCTGGACGTGAAGCCTGCATAAGATTCTCTCTCTCTGCCCCTCCCCCCTCCTCTCTCTCCCTCTCTAAAAAAAAAATAATAATAAAATAAAATTTTAAAAAAAGAAAGAAGTAGATGTGAATAAAGGGTTCATGCCTCTGCTTCCCTGCTTCTTTGCTTTTTTGTGCTTTTGACTCACCCATGCCTCAAAACTCCTCCAGGATTCCCTCTGGCATCTCCACCTGGGCAAGGTGCTCTGCTATCGCTTCTCACTGAGGACCTGCATACCACCTGTTATTCTCACTGTAGTGAAAAGATTCAGCAATGAGCTCAGGCGCCACAACTAGGCCACCTGGGTTTAGATCCCCTCTTGGCCACTTACCGTGGGAACGTGGGCAGGTGGCATTATGTTGCAACTCAGTTTTTTCACCCGTAAGTGGGCATCATTATTAGATACTCTACATAGGGTTTATAAATAAGATAAGGCTTATGAAATATTAGCACAATGTCAGACACATAAATAATATTAACAATTACATTACTGAAATACTATTTAGAAAATTGATGAACATGTTTCTTCCACGTCCACTGCAATAACAACTTTGATTTTTTTGTCTGTTTGCTTTGTTTTGTTTTGTTTTGTGGATGCTTGGAGTGAAGTGTCATGACAAAGTCTGAAGCCATAGCCAGGTGTAAGGGAGAAGGACTGTGGAGGTCAAATGGCTATGTCTGCCTCATTCAAATTGTGGGGTGGGGGCCGATGCCACACATTGGGTGTCCCTGTGCTCTACCGTAGGGTGATAACGCACTCAAGCCCTCTGGAGTGATCATCTACTACGTCCCAAGCACTGTAGTATTCATTGCACATACAGTAACAAACAAGACATGGCCCTGGGCTCATGGAGGTTACAGACTAGTGGAGGAGCCAGAGAATAACAAGTAAGCCAGAACAAAAAGAGAGAAAACAGCTGGTGATAGAGAGCGCTATGAAGAAAACTATCAGAGAATTTAAGGTGGAGGCAGAAATCTACATGACAGTGGTCAGAGGAAGGATCTGAGAAGGGGGATGAGAAGAGAGGTGGGAAATTCCAGGCAGCAGGAGCAGACTATGTAAGGACCTGAAGTAGGAGAAAAGACCTCGGCATGGTCAAGGAATTGAAGCCCTTTGACTGGAGTGGAATCAGAAAAGAGGAGAGCCAGATCACACAAAGCACTGATTCTCGAACCAGTGTACATCACCATCACCCCGGGAGCTTGTTAACACCCAGATTGACGGGCCTTACACCTGGAGACCCAGTAGGTCTGGGGTGGGGCCTGGGAATGTGTCTACACGGATGCTTCGGGTCTGGGGCCACTCTTTGAGACCCCCTGATAGAAGACTTTTTCAGGCCATAGTAAAGGGTTTGAATTTTATTTGAAGCATTAGTGAGAATCCAACAAAGGATGTCAAGAGCCATAGCCTTTAATTATTATTTTTTAAATAATGAGTTAGGTCATTGTGTGGAGAATTAATTGGAGATTATCAAGATTAACAATGGGGGGGCAGTTTAGGAAGTTATGGACCGGGGTCAGGCAAGGGCAGTGGCAGTGGAGAAGAGAGGAAGCATTCAAGGTTTGTTTAGTTGGTGGCAGCAATAGGACCTGCCTGAGGATTGAATGTGAGTGTGAGGGGAAGAGAGGGGGAGGGTGTTGCCTGGGTTTGGGGCTTGAGAAGCAGGGAAGATGGTCAAGGCATTTACTGAGGTAGGGGAGATGGGCACGTTTGGGAAGAAGAGGAAAGGAATTTGTTGGGCATGTTTCAGACACGTTAAATTTGAAGAACCATCTCCAGGTGACTCAGCACTAGCATGTACAGAAGCTTCAGGGCATGAATTGGAAATATTGAAGGCAGTAACCTCCTCAGGGCTAAAAGGAAAACTGTATGGGTGCCTGGGACCTGCTCTTTAGTCTTCTCTCTCTGGGAATCGGGCGTGCTCGGTAATAAATTACTACTGCTTCTCTGGGAGTGGCATCCCCAAAAGTTGTTTTCAAGTAGGCCAGGCACCTTTAGAAACCAGACTAGCTCTTGGGTAGCTGGCGGTTAACACTATATCCATCTTAAAGTGGAAGCTCCTGTGAGGCCAGACTGCTTTTCTTTCCAAGCTCTGTCCTAACACGGGGCTTCTAACCTTTGGCACTGCTGACATTTGGTTGGATGATTCTTTGCTGGGAGTGGGCAGGGGCCACCGTCCTGAGCCTTGTAAAATGTTTAGCCGCATCTACCTATCAGATGCCGGTAGCCCCTCCCCCTCCTAATTGTAACAACCCAAAATGCCTGCAACCATTGCCAAATGTCCCCCAGGGGAGCAAAATAGCCTAACATGTTAACCCTGCACGGTACCCCTTGCTACAAGACAAACTACTCCTCATTTAATATTCCTGCTTTCTATCCCAGCCTCTCAGAACTCCCTTTCAAGGTGACTTTTAATCAGTCTGAAATGTTAACACAGGCCAGTGATTAAGGAGATGCTATAATGATTTTCTGGAGAGGACATTTCTGGCCTTAAAATGCTCCTGTTAATGTTGCTGATATAAGGAACTTTAGGGCAGCCCGTAGGAGGAAGAATGGGAGAATGTGATGATAAGCATGATGATGATAATGGTAATAATAGTAATAATAATAGCAGCTGCTAATATTTATACAGAAATGTGCCATAACACAGATTTAAATATTTAAAAAATATTAACTCACTTAATCCTTACAGCAACACCATGACTTTGGTAGTATTATCATCCCCATTTTACGGATGGGGAAACGGAGCTGTAGAGACTTACCCAAGGTCACACAGTTAACTAACAGCTGGGTTCAGAACCAGGCAGTCTGCCCCTCCCCCCACTTCCATCTTCCTAACTTCACTGTGTTTTCAAAGGAGGGAAAAATGATCTGCCTGCTAAGATGTAGCACCTTTAATCCTCAAGTCTCTTCAGTAGCAGATTCCCATAATTGAAAGTATCTTAGAAATGGTGATTTGCATTGACGACACATATTTTAAGTAAACAATCATTCATTTTTTCATGCATTTTCCCCCTTTCATTCTGTTTAAAGGAGGCACCTAAGTTTCATTTTCTTAGCAAACACACATTAAGGCCACAGATTTCATTAAGTCATATGTATTCATTTTCATGGGTTTGTAACATTTTTGGTACCCCAAATTTGCTATTTCTGCCACATTTTGCTATTTCCAGATTGCATGGAAAAGCCAATACAAACAAAATTTCCATTGCTGTGGCAGCGGCAGACAGCTGTGAAATTAAAGGTGTGCTGAGTTCACGTGATTTAGGAGGGATGAACGCTCACACCTTTCTCCAAACCCCTCCATCAGCCAGGAGATTGCAGTGGGAAATGTGCTTGGATGAGGGATATAACATGAGTCATGAGCTGATTCTTTGATTGCTGCCTTGGCCCCTGGAAAGATAAGCTCATGACATTTTCCTTCAAAACATGTTCTGAAATGCAATTCCTGTAGCTAATAAAATATCACTGGAACTCAGGCTGACTGGGCCTTAAGGGCCGTCAAGAATGTGATGACAACCAATACAGGGTTACACCTGACCCTGTTTGTGCTACATTTATAGATTTTGAAATTCCTTCGAAAAGAGCTTCCATCTGGTGAATTTCTCCAAGGAGAGAAGTTTCTTGTACTTACGCGTTTTGCACCTGAAAAAAAAAAATTTCTTCATGCTGTTCTTGAAAAGATAGAGAATTGCCATCAACATAGCAGTTCCTTCAGTCTGCTTTAGGTTTTTTTGTTTTTGTTTTGTTGTTGTTGGTTTTTGTTGTTTTGTTGTTTGTTTGTTGTGTGTTTTTTGGTGGGTTTTTGTGTGGGTCTTTTTTTTTTTTGGTTTTTGGTTTTTGTTTTTGACTAGCCTTCCTTCCAGATCCAGACCGTCAAATGGGTTATTGCTTTAACAGGACATTTCCTTGGGCTTTATGGAGTTGTTCCTCTCAGATGTGTCAATGATAATGTTAAAATACTAAAAATGACTGAGATATATAGGGTACCTACCTAAGATGCTCACCACTTCATGTGGCTAATTTAACCCCTCCAGCCTGTGAGATAGGAACCATACTGCCCCCTGATTCACACATGAGAAAATACAAACTTAAAGAGAGGAGTCATTCGCCTGCTCCAGGTCACAAGTAAAGCAGTGGGGGGGAACCAGGACTTGAACTTTGCACACAATCCAGGGCACCCACCGTCTTTTCCTGCTGCCTCCTGCCTGTGAACAGCATATGCCTAAGGAGACACGGTCCCAGGATGGACTGTCCCTGGCGTCTTGCACATCTCTGTGCAGCAATCTAGGTGTCCAGAGCTTACAAGGTTGAAAGCCTCCCCAAACATGTCCGTGGGGAATGTGTTTGAGAAACGTCTTCACTCCTGTGCATGAGGCCTGGAGGCACCCTTCACTGTCATGGTTGGCACCAGAAGCATCCAAACCTCAGGGTGCTCTGGGGCTTATCTCAGCAGCTGCCACAGCCAACTGTCAAAGGGAGCAAGTTGGTGCTTGAGGCCGTGCCAGGCCTGTCCAGCGCTGGGGCACGCTGTAAAGCTCTCGGCAAACAGTTTGCTCCAAGTGTGTTTCCTCTGCCAGAACGCATTAGGGCAATCAATATTGGCCTCTGTGTTTGCATGCTTAATAAGAGTTCTGTTCCCAGACCAGTCCTGCAGAAAGTACCTTCAAATATTCCTGAGGGATTTCAAGATACCAAGATTAAGTCTCCCAACAGCTCTCCCTGCAAAGAGACCTAGAGAGCAGGTCATAGTGGAGCTGCAGAGGTTGGTGGGGAGAGTGGATGAGAGAGAGGGCAGTGAGCTGGAGAGAACCCCACGCTCTCAGCCTGTCACCACCCCACACCCCATTGCAGCCCCTTAGGCACCATTGTAACACCTGCACAATACAGTTTCAAAACCACTGGTTGGTCCTGTTTTACCTTCTTTATCTTCCTGTCACTCTGTTGTGACCATCTCACGGTGCCTAGCACAGGATCTGATGCTCTGGGAGTGCTGAATCCATTTCTTACTGAGTTGATATGAATTGGGAAACATAGTCACTGTTCTTTTGTATGTCCTGCTTTGCTTTAAAAAATGTTCTGTGAGTGTAAGCATTCAGGGGAGTATGTTAAACCCCATGGAGGAAACTCAGCTAAAAAACGTCTTCAGGGAAACATAACCTGAGGATTCTCCTTTTTCTCCCTTCTCTTCTGGTAGTCCTGTTTCCTGCCCTGTGGTGGGCTGTGCTGCGGGAATTACACAGTTTGGGCTTGATGCTGATTTCTAGGGTAAGATCCCTATCTCCATGCCTTAATGGTCTCCAAATGCTCATCTCAGTTCCCCTCTACAGGGACTCCCTGAGCAACCTTTGTAATTGGTGAGACATGGTCTGGGTTCCTGGCAGAGGGGCGGGGGTGGGCTGCTGGCTGAGAACCAGGCTCACCTTCCCAGGTCCGGGCTGGTGCCATGTGGCCAGGATGACTCCCTTCTGTATCAGATGCTACTACTTTACTGGCAGAACAGCGGGTGGGCTGCGCTGGGAGGCACTTGGCAAGCCTGGGGGATGCTTCTGTCCGACACTCAGCTATGCCAGACAACCGTCAGAGGAAGGTCCTGATGGAGAGAGCACTGCTGCGGGCATGTCCCGATCCTACTATGCACATCCACCCCCACCATTGTTTCCTGTTTCCTCTGGAAGAATAGGAGTTGCTGCTGAACAGTCGTTTTCATGAGAGTGATTATAGTCGCCAAGTGGCCAGATTTTTGTTTTCATCAGTCCAGGGAGGGGTGTGCCAGCTTGTTGCCAGTGTGAATGGGCTAAGATTATTTGAGCTTTTGAGCTCTGAAATAACAGTATCTCCTCAGTTGCATTCCTGCGGCTCACCGTAAATGCGAGGAGAGGTCAGCTCCTGGGCTGGGTCTTAGCTCAGGCAGGTGTGCCCTCAGACCAGTCATGACAAACCATGGTAGCTTGTTTCTCCGTTCATAGATTTTTAAAAGTTAGTGAATTTAGGCTTCATGCCTTGTGCACTCCTAAGGACCTCTGTGATTTTGGCCAAGTCACTTAATTCTACTAACATTTAGTTTTACCTATAAATTTTAAAATGAAAAGCAAAAGACATAGTGTTGTGATGGTAGCTTTTATAGCTCAGTGTTTTGGAAATGCGAGCGTTCTTATTTTGGAGGCAGAGACTTGGGTGTCTAGCGGAGGCTCCTCCACCTACTGGATGGGTTTCTATTTCTTACCTCAAAACTGGGGTTAATTATCCTTTGCTTGCAGGGAAGTCAAAATTTAATCAGGTCATTTCAACATTTCCCGAAGTTTCTATTACATAGAAAAGTGTTCTGTGGCCAAGTAGGCTTAGGAAATACAGCGTTAAAAGGAAGCAGATTTCTTTGCTGTAGAATTTCTCAGAACCTTGATGATGCTTATATACACCAGGAAATTTCCTGGAAAGAGCCACAGTAAACAGCATTTTACTTAACTCTGATATCTTTTAAAATTTTTTTTTTTTTAAGGAACATCTAGCCATATGACAGCAAACTTTGAGGAATGCTAGATAATGCAATTCAACCTCATGCCAACATAGAATAGTCATTAAGGGTGATCACAACCGTTTATTAGATGCCCACTAGGTTTTGGGTAGAGTACAGTATAAATAACAAATTAAGAATGCAGTCTGCTAGCACCTTAGCAGGAAATGTGTGTCTGTATGTATTTCCCAGACACTCTTTAAAGGCATGGCTCACTGGGTTCACAGAGTTGCTCTGTCCTGATTTAAAAGGAAAATAATATGTTTCCACAGATAGGTACCCTTCTACACCCACCTCCACATATAAAAAGCCTGCTGGCCCTTCTAGACTTGCTTCCGGAGCTACCCCACAGCCTAGTCTGTCAGCTCCTTTGACAGGTTATTTGGCCCTCTCTCATGGAACCTTCATGAATCAGTGTTTACTTATCTAACTGACTTGGAATCATTTGAGGCGGAGTCTGAATTACCAAACTTCCACTTACTGCCCATGTGACCCTAGATAAATTGTGTCCAGGTTTCTTCAGAAGAGCTATAAAACTTGGACCTTGCCTGCCTCACAAAGATCAGAATGACTTGGAGAGATTAAATGAGGAACCTTATGGATAACAGCAGGTTCTTTAGCACTTCCTCTGCACCAGGTTGTGTTGTGAGAGCACCAACCCATAGGAATTTGTGTCATCCTTAGGGAGTGCTGTGAGTGAGGCTTTGTTATTACCTTCAAGACGCAGAGAGACTATATAACTTGTCCAAGTGGCCATGTGCCAGGATGTGAATGCGGGCAGGCTGGGTCCCACATCCATGCTCTTGCTGCTTCACCTTCCTACCTTTCTTAGAAAGAACCTGAATGGTGCCTGGCCTCTGGTAGGTATATATTGGTGAACACCTTCTTCTCCCTCCACATCTGTTCTCTCTTCTGAATCATTTTGTTCTCCCCTCCCCCAGTACCTTCTTGCTTAATGAGGTTTTCCTTATTTAATGGTTTATACGTTTTATACATAAAGGTCATGGAAGTGTTGGAGGTTCATGATACTGCTGTGGGGCTTTCAACAGGATGGGGGAGGGGAGCTAATTTCACATCCCTGGGAGAAGTGCAGTAAGCACCCTGTTTCTGCCAGTTCTGCTCAGTAGGGAGTAACATCCTGAGTGGCCCCTGAGTATCCTTCATCTCTCACAGTACACTAGAGAACCACATGTCTACCAGTCCACACTTACCAGGTTTTTATTATGCCCTGGGAAGGCAAGGTCCATAGAATTCTTGGTCTTGTCTTTTCTCAGCCCAGGTAGGAGCTAAGGAGCTATTTGTGTGAATCAGCATGATTTATTAGGTGGTTTTTTCTGCCCTAAGCCACAAGAGTGGGGGCGGAGGAGTTGGGAGGGAGGGTGGAGGAGTTGGGGGATGATTGGCCTTGATCTTCTGAACAGTGCACATACTTTCCAGTTTCTAGGTGTAAAGAATGAGTCAGAGCATGAGAATAACTAGGAACAATTGAATCTGCTTGGAGTGTTATGGGGAGCCTGGGAATTCAGGCAGAGAAGCCCTTGTAGACGAAGAATGGATTTGATATCTAAAGCAGTGGGTATCCACACAGCTGGGTAACTTTGAGCCCCTTCGCTTTTTTGGCTCCTTTTATGACTCATCACATTTTAAGACAATCCAGGTGTTTACTTAGTGCAAAGTGGCAGCAAGAAAAGATAATAACATTTACAGTGTCAGGCCCCGTGCTGCGCCATCAACACACATCGTGTCACTTCATCACCTGTTTGACCTGTGAAAGGGCTGAGGCCCAGAAACGTGAAATAAGCTAGAATGAAGGGAAGTCAGAATTATGAATTCAGTGCTTTCGGACGCCAAGGCTCCAGATTGAGAACACCCGCTCCTGTCAGGTTATGCCTACCTTTTGCCAATTTAATAATACCTTCTCACGGACGTGGAAATCCCAGAGCAACACCTGAAAGGAAGGAGTCTTTAATTCCATCACAAACCAGGCGGTGCCATGAGGGGCCCAGCCTGGGTGTGATGCCTGAGGTGGCCGTTCCTCCCAGACCCCTGCCATCTGCAGCTGGCTTGGTTTGCATAAGCCCTTGGCAGAATTCCAGGGACACTGAGGGTCCCGTCTGATCTGAGGATGTGCAGAAGATGGAGGCAGCTCCTCAGTCATTTGGCAGAGATAGATTTGTAGCCGAGGACTCCAGGGAAGAGGTGTGAACCCTTCAACAATTTCCGGATCAGCATGGGTTGAGGTGGCAACACCCAGAGGAGACAGCTGCCTGTTTCTGTGGAAGGAGAATGTTAGGTCTGGAAGGAACCATTGAAATCACCCAAGTCAGGAATTTTCAAACTTTAATTTTGTCAAGTGAAATTCTGCACAGAACGTGAATGTCAAAAGGGATAGTTAGGTGGAAGAAGAGATCCCTTGTTCCTCCCAACTTGGAAACACCTCAGTGCCAGTGGTGAAGAGTTCGAGACAGGCTGATCTCAACCACACCTCCTGTTTGTCAGCTGAGGAGCCTGAAACCCTACAGAGTTTAATCAAGTTCCTCCGAAGGTCACCCGCATCTTAGTCTGGTGAGAGGTGGTGTGAATTGGTATTCCCCAGATAATTTCAGGGTGACATTGGCTACACCTCTTCCCACCCCCCAGCTTCAATTAAACTTTCCCTAGGCAGCGGGGGAGAAAGCCCAGACATCTCTGACTGCTCGATCCCATTCAGGCCGTTCCAACTCTCTCTTGGGAGTTTTAACCAATCTCGCAAGGGATTAGCAACTTTGAGAGAGAGAGGATTATTAAATAGCAGGAATAGTTCAAGAGCCCTGGGCTGGAAGCAAGAACAAGGGTGATTGACAATGCCAGAGGGGAGAGGGAGTGGCAGCCGGAGGACCCAGCTCCTGTCCTCCTACAATCTGCACCAGAATCAACTTTAATGAGAGGATTAGTTTCGCAGGGCATTTGCCTGGAAAGTCCCCGGTGAGTTCCCATCTCTTTCTGCACTCTGCTCTCTTGAACCTTGGGATTGGCCCAAAAGAGGAAAGAAGAACATATTTGGTTGAGAGAGTCTCTGCACTAAAGCTTCACTCCTGGTGGGGGCCCCTTGACCCATGGTGGGGGAGGGGCAAGGATCTGAACACACCCTGTAAGCAGGGGGTAACCCAGCTCTTCCCAGAGAGGCATGGGCAGGTTCTGTTGAATTAACACATCAGGAGTTTCACTGGGGTTAATGTTTTAACCATTGTGTCAATATATTTACGCCATTGTGTTTGAACGTTCCGTGACAGAATAAAACCACTTTTAAGGAGCAAGTTTTGTTTTGTTTTGAAGTGAAGGAACAGCAGTAGGAATTACTTGGATGCCCTTTGTTCTGTGTTGAAAAGTTTAAATTTTTAAAAAACCCAATGTAATACATTTAGACTAAAGAAAGGTCTAGACTTTATACCTCAAGAGCTTTGCAGCTTAGTTCTTATGGTCATTTCAAGGTCTGAGTCTGTTTCACTCCTGATGTTTCCTGTACTGTGCAGTTTTTGATACTTGGGCGATTAACGGCTGGTAGGTTTCATTCAGAACCTGCCCTGGGCGGGATGGCTTTGGAGACAGTCACATTTGGTGCCTTCTCCTACGGTTGGGAGTAAAGATCTAGAGCCAGCCCGCGTGGACTCACAGCCTGGCTCCTCCAACTCCTTGTGGTGTGACTTTGGGCAGGGAAGTTAATCTGTCTCTGCCCGATTCCTCATGAAATGGGGATGACAGTGGTGTCTGCCCAGTGGGTTGGTTGTGAGGACTTAGTGATGTCATGAACAGGTCCTGGCCCAGAGTGAACACTCCGCAGTTGACTGGTGTTGTTGCCACTGTTAACATCAGCACCGACACCCCACAGCTGGCCTCTTACACCAGAATCTCTACAGTCAGGATCTCAGAGGTGAAGGAGACCCTAACAGTTCCCAAAGGCTTCTTTAGAATCCCTGGATGTGCTTTGAAAAATTACCTATTCTTAGGGCAGATCCGAAGTGGGGCTGGGAATTTGTCCTATTAACAAATGGAGGTGATTGTCATGCGTAGCCAGGGCCGGAAACCATCTTCTCTTGCCTGGATTCCCTCGCCAGCAACACTAGCATGTGGCCTCTATTTGAACACCTCCCTGCGTGGGAAGCTCACCATCACCTGAAGCAGTCATCCCACTTTCGGACACTTCTGGCAAAAGTTTGTCTTTGCATTGACCTAAACAAGGAAGGGACTGCCTCTGGCCTTAAGGAGGCGGAAGAGAGTAGTGGAAAGAGAACAGACTTGGAAGTCAGAAAGAAATGGGCTTGAATTCCACTCCAGTGCCTATCAGCTTTGTGGCCCTGGGCAAATGGCTTGCTGTTTCCTTTTCCCTCTCTGTCTTCCAAATGACAGCCTTTCAGTATTTGAACCCTTACCTTTCCAGTCTTCTCTCAGCCTCCCTGTGTGATAAGACCTCAATTTCTCTAATCACTTCAGTCACATGTCCAGGCTCTGCCTTTGCCCAGTTATATTATACCCAAAGATACATACAGTCCCCCCCCCAGGTGTGGTTCTGGGTCAGGGAACGAAGCAGAACTGGCAGGGGTTGGGTGGTTGGACCAGAAAGCCAAAGAGTGAGCCAGAGGCATGAACAGACTGCCACAGAAATCCCCATCCCCGTGGTCATTCCGCCGGGCTGACCTCAAGTTCTGATGCTTCTGGGTCTAAATCCTGACTGTGTCCCTTTGGGGCTGGGGCAGGACTGGGGATGGATGTCATCATCCTTGCCACATCTTTGAGGGTGATTATCAGGGAACTGGATGGGGTGAGGCCAACTCTCCCTCCTGCACAGTTGGTCCAGATGGTGGGACCAGAGCTTGCTGGTGAACAGGAATATGGGCCACGCCCCTTTTACCTACACCCGGATGCAGAGTCCATCCCACTATCTCCACCCCACCCCGGCTCAGATACAGGGTGACCATATGCCATCAATGCCTTCCCTGTTCTCAGCCATGCACATGTCTTTTCAGTCTACAAGCCTGGGACTCCTCTACCCACTGTGTGGGTCAGAAAGAGAAAGACAAAGATTTTGAGGTCTAATTTCTGAAGATCGTTATTACTAGCCACAGGTCTTCAGAACACTTGTTTAACCTCTTTGATCTCAGCTCCTTCATCTGTAACATTGGGATACAAATAATACCTACATCATAGGATTGTGGGAGGAATTAGATGACATTGTGTATACAAATGCTGAGTAGGTACCAAGTGATCGGTATGGGTTGGCTTCTTGGGAGGAGGAGGTGCAACTGGGAATGATTGGTATCCCACCCCACCACTGCCACCTGTGGGAGCAGCCTAAGGGCTACAACCGCCCATCACTCCACCTCTCCATTACCCTGCACAGGACCTGGGGTTCAAATGAAAACGTGACCATCAGCACGTCTGTCACATTGGCCAGTCCTGTTCAGAGACAAATCTAAATAGCACATCAAAAGGCATTTGGATTTTACAGAGGAAATGCAAATGTCTTGGAGAACATTTCTTCCTTTCTTAAACTTTTATAAATCACAGTTCAGCGTTGCCTTTCAGTTTCATGAAGTTTCAATTTAGCATGAGAAGTGTGTGGTCTGACCAGCAATGTGAACAACACCTGGGAATTTGATAGAAGTACAAAACCCAGACCCCACCCCAAACACACAGAAACGCTGGGGCGCAGCCCAGCCGTCTGTGTTTTATTTATTTTTTTAAAGATTTTATCTATTTACTTGAGAGAGAAAGAGAGCGTGCACAAGCAGGGGGAGGGGCAGAGGGGGCGAGAGAAGCAGACTCCCCACTGAGCAGAGGTCTCAGCATGGGGCTTGATCCCAGGACCCCGAGATCATGACCTGAGCCAAAGGCAGATGCTTAACCAACTGAGCCACCCAGGTGCTCCTCCCCACCCCACCCCCTGGCAATCTGTGTTTTAATGAGCCCTCCAGGTGCTTCTTATGGCCCCTGTTTGAGAATATTGGTTGAGTAAAAAAGGCGTCCCACTCCTTCTCCCCCTCCTCCCACCCCTGACAGTTCTCACATCCAGATGACCAAGCCTGTGTCTCTAGCTATATATTTTCAATACTTCCACAGTTTGAAGACAGCTCCTGAGAGAATGATTTATTGTCTCATCCTGGGAGACTCATCTGTTCATGCCAACGGCAGGTGCAGTCTAAATCCAAACCTGTACTAGAGAAGAGTCAGGGAACAAACATCTGTTTTGGATGTTCCAGCCACCAGATCACTTGGCTTCCTCCACCTCCGAAGCTTCCTTCCCGGCCTCCTGACCACTAATAATGGTATCTCTGATGGGTAATGGTAATAGCAAATATTTATCGAGCCCTACCTGTTTTGCAAAATACCTTTCATTATTTTTTTTCCACTTAATCCTCACAGTAACCCAATGAGGTAGGTGTAAAATTATCCCCATGTCCTTCATGGTGAAACTGAGCCTTAGAGGGGCTAATTCCCTTGCCCAAGATCGTGTGGCTAGTCAGTGGCAGACAAGAGACTTGAACTCTGCCCGACACCAGATTCTGTGACTCTTCAATAAGCTTCCCTGCTGGGTTAAGCAGGCTCTATCTCTGGGCCAGGAATATGCACAAGGAATACTCTAGGCCAGTGGTCTTTAAACTTTAACATGGATCATAATTATCTGGAGTGCATCTTAAAATGCACTGATTGCTGGGCCCTAGTCCCAAAGAGTCAGATTCAGTGCCTGTGGGTTGGGGTCTAGGAATTTGCGTTTCTAATTAAGTTCCCCGGTATTGCAGGTACTGCTTGTCCAAAGACCACACTTTGAGAACCACTGCTCTAGACTAGCTCTACACATTAGATCATCTGGAGAATTTCAGATTCAGTTGCTCTAGTGTAGGACATTACCTTTTTTTTTTTTTTTTGTAATATGCTTCCCAGATAATTCTAATAATTCTAATGTGTAGCCAGGGCTGAGAGAACCACTGCTGTACTCAAAGGAAGACTACTAATTACTGTCTACGGCCCTAGTTCTTCAGTCCTACGTCAGGGTTTCTCCAACTGAGCTGTTCACACCGCCGAGGAATTCACTGGTGTGCCAGGGAATGCCAATACTGCAGGATAAATAGAGCCCATTAATTTTATTTCAAGATTTACAGAAAAGTTAATATTCTCTATAAAACAAGTGGATCTACTCTAGAGTAAAGTGCAAAATGTGCGTGAACTATTAATATAAATTATGGGAGGGGCGCCTAGGTGGCTCAGTCAGTTAAGTGTCTGCCTTTGGCTCAGGTCATGATCCTGGGGTCCTGGGATCTAGCCCTGCATCCGGCTCCTTGCTTAGGAGGAACCTGCTTCTCCCTCTCCCTCTGCCACTCCCCCTGCTTGTGCTCTCTCACTCTCTCTTTCACAAATAAATAAATAAAATCTTTCAAAATATATATATGTAAACTAAAAATATATACAAACTATGGGATTCAACCCATTCCTAAGAATCCAACCAGGGAAAATTGTCAGAGACTAATTGCTGAAGATATACTCAAGGAGAGTCACCCAAGCATTATTTTGTCCTCATAATCGTTGAATCTGTGACAATTCATTGCTCAAAGAATATTTAATGTGTACTCATGATAAAATGTTAAGTGTAAAAAGGATACAATGTATTATATGATTTTAATCTTATTTTTAAAAAACAATATACCGGGCGCCTGGGTGGCTCAGTTGGTTAAGCGACTGCCTTCGGCTCAGGTCATGATCCTGGAGTCCCGGGATCGAGTCCCACATCGGGCTCCCTGCTCAGCAGGGAGTCTGCTTCTCCCTCTGACCCTCCTCCCTCTCGTGCTCTCTCTCATTCTCTCTCTCGCAAATAAAAAAAAAAAAAATTAAAAAAAATTTTTAAAAAACAATATACCATATGCATGCATACATACATACATACATACACATACATATAGATATGCAAAGAAAAAAGACTGGAAGGTAACACACCAAAATATTATCAGTGGTTATTCCTTGGTGGGATTATCAGTGATAATGATATTTATACTTGACAGCATTTTCTAATTTTAAACATTATTACTTTTATGATTAGACCAAAAGAACCTAGGCAGTGACCTACTTTTATAAATATATATTCCCAAATACCTGTCTGATAAATAAAACGTAGGTTTATAAGTCAGAAGTTTTTTCACAAAACTAGGAAACATGTAAAATTGCTAACCATTTCAAAGGGTGCTAATGTGTTTCGGCCCAAGAAATTCAAAACTTAGGAGAGGGAGTGCTGGGCAAGGGCCATGTGCTCTGCAAGGTGGCCCCGCTGGGACTCCAGCATGGGGGTGGGGTGGGGGTAGGACTTCGTCCTCTTCAGTGAGTAAGCTGGCTGACACTGTTTCTGTGTGACGTCACCAAAGCATCGCTGTAGTTCGTTAATGTAGAATAGACCAAATGTACCAAGAAGGGCGTTTAGCAACGTCTATGTATACCATGCAAATATGCAGGCAGTGGGAAAATCAAGTTTATGTAATTTGAGGACCACCGATCGATGTTAACAAAGAAAAGACAGAGAGGAAACTCCTGTGTTGCAAAACACCTAGCCCATGGCCTTCATTAACCTAGGAGTCTGTCTGTTGATGCTCCTCCTGGAGTTGCCTTCAGAAAACAAGCACATGGTGCCCTCCGCACAAATGTGTCAAATGGGGCACTAGAAAGAGAACAGTTTCACTACAGAGAGGCTCGGTAAGAAGGAATCTGAAAATATTACGTACTCAGGGACAGTGTCACTAGGGTAATCATTTTCCTATATAGCCAATAGATATAGCCTCACCTGGCCATACAAAACAAAGCCACCTGCTTCCACAAGAGGTGGGACTGGTGGCCCAAATCAGAGCCAGTGGGCACCATTCTGGGGTGACCCCTTGGTGGAAAGAGTCCCTTCTCCCTGAAGGGCAGAAGACCTGTCCCAAGGAAGGGCACCCAGCCAGAAGTGCCTACCATTTACTGCAGCGAAATCTGCAACCACATGCTATGTTTTCTTTAAAGGGTCCAGGCTGGGACAATAAATAAATGAAATGAGTGGGGTTGCGCAGGTGAACATAGCATCTCCCAGTTACAGGAAGCAGACAGCACTTAGCTTATTGCCATGAGGGAATTTCAGTTCCGTTATGCCAGGTCTTCTGAGTTTTTCCAAGAGAAGCCAGAATTCTTGATCTTTGTATTATAGTTCCCGATTTCTAAATGTTGGCAGCATTTCAAACATACTGTGCAGTCCAAAGAAAACATGCCTGCTGGCTGGTGTTGGCCCGCAGCATCAGTTTCTTTACCTCTGCTTTAGAATCTCAAATCCTAAAGAGGCAATTGCTGGAGTCCCTGTGTCTTTTTCCTGCTTTTCCCACCCACCTCCACCAAATTCCAAAAGACAAATTTCCTGAACTCTCAGACTCTTCTCCTCAAAAGTTGTGTTTTATTAAGGACCTTGAAACTGGCTAATGACCTCATGGTAATTTATTTCAGTTGAGGGTTTTTAAAACTAACTGTTAAGAGGTATTTTCTGGAAGATGAAGTTAATTTAAAAAATAATTTTAATGGAACTGCCTTGGTTTTGGAGGGGTAGAGGGTGTTTCATTTGAGAAATGTGTGTGCTTTGGAGTGGGATGAATCTGGATTGAAATTCCAGCTCTACCACCTATCATTTGTCTCTTGGGCAAGTGACTCAACCTCTCTTAGCTTCCCATTTTCTCATCTGCAAAGTGGGGGAAACAACTCATGGGTTTGTTGATTTGTTTAGAGTAATCAGTGTTATTAATATATGTTAATACCTGGTGCCATTAGGTGCTCAAGACATGTAAGTTTCTCTTAGGAGCCAAGTCATTGAAACTTTTCAGTGCTTTTCATATTTAATATTAGAATTTTTAAAATCCACTTTCTTCAGAAGTCCCATTGTAGTAAGTAGAATTGAAGTTGAGATGGGAGAAAAGGAGAAAATCAAGAGGATGAGGGGATGAATCTCAGAGCTGTCTGCCTGGGGGAGGTCAATTCCCAGATTCAAGTAGCTATAAGGTGACCTTAAGATTTATCGGTCCAATTTAACTCTGGCTCATTGCTGAATCTCTATAGCACATCCCCAAATAAATGTTTGTTAGTTATGTAAATTGGTTAGTGAACAAATAAAGAGTGTATGTGGGAGTTTTATCTGACTACTAACTGGACAACTCTGATGAGACCATGCGGTGTATCAGAGACCGCCTGCTTCCCAGGCGTGGGTCATGTACAGTCACATGGAACTTGCCCTCAGGAGAGCCCTGGGCTTGGTTTAACACTCTGCTGTCACCATCTTGAAATTCTTAATTTTTGAACAAGGGGCTCTGCAAATTATGTAGCCAATTCTGATCAGAGTTTCATCAGTAAATATAGAAATGTCAGTGCATGAACCAAAGGGTAAAAACTCATGGTCCCTGGGCCCAAGCAAATATTTTTGGCCCACAGAGTGGTATTTTTTATATAAGTAAAATTTTAGTTAGAAGCGTTTTAGATTTACCCAAAAGTTGCAAAGATAGTACAGAGAGTACCCATATATCCCTCATACAGCTTCTCATGTTGGTAACATCTTGCATTACATTTATATTTATATCTATAATACATGTGTCGCAACTAAGGAACTCACATCAGTACCAACTGTCAACGAAACACACAGTATTCAGATGTTATGAGACTTTCCCTCATGCCCCTTTTCTGTTCCTGGATTCCATCCAGGACACCACAATACATTTAGCCATCGTATCTCTTCATGCTCCTCTGCGCTGTGATGCTTTCTCAAACTTTTCTTTTTTGATGACTTTGACAATTTTGGGCAATATTTGTCAAATATTTTGTAGAATCTCCCTCAGTTTGGGCTTGCCTGATGTTTTTCTCTTGGTTAGGCAGGGGTTATGTGTTCTTGAGAGGAAGACTACAGGAGTCAAGTGACATTTGCATCACATCATATCAAAGATATACGCGATGCCAGTGACTTACCATTGCTGGGGTTAACCTCGATCACCTGGCCACTGTAGTGCTTGCCAGTTTTCTCCATGAAGTTGTTCTTTCTACCTCCTTTTCCATACTGTACTCACTCTTTGGAAGAAAGTCACCTCGCATACCCCCCAGTTAACAGCGGGAAAGGGGGTTCTACCTCTTGCTGGGGGAAGTGTCTACATAAATTATTTGGAATTCCACTGCATGCGACATTTGTCCAGTTTCCATTTATTTATTCTGTTTATATCAGTCTGGACTTATGGATATTTATTTTATACTTTGGGTTATCATCCAGTATTCTTCCATTTATTTTGTTGCTCCAGTTCCAGCTTTGGTGGTTCGGGAGCTTTACATTGCCTCCAGTGTCCCTTGGACACCCCCCCACCCAAGGTTGTGATTTTATTGAAGGACATCTTTTCTTTCTGGCAGGCCATCTTTTATATCCCCTGCCTCAGCCCTAGAGTCAGCCATTTCTCCCAGGAGCCCTGATTCCTTTTACTGAAGAATGGTATTAGAAACTAAGATCTGGGTGTTGTGTTGTGTGTACTCATTAGCTACGAGGGCATTTAAAATTTTTTAATGTAAACTTTTAAAAATTAAGCTGTCATCTTATAGAAAGTCAGCTTTTCCAAGCTGAGTTAACTATGTGAAGCTAAATTACATTAATAAATAAAATGTTGAACATTTTTAATGTTTTTTATTTTTTTAAGATTTTTTTTTTTATTTTTATTTATTCATGAGAGACAGAGAGAGAGAGAGAGGCAGAGGGAGAAGTAGGCTCCCAAGGAGCAGGGAGCCCGATGCGGGACTCGATCCCAGGACCCTGGGATCATGACCTGAGCCGAAGGCAGACGCTTAACCATCTGAGCCACCCAGGCGCCCAGTGTTTTTTAATTCATCATCAACATTTAACTGTGAACAGACTTCAGACTGGAATCTAGACTACTAGAAGGTCTGGCCGTCCCGGACCCACATTCCTGCTCAATAGTGATCAGCCCAGGCAGAGGGGCTCTTCTCCTGTCCCGCAGAAAGTGCTCTCAGGTTGTCACAGTACACACCGCTCCCTGCTGTATTACGCCCAGCCGACTTGACTCTTCTATTTCTTTCTGACTCGTGAAGGCATTTGATTTTGTGATTCCTGGTTCAGACTGTATTCAAGTAGGTAATTTACAGATGCCCAGCTTAGTCTGTGAATTTAGCTGAACTTCCATCCCAGAGATCAAATATTAGAGCTGTATTTCCGGTTTCATCCCTATGTCACTATGTTACCCTCATTGGGTCTTTTTTTTTTTTTTTAAGATTTTATTTATTTATTTATTTATTTGAGAGAGAGAGAGAAAGCACTAGTCGGGGGAAAGGGACAAGCAGACTCCCTGCTGAGTGCGGAGCCCAAAGCCCAGTGGGGGACTCCAAGATCATGACCTGAGCTGAAGTCAGACACTTAACCCACTGAGCCACCCATTGGTGGCTTACATGCAATTACAATGGATCTTACATGCAATTACAATGACTACCCTCATTGGATCTTACATGCAATTACAATGACTCACCGTTTCTTGCTCAGTCCCTGCCTTAACTAACCCCTCCAGCTCAGGTGTGAAGAGTCATTTGCATCCACCTGCCATTTTTCCCTCAGCTTCAGTCTCCATGGGTCTTTGCATGCAGTCTGCCCCGAACTTCCTTGGCAAGTTTCCTTTTCTTAGACTCTTTCTGTCTGGAGAAGATACCTCCAACATCTACACCCCTGCCTCAAATTAACTTCCTCCTGGTCACTGCTCCCTTTTGGCTCTGCAAAAAAGCACCCCTCAAATTGGGTTCCAGTCATCATTCTGTCTGGGTCTGCTGCCCTTTCCAAAAAGGATCCGTTACTTTGCTGTCTTTTCCCTCTCTCCTGTCTGCCCCCATCATGTATCTCAGGAGTATTTGTGAGTCATTGCTAGCTTATTTCCAACTGTGCTAAGGTGGAAAGCTACCTGTTTGACACCTTTCTATTTAGATGAAAATAGGCACTTCAATACAAACAGACAGTATGATTTGAGGAGGTGCTTCTTTCACAGTATGAATGAAAACCTGTTAAAATTAATTTCTCTCTGCGATCTGCCAAGTATGAAGAGATAAAAGTATCAACTTTCTTTTTTTTTTTTTTTAAGATTTTATTTTATTTGAGAGAGAGAGCGAGAGCACACACAAGCCAGGGAAGAGGCAGAGGAAGAGGGAGAAGCAGACTCCCCACTGAGCAGGGAGCCTGACTCGGCTCAATCCCGGGACCCTGAGATCATGACCTGAGTTGAAGGCAGACGCTTAACTGCCTGAGCCACCCAGGCGCCCCAAAGTATCAACTTTCACTACAGCCTTATAGCTTTGGGCATGACAATGTTAAACGTGGGCCTATAGCAATTCCCTGGGGAAACTTTCCTCAGAATGAGAGTTTTCAGGCTGTGACTCAGGGCCACTGTTTGGGGATGGGAAAAGCAAGGGCAACCCAAGCAGGCAAAGTCTTCACCACCCCCACTTGATATGGTCATTTGTTCGTGTATTCACTCTACAGATACTCATTGAGACCACCATGTTCTGGTATGCATTTGATGCCAGGGATAACTGTGAACAAGAAAGGTAAAAGGACATTCCCTGATATGACAAAATTTTCATTCTAGTGGGAGACCAAAAAATGGACAATTACAATACAATGTAATAAGTATTGTCATGGGAGAAGTATAGGGTGTCATGATGTGCCTAACACATGGATATCCAAGGAGGATATCCTAGAGGAAGTGAAAACGTAGTTGAGCCTTGAATAACAAATGGGAGTTAGCCAGACAAAAAGGGGAAGCTGAGGAAGAGGGTTTCCAGCTGCCAACTCTTCAGTATGTGGCATCTCCCAGAAGTGAGCCCAAGAGGATCTTAGCTTCAGAGGGCTGGAGTATCATATATAAATTAGGAGGCTCCAGAAGTGATGATGGAGAGATACACATGGTTGGAGCCATAGGGAGTCTTGCCTGCTGTGTTAAATAGCTCTGATTTTACCTTAAAGCGGTGGGAAGCTGCTTTAGAGTTTAATGCAGAAAGATGGATGTGCTGGTTAGATTTGCATATTAGGAAGATTATTTGCATATTAGGAAGATCATCTGCCTGCCAGGTGGAGACTGGAAAAATCCAAGAGTAGAGCTGGGGGGGAAACTCCAGCACCAGGCAGGAGATGATGGTGGCTTGAGCTAGGGAAGTGGCAGTGGGGATGGAGAGAAAATTATAGGCTAGAAACTATTCCGACAAGATTTGGTATTAACTGCCCTTCCCATAATGGGAGAAAGATTCTGCCGGTGGCTAGAGAAAAGTTTTACTTGTGAAGACACCCACAACGTATCATCCATGACAAGGAGGCTGAGTCATTTTCAGATTCTGACTGGGGCTCTGATCCAAGGGCAGGCACCTCAGTCTCAGTCTCTAGCAATAACGAAGTTCATTAACATCTTGTTCTCGGCTCACTCCCATCTCATTTGGCCCATGTGCTTTTCAACAAACTCAGCACGTCTGAACTAGCTACGGTTTGTTTTTGTTTTTGTTTTTGTTTTTTTATGGCTCTTATTGCCAATCCAGAGTGAATGAGTATCTTCTTCGGGTTTTGCTGGGTCTTTCTCAGTCTCCTTCCTCCTCCGTGCCAGGCCGGCAGAGGGTGAGGGCAGACATCCTGCGGACGGAGGGGCAGATGAGGAACAGCCTCCAGCCCCAGAGAAGTGACACTGGGGAGCAGAGGGAAGTGAGACAGGCAGGCACATTGTATTTACAGCCGCTCCTTTGGGTGGCTGAAACAGCACTTCCTCTGCCCGGCAAATGGCACGTCTGAAAGAATTAACAGTCTGTTTAGAGCGGATAATCCCATGCTCGTCTCTCTTCCTTCAGTCCCACCACTGTGATTATAGGTCAGAGGGCAACACAGCGGGCTCCGGCGAAGGGCAGAGGGAGGTGGAGAACAGAGTAGTAGCCACTTTATTTCTAACCATTTGCAGCTGTCAGCTTGTTTGGGGGCTTTTTTTTTCTTTTTTTTAGGCAGAGGAACAAAGTCTTGCTACACGGGATTGTTTTCCTTGGCATGATGAACAGACACTTTCTTGAGGAACGCACTGAGATAACACAAAACATCTGCTTAGAGGAATCAGTCCTCTGCAGCTGACTTTTCATCAGCAAAAGCATGAGGCTTCTATGTATATATATATATGTATATGCATTTTGCAGGAGGCAGGAGAATGTGGGTGGGATGGGCAGCAGAGTCAGCAAAGAGGAGGAAGATGTGTATTTTTAAGAAACAGATCTGTGTTATGAGTTTTTTCTTCATTGTTTTCCTCATGATCCAATTGCATTTTGTTTTGCAAGTGTTTTGGAAATGGTATGTTCTCAGCCACGCTGCCAGAGGAGGTCTGTTTTCTTTTCCCACGTGTGTGGGATGTTGTTTTTATTCATGAACTATTGAGAATGAGTGAATTTTATGACTTGCACAGGGAGTTTCATAGGTGCTCTCCTCAGTTACCGGACTCCAAAGGCATAAAGGACAATACAGATGCCCTCAGACAGGAGCGACTGTTTTAAGGAGAAATGTGGGCATTTCTGGGTGTTATTCGTGTGCCATCAGGGGTCCCAAAAGGATTGGCCAGAACGTTACTAGGTTTCATTTTGTGTCATGTGGAAACTCCTCGGACAACTCTCAGGATATTTCCCCAAATCCACTTTTCAGGAGAGTTTGCCCTTTCGAAGAAAAGGTAACTTGCTCTTTCCTGTTTCATTTGCCCTTCTCCGCACCCTCGGCTTCGATGAGGAAGAGCCCAAACTTCCTAACCACAGTAACATTGGCTGTTACTTAACTGAGTGCCCCCTGGGTGCCTCCTGGTACTGTGCTTGTGTTTAAAATCACCATCTCACAGAGGCCTCGGTATCATTATCCCCATTTCTCGGATCAGGAAACGAGCCTCTTAGAAGTTAGCACACTTCCTCAAGAACAAGCAACGCGGATGGTCCACAGCTAGAGTGTGAACCCAAGTATGATGGACACCAGGGCCAGACGCTTAACCACTCTCCTTAACCCTGGATGACACATGCGTTTGGGGAAGTGAGAACCAAACCTCCCTTTTCCACCTTCATCTTTTAACAAGTTTTGCTTCCCCAAGTCTGCCAGTAGGATTGAAGAGAGATGGAAGGAGCCGTGAGAACAGCCTGTCGAGTATTCTAGCAAGAGTGAAAAGAGCACAGGCTCTGGAATCAGAGAGACTGGGATGCAGGTCCCTTTTCATCACAAACTCGCTGTAAATCCCAGGCCAGTCAGTCCCCTTGCCTTTCTGAGCTTTGATTTCAGGGTCAGCATGTGGCCTAAGAGCCCAGCCCTCCATCCAGCACGTGGCAAGCATTGGTTACACACCCAGCCCGCTCCAGGCTCCGTGGTAGGCACTAAGGATCAGCCGTGAGGACCATCAGGGAGGGTACAGTCTAGGAGATGGGCTGGCCCTGAGTCAGGGATTCCCACAGAGCTGTGTGGAATTACCATCTGGGCTCTGTGCTCAGAAAGTTTCAGGAGCAGATAGCAGATGTCAGACAACCTGGGCGGAGCTCTTAAGAAAGTAGAGGCATTAACTAGGTAAAGGACAGGCTGGAACACCTGCCGACTACTTGTGGGACCTGGGATGTTTGAGGGCAGTTGTCTAGTGTCGCTGGAGACCACCTCCTAGCCCTTACTCTCTCTACCTCCGTGGTCCGGGTCTAACCCGGTGTGATCATGCACCAGACATTGGGCCTTCTCTTCAGCAGAAAAGAGAGAAGATGATGAGAACAGGAATGCGTTTCAGTGAACACAGAAACTACCCCCGGCTCTTGTTTGAGTTTGGGACCTTTGTCTCCAGTCTGTGGCCCCATCATCCCAAGCATTTCTGCATTCTCTGAGGGACTCTTTCCCTTTGCAGCTCCCATAACAGGGTAAAAAAGGAAACATAAGCCATTTAGACAGCTTATTTTCTTTCAGGGGTGTCCGCAAAGGAAGGATTGAATGGGGCATCTGCCTAGTGCAAGGGAGGGAAGAGGAGGAAAGAAGAAAGAAAACGGATTGAAGCTCAGAAATTACTGGAATTTTTTATTAAATTTTGTTTGGGAGAAAGGAGATTTACTAAGTCAGAGATAAAAGGCAAATCCACATGGGGCCCCAGAGAAATTATTATATTCCATGCTCGATTTAGTTCTGGTACTGAATGTGGCTTGGAGATCAGAAAGTTGTGGTTAGGCACATTCATGAACTCTGCAGGGCCCTGTCAGATGCTGACTCCCTGCCGAGCACCACGTCTTCCTGAACAGCGGAGGCAGGGCTGGGCACTGCCTGTCAGGCCTTCAGGAGAGTCCGGGCCCTGCAGGCTCACCTCACCCTCTGCCTTCATCCCAACTCTCTGGCTTAGCTTCCTCCTTGGCCCGATCGTCCAGCAAACTCTAGCCTTGCTTTGAGTCTAATTGTTGGGCAAATTCCTGCCGGAACCACCTATGAGTGATTGGTTTGGGATTCTGACCTCTGCCCAGGCATTTTGCCTCAGCTCACTCTGGCATCTGAGCTCAGCCTGGCCCTGTTTTAGGTTCACCAACTTCATTTCATTACTGACCCATTTGCAGAGACCAAGCTCCATCACATAACCCAAGACCATCCAGATCCAAAGGTGTGTGTGTGTGTGTGTCTGTCTGTCTGTCTGTCTGTCTGTCTGTTTGTCTATCACCTCTTTGGAGAACACTCTTCTGAACACATCTTCTCATTTTGGAACAACTTAAAGTATGAAATTTTCCAGCTTGAATCTGAGAGTCATGGGATGTGGCTCGGGGTGCCCTGAGACTCAATTAGTGATTGCAAATCACTTGAAGACCTTCCGATCAAAGGTTGTTTTCTATATCAATCAGTGCACATCTATTTGGGATTATGGTCACATGGTTTGTCTCAATTATTATAAGACTAGTCAAAGTTTAACTCCAGACACTTCAGACGTGCAGTCTACTTCAGTTAGAGCTACTGGTTAATACTGTCTGCCATTAACTTTCTAATTGAGCACGGTAACTGAAAATTAATGATCACCACCCGAAAAAAAAATACGTTGAAAGGCAAAGAAGGGAGGTTTTAATGATAAGAAAAGAGGAGTTTCAGGTTTTTTCTTCCCACCCCGTAGGTAAGATCAAAATGTTCTTATCACAGAGCTCTCTTTCCTTTTCACCAAAAGCAGTGTGCAGCGTCCCATGCCAGGACCATATCAAGATCCTGGCAAAAGGCTATCATTTCTGCTGGAGCCTTTTTCCCTCCCCCAAAGAGGAGATGATAGACTCACATCTTGACTAAATAAGATCACTGCTCTTTTATGATTCAATTCTGATGGATGACTACTCCCCACCTAGCCCTGTGCCAGGTACTTTTAAAGGCAGACTCAAAATATAAAACAATCCCTTTGTTCAGGGAACTTACAATTAGACAAGATGTAAGTATGAGAACCTTGTAGAAAATAACGTAAGGCAGAACATAGCCACTCTGAGTTCTTTGTAAGTTCAGAACTGATGTGTTAATACCCAAACTGCCCTCCTGAAAAATAAATATGCAGGAGGAATTTAATCCCAAAGTATTTTCTGAAGAGCATTGGGTCCATGGGATACTAAAAGTAACAGTTCACAAGAGAGTGCTTACTGTCCACAAGGCATTAAGCAAAGCCTTTTGTACATTTATTTAATCCTCATAACAACCTCAGGAGCTAGAGATGACATCAACCTCTTTTCTTTCTACGGGGGGGAAATTGAGGCTTAGAGGGACTAACCATTTGCATATGACTGCATTGTGAGTAGGAGGTAGAGTGAGATAGAAACAAAAGCCAGGCTTTTGTTACAGGCTCTGTGTTTTAAACCAATAGATATTATGAGGGGGAAAAGAGGGGTTCAGAGTAAAATAGGACTTTTTGCTACAGGAATTCTCAGGTCCTTTCCCATGCAGAGATACACTGTAAACCTCTATGAAAGCAGGATTTTTGCAAATACATTTGATCTCATGACCTTTTTTTTTAGCCAAGGCTCTCCCAAATTAGTGAGTTTTAAAACATGTCTTGGGAAATACAAAAGTGGAGGGTCCATAATATCTCACAAACACAAGAGAAGCAGAGGGACAGGACATTGGATGTGGTCCTGAGCTGGGTCAGTGGGGCCACGTGTCCACGTAGACTGCCTTTGCCCAGATCCAGCCAGCATACCGTTCCCTCAGGTGCAGGCCATCATTGTAACAAGCCCAGCATCTATTTGTGATGATTCATTAGCCTGTCATTCTTCCTACTGCTGGACTGTAGCCATTTAAAGCCAGCAAACACACATTTTTCAAGCTCCTTCTATAAGCCAGGTCCTGGGCTAAGTGCAGGTCATAAAATGCTGGTCTGTTCCCTACCACCATGGAGCCCATAGTAACAGGATGCAGAAGAAAAAAACCTGACTTTTAGAGCCAAACCATTACTTCCCTTTAGCTGTGGGGCTAGGGGCAAATACTTTAACTCAGCTAAGCCTCCGTTACTTAAAAAAAAAAAAAAAAAACTGCCAGGCGCGCCTGGGTGGCTCAATCCATTAGGTGTCCCACTCTTGATTTCAGCTCAGGTGAGGATCTCAGGGTCCTGAGATGGAGTCCCGCATTGGGCTCCATGCCCAGCAGGGAGTCTGCTGGAGGATTTCTCTCTCTCTCTAAATAAATAAATCTTAAAACAAAAAAATAAAACTGCAACTATAATACCACTGCTCAGAGTGTTCTGGGACACACTGCAAATCACGCATCACTCAGGGCTCCCTTTCCTTTGTCTATTTAATGAAGATTGGATACTTCTTAGCACCACGGAGACAAAAACCCTCAGACTAATCCAATTTCATGAGCTGGTGCCTCTGACTGTCAAGGAAGGGAGTTGATCAGCAGGGCCGAGTCTTGCCTTATCTTGCTGCCATGTAGCCAGTTACACAGGGCGAGATAGTTCCAACGTCCACCAGAGGGGTGGACATCCAGTTCTTTACCTCCAAAGGAGTGATCTCTTCTACTTCCCACCTTCTGAAGGTTTATTTAAAACACACACACAGACACACATGCCACATAGACATATGCATAATGTACACACATTCATACACATACAACACACATATACACACATGCACACATATATACACATGCATACACACACCTACACATACATACAAACACACATATATACATGCATATACATACGCACAGACACATGCGCACATATATACACATACATATACATACACACAAACACGCACACATATACAGATACATATACACACATACACATACATACATGCACATATACATACACATGCACACATATACACACACATATATGCAGATACATATACACACATATACATACACACATGCACACATATATACACATGGACACACACACAAATCTGAACACCTGGAAGGCAGAAGAGAAGGGGAGAAAAGAGCTAAAATACATAGAAATGGCCCCTGAACCCATAGATGATATTGAATGAATTTCCCAACTGCTATGTAGCTTTCTTATTCTTTTTTTTAAGATTTTATTTATTTATTTGAGAGAGAGAGAGCACAAGCAGGGGGAGCTGCAGGCAGAGGGAGAGGGAGAAGCAGATTCCCCTCCGAGCAGGAAGCTGGACATGGGGCTCGATCCCAGGACCCTGAGATCATGACCTAAGCCGAAGACAGACACTCAACCGACAGAGCCACCCAGGCACCCCAAGCTTTCTTATTCTCAACCCCATGCTCTGTGAGCTGGGATTTTCTCTCTGGTTCAGCCGAGAGCCCGCTGGGGTTCCTGGGCTCCCTAGAACTCCCAGCCCAGGACTTCTCAGCTTCCAGAGTTGGCCTGAGGTGACTGGTGCATGCTGAGCACACCCTAACTCGAACCATTTGCAATATTCACTTTTGAAGAATGAATTACATGTAAGAGAGGGAATGGTGGAAGAGTCTGATCCAACTTTGCAGCTAGAGTCAAGAGATGCTGAGCCTGGGTTTTACCTACCGGAGGAGTTCAGGTGAGAAATAACAAAAGTAGAATTTAGTCTGACAGTTCCCACTAAGGACCGTTACAGTACAGATACTAGTATAAGGACACTACAAAGCCAATGTTTTTATCTATTTTACAATGCAGAAGAGTGATGAAGTAACCTGCCTGTACAGCAAATAAATTGTAGGACTAGGACTTTAAAACTAGGTCTTCCAGAATCTCAAAGCCACTCCTCTCCACTACTCTAATGATCATTTCTAGCCGTGGTCCAAAAGGGAGAGACAAGAGGCAAGCCAAGTTCTAGGACAAAGGCACGGCCAGAGACCAGGTATGGGATGGAAGGGAGAGCCAAGAGTTCAGAGCTGAGCAGAACAGGGATGGGGGAAAGAAGCAAATGGGGGACCATCTAGAGGGACCTAGCAATTGCCATGAACATCCTCAATGTGCCCGAGACTGCCTTGCCTGCAGTCAGTGTGTGGGGTGTGGGGCTGATCAAGCAGGTGAAGTGGTACAGCTGAGACTCCCCGTGTTCCCTGGCTGTGGTGAGTTGGAGGCAGTGGGAGTGAAAGGTAAACCCACCACGGGGGCTCAGACCACACATAAAGGAAGGGCCACAGAGCTGGGGGTGTGTGCAGAGCCCCAGCGGAGCATCTCAGGTTTTCAAGGTGGTCCTGGGCTTTGGAGTTGGACAGACCTGGCTCCAGGCCCCTCCCCTACTATTTGCCAGCCGGGTGACCTTGGGCAGCTACTTAATTTTCCCAAGTCTGTTTTCCCATCTTTGCGATGGAAACAATAATAGTACCTGCCTTCAAGCCTTGTCAGAATTCAATCAGCTAATCCATGTAAAGCTCTTGGCTTAGTTCCTGGAACATAGTAAGTGCTCAGTAAATGTTGGCTTTTTCTATTAGTCCCAGGTTCCTAAGGCATGAACAGAGAAAACACATATCTCCTTGAAGGCAGCGGAGTGTATTAGCTGACCTCTTATCACCTTGCATCTTTGACTGCCAAGGACGTAGACTTTTTTCAGACTTCTCTCACTTCCCACCACTTTTCTTTTTTTTTTTTTTAAATCCTATTTCTGTACCACCAAGAGTAACCTTTGGATGCCTCGTTACACTTAGCCATCGAGCTGTGCCTCTATCCTTGGCAGAGAAAGAGTGTTACCCTCCAAACATAACCAGATCTTTTGGTGTTGAGAACCAGGCTGACTTGGTCCACTTCCCAGCCCTGCCCCTTTTTGGCTAAATAGCCTGGGGCAAGTTAATCTGTGCTTCAGAGTTTCAGTGTTAGTCCTCTGTGACATATGAGTCGTAAAGCCCACTTTGCAGATAGGTTGTAAAGGAAACATGTCAACTCTTGGTGTTGTCACTGTGTGGGTTACGGGGCTCCCCTTCTGATGGGAACACACTTAGAGGGATTCCATCACCTCTGGGACTTGGGCTTCTCTGAAGACTCCAGACCCTTCCCCAGCCTGGCAGCTTTTTGCTGGCCCCTCCTCAGCATAGAAAACCACCCATAATCTCTGCGAGGGGCTCC
The DNA here is from genome assembly GCF_964656455.1 of Halichoerus grypus. Lineage (NCBI taxonomy): Eukaryota > Metazoa > Chordata > Mammalia > Carnivora > Phocidae > Halichoerus > Halichoerus grypus. The sequence goes on along the minus strand of NC_135725.1, from coordinate 52,153,316 downwards.
CCACTCCCTAGCGTTACCTCACCTCTATCCCCAAATCCCAGCATCTGTTGCCCAGACAGCTGCCATGCTGTGCCCGAGTCTCTCCCTGGGTTCATTTGATAGGTCCCACTTTGTGTTTGAAGAAAAGCTGGTATCGGTGCCGGGCCCCAGGGAGGCAGATCTTGCGCCTGCCATTTGCCAGTCATGTTCTGTCTCTCTCATCGTGCCCTGGGGGTCCCAGGTGATCCCATTACAGAGTATCTCACCAGACAGCTGCCACTGGGACCCTGTGGAGGGATGGACAGGGACCAGGAGCCCACCCTAAGCACACTCTGCAATTCTGTTGGAAGGTTGTAGCCATGTCTACCTTTTCTTGATAAAGGTAATATATTCCTTATAACAACAGCTAAATGCTGCAGACCTTACAGTGCAGAGGGAAGGAGGGTCCTTCCTATTTAGTGAGCTCTTCCTCTATTCGAGGCACTGTCGAGGGATTTTACTCGTGTTAACACCCTCCTACTCATGCAAGGAAGGCCTTATTATGACCTTTCTTTTATAGATGAGAAACCAGAGTTGCCTGGGCACCACTTCTAATCCTCACAACCACTGGAATTTTTATCTGTGTCTAATCCTCCCAACTGTTGGAATTTTTATTTACATATGGAAGAACTGAAGCTCCCAGAGGTTAAATCTCTCGGCCATGGTAATACAGCTGGATAAGTTGTAGAGCAGGAATTCAAAGTCTGTTTAACTTACAACATGTTACCACTTAAGGTGCCCCCTCTGGCCCCATAACCCACTCGTACCTTCCTCAAGGAGATGAAGTGGGGATAAGTGTAATGTCCACTGTCTGTGGAGGGTGTAGCATTTGCCCACCCCGGAAACAGTGAATCTCTGGAGGAATTTGGATCAGAATTTGCACACGGGCAGCCTGTAGGCCACATTAAGTTAGAAAGATGTCTTGTTTTGACCACTGGTATTTTTTAAAACTTTAGATTCATCGCTCATGTTTAAAAAATGTAGCAAGTTCACATAGAACTCCAGATTCCTGAATTATCTTGAAAAATCAGAAGTTCTGGGCACCTGGGTGGCTCAGTCGTTAAGTGTCTGCCTTCAGCTCAGGTCATGATCCCGGAGTCCTGGGATCGAGTCCCACATCGGGCTCCCTGCTCGGCGGGAGGCCTGCTTCTCCCTCTCCCACTCCCCCTGCTTGTGTTCCTGCTCTCGCTGTCTCTCTCTCTGTCAAATAAATAAAATCTTTAAAAAAAAAAAAAAATCAGGGGCGCCTGGGTGGCTCAGTCGTTGAGCGTCTGCCTTCGGCTCAGGTCATGGTCCCAGGGTCCTGGGATCGAGCCCCGCATCGGGCCCCCTGCTCGGCAGGAGCCTGCTTCTCCCTCTCCCTCTCCCCCTGCTTGTGTTCCCTCTCTCGCTGTGTCTCTGTCAAATAAATACATAAAATCTTTAAAAAAAAAAAAAAAATCAGAAGTTCTAAGAGCCCTGGGCCTCTGTCCCTGTCGGGCCACCGTTGGCTGGAGTTTTGCCACCACTACTCCCTTTGAGGAGAAGGTGCTTTCCGATTTGCTGCAGTCCCCGCGGCCCCGTTACTCTGTCAGGGAGCACCCGTCTCCCTCTAGTTCTCTTAGATTAGATGTAAAAGGAAAATGAACCTTCTTGTGCTCTATAAAGGGGGGGGTGGGGAGCAAGAAGGGAGAACACACATTTCTATGTAAAAATCAATATTTAATATTTATATATAAATAAAAGCAAATATTTATATGTAAATAAAACCAAATACATATGAATATATATGCATATATATATAACCAAAGAAACAAACCTGGCCTTCTTCATTAATTTTTTTGGTCTCTTCCTGGTCATTGTTGGTATTTAAACATAACAGCATCATTAGCCACTTTTTTTTCTTTTTAAAGATTTTATTTATTTATTTGACAGAGAGAGAGGCAGGGAGAGAGGGAGCACAAGCAAGGGGAGCAGCAGAGGGAGAAGCAGGCCTCCCGCGGAGCAGGGAGCCCGATGCGGGGCTCGATCCCAGGACCCTGGGATCATGACCTGAGCTGAAGGCAGACGCTTAACGACTGAGCCACCCAGGCGCCACCCATTAGCCACTTTTTTTAGGCGTGTCTGATGCAGCTGCCCACGCAGAGCCAGGCATCTGCAGGCTGGCCTGGAGGCTCGCGTGCAGGACGGTTCTCCAGCCTCGCACGTGCGCTCCCGGGCTTCTGGAGCTTTCCCATCACGGCTTTGTTCTCTCTCTTCTTTTTTTGACTTCTTTAGGTGTTCCCTTCCCAAAGAACTTCCTTCAGATCTGCAAGAAGATCCTGTGCCGCCTTTTCCGTGTCTTCGTCCACGTCTACATCCACCACTTTGACCGGGTCATTGTGATGGGTGCGGAGGCCCATGTCAACACCTGCTACAAGCACTTCTATTACTTCGTCACAGAGATGAACCTCATCGACCGCAAGGAGCTAGAGCCTTTGGTGAGTGTCGCTGAGCAGGGCTGCCACCCAAGCGGCCCCCAGGAGCTCAGCCATTGGTCACAGCACACTGTCAGGCCCACGCAAAGGGCTCACTCGTGGGGGGCCGTTAGCCAGGAGGTAGAGGTGGGCGTAAGGGTCAGAAGACGCCAGGATGTCCACTGCCATCACCACATAGGGTCTTACATTTCTCTCCGAGCGGTGGCAGAATGTAGTGGGATCATAATGGTTTGGGCCAGAGGGAGTAGCTTTCATTCTCAGCTCCAAAACCAGCCACCGATTTACATAATCCCTTAAATGAGCATCTTTGATCTCTTACATCATCTGTTTAAAGATAATGAGAAACATTCTTTCACTCGGGAAACATATATTTAGCACCCACTGTGTGTCCGCTGCTGGGCATGCAAAGTAAGCAAAACTGCCTTGGAGTAGCTTTGACTCCAGAGCTAGAGACAGAAGTAAGCCCCAGATGAGAGTACAGTATCTCAGGGACTTTGCTTTTCGTACTGAATCTCCCGTGTTGCAGTTTTAATGGGATATGTTAAAATCCAGAACATTTGATTTAAAAAAACTTTACCATGATTGTTTAGGCGAATGGGGCCTTCTTGTATTTGCTCCATAAGGTGTTTTTACAGTTGGACTCAATCTGTGCTCTAGAAGCCAAGGAACCTTAAAACTCCCAGCATCTTTTGTAACATGTAGTGGCTTAATGTGGATGTCCTCATCACAGCTGTTTCTAGTCGGCTCTACTGAGTACTTTCTTAACCAGTATAATACAGTGCTTTATACTAAAATCATGCTTTTTTCTTGGAACACTAAAACTGGCAGTTTTGCTAAATATAACTGACAGGGCAACTAACTTTCATCCAAGTCCATTTGAATATGAGCAAAGCAGAGGCCAGGCTGTGGTCTTTTGCTAATCCATCTTCCTTTCTCTTTATGTATGTGTTTTTTAAATCGAGGTTTTATTGTTACTTATGTATGGTGAGGCCAACAGATCAGGAAAACAATTGCCATTGAAAAGATAGATTATTATACTCATGGATCCGAAGAGAAGGGGGCACACCGTGTCATGGGGAAGGAGGGGGTGCACGCGGGTAGCCACCAAGGCTGGTCAGAGGCAGAGGAAGAAGGGAAAATGTGGGCAAAATCCTTTATTGTGGTTTCTCTGGGAAGGAACAGGTGAGTCAAACTAAGCAGGATTAGAATTGAATTGACTAATTTGAATCATTTCAGGAGGCTCTGGGGATTAGGGGCTGTCTTAATTGTGTGGTACCTGGACCTAGGGTGATGGGGGGGGCAATAGTAGCCCTAAGGGTGAGAGGCATAGAGGAGGTGGTTGGAGTTGTGAGCTCTGGATTGATTAGTTTGTATTGACTGGGGAGTAAACAGCTGGAGGGTGAGTTGTTTACTACATCTAGGAATTGGCTAGCCCTGGGAGGGCCAGTCCCTCCAGGGTCAGCAAGTTCATGATGTTAAAGAATCAAAATAAGGGACACCTGGGTGGCTCAGTCGGTTAAGTGTCTGCCTTTGGCTCCAGGTATGATCCCAGGGTCCTGGGATCAAGCCCCACATTGGACTCCCTGCTTAGTGAGGAGCCTGCTTCTCTCTCTGCATGCCGCTCCCCGTGCTTGTGTGTGCTCTTTCTCTCCCTGTCTCTCTGACAAATAAATAAATAATATCTTTAAAAAAAAAAGATTGGAAATTCGGTTAAAAGATCTAAGTGCTTGACTCCAAATGCTTAAAAAAAAAGAATCAAAATACCAAAGAAGGAAAAAGGCATGCTTAAAATGGTCCAGTACCTGGATCCGGCAAAGAGATTTATATATCACCATTAGAGTTTCTCAGCTTGAAATCTATTATTGTGCTATGAGAGTACATGTAAAAAATATTTTTGTTTGCATCACTAAGCGTTCTGGAACAAAGCAAGACTTTCTGGGCACAAATAAGTTATCTCACTGGCTAAGGAAGTGCTTGTTTTCATTTTCTTTCACAACAGCTTTCTAGAAAGTTATTGGGGGGCAGGAACCAAGCTGTCTCTGAATTCAGTTGGACAAACAGTGTGGATAGAAGCTGAAATACTTCCTGGTTGATTTCTCCTACTCTGTCCTGCTTAAAGGCAAGTGTGGGTTAACAGTCACTACAAGAAGAAAAGGTTGTGCAAACAGCTCAAGGGAGTTCAAAGACTGGAAAGAGTTGATAAAGCTAATTTTAGAAAATGTCAAGGACAAAGGAAAGAGTGACTAGGGGCCATGGAAATGAAGAGGGTGGAGAAACCATGAGGGGAATTACCTTCCCCAAGGTTCCATCCGAAGGAAGAGGCTCTCCTAAGCACTCACTGTTTCGGTTTCACTGAGCTAAAGGAGCAGAAACATCGGATGGATAGAGCCGAAAGTCAATTTCTTCTTTACGTCCAGAAGCTTTAATAAAGGCCATTGTAAGACAAAGCTGAGCATGAGCCAGTAGAGAAGGCCTTTCTTTGCCATCAAAACACTCCCAGTTATTTTCTGTCACTGAAGAAGAGCCCCATGGATTCTAACGCCTAGCAGTGCCAGGAGCTGGCTGGAAGACTAGAGTCACAGAAAGGCCCCGAACAGCCCAGGACTCCAGATGAAAGCCTCTTTGGAGGCATGGGGAGAAACTGACTGGATTAACCAAGAATTATTAACAGTGGAAGTGAGCAAGAAGGGTATCAGTTTTTCCCCTAGAACCTTTTATTTCTTTAAGTCTGGCTTGAAACAGTGTCCTTCCTACCTTTCTGTTTTCTTAATTGTAATTGCAAGGTGATTAATTTTAATGCTTTTACATATTAACACGTGTTTTCCATGCTGAATTATCTGAAATTATGTGTTCATTTTACACAAACCAAAACCTATGAAGTGACAGAAAGAGATTGAGGATGTTTCTGAGGACAATAATTATATAATGTCAGGCTCTGGATACTTAGCACAGTCCAGTGTCCATTAAAAATACTGGATTTGTGGATTGTTATTACTGAAATGAGCACTTTCAGTAGTTGATAGTGCTACAGTACCTAACTTCTTTTTTTTAAGATTTTATTTTAGAGAGAGAGAGAGAGCAAGTGTAGGGGGGAAGAGCAGAGGGAGACTCCATGCTGAGCACAGATCCTGACCTGGGGCTCCATCTCAGGACCCTGAGATCATGACCTGAGCTGAAACCAAGAGTCAGACACTTAACCGCCTGAACCACCCAGGCACCGCAGAATACCTAACTTCTAAGTGGACTGTAGCAATGAACATATTAAAACCAGCCATAGTATGTCAAATCAACACATTTTTCTTTGATTTGCATATATCAAATTCCGTATATATGCAACATAAGTTATTCAGATGTTCCAAGGCATAAGAAAGATGCTTTCAAGAATTTACAGATGCAGGGGCGCCTGGGTGTCTCATTCGGTTAAGTGTCTGCCTTCGGCCCAGGTCATGGTGTCAGGGTCTTGGGATCGAGCCCCACGTCAGGCTCCATGCTTAGCAGGGAGCCTGCTTCTCCTTCTCCTCCCCACTCTTGCTATCTCTCTGTACCTCTGTCTCTGTTTCTGTCTCTCTCTCAAATAAAAAAAAAAAAGAATTTACATGCAGTCTAAAAAATGTAAAATCATGACACACTCATCTTCTGCCCTGGAAGGATGATAAAGAAGTCAGGCATTTGGCTTCACATTGTAGCATTCATTCTTTAGAATTGAAGGCAGCAAAGGGCCAGAAGGGCAGCATGTGACCTGCCAGTTTCCTTTAGAATGTCAGCATTCCCCGAGTTCCCACACCTCCAGTGAGACATTCCTGCTATCATGCCTTGGAATGTAGAACGCAGACACGCCACCTTCTGTTTCTCTCTGCCACACTTCCTCCACGCACAGCCACCCGCCTCGGTTCCCAGCGCCTACCCTGTAGCTTTTGTCTGATGTTGACTGAGTGTCCAGCACCCTGGTGGTGTGGAGAATCCAGCACACCACCAGGGTAGGAGATTCAGTCTCCGTGCTTCAAAATAAGACTCAGGCTCTCTGGGTTCAAACTCTTCATTTACTAACTTGCAGTCTTGAGCAAGATGGTTGGTTTTTCCAAGCCTCATTTTCCTCATTCATAGAATGGGTATAATACTTGAATTGTTGTAAAAATTAAATGGATTAGTCACATGGTAAGTGCTTGAGAAATGTTGGCTGTTAAATGAGATAATGAATATTAAGTAGCTGGCATATAGGAAGCAGAGGTACCCCAATTCTCTCTTCCCAGCTCCCGTGACCTCTTGCCATCTTAGTGATCCCCTAGGTAGCCTTGTAACAGATAGAGTTTATCGTATTTGTATTGGTGTCTCTCATGGGATGGTCAGCTCTTTGAGGGCTGGGAGTTTACAGGATATAAGGCTCGCATGCCCAAGTTGCCAAGTACATTCTAAATGTTTAATGTGTTTTGGATTAGGAAGAGTATTTTGGGGATGATGTGCCTCCATTCAAAGGGATAACACACCAGTCATTCCTCCCTTGGAGCCACCTCATCTTAGAACATGCCAGCAGACTTCCATTTATTCACTGTTGGAAATAAAGCTTCATCCTATTGGATTAGCAGTAGAAATTAAAAGCAAAATTAGGCACAGAGCTGTGAAGGGATGCATCATCAGTCTTAGGCCTGACAGAGAAAAATGGGACCCAGCTTCCAGGCAGTTCTGTTTCAGATTCCAACTAGATCACTTGGGGGGTGTTGAACGCTCTCATACTACTATGTCCAGGTGACTAACCCTCCCTGATTTGGCACTAAAAGTCTCATGTCCTGGGAAAATTCTCGGTCCCTGGCAAACTGGGACAGTGGGTCACCCTTTCAGGCCTCAGAGTGGGAATACAATTTGGAATTCAGAAGCTGGGAAGAGGTCACTCTGGCCAACCCAGTGATGAGGGCTTGCCTCATGGCTCCCACTGGGACCTGCTGGTCAGCAGCAGCCTGGGAACTCATTTCATCTGGTCTCCAACAGGGAGGGGGGACTGGAGCACAGACACAGACGTGACAGATGAGCCATTTCTCATGTAAATGCAACAGCTGAAGATGAGTTGAACTCAAGCAAATTCACAGTTGGAGGAAACGAGCCCAAATGATGGTAGTAATTAGAAAATGGGCCAGGCCCTGATTGAATAAGCAGGCTGCTGTGGGCCCCTGGCAGCCTGGGAGTCAGCTGACAGAATTGAGCTAATCAGAATTATCATTAGCAAGCACAAATAACCAGCAGTGCTTTGTTGGCCTTTCACTAAACACAAAAGCAGACTCAGAGAGGGCTGTTAGCAGTGCAGTCGCTGCTGAATAAAGAGCTGATGAGGGAGGAGGAGAGAGGCTGGGGGAGGTGGGGAGGAAAGGCAGGAGGGGGCTTGCTCGCCCTCATGCACCTGCTGACCCCTGGGTGACCTTGGTCCAGGGCCTTCTCTTGTCTCCAGGATGTCATTTCCTTATTTCTCAGGATGAAGGTGATTGGTAGACCTACCTTGCAGAAGTGCCGCTGGGAAACCAAATGTTATCACAGTGCTGCCCTTTTACCTTATAAGCAGGTCACTTGGGCCATAGAAGCTCTTCGATCAAATCAATGTTTCTTAATAGGGGTCCACACACCAGCTGCGTCAGGATCTTCTGGAGGTGATATTTTAAAATGTGCTTCCCTGGGCCTCACCACAGATATGCCAAATCAGAATTACTGAGGTTACTGCCTACTACCAAGCACCCTCCATCTTCATCTCAAACTATAATGTGCGTATGAATCACCTGGGCATGTTGCCAAACTGTAGATTCCAATTCAGTACACCTGGAATGGGATTGAGCGTGCAAATTTGATCTCAGGTGATGTCAGTGCGGCTGGTTCCCAGACCACATTCTGAGGGGCAAGATGCTACATGACAGTTACTCCCAGATGCGAGAATTACTATTTTTAGCCCTTCATCTCTTCTTCTCTAGGATGGGAGGCTAGCTCAGTGAGGTGGGGAAGTAAAGCAAAGAAGAAAAATCTTAAGCATCAGTATTGGCGAAGAGTGTGCCTCAAAATGTCAGTCCTGGAATGAATAAGTCATGGGAATAAAAGGCACAGCATAGGGAATATAGTCAATGCTATTATAATAGCGCTGTATGGTGCAGATGGAGAGTGAGCATAGCGTAACATATAAACTTGACAATCACTGTGTTGTACACCTGAAACTAATGTGACATTATCTGTCAACTATACTTAAAAAAAAAAAGTTGGTCCTAAGTAATGCTCAGTGAAAACAGACTTCCTTCCCTTGGTCAAGAGAGTTTATAAAATGCTACATCATCTCCAGCCCTGAAGACCCACAGTGTATAATTGCCGATTAAAGACTTTGAGAAGTCAATGAAATGAAGAAACTGGTTCAGTTTTGTGTAGCCCACCTAATTTAACCACATCTGGCCCCCTGAAATCTTTTTTTCTTTGGTTATCACTCATTGACATCTTATAAAGATCATGATCCATTGAGCAAACTTTGGGCAAGACTTCATCTTTGTGATATGTCTCCAGATTTTGAGTTTTCCCTCCGTGTCTCCACCTGGGCCCCTGCCACACCCACCCCAGCTGCATGGGGGACGGAAGAGAGAAGATGGAAAGAGGGAGATGAGAAGGAGATGAAACTCCTCATAGTGGAGGGCCTCACAGAAAGAAAAGAAACCCTGTTCATTCCCACTCCTCGGTCCTCCTCCATGGTCCAACACCCATCACTGAGTTCTTAGCATGTTCAAGCATATTCCCTTTACTTCAAACAAGTGTGGTTGGCAGTTTCTCCATATCTAAACCACATTCCTCTCCATCCCTCCCTGCCATTACTGCCATTCTGTCGCACCAAAGCTCCCACTCCTCCCCCAGTTGGCTAACGATTGAGGTTCATGCACCTAATGATTTTAGGCTTTAGCTCCAACCCCCCCCCAAAACAACGGATACCGTAGAACCAGGGTACTTTGGAGACCAAAGAGTTGGAAAGCCTTGTTCCATAAAGTCCTCACCACAACTCATCTAGGCCCAAGCATATGCTGACCTTCTATTCCCCTAAGAGGTGGCCAGGTCATGCTTGCTCTCCCCTTGGAGATGCTCGGGTGAGTGCAGTAGCCAAGGTTGGCCTCTAATGGCAAGATTGGATCAGGGCTGTGAAAAGAAGCAGAGACTCTCCCATGAGCCAGAGCTGCTCCCAGAAGAGCCACTGGGGGCTTTTGAAATGACCCTTTCTTACAAAAATTATCTGTGCAAAGTCCTCTGGGATGCTTCTTATCAGTCAGTTTCCTTGACTTGCAGCCCAAAGTCTCGGACGTGGGCACAGGCATTGAAGAAGAGAGGGCTTCAGCCTGTGAGTCTTGCAGTTCAGCCTTTGCTACAGGGTTGCTCCCACTGTTATGTCACCACAGTGGTCGTCCAGCCCTGAGCGAGGCATGTAATGTCTGTCGTCCTCAGTTTTCCCGTATGTCAAAGAGCCCATATCAGGAGTCCCCCCAGCTTGAGTGCTGAGATGATGATCTCTGACGTGGCATGTCCTCAGCCTTGTCATCTTTGGTCCAAGGTGGCTTCTTGCTTAGTGAGGCCTCCATGAGTTAAAGCCCCCCATGCCAGCAGATGGGGTACACCAGCATAGACCCTAGCTGGAGTTTGCTTTCCTGGGACTTTGTCGGTTTAGATGACATGGCTGGCGTGTGTGTGTGTGTGTGTGTGTGTGTGTCCGGTGTGGCATCAGCTGGGAGTGGTTGCTCAGGGCAACCCAAATGCCCACAGCTGAGTGAGAGTGTCAGCCAGGGGCCATTTTAAGAGCCTTGGCAGACATGCTCTAAAGTGTCAATTTAGAAAATAGCAAAGAAATGTGGGGTTATTTTCAATAACTGCCTTGTGCTGAGTTACTGGGAATGTGGCAGAATCAGCCACATGTCTTTGTCAGTTCTATTTATTCATCCTTTCCTGATGTCCAGAGAGCTTTTGCTTCCGGTTTGTGGGAGGAGGACTGGTTTTAGTTTTTTGAGTTTCTTTTGTTTTCGTTTTTGGTTTTGGTTTTGGTTGGGTTCGGGATCAGATGTGGTCTGGTTTATTTCAGGGCCTAAAATGTGCTCAATTACAGTGGAAGATGATGTCCATGTGAAAATTGTCAGCAGATAATATTGAGTAAATAGAAACAAGATTCAAAAATGTATTGGAAAATCCCTCTAACCATGTGTCTGTCTGTTAGTATGTCCGCTAGAATCATCTAACCATAGTTGAGAAAGGAAATGTGGCAAGAAGTATTAAGAGCCATTCTCTCTTGGTGGAATTAATGGGTAATGCTTCTTTTTATATATATATATATATGTACTTTTGGGGGTTTTTCAGGTTTTCTATCACAAACGTGTATCACTTTTAAAATAATCAGGAAAATCAGATCTTATGATTTCAAAGGCCTTACCAAAGACCGAAGCTGCTCACAGTGACCTGTGTGCCCAGGACCAACGGCTCTGAGCGTACTCTTTGCTCTGCTCTCTCTTCGCAGAGCTGCTGTGCTGGAAATGCTCGAAGGAGCAAGCTGGTGAGGGTGCAGACTGCTTGGTGACTGTAGTTGAAGGTGGATTACACAATTAGTGTGGACTTTCCCTGGATATGGAGCGGTCCCTCCTGGAATAGGGAGTTAAGCATCTTTGTAGACACTGAGGTGATGTTATCTTTACAATATGTATGCATGTTTCATTTTGAAGCCTCTGTTTTAAGGGGAGCAGATCTCAGTGATTCCAAAGCACATGATGAAGTCTGCGGATTATGTACATGTAACATATCCAGCCCTGAGGGTACAGGCACCTCACTGCAAAGGGTTCTGTGACCTTGACGAAAGGTTTTGGTTGGAGTTTTTCCCGCCCAGATTCCTTTACTCAATTCGATCTGAAAAGATTGAGTTTTTTTAACTTCCAAGTTTTAAAAGAGAACAAAAGGGATTCATTGAAAAGATTATTCTCGACCATGGAATGGTCTATATATACTTTATTAAACTAAAGCATATGTGTATGTATAATAACTACAAATAATTTTCAGCTGAAATTATCACGTGGACCTAGAGTTAATTCCAATCCCTTCTTTCTAAAGTATTAGCAAAGCCCAAAACCAGACGTAACTAAGGAAGTAACTAAGTAACTAACAACGTCCTGGTCTCAATCAGATTCTTGTATTATCTTTTTTTTCCCCTCAGACAGGACCATTCTCTTCTTCTGTCCCCAGGAACCCATGCCCCATCCTGTTTTAAACCACCCTGTATCTCTGGATTGATTCCTTTATATGGAGGTTGATATTCTAATCACAATGAATTCCCAGTTGTGGTTTAACTTTTTTTTTTTTTTTTTTTTTAGATTTTATTTATTTGTCAGAGAGAGAGCACAAGCAGGGGGAGTGGCAGGCAGAGGGAGAAGCAGGCTCCCCGCTGAGCAGGGAGCCTGATGCAGGACTCAATCCCAGGACCCTGGGATCATGACCTGAGCCGAAGGCAGATGCTCAACCGGCTGAGCCACCCAGGTGTCCCTGTGGTTTAATTTTTAAAGTACACAGTTTTAAAAACACTATTAGTATATTTCCTGGGGCTCCTGGCTGGCTCAGTAGAGCATGTGACTCTTGATCTTGGGGTCATGAGTTTGAGCTCCATTTGGTGCATAGAGATCAGTATATATGTGTGTATATATGTATATATATGTGTGTATATTTCATAACTCATTATTTCTGTTCCAGTTTGCCATTACATACTTCTGTGTAATGCTTACATGTCAGATTACTTTCCACTTCTGCAGGTATGCCCTCTACGGCAACCTAAGAATGCCTACACTTACAAGTCACACTCTGCCTTCTCTCTTCACCTTGGCTGAGTGGGAATTTTTTTTTTTTAATTAACATATAATTTATTATTTGTTTCAGGGTACAGGTCTGTGATTTATCAGTCTTACACAGTTCACAGCACTTACCATAGCACATACCCTCATCAATATCCATCACCCAGCTACCCCGTCCCTCCCACCCCAACTCCACTCCAGCAACCCACTTTGTTTCCTGGGATTAAGAGTCTCTTACGGTTTGTCTCCCTCTCTGTTTTCTTCTTGTTTTATTTTTCCCTCCCTTCCCCTATGATCCTCTTCCTTGTTTCTCAAATTCCACATATCAGTGAGATCATATGATAATTGTCTTTCTCTGATTGACTTATTTCACTTAGCATAATACCCTCTAGTTCCATCCATGTTGTTGCAAATGGCAAGATTTCGTTTTTTGATGGCTGTATAATATTCCATTGTATATATATACCACATCTTCTTTATCCATTAATCTGTTGATGGACATCTAGGCTCTTTCCATAGTTTGGCTATTGTGGACATTGCTGCTATAAACATTGGGGTGCACGTGCCCCTTTGGATCCCTACATTTGTATCTTTGGGGTAAATACCCAGTAGTGCAATGGCTGGGTCGTAGGGTAGCTCTATTTTCAACTTTTTGAGGAACCTCCATACTGTTCTCCAGAGTGGTTGCACCAGCTTGCAGTCCCACCAACAGTGTAGGAGGGTTCCCCTTTCTCTGCATCCTCACCAACATCTGTCTTTTCCTGACTTGTTAATTTTAGCCATTCTGACTGGTGTGAGGTGGTATCTCATTGAGGTTTTGATTTGGATTTCCCTGATGCCGAGCGATATTGAACACTTTTTCATGTGTCTGTTGGCCATTTGGATGTCTTCTTTGGAAAAATGTCTGTTCATGTCTTCTGCCCATTTCTTGATTGGATTATTGGTTCTTTGGGTGTTGAGTTTGATAAGTTCTTTATAGATTTTGGATACTAGCCCTTTATCTGATATGTCATTTGCAAATATCTTCTCCAATTCTGTCGGCTGTCTTTTGGTTTTGTTGACTGTTTCCTTTGCTGTACAAAAGCTTTTTATCTTGATGAAGTCCCATTAGTTTATTTTTGCCCTTGCTTCCCTTGCCTTTGGTGATGTTTCTGGGAAGAAGTTGCTGCGGCTGAGGTCGAAGAGTTTGCTGCCTGTGTTTTCCTCAAGGATTTTGATGGATTCCTATCTCACATTTAGGTCTTATATCCATTTTGAGTCTATTTTTGTGTGTGGTGTAAGGAAATGGTCCAGTTTCATTCTTCTGCATGTGGCTGTCCAATTTTCCCAATACCATTTGTTGAAGAAACTGTCTTTTCCATTGGACATTCTTTCCTGCTTTGTCGAAGATTAGTTGACCATAGAGTTGAGGGTCCATTTCTGGGCTCTCTGTTCTGTTCCATTGATCTATGTGTCTGTTTTTGTGCCAGTACCATACTGTCTTGATGATGACAGCTTTGTACTAGAGCTTGAAGTCCGGAATTGTGATGCCGCCAGCTTTGCTTTTCTTTTTCAACATTCCTCTGGCTATTTGGGGTCTTTTCTGGTTCCATACAAATTTTAGGATTATTTGTTCCATTTCTTTGAAAAAAGTTCATGGTATTTTGATAGGGATTGCGTTAAATATGTAGATTGCTCTAGGTAGCATTGAATGGGGATGGTTTTCAACTGCCTCTGATTTTTAACAGAGAGTCATTTCTAGACCACTCAGGGTAAACATTTATTACATGCTGAACATGTGCTGAAAATCAGGGTCCCTACTTTCAAGGAATTCATTGGAAGTTTCCCTCCTACCCTGTCATTACTGCAGCATCTCCCAAAGTGCTAGTTCTAAGGGATGTCAAAAGGTGTTATGTGAAAGGGGAGTTCCATATTCAAATAATTTTGGGACACAGTGAGTCAATAAAGCCATTCTGGTGTCTTTAATACCCTAACGTGCACCCTCACCCTCCAAGAAAAGCATGCAACGTGCAGATTTATTTGATCAGGGAATCCTTTCTCTACAGAGCTTTTTGTGTATCTAAAGCTTTGAAATACCCTTTGGGAAATACTAACTATGCAGTCTTATATAATCTACCTTCTCTATAATGAGCTCAGTTCTCGTCTGTCTGATGAGTCTGTTAATAAGCATTTTTTAAAAACCTATATCACAGACACTGTGCTGAGTGCTAGAGTGACAGTAGGTAAGATACATCTCCATTCTTTAAGAAACTCATGATTTTAAAGAAGCATACCCTTCGATCCATTACTTAGAGCTGCACCATCCAGTACAGTAGCCACTAACTACTTGTGACTGCTTCAAGTTAAATTAATTAAAATAAAAATTAGTTTCTTCATCTTCCTAGCCATATTTCAAGTGCTCAAAAGCCACGTGTGTACTGGTTAGGCCACTCCTCTCCTGGTTTACAGATGAAAAACAGATAAAATTCAAAATCATATGTTCACTGTTCCTCCCTAGGTCCAATGTCAGACTGTCCATGTCAGAGAGCAGCTCAGTACCTCAGGAGTGCTGTTGATCTCTGGGGCACCAAATCATAATTACACTTCACTGTGTCTGCTGAATTGGAAATTGCTGCCGAATGTCAGTCACAGTAGGATTTAATTCATCCCTGTGAGCATTTATATGAAAATGGGAATAGTCAGTATGGCTTGATGCCCATAGATAAGACTGCCAAATTTTGGCTGCTATGTGTGGTCTAGACTAATTCAAATTTCCCGGCCAGAGAAGACTAGATTCTTTGGCTCCAAAAGATATCAAATGAGTATTGGGATTTGAATGCAGGAAGGTTTTATTTATTGAAATATAACAGTATGTCTTCTCTCACCACCCGCTTGTTCCACCACATAAAAGCATGAGGATAAGAGCATGGGCAATCCCTATCCTAGGGACTTGTGTGGTCTTAGGAACACCTCTTCCTGGGAAATAATTTTATGCATAAAGTTCAGAGGTATCGGCTACCAACAAAGCCAGTTAGGCCATAGTGTAGTAGTAGAACATAATATGAATCAGTATTAGTGCCACGCTATTAATGCTAACAGATTCCTATTTACATTGTGAATCTGAATATACCTGGACCAATAAATAAAAATAAAGGCATACAGGTAGGTCTGGATGAAGAAAGAGAAATGCAGACTACTCCAAAGAGAACTTCCTAGAGTTCCTTGAATGGGCCGTGTCCTCTCACTGCTGGCCCAGAGATCCCTGTGAGCCCCCAGCCTCCATGTCCTCCTGAGTCCTGCTCAGCCTGCAAGTTGCAGCTTCATTGTCCCTTCCTCAGAGAGACCTCCCTCCCTCTACACGACATTGGGTCCGTGCTAACTGCTCCCTGAAACAAAGAGGGCAACCAAGATGGAAGCCAGCATATTGTTAAGGACCAGTATCAGAGGTGATAAGTCACCCCTTCCACCATTTTCTGTTCCTTAGAAGTGAGTCACTCAGTCCAGCCCATACTTAGGAGAGGGAATTAATCTCTATTTCTCAAAGAAAGAAATATCAAAGACTTTTCTAGTATATTTTTAAATCACTACAGAGACCAAATTTTTTAACGGGTGATTTTGCCTTTGGCCTGCCCATTTCCCTTTCTTCTTTCATTTCCCACATCCTGCTGCTCAGGTCTGCTACTCCCCCAGAGCGCTCATTCCTCCAGAAATCACCTGCCTCCTTGAAAACTCCCGTGACCATTACCTCAGAGCAGTAGCCCCGTCCTCCCCTTCCTAGCCAAGCTCCTTGAGGAAGACAGCCGAGCCCGTTATCTCAGTAATATGCCCTCCGTCACTCCTGAAACTTGCCCTTTCTCCTGAAGTAGTGCCCAGAATCCCTGTGCGCTTCCCTTTGAAACAGAGAAGAAACAACAAATAATATAATTCATGGTAGAGAGAAACCTTAAAAACATTGTGCTGAGCAAAAGAAACCAGACATGAAAAGTACAGACTGTTTGATCCCGTTTATATCGAATTCTAGAGCAGTCTAAACTAATGGACAGTGTCAGAAAGCAGATGGATGGTTGCAGGGTGCGGGGGGTGGGGGGGAGGTGCGGGGGGGGGGGTAAGGGGATTGACTGCAAAGGGGCAGGAAGGAATTTCCAGAGGTGATGGAAATGTTCCATATCTTAATGTGGTGGTTACCTGGGAGCATATCCCTATCAAAGTTCATTGAATTGTACATTTAAGTAGAAGCATTTTATAAGACCAAATATACCTCAATAAACTTTATTTTTAAAGTATGCTTGGTAAATGCATTCAATATATTTTTACAACAACCTCAGTATTCACAAGAACAATGATTTGATAGGTCTTTGCTGAAAACTCTTGTCTCCCAGCTGCCTGGGTGGTTAACAAGACAAACTGAAAGGGAATGTAGTGACTTATCCCTAAGGGCCAATTAGAATATCTGCATTTTCATTGGTTATATAATAACAGGAATAATTCATGTCACAGAGACAGGTGGCTCTCCCTTCCCTCTGGCAATCAGTTATGAACGGTTGTAAACCATTCTGCCGCATTATCACCGGGGGAGATTTCAGAAAGCATCTCAGCCCTCAGTCCCATCCCAGGCCTATTAAATCAGAATCTCCAAGGGTAGGGCCCACACAAAGTACAGCTCTCTAGATGGCCCTCATGAGACACCATTGGTGAGCCCCAGTGAGATCGAGTATGGTGCTTCCCAGACTTTTCCCACACAACATCTGGGGAGCTTGGGGAGGATAAATGCATGGGTTCTACCACTGGAATTTTTGACTCAGTAGTTCTGGGATGGGACTCATGAATCTGCATTTTTAATAAGCTCCCAGGTAATGTTGATGTAAGCGGTCCAGGCATCACACTTTGAAACTAATACCATCTATTCCCCAATTTCTGGGCTGAATTGGAGTCCAACAGGATGGCTAGGCTGAAGAGTGGCCCCCTCATCTTGATCTTATAGATGGCATCTAGCCCCACTACTTTTATTTGCTTAAGTTCAGGCTCAGTTCTCTCCACCCTGTCCCTTCCCCCCCCGAGTCAACCCTACACCCCATACCCTGTCTAAACCATGATGGTGTTACTTTGCTGGCAGCAATCATCACCACACCCTAGAAGCCCCCAACCCTTCCAGACCTCACCACTTCAGCATGGCCCCTCACATGTATCAGAGTCCCCATCACACAAACCTCAGAGCTGCCAGGGCCCTGTGTTCCAGGCACATGGCTAGGCTCTGGGGATACAGTGACAGGTTAGTCTTGGTCCTTAACGTGAGCCCTCCTATCCGTGTGGAGATACCAACAGTCTTAGTTTTCCCACTGGTAAAATGAGGGAGCTTAGCCCAAATTGGTCATCCTTAGCAACAGCCCCCCATGAGGGCTGGGCCCTCACCTCCTCTTCAACCAGATCTGCTGTATTTTTTCATTAGTGGCTTTTGTGTCAGATTGCATTAGAAGAAATGGTTTCTGCTACTAAAATAAGTTGTAAATCCACTGGATTAGGGAAGATTCTGATTTCCTTCCAGTTCTGCCACATTGTAGATCCAGAATGACATAGATTGCCCACTGCCTTTTTTTTTTACTTCATTTATTTATAATAGTAAATTTTTTGAAACAGATTTATAGTAGAGATTTATGTCTATGTCTTATTAAAGTATTTCAGCATAGGAGGAACTTTAAATGGCCTGTAATACTGATATACTTTTAAAATTTGGTATGTTCAGCTTCTGAGAATATAGTAATCTGAGGATAGGGAAATCTTTTTAATAAAGCTGTGGACCAGGTGCTGTGAAAATGGGTTTATGTGTTACCTCATTTACTCTGCACATAATTCTGAGATAAATACTGTTTTAATCTCCATTTTAGAGAAGAGGACAATCAGACACGGTGGTGAAGTAATTTGTCCAATGTCACACAGCCCTGTGGAGTCAGGATTTGGACACAGGCAGTCTGACCCCAAAACCCAGACGTGGCCTCTACTGGGGCAGATTTTTGCTCAGGGACACACTAATTCAAATGATTTCTGATGATCTGTAGCAGCAAGGAGATTTCCTAAGGTTCTAACCCTTGGATAAAACAGCATCTGGCTGTGAGGGCCTGGTCAGATCACGTCAGCTCTCTGAACACATGGAATGTGCTGTTTAGTGACTCAAACAACATGAGAGTGTGTAAAGAGCTGGTGCTAAGTGCTGGGGCAACTAGAAAGGCATGTTGCCTGCCTCAAGAAATGTAAGGTCTGTAGATCAGGTGACCCAAACCCAAAGCCTACAGAGGCCAGGCAGGTAGCAGATGTGAGTTAGCAAGCAGGTAGTAAGAAATAGGAAGCTCTGGGAGCCACCTCCATGCAACTCTAGATAATGGTTTCACTGGGGGAGTTGGGAGCCAGAGTTTCCAAATCAAAAGAAATAGGAACTCCAACATTTTAGGGGAACCCTTCAGAATTTTAAATGGTGGTGACTGATTAGAGCAGTTCTTACACTTTATTTTATTTATTTCATTTCACTTCATTTTTTTAAACCTACAAGCCTAACCCATTCTTTCTAGGAGTGCGATTTGCCCAAGAGCCATCATTTCGCAGATTTGGCAACACGTCCACGGTGTCTGCACGTTAAGTGTTGTTTGTAGAATTTTCCGCTCTTTTGAAAGCCCAGAATTTCGAAGCATACGAAATGCAGCATCGCCGTGTATGTGCGCATGCGCGTTGGGGGGTGTACCCAGTTCGGATGAAGCCGACACGACAGTGGTCATTGGGTTGCGTTGGCGTCAGCTTCACACCATGCTGCTCCGTGCCCCATCGCCATCGCTGGTCCGCAGCGACTGTGGTGTCTCGGGCACCAGGAGACACAGAGCACATCTGTTCCTTTGTCTCTGGCTTCACCCGACACGACCAATG
The DNA here is from genome assembly GCF_964656455.1 of Halichoerus grypus. Lineage (NCBI taxonomy): Eukaryota > Metazoa > Chordata > Mammalia > Carnivora > Phocidae > Halichoerus > Halichoerus grypus. The sequence goes on along the minus strand of NC_135725.1, from coordinate 52,134,139 downwards.
TCATCGCCAGTTGGCATTTAGATTGTTGACCCCGTCGCTGCCAGGCCCGGGCCGTAAATCAGCTGTTGTTATCATATACATTCACTCTCAACAGTAGAGCCTTCGGGAACCCCGCCGCGCACCAGCCCTGCTCTGGGGAGCTGGCAGACGGTACCCAGCGCTCACAGCACACACTCGAGGGATTTTATCTTCCCACTCTTTGAAAAACACAGGCAAATGGACAGGAGTCAAATAAGGTATTTGACCACATCCCACCTAGGTTGGTTTTAGTTGTATGGCCTCACGATTGAAGAGGCAGACTTTTCATGAAAGTTGGCACTCCCCTTCATACCTAAATTCCATTTTTAATATAAGGTTTCTGATGTGGTTTTCGCTTTATTTGGAACTCGCCCTTTCTTGGACGGTGACAGCAGTCTTTGTGCATCTACTGCAGAGGAATCTTACTAGGTACTCACGGGTGTGGTTTTCCCCTTGGTGTCACTGCGGTAAGATGTTAGAGTCCTAAGAGGTTCTCAGACAGTTACTCTTTATTTTGGTTTCTGTTGTTGGTGCAAGGGTGCTTGGCATTTTGTATGAATAGATGATTCCAGATGGAAGAATTCTTCTAAACATTTTTTGTTTCCAATACCGACAGCAATGATAGAGGGGATTTAATGAGTTGGACTGAGTGTGTTCTTGAAAGCACATGCACAAGCGTAAGTGTACACATGTACATACATGTGCGCACAAGCACACACACACGCAAACTACACACCAATGCTCATTTTTTCCAATAAATCTTCAAATCTTTCAAAACCCCTTCTCTGTGGATTTTTTTTCCACTTTGCTAATGGGATTGTACATAAAAATTTTCTTCCTTGAAGCTTTTGAAATGCTTTTTTCCAAAATTGATAGCTATGGGATTTTTGTTGTTTTATTTTAAATTGTGGTAAAATACACATAATGTAAAATTTGCCATCTTAACTATTTTAAGTATGCAGTTTCGTGGCAGGAAGTACACTCACATTGTTGTGCAACCCACACCACCATCCATTTCCAGAATTCTCTTCATCTTGATAGGTATGGTTTTTATTTTATCTTCTTTTATTTTCACATATGAGCCAGGTCTTTAGGGTGTGCAACTGAGGCCAGGAAAGGGAACCAAAAGTATGCCAAGAAAAGGGGCATCTGCTTTTATTTCTCTTCAGCTGAGGCAGAACTGCTCCCCACCTTCAATACATTAGACAATTTCCCTCTTATCTTGAGAGCAAAACACCATGTGCCGAGAGTAGAATGATAATCACCTCTATTGCTAAAACGTATAAAATTGCAGCTTCGTCCTAAAGTATCAGCCAAACGAGTGAGGAAGGAGCCCTCACACGTAAAAATTGCTTTAGCTCTCTGAAGCACATTCCCTTTAGGTAAAATCCATGTTGTTTTCATGGTTCATTAATTGGGAATCGGAGACTACAAAAAGAAAGGAGCTTGTCTCCTCCCATACTCTGAAAGCCATACCAGTTCTGTTCTAAGAGGCTGCAGGCACATGCAGAGTTTATTCTCTCTCTTTTTTAAAGATTTTATTTATTTATTCATGAGAGACAGAGAGAGAGAGAGGCAGAGGCAGAGGGAGAAGCAGGCACCCTGCGGATGCGGGACTCAATCCCAGGACCCTGGGATCATGACCTGAGCCGAAGGCAGATGCTTAACCGACTGAGCCACCCAGGTGTCACAACATGCAGAGTTTATTCTTGCTTTACTACCTGTGTTTTCTTCCTGATGGAGCATCACTGCTTGCCCACAGCAGGAAAAACATTGGACTATTTATGGCTAGGTCAACTTTACAAGCCTGGTAGCTTGGGGACCCATTTATAATCCCATGGGCCTTAATCCTATAGAGTCACACTGGCCGTGGTATCCTCAGGGTGCAGCAAACTGTTTCTGAAAAGCTCCAGACACCAAACATTTTAGCTTGTGGGCCTTAAATGGTCTCTGTCACAACTGCTCACCTCTGCCTTTGGAGCGGAAAAGCAGCTAGAGACAATGCAGACATGAATGGGCGTGACTCTGTCATCCCAGTACAACTTTACTGATGGACGTTGAAATTCGAGCCTCGTAGAATGTTCCTGTGTCATGGAATGGTCTTCTTCTTTTTTTTTTTCCAACTACTTAAACATGTAAAAACTATCCTTAGTTTATGGGCCATACAAAACAGGTGTGGACTGGATCTGACCTGTGTGCTGTGGTTTCCAGTTCCCTGATGTAAAGGAAAAAATGGGATTCTGAGGCCCATTGAGGAGATCCAAATGATAGATGTCAGGCAAATACTCGCTCTGCCAGGTATTAACCATGGGCAGGCCACCAACCTCTGCAAGCTTCAGTTTCTCTATGGGGGAAGCATAGTGGCCTCCGCATAGAGATGAGAGTCAGTGACAAAGTGGGACAGAGTCGGGACACCAAGATCAGCCCCTAAAGCTCTCAGGAGTTTGAGCCCGTGTTTCAGCTGGTGCTAGTCTAACTCCTAACAAGCAATCTTATTTTGCTAAAATGAAGATTTGGTTTGTTTCATGTCCATTTATTTCATTAACCTAATATTTTGTTCCTTCCGAAGGAATGGGACTGCTAAGACGCTACAAGCTTCCTAAATTATAGGCTCCCTGAGGAAGAAAATCTCCCTGTGTTTTCATCAGACACACAATAGAGGTCTTATTAAGTGATGGCAAGCTCTGTCCTGTGGTGAAGTCAGCTCAGCTGAATGACTTCTATGAATTCTTTGTTTTCCTGGGGGAGGTAAATTCTTTCTCCAGGGACCCATGCCCTGAAAGTTCAGGGCGCACCCAAAATGACAAATCCTGTTTCTTCAGGGTTTCTTGAATGTCCGTAAGAGTTGGGCCCACTAAGCTTCTCTCAGAACTCGTGAGTCTGTGCCTGTTGCAGCCTAACCTAGACTGGAAGGGCCTCACCAGCCAGTGCCTCCCCTCCCCCCCCCCTCATGAAAAGGCCAAGTGACAGAAGCAAACAAGGGAATTCCTTACCCTGTCCACCTCCCACATGCAGTCTTCAAAGAGCTGCAACCTGATAGGTGGCCACTGGGCCATTTTGAAGTCTGTCACAGCCCTCTGAGGGAGTGGGTGCATTCAGCCACCCTTCGCTCATCCCAAAACCAGGGGCACGAGGAGCATCTGCCAGAAATCAGTCCAGCTGTCCTGACACATGCAGGGTGTGGGAGGGAGGGGGTCAGACCCTTTATAGCGGTGTGGTCCTCAAGCCAGGCTGTGGAGGACGTGGGCTGGCAGAGAGGGGAAGGAGGAGGGAGGGGCAACTGCCAGCCAGAGAGGCCAGCACTTTGCCTCATTGGGTTATAGGGGGCATCACTTTGAGCAGGAATCAGGCTGGATGCACGCACGCACTGTCATGGTCAGGAGCTCATGGTGCACCAGCAAGAAGGATGGCATGGGGAGAACATGGTCACTCCATCTCCAGAATAACTCAAGATGTTCAAATGCATGGAGGAGCAGAAGGGGGCCCTGCGGGGCTTTGGTGAGGAGATCTGGAGAAATGCAGTGATGATGAAACATTTTGATTCATGCGCCTGCTTTCATGATGCCTGCTAAGGCAGCCTGTCTCCCCATATGGAGTGTGTCCGTAACCTATCTCCTGTGGTTAAATGAGAGAGTTTCAAAAATGTGCAGCTCTGCCTTTATGAGAATCAGTATAAATCAAGAGACTGAGTATGTTTACATAAAGCGACTTATTTTTAATGCTTGCAGGATTTGGGAAAAGAAGAGCAGTTTGATTCTTGTATCATATGAATAAATATTCTCTGTGGGTGGCAGGTCTGTGTGTTTATCTATCTATACATATGTATACATGTACTTGGAGGCGTGCATATATGTGTGTGCGCGCACACACACACACACACACACACACCCCTCCATTTGGGAACGCCCTCCATGTTGGTAATGTGGACTGCTATTTAGGAACAGAATTAATCAAATAAATATTGTTCTTTCCTGTTTAGGGAGGTCTGGCCTGCCCTGTTTCTATTTTTATTTCTTTTGGCTTATTTGCCACCCACATTCCTAAAAGAAAGCAGAAAGAACATTTTTAATTCCTGTGTGCTGGTTGGATCCCATGTATACTTTGAACTGGGAGAATTCTTTTAAAAATTCTGTAGCCCTGCCTGCCCACCCTGACAAGAATTCAGACTTTGGGATGCTAGCAGGGCCCTGAATGTGGGCCTCCCATGAATGGTTCTCCTGGCCACGTCCCTGTTCCATGGTCAGTGCTGGCTTTGTGTGCCCCCTGACTCAAATAGACTCAGCTCAAAGTACTTGCAGGTATGCAGGAAGATCTGTTCAGCACAAGGCCTTGTGATGTCGTGTAACTGGTTAGGAAGACAGGTTTTCAAGTTTCCACCTTGGCTACCCTCATTACTAGCAATGTGACTTTGACCAAAGTACTTGACCTCAGTTCCCTCATCTGTAAGACGAAGATAATACCACTAAGACTGCTGTAAGGACTGAATGAAATAATGAGTGTCCAGCCAACATTGAGCACAGCGTCCGGCATAGAAAGGGTGCAGGAAGTGATAGATACTACTCTGTTAGGAACACAATATTATTGACTCATTGAGGCTCTTAACATCATTGCCCCATCTTGTTCACTCCATCTTTTGTGACCTGACACTAATTCATTCATTCATTCATTCAAGTTAGTTATTATGTATGAAGACTTGTTCCAAAAATAATTTAAGGTGTCTGGTATCAGTCTCCCACTGGAATTCTTTCTCCCAGTTCCCATTAAAGAGACACATGTCTTCTATGTTAAGAAAAAGAGTTTTAAGAAAATGTTTAGGCCCAATGCTTGATCGTTGTGCAAGGCGGCACCTGCTCTTTACTCCCTGGTCAGAAGCTGCCCTCCTGAACACAAGCTCCCTGCCTACAGGACCCTGGAGAGAAGCTGCATCCACCTGCTTCAAAGGCTCTGGGTGAAACAAGTGCTTGGAGCAGGGGAGGTCAGGGGGAGGGTGTCACAGAGATTCTCTAAGGTGGGCTCAAGGGCTGTGGTCCTGAGACACCGCAGCCTCCCTGTGCCCTGAGGGCAGGTAGGAGCTGCTGTCCCCCGCCCCCCTGTAGTTTCCACTGTCAACAGTCCAGCTTTCCCACAGCGGATGGGTGGCAGAATAGATTGGGGTATTTTGCATTTGCTTGTTTTTCTTCTCTCTTGGTCCGGGGATGTCCCTTCAGCAAGCAGCCTGCTGTTTTTCCTGGGCTCCCCCTTGACACTGCCCTTCAGAGCAGAACTGCACTGCACCCCCGTCTGAGGGAGAGCTAGCTGCCAGACCACATTCTCAGCAACCAGCTTTAGAGCCACCGAGATCCTCTTTCTCTCTTTCCTTTCCCTGAGTCCTGGTCCCTTTCTCTGAATCACTCTGTCTCCCATTGAGGCAGCGTATAACCCTCACAGACCGGTAATAAGAGCAGGAAAGAGTCAACAAGAGTGTTCTGGGCAGGAGAAGGGCATGGGGCTCTCCATGCAGAAGAAACAAGTGTACAAAGATACAGAAACAGCCAGAAGCAAGGTGTGTGCAAGGCAGGAGAGAAGGAGGAGGTAGATCCGAGATATGTGCAGTCTCTTTAACTTGCTGGGACTTTACCTGGTTGGAGATCAACGGTGCCTCGGCGGTGCTGATGATACCTGGGGGGATTAGAGCGTGTGCTGCACACTGGAATCACCGGGCACTGACATATCACAGGCGATTCTGAGTCCTTCAAACTGGATGAGTCGGAGACAACAGCTGAGGTTGATTCTTACAATCTAATGCCTTAGCACAATACCCCTTCCTCTTCTGAATCGGCAGCCTGGAGAGCCGCACCTGCCCATTCCTGGAATTCTTCCTCATAGCGTCTCGGTGCCCGAAGAAACCTCACTGAGTCCTCGTCCCTGTATACAGTCGGAAATGACCTCAGGCTGACCCACGCAGTCTAGCTGACTTCGGTACTCACTCTCCCTGTTCCTCCAAGAAAGCTGCCAGTCCCAAAGGGACTTGCTTTTGCTACCAGTGGGTTAGATCTGGAGATAAGGAAATTGCAAATAATCTGCTTGACCTCCAGCAGCAACATGACCTGCCGGAAATGGGTGTTGGCAGGAGCTGAGGACCCTGGAGAAGCAGGGGGATTGTGGTGGTTCTGGTGAAATCTTGGCGCAGACACGACCAGCCCAGTTGTTCGGAGCGGAGGAGGGAAAGGGGCAAGACTCCCGAGAGAAATAGAATTTTCAGGATGGTTAACATTCTCAAAGCACCCACTTTGTAAGGGAAGAAAAAAATAGCCAATAACAAAAGAAACAAATGTATAATGTGGATACAACCTGGAGGTTTTCAAGTCTAAAAAAATGGCACTTGTAGGATGAAAGGCCCCGCAGAAAGCTTGCTTTCTGACCGGACCAACACCCGCAGAAGGCCCAGCCTCGTTGAAGGAAATTCTTCCCGATATGTTCCCCATACCCTCACCCTCCAGCCCAGCCAGAAATCCTGTCCCTGTACTTCATGCTGCATTCACACCCATGTTCCCAAGTCTGTCTGAGAGGACACTGGGGGCTGATGAGAGGCGGGGCGCGGCGACGCGCCAGCCCGGGGCGGGGCCCTGGGGGGCTGAGGCCGGGCTGCCGGGCGGTGGGCGGTGAGCCCGCGAGCAATCATCGGTACAGAGCGCCAGAGATGCTTCACCCAGGTGGACTCGCCGTTCTTCTTGGGTGCTCTTTCAGCAACCATTACCTTAACATACTGCCTTTTAAATGTGTCGATGAGGCTCCGTTACTGGAGAGGGCAACTGCATCCGTGCGCGTGTTTGCGCGTGAGTATGTGTGCACCAGTGTGCTTGCGTGCGCGCGCGTGTGTGTGTGCGCGCGCGCCCGAGCGCTCTTAACTGAAGGCAATTTACTGCCCTCTTAGGGCCAAATCTAACACTAAGTTGTGTTCTTCAAACCACCCCGTTTTAAGCCGTTGGGTTTTTAATGGTGGCCAACGGGGGCGGGCGGAAGGGGGGGTTACATAAAGGTCATTCCAGAAAGTTTTTAGCCCAGTGTGCTCTCCTTACCACACTTTGGAACTTTGGAGCTTCTACACCCACCTTCCTTTCATCTCTTTGTGCTCCTCTTCTTCCTCAGTTATTTCTTTATTTTCAACATTTCTTCCTCCTCTTTCTCCTTGTTTCTCAGAATTAGCGGAGTTGGGGAATTTAAAACCATAGGCTTCAGGATGCTGTTGTTATAGCACCTCTCACCCTAATATACACTAAAACGCTAGAAAAACAAAAGGCCTCCCTGCTTTTATTTCTCACCCCAGCAGAGTAATGGAAACAGTATGTTTTTAGTTTTTTGGCTTATTTTTGTTCTTGAGTCCACCCGGGTGCAAATCCTGATTCTCCCACTTGTTCACTATGTGAACCTGGGCAAGTTACATCAATTCTCTGAGCCTCCGTTTCCTCATCCGTATAATAGAAAAAGCAATGCCTACTTCACAGAGTTTTGAGAAGAAGTCCACAAAATAAACATAAGTGCCTCTACCATGGTAGGTACTCAACACATTTTTCCCTCCACCACTCGTTTTACTGGGTTTGTAGACCTAGTCTTTTTTTTTTCTTCATTGGATTTTAGTCTAATTAACAAACATTTTGCCAGCATCTGCTATGTGTCAGGGCTGGTGCACCGGGGTCCAAACAGACCCAAGATGTGGTTCATCTCTTCAGTGGCAGCCCTGTGCTGGAGCCAGGGAAGGAATAAACTGTCACAGAACAATGGGGAAGGGTGCGGCGGGCACCACAGGAAACCAGAAGAGGATCGCCGAAGACTCCTTGGGGTCAGGGTAAGGAGGGAGGTGGGAGAAGGTGTCCCAGAAGAGGCCACACTGCACAAGAGCCTTGAAAGATGCTGGAGTTGGGAGAAAGGTGTTCTGGGAAAAGAGGAACGAACAAAAGCAGATACACGAGAGGATTCTGGATGCCATGGGTTCAGCAGGAGAGAAGGAGAGCTGGGGAGTGACAGGGTGGCAGAGAGGTTGGGGGTTCCAGATCAAGAAGAGCGTTGAACGCTAGGGTTGGGGACTTAGTTTGAAAACTGTGCAGAGCTGTTGAAGGCGTATCGGTTAGGGAAAGCCAGTAACGCAGGCTGGATTTTACCTGAAGCACACTGAGCCAACTCTGAGACATCCTTGTTTGCACAAATTGCCTCTCTCAGATCCACACCAAGTGTCCAGAGCCCACAGGCCAGGGGTGCTAGCTCTGCTGCTAATTATTTGCGCCACCTCAGGCTGGTCACCTCTCTCATGATCTGGGTTTTCAGTCTCTGAAGTGAAGGTCTTAGACTAGACAATACCCAAGTGTCCTCCCGGCTTCAACAGTAGTCCGTGATTCTGTGATCATGCCACCATTTTTTGGAGCTTGTTTTCTGGTTTCTGATGTTAACTTAGTAAAATTGCCATGCTAGCATGATGACCGACACCTAGTATTCGTCAATGTTTTCCCTTTATTTTATGTGAAAAATAGATCATTAAAATGTGTGATGGGATATACAGTAAGCTAAGAGTCAGTTGGACTCTGGTCATCACGGCTGGGTCAGAAATTATTTGCGTGACCTAGAATAAGTCATTTTACTTCTCTTTGTGTCCACCTACTCCCTGTCCTCCACTACCAGTTCTAAAAATGGGTAAACTGACAGATAAGAATAAGTTTAGACTTTTAGAGTTCATGCAGGTTTATCCTACAGATATCAAACACTTGTTGCAATGGCTAAGAGATACCTCTATTTCAGTTTGAAAGTGTTGAGATTAGAACCGAAGAGCTTGAATATCTTATGCAGATATGCTGATTTCAACCACCACCCCCATTCCATAGAAAAGTAGCCAAAAGTCATTTTAACTTTATTTTTAAAACTAAATATGATTTCAATTTGGAGGTTTGGTCTACTTCTATTTTTGTTGTTTTTTAAATTACTGGAGCTTATTTTCTTAGAAAAAAAAATTACATGTGTATTAAAAATATCTCAGAATCCAAGAGGATATGCCAAGGGCAAATAGCAGGAAGAGAACACATACATCATTTCATTCACCCAGAGATAAACTCATCACAGTGGACTCATATTTTGTTTGTATTTTTTCCCCGAATAATTACATCAAATCATATGTACTATTCAATGACTTGACCAAAATATTTCTCGACATACACTAATATACAACAAAGTTGTAAGGGTCTTCTCATATTCAGGCAAAAATGAAATGATGAATTCCACTGCTGGTAGAAAGTGATACGATATATGTGTGCAATGGGGGAAACCAAGCAGTTTGCTAATGAACCCTTTCTGGGAGCTGACAGTTGGATCTTGAAGGATGTCAATATTTGCCAGGCACAGAAGAGCAGAAAGCATTTCCCAGATAGAAGAAACAGCTAGAAAAACTACTAGAAACCTTGATAGACCGTGTCCTGTTGGGAACAGGGGAAGAGTCCAGTTTGCCTGGTGGGTGTGGTGTATGAGTGGGTGGGTGGGGGTTCAACAGGAGGTGAGCAGAGGGCATGAGTCTCTGTTATGAACAGCTTTGTTTGCCAGGCCCTGGAGTATGGAATGTGTTCTGTTGACAGTGGGGAACCAGGGACTTTACAAAATCAATTACTTCCTTACATTAAAGCAAAGAATACTGAGTGAGCCAGCCAAAACCCAGCTTTCCTCTTTCCTGAAGGATGGATTTTTTTTTAAATCCAGGTGCTTAAAAACATCTTCCTAGTCAGCCAAATACAGTCCCTATGAACCTTTCTCAGAAAATTCTCATCACCTCTGCAGAAGCTTTTCGAGCACCTTTTGGAGTTTTTTAGCAGTCTGCCTTAATGCACGATGCATTTAGACCACTCCTACAATGGCAAATTCATTTTTTTTTTTTAAGATTATTTATTTATTTGACAGAGAGAGAGAGAAAGTACAAGAAGGGGGAGTGGCAGGCAGAGGGAGAGGGAGAAGCAGGCTCCCTATGGAGCAGGGAGCCTGATCCGGGACTCTGTCCCAGGACCCTGGGATCATGACCAGAGCCAAAGGCAGTCGCTTAACCAACTGAGCCACCCAGGCGCCCTAGCAAATTCATTCTTAAAGAACAACCTGGGTAGATGTTGTTCAGGCCCCTCTCCGCGATAGGAAGGAATGTGTTTGGTTCTGCTAGGTGCCTTTGGGAGGGCTTTGATGATGATGAACGCTTTGGAAGCCAATATTGGCCAGTTTTTTGGTTTGGCCAGTTATTTCTTAACCAGCTCATTTGCACCACCCAGTGGGAAAGTGCTAGAATACAGCTTTGAAGGGTGGCTCTGAGTTGTTCTTCCTCAGGGAAGGATCTGGGAATTCCTGGTCTGCTATTTCAACCATTCTTTCCCTATAAGAATGTTAGGAGACATCCCCGTAAACAGTTTTTCTCTTTCATTTGGAGGCGAGAAAGCATTTGGAGTGAGGAAAGCACCAGTCCTGGCTTTTCACAGACTAACTCAGTGGCTTTAGATAAGTACCATGTCCTCTATCAAAGTGTTCCCTTGTGTGTGTGTGTGTGTGTGTGTGTTTAACTCTTCCATATTTCTAGTGGCATAACTGTTTTAGTATTTACCCAGTGCACCTGTAATTCCAAGTGCCATCTGTCTGAGTAATGAGAAAATACCTTCGACATTTTGAAAATCCAGGAATGACTGCAACCATTTATAATGAATATATGTCAATTAATATCAGTATCATCGGAGTGTATCTTCCTAAGAATGTCTCAGGGGCTTTTAAACCACAAATCACATGGTGTAAGTGGAAAGAGCTGACCTTTGCCTTCAGTTAGACCTGAGTTTAAGTCCCACCCCTGCCACTCACTGTGTGACTTTTAGAAGACACTGTCTGTCTCTGAGCCTGTTTCAGTGAGCACAACCAGTCTCATTTCACAGGGTTAGTGTAAGAGTTATGGGGTGTAATATCTGCAGAGCTTCGAGGGACCCTGGGACTAAGGGAGAGCTGCACTTTGTTGGGTGGAAGTAACTATTACTGGTCGGGCTCTGCAGCTTCCCTGTTCTCCTCGAGCAAATCCCTTCTGCTCTGAAGCCTGGATTCCTTTGCTGTCAAATGGGGTCACAGTTCCTTCTCTTAGAGTTTTACAGATGCGATGATGTAACACCTCCGCCAAGCACCTGGCACCTCATAGGTGCTTCACAAATGCTAGTTCCTTTCTTTCCAAAAGTATTAATCCATTGCGAATAGTGACGGACTTAGTTATAAGGCCAAATTGTGTTCAGCCTGTGATCTCCCCACCGCCCATTGTCTCCCTTACTAACTTATCAAAGGGATAGCAAATTCATTTTAAGATTGTCATCATGTCTTTCCAGTCCTCACACCAGTTGCATAGGTCCATATTTGGGCAATTGTGCATTTACCTGTCTCCCTACCCCCACGCCCTCCCGGCCTGGCCTCTCTACTCCAGCCACAGCAACACCAGACCACGGAGGGCTCCACCTCGGCCACTCTCCCCACACACCCCCTGCCCCAGCTATCTAGTCCCCTCCTCCCCGCCTCATCATCAGGGTCCTCCTTTAAATTTTGGGGTCCATCTAAGTGGATACATTATCAGGGAAGTCTTCTCAAGCCCTTTCTTGCTCTGGCATGAAGTGATTATTGCCATGTGTTTGCTTTTGAGGAGAAGGAATTAATGTGTATCAAGTCCAGGTATATCTTAATACTTTTAACCTTCCCGGTCACCTTCTCAGGTCATCTCACAGTTCCATTTTACAGATGAGGAGACTGAGAGCCCGTTCATTGCTTCATTAAACAAACATTTATTGAATATCAGTTGCCAGGCACTAGGAATAGAGCAGACACAGCCCCTTCCTTTGTGGATATTATAGGATCTGACATGGGATGAATCCAGGAGGCAGGTATGAAAGAAATAATAGGCTATTCCAGTTGTGAAGAAGGGTCCTGTGAAAGGCAGGAAAGAGGGATATGCCCTATGTCAGAGCTTAGGGAGGGGATCCCTAAAGAAAAGGCATGTCTGCTAAGACCCAAAGACTCAAGGCAGTCACACAGATAGGTAGTGAGGGCAGAAGTGGGCTCTAACTGTGGCCAGAATTTGGAGCTACCATGCCTCATGATCTCCCTTCCTCCAAATATTTGCATTTATGTCCTTGTCTTTTAGCGTGTGATCTACATTTCTTTCTCTCTGATGGAGTGTAGTCCTTGCAAACAGCAACCTCATCTCCCAGGTACCTGGTACATAGGACAAGTCACAAGTAGAAGGAAGTGGTCAGTTCGTGTTTCACTGTATGTACCTGTATGTGATTGCCTGTGCTTAATAATATTATAAGGATGCAAAAGTGCCTAGAATATGCCGTGTATATTCTGACACTTCTTTAACCAATGCCTTGGTATGGTTTTCTAATAGAGTCTCCAAGCACCGGGGCGCTGCTGTTCTCAAACTCCTTTTACTCCGATGTTTTCTATTCTCTAGGCTGGGGTGATCCGGGGTGAGCATGTGAGAGAGGCGGCAGCTACCATCAGCTCTGCAGGAGGTGGGACTTGAAAGCAGCTCATTCATTTACATCAAGTGCTGTTAAGCGTGTCCTCCCAGATGCTGCATGGCACAGGGCTCCTTCCGGCCTGCTCTCCAGGCCATTCTTGGAGCTGAAAGTGGAGTGGCCGTCCTGTGCCAGGCACTGTGTTGGGGCGGGGGAGACAGACGAGTGCACATATGGTGAGCCCATGAGTGTTTCTTTTCTTGACATGCGGTAGCCCTCCATCCAGTAGGGCCTGCAGACATGCCCTCGGTCCATGCGCGCATGCACACACACACATGCAGATGTACAAACCGGCTCACTGTAAGCAGGACTCGAGGCCAGCACCAGTGGAAGAAGTGGCAGACTCCACAGTGGTGGGGGCAGGAGCAACAGGAGGCCTTCCAGGCACCTTGCAAGTCATCTTGCCTGAGCTGGGAAAAGGAATGGCAATTAGCTAAGTTCAGGAGGGCAGGGAGGAGCAGGCCACAGGCAAGGGTCTCACCTCTGCAGCGGTCCAGAGAAAGAGAAAAGATGGTACATTTGGGATCTGCAAATGCCCACAGGAGCCAGGCAGGTGATGGAGTTGAGGGAAAGGCCAGGTGGGAGCATGTCAGACACATTGGTATATTCTTCATGCCCATTCAGAAAAGTCCTCCCTCCCACTTCCCTTGCCTTATACCCACTTAGGCTGTCCTTCATTTTTCCATCTTTGAAACGTAGGTAAAGAGAAACTATTCTATAAGAAAAATAGCAGTCTAAATCCAATGATCATATCAATCAGTAAGTGATAGTTGGCTCCTGTTGGGGAGACAACTGGGAGTAATGGGGGCTGGGGCCAACTGAAGAGCACATTCTCCATCTGAAGAGGACAGCTGTTCTTCCACTCCAGCTGTCCAGTGGCTCCAACTCTTGCGATTTTTCCAAAAAAGCAAACAACCTGGAGTTTCGGCAAGTTAGCCAAGTTTTTTTGGGTGGTTGTTGTTGTTTTTAACATTGCTTGATCAAAACAAAACAAAACAAAAAAACAGACCTGCAGACCAAATGGAACACATTTGCATGCTGAGCCTTATCCGTGGACCGTGCTTGCAATTCCTTGGTCAAAGGCTCCAGAGGTTCTGAGGGTACTTTTAGAATCCTTCAACAAGTCATTGCTTCTAGTTACTCCTAACCATCCTTCTCTCCCTGCTTTCCAGAAAGAGATGACGAGCAGGATGTGTCACTGACGCCCCACCTTATCTTTGGAAGACAGAGGAAAGCTCTTTGCTTCTGGAGTGCTGAGCAGGGAGACCTCCCTGGCTGAAATGGCACGCCTACTTCCAGGAGCAGGAGAGGTGGAGACAACGGTGATTCCTGAGAGACGTTCCCCACTCACCCCGTGTGCTCTTAACCCTCTGAGTGCTGCTAGCCACGACCTGTGGACCTGTCCGACCACAGCATGCAAGAAGGACTGCCCCCTGGCCCCTTCTGGCTCTGAGTCGCCCCGAGGAAGCCTCTGCACTTCCATGCATGTCGCAGCTCTGCCTGTGACCTGCCGCCTAAGCTTTACTGGAATTCAGGTTTTGAGACTGAGACACTTGTCCTTTTCCACTTCTGTCTTGTCAACTGGCCGACTTTTCTGTCACGTGTTTTCTAAGTACCGGGTGAACTTTGGAACTCTGGATGAGCAGCGAGTTTTTCTATAACAAGCCTTCCTTTCAGACCTCCCGCCCTGATCTGATTCTGTGGTTTAACTTCATGCAGGGCCGTGTAGCCACGAGAGATCTGAGACCCACCCCGCAGCCTCAACACGTTTTCCCTGAGAGGCAGATTTCTTTCAGGGACCACTCCATGACCCCGAACAAACCTTAACTACAGGGAGGAGACCGGTCGCGAGCAGAAAGCTGACAAGTTACCAGTTAACTCCAAACAGAATGTGCTTTTTTTTTTTTTTTACAACCACACCATTTCTTGTCTCTTCTTTTCAAGATATTTTCTTCCTGTTTCCCAGAAGAGAGGAAGAAAAGGAAATTGTAAATGACCAAGAATGATCAGCCGAAGCCCTGAGCCAGATAGATTAGTGCAGCGTTTGTTCTTGACCAAAGGGGAGGGAGTTGTGGCTGTCTCCACATAATACTAAAATTTCAGTGAAAAAAAAAAAAAAACAGAAGTGCAATTGGTTATTTGGTGCACATAACTCAGCCAGCTGGCTCATTGGCTCGTAGCCTTCCCAGCTGGCCCTCTGAGCTCCTTCGTCCAGCCCCTGTTTTGTTTCTCTTCCTTTACACGCCACCCCCCCACCCAGCCGGATTGTGTTGTGGCACAAATTAATTTCTGCCCCTATGATTGTGCCACCGTTGCCAAGGTAACAGTGGAACTGGAGCTAACTTCCTTCTTCCATTCCTTCCCGGTTTTCCCATTCCAGTCAACAAAATAGCACAGTCTGTGCTACATCCTGCCTTTTGAAACCCAAGTGAGTCTTAGTTGCAGAAACGTTGCCTTCTCTGCTTCATCCACAGACCTGGTGGTGGTCCCAAGAGCCTGTAACGAAGGGGTGATGATACTCCCAGTGATCCTTTGAATTTGACAAAGTAGCAGTTGGTGGAGGGAAGTAGATAAGAATGTATTAGTGTATTTTAATATAACACCAATTAAAGAATAACTAAACAACCCTGATCTCGTTTCATTATATTTAATGCGTTAAAGCCATTCGTGGCTGCCACAAGAGCCTAGAGAACATGAAATCTTTCTTTGTCCAAAGAAAGGGCTGACTGTCTGGGCGCTGTGGCATCCTGCCCTGACCCGGCAAAGCCACCTTTGCTTCCCATCTTGTCCAAGTCGTCTCATGGAATCCAAATGCTGCTACCTCTTTCCATCGTGTTGTGCTCTGGTCACCAACAAACATACCCTCTCCCCTTTTTTGGCTTCCTAAGTAACTCTGAGAGAACAAGATAGGCAAAGATTCTTCTCAGCATCATTTTGGGCTGAAAGAATATCTGACTGTCCTAAGGATCCAGAGAACAAAGAAATAAGACCCCCTCTTCCCAACCTATGCAATACGCAGTAAGTACTGCGTGGGGATGTCAAGCAGAGGGACAGAGAGATGAGATCGTGGAGCCCATGCCCTGGGAGGAACTCTGAAACTCTGCTGCCATGGAAAAACCACAGGATTTTTGCATTAAAAAGTTGACCATGTTCCTGCATGTCAGTGATGCCTAATCAAGCAGGATGCTGGACTCTGAAGACATTTGTTATTAATTCTTTTTAAGGTTCTTTTCTGTTGACCTGTTTGTGCATATTAAATTCCCATTCAATTTAAAAGACCAAATATTTTTTAAGCTTCTTGGCACAGTTTCGTCCTGGTTATATTTCTAATTGCATTCATCAACTCTCCTAGGATCAGTGCCGGCAAACTACTCTTATTTTTTAATTAGAGTATTCCTATTCCTGCAGAACTTTGTTTGGCAAATTCTAAAGAAAATTGTCACAGGTAATTTTTATCTCTTTGACCTGATGACATCCTAAGTATCTCTCATTGCAAAGAGGGGCGATCTGAGCTCTTGGCGGTGGCTCAGGCACCTCCAGCTCTCTGGGTCTGAGCCTCACCTCCTGCTTCCTCCTCCTTTATTTCCCACTATTTTTTTTTTTTTTTTTTTTAGTTGGGTAATACATGTATCCACTGTCTTTTTTATTTCAAGACGTTTCAAAGTGGAAATTTCAAAAAGAAAAGATTACAATGAACATCCACGTCCCCTTCACTTACATGCATCAGTTGTTAACATTTTTTTAATTGTTGACTTTTCCCATATATTTTCTCTTTCTCTGTAAATATACATTCTTATTGCTGAACCATTTCAAAATACGTTGCAGACATCATAAAACCTTAAAATACTTTCTCAATTGCCCCCAAAATGTTTATAGCTTCTTGTTGTGGTTGTTTATCCAGGATCCAATTAGGAATCACACATGGCATTTGCTGTCATTCTCTTTAGTTAATGGGTTAGAGTTCTGTTAGGTATGTGTTTGGTGTGGTGGTGGTGGTGATGGGGTGTGTGTGTGTGTGTGTGTGTGTGATGACACTGACGTTATTAAGGATTTCCGGCTGGTTTTCTGTAGAATGTTCCACAATATGGATTTTTTTTTTTCTGGTTGTTTCCTCTTCATTAGACTCAGTTAAACATATTTTTTAAGGAAAAATACTACATAAGTGATGTTTCCTTCCTATTGCATTTATCAGGAAGCATATAATGTCATCTCTTTTCATGATATGAAGCTTGACCAGTGGGTTCAGGTGTTCTCGGCCTGATCCATTCATTATAAAGGTAGATAATTCATTAGGAAGCTCTGAAATTCAGCATGCACACATATTATAGAGTTTGAGGCTATGCAAATGTGCGTTCTTTTCTTAATACTCTCAAAGAGGTGCAGGGTCTCCAAAAGATTATTACCATTGCAGTTAAATGATATAGCAATGATAAAGGATTCATAACTTCCCATTTCACAGAGGGAAGGGGAAGGAGGAAGGGGGCACTACATTAGTATGCTGGCTAATGAGAATTTGTGTGGTCCCTGTAGCCAGAGTTGAAATATGTATAAATTTTTTTTTTTTTTTTTTTTTTTTTTTTTGCTCCCATCCTCAATGACTTCCTGTTCAGACCCATGGTTTATTTTAGAGAGCATGTATTCTCATTGAAGGTGATTGTTCAAGGGTGCAAAAATTGTGGGGGTTTTTGTGTGTGTGTGGTGGGGGAGGAATCTTAGATATTACAGTGGGTTGTGGCCCTTCAAAGGGCCATAGTAGGTATAAAGTTTCTATGTGGTATTAAAATTTCAGGAGGATGATTAAGAATAAAATATCTTAAAGGGCTCCTTAGGAGGATGATAATGGAAAAAAAAAAAAGGTTGAGAAATACTCATCTAGAGTCAGATTCTGCTTCTTAGGTGTTAATTCTCTCTTCCTGGGGTGTTTTTTCATTTCTGAGGACTAGGATGAGTGGAAGCAACTTCAAGAGATTTCTTAATCCATTCCTTCTACCCTCCCAAACCATATCAGTAACATTCCCCGTGAAAACCCCATTCTCCTCTCGAAGACCTCAGGCGTAGACATTCCACAACATCCTTTGGTATACCCCACTGAACACTTCACAACATCTGAAATCCTCCCATTTAACCTGAGCCAAATCTTTGGGTTTCAGCATACCTTTCCTGGTGTCTCACATTAAGAGAGATCCAGGGATTATCTAGGATAAGAAGAAGCATAATAAATGAGAGCCTTATTTGCATATCCGTTAAGTATTTGAAGACTGTTAGCAAATGGCCTTCAGCCTCCTTTCCCTTCTGCTCTCCCAGGGGCAGAATTCTCTTGGAAGACTTGTTGCCCCATTGCTAACATTTCTGCACCTCCATTTGAACCCTTCCCCAGGCTTTCCATGTCACTGTGCATTACGGATGTAACCAACAGTGAATGTGTAAGAAATTACTGCACGCTTTCTCCAAACTTTATTGTGGCTTTGCTAAGTCCTGACTTGCTTTATAAATTTTCTTTTCTATTTGTCCACACTAAATCCATATCTATATTATATTCAACCATTTTGGTTTATCTTCCTGAGTTGCCTTCATTTCTACCTTTAATAGGCCTCATCAGATCATGCTGTTTTGTTTTAATCCCTTCTTTAATTGGCATAGCTTTAAGACACTTGGATGGAGCGCCTCTCATCTTTTTGTGGTGATGTAGGCCAAGTCGTCATCTGGTCATTGATAGAAGCACATCATTCCCTCTGGTCTCTGACCTTCTATCACTTCCACACCCCATGGGTATCACACTGTGAGTCAAAGAAATATCATGGGACAAGTAGAGCCATGTCTTCAAGAAATGTGTACAGAGGCAAAATCACAAGAAGGAGTCAGATGTGTCATTTGGATAATACTGTTGTCATTTGTGTTTGGATCATTTTGGTCCTTGATAAAATAGGTGATTCTCTCCTAGAATTAGCCAAACAAAGTGTTTTGGAAATAGAAGGATTTTTTTTCCCCTGCTTTAAAAAGTATGTCAACAGCCAAAAACTTTTAACAGGTTGTTTCCCTCTGGGAAGTTATTAATTCTGGGTAGGAATTTTTTGATGAATAAATAAGGATTTTTGTAACTTTTAGAGGGGAGAGTCTATTTCTAATCTGACATTTAAGCTGTGTTACTAGTTTTTAGTGTTCTAATTTTAAGATTTTCCTGTATCTTTTCTAATTGCATCAGAAAAAAGATGTTTACTATATTTTAGTTCCATTTGTGATTAAATTAAAGATTTGACTATAAGAACAAACTAATACAATTACATCAATTAGAAAAGCAAGAAGAAATGAAAGGATATTTATGAAATCAGTTCATGTGAGCTTAGGAATTCAAATGTCACAAATAAAAGACACATAACCATCACCTGTCTTTTTTGTGTGTGCTCAATTAATTTCTTTCACAGGTATGTTTTTCGTCTTGCAGTGGTCTTGGAGCAGGTAAATGAAAAGAAAACAGTTAATTCTACAAAAAGTCATTCAAAATGTGTTTGAGAACACACATGCACATATTTGTATTCTAACAGAAGTTCCTTTACACTTTTCAGATTTTCCCAGGAGGGTACGTCATGCATATAGTTTAGCTGCTCCACAGATGAATGTGGTGTGTATTTTTTCTTGCAGTAGGATTCAATACTAAATTTGATGACAACCTTGCGTGTAAATATAATAAATCTTGACTAGAGAAATAGTTCATCAATCAGAGTAAATCAGCCTGAGTTTTAACCTCAGGTTTGCCACTGCCTTCCTTGTGAGACCCTGAGTAGTAGATTTAATTGTTCTGTACCTCAGATTTCTGAACTTCAACTGCTTATAGATTTATTCCTATATGACTTATAATTATTTTTGCAAAATAATATAAGATAAAAGTATTAACATGTCTGGAAAACAAATATATACATTTTATATATTTATATGTTATTAGTACATTTCTAGCCACTTTAGAGTAATTGTGATTCCAATAACAGCCACTGTTGCTAATAGCAACAATCGAATACTCTGTCTGACAAAAGCTATTTGTGATGAGGTGATTTCTAGACAGAGGGTGGTGAGGAATGAGGCTTCTGGAACCCCAGCACAAATATAAAGGGTTCCTCTACTTCTCGGTTCCACCGTCTGAAATGTACACGGAGATGTGACAGAGAGGCAGACTATGGACGGAATGTGGCCTGCAGGCACGTTTTGTTAGACTGACACAGTTTGTTTTTCTTCTTTTGAACTAGCTGCCAACCTCTAAAAAATTGAGAAATCTGATGCCTAAAAATCAGAATTTCTGGCTCCTCTTACAAAATCAGAAGATCTGGCAACACCAGGCTTTTGTTTTTGTGTGGCAGGAAATGGCTGAGAAGTGATGGACCCATTTAGATGGAGCATGTTCTCTCCAATTTACCAATGTCCTCACCACTCCCTACTGCATCCCAGACACGCGGCTGTCAGTTACCATTGTCCTCTGAGGCTGGTAGGTTTCCCTCACTCCCTCCTGTTTCCTGCCACTCCCCTGAAGGCATTTCAGGTGGCAGCCC
Source organism: Halichoerus grypus (assembly GCF_964656455.1). NCBI lineage: Eukaryota > Metazoa > Chordata > Mammalia > Carnivora > Phocidae > Halichoerus > Halichoerus grypus. The sequence continues at coordinate 52,114,050 of NC_135725.1, read as the reverse complement.
CTGCTACACGGTGTCTAGAGAGGCCTTTAATTTTCAAGTTGATCCCTATACATATTGTCTACCTGCTATATTACGTTGTTCTTTCTAGTAGCCTACACTGTATTCCTGATAATAAATAGTAAACTGTTTTAGAAGATAATAAATTCAGATCCGATGCCTTCAGTCCCTCCACCCAGATACTCCCGTGGACATTAAGCTGGTCACTACATCTATCCAACTTTCAATTATTTTAAATTCTTAAACTTCAGCTCTGCTTCCAGGCAAACTTCAATGCTACATTGACCAAAATGATAAAAAGTCACTGAAAAGCAGCGGTAGTGTCATTTATAACAATTATATCTTTTATCCTATTTTTCTACTTTTTCTTTGTGAAGTAGATTTCAGCAGAACACAGTGTGTTAATGGAAACTTCTCATTGTTTTAATGCAGCATTCCTCATCTGAGTTTTCATGAACACAAAAACCAAGCACAAATTCCCAGTACTTAATAGATTAAAAACTAAATGAGGAAATCCGATCTAAATAAACCATGATTGAGTTTATAACTGTATTACTGCGCACTAGATGAAGCTTAATATCTGCTCCAGAGGAAATCCTATCATACAACTGAGACATGATCTCACATAGTATCAGATCAACAAAGAGTGTCTAAGCATTTTCAAGAACTATGTAGAACACAGAGGGGGAAAGGTATCAACAGAATCCTCTGTTTACTAACTCAGAAACAATGTTACAAGTAACTGTGCTCTGACTGTGCATATATAGGTCTCTGCGATGATGTATTTGATACTGCTAAAAACTGCATGTGGACGGAACCACAAGAGGCAGCAGCATTCAGAAAATTCGTGAACTGTGACTTGTTGATTTATCTAAAGGTTAATTATTTTACTTAGGGTTTGTCTTATCAGAAGTCTAATCACATGAAGGTACAACAGAGATACTTGACCCACGTGAGTCTGTGGTTAAGACAAAATCTTGGTAAAGATGTGGAGGCCTTTTAGACCGGATCAAGCCTAGTGGGAAAAGTTCACATTGGCTGGAAGTGAAGAACTGGGCTGCCTACCCCTGCCCTGTCGGTGGATGAGAACCTAGCCCCTTCTCTGCTCAAAACCCTACAATGCCCCCCTTTGCACTCTGCTTAAAAACTTCAGCTGCCCCTTTCTCCCTCCACTCCTGCACCCCGGGCCTCCCAGCTGGACTTGCACATGCTGAGCACACTCACATTCATGGCCTCTGTCCGGGTGTTCCCCTGCCTGGATGCTCTTCCCCCACATAGGCTCACGGCCAATTCCTTCTCCCCCTTCAAGTTCTAGCTGGAGCATCACCTTCTCATTGAGGCCCCTGCCGATCACAACTGCCCCCCAGGCTCCCCAGGATTCCTGAGCTCCCTTTCTCTGCTCAAATTTTCCTTCTCCTGTAGTGTTTATATAAATCATATATATACACAATATATAAATATATATATACATTATATAATTTATATTATATGATATTTATTAGGTTTATTACTGTTTCTTGTCTGTCCCCCACCCCACTAGAATATAAATTTCACATCAGGGATCTCTATCTCTGTCACCTAGAAGAGAGTGTCTGGCACACAGTAGATGCTTAATAAACCTTTGATGAATGAATGAATGAATAGAATTAATGGCAGATAGGTGTCTAATTAAGGTCTGCTATCAAAGAGAAATAAATTAAAAGCAATATATAATAATATTAATTTGATGATACACCAGGAAGTGTACATTTATTAAGTGTATACTATAGACTAAGTATACTCTAAGCATTTTACATGGATAATCTTACTCAATGCCCTGTGAGGTTGGCTATCCATGTTTATCTCTACAATCAAGGTTACCCAAGTAATTTGCCCAAAGTTGCAAGTAAGGGGATGGAGCTAGGATTTAACGCCCCTCAGGTGTGCTCCAGAGCCCTCACTCTTAGCCACAGGAGACACCTTCACCCTCTAGGCATTGAGCTCTTCTTCAGATTATCTTCTTCTCTATGGACACAGGCTCTGTGTGGTGGAGCAATTCAGCTTTCAGTTTCTTTTTGGTCATTTGTCAGTGTGATTGCATTAGTGCTTCTATGACCAGTCCAACTGAGATCATCAAGTATTTCTATTCACAAGATGCGCAGCATTTACAAACACAAAGTGGACCCTGAGTCTGACATGAGGCGGGACAATGGATCTAACAGGGAGACATCAAGAAGGTCAGAATGGCTAGTCCACAAAGTGTTGAGTGGTGTGAGAGTAAGACCAGAGGCCAGGATGGGGTCTGTGAGTGGGCAGTGTGAGAGTAAGACCAGAGGCCAGGATGGGGTCTGTGAGTGAGTCCAGGAGGACTCACAGTGGGAGCAAGGTGTTCAATGATCAATTAAAATGGTACCTAAGAAATTTCTAGGTCTTGCTCCCTGCTATGAGATGGAAAAAAAAGCATACATTTCACTCATCCTTAGGGGAAAACTAGCAGACTTTTAAGAATTAATAAACACCCAAAGCAGATCTTAGCCTTGACCATAAGAAGTTTGCAGAACTGAAAAAAAACTTTTTTAATTCAAAAATTCTAAAATTAAATTTAAAAAATTAATTTAAAAAATAAAGAGGTTTGCAGAACTATCAGTTAATTTTTGCTGATTTTCTTTCTCTACTAAAGAAATTAAATGGCATTAATTCTTCAGCAGTAATGTAAAATATACGATTATGTGAACAATTAAGAAATATGTAACCAAGAGGCTAGAGAGCACTACATGGCTGTGACATTTCTTAATGCACATATTCCATGGACTAATTCAGAAATGAATAGGAATCACATTACATTTGAAAAGCAGCATCCATTCCATTCCACCTGACTCCTTTGAGGTCACCAGGAGTTATGCAGACTGTAAATGTTCTCTAGTTCCTTGTTCCACTGGGAGATCTTTACTATGTCAGGAAGTAATCCCAGCCTGTGTTTTAAGGCTGAATGAAATAGATATGCTGTGAGGAAATGAATGACTTGTACCTTCCCATTCCTAGGGCTTCACGGACATTGTCCACAAAATGATTCAACTACAGAATATAGAAGGAGGCAGCATTTGTCAAGAGAGGGGCAGTGGGGGAGGTGTTTTTTGGTTTTTGTTTTTAAATAGTAAATCATTAGATTCACCAACTATTGAACCATGGAAGTTAAAGAAAAGTCATTCAAAAGGTGAGCCCCATTTCGCACTTCTGACCTTGGCACGAGATTCCTGAGGTTGTGCAGATAACATCAGGTACAGTTTTGTTATTACAAACTGGCAGAGCATTCTCTGGACAGTGAATTTGCCACAACTCTGTGAGCCTATGGGTTTGAAATAAAAGAAATAAAAAACTACAAGTCCACAAAGTCCCTAAGAGCCATAAGCCAGTCTTTGCCATGTGGTCTGTTTGCATTCAGAAAAAAGATTGTGCTGCCCTGGGCTCATGACATTTCATTGGAATTTGCATTATCCCTCCTAAGGGACTGCAAAGAGACTCTGTGCTACTTGGATAGAGAAATGTGAGAGGAAAATACTAAAGCACCTCCCCTACTGCAAAGAAGAAGGGAAAAGAAATGAGGTGGTTTTTGCCTGAACCTCTTCTGCTGCTCATCGATTCCCGAGGCACTGTGTTGGAAAGAACTGGCTGTGCTGAGAGCTTTCAGGGGAATTAGGAAGGCATGTTGGGGGGAGAAGGGCTGGGAATTAACCTACTTTGTGCCACGCACAGTTCTTTGTACTTGATGTATATTCTCCACCCGGTTCTCACAACCGTTCTTCAAGGGAGCTACTGGTGACAACCGTTCCAGAGGTGAGAGGGAGGGCGGCTGCATGCAGGGCAGCGGTGATGAGCTCACACAGGGACAGTCCTCACTGTCATCCGGTGCTAGGCATCATGCCAAGCGTTTGAGTTGGAATATCTGAATTATTCCTCGCCACCATCCTGTGAAGTGGATACTATTGTTGTTACTCCCATTTTACAGACGAGGAAACTGAGGTTGTGGAGTAAGTCTCCTCTTCAAGGTCATGCAGCTGGCTAGAGGTGGTGCTGGGATTTGAACCCGGGCAGTCGGTCTCCAGAGCCCCCTCTGCTAATCACTATGTTATAGGCCCCTCCATTCCTCTTTTTAGGTTGCTCACTTGCTATCCTGGTGACAAAGCTGCTTTCACCTTGAGGATCACACAATATGCAGACCTGGAAAAGCCCAGAGGACCCTTGGGAAGCTGTGATGAGGAAGTGACACCAGGTGAGACGAATGTTTCTTTCCCGGCATAGAAAGTGTGAGTCCGGGGGCGCCTGGGGGGCACGGTCGGTTAAGTGCCGGCCTTTGGCTCAGGTCATGATTCTAGGGTCCCGGAATCGAGCCCCACATCCATCTGGGGAAGAAGGACTAACTGGGGAAGCTCAGGGTCCGCCAGCCCGACAAGACCAGTCAGGGGTACAGGAGAGCTCTTGCCCCTTTGATGCCGAGCGCAGACCTGCCGATTGTCCCACGAGACCATTTGTTCCTGACCAGACTTAGTCTTTCAGGAAAGACTAGTATATACCAAGGACAGGGAAGTAAAGATTGTCTCCTCAAATCTGGCAATAGGAATACACTAGAAGACAAGGCGGGGGGCAGAGTTCCAGCTGATTCAGTAGACATTTGCATCCCTACTGTGGCTGAACACTCTTAGTAGGTCCACATTTAGCATCGCAACCTCCTCACAGATGCTATCATCAGATGGTTTTCACAGGGGCAGGAGTACGAAAGCCTCAGCTCTCGCTTTGGCTACGTGCATCTGTCTGTTTTTTTCTCAACCCTTGGTTTAGAAGCCCTTTGGGAAGAATGATTTTCCCTTCTGTACAAATCTTCACCATTCATTCTTACTCCAGTCGTGTCAGGTAGCTACTAAGGTGCGGTGTGCATTAGGGCCAGATAGGAGACACTGAGGATTCAAAGAAGACACCTGATAATTACTAGAGTTCAGATACAGTTGATACGTGAATACAGAATGGAGAAAGTAGCTATTACCAATGGATGACTTGCCAAAATAGACTCGTCTGGCTAGCAGCAGAAGAAAAATTTTTTAGGGAAAAAAAAACTGTACCCTTTTCTCTACCATTCTTAGAAAGATTGTCCTGAAGGGCAGACTCTTTATTTTAATGAAATTATGGGAAAAACAAAATAGCAAATAAGCTCCAGCAGTTTAAGGAAAAGGTGTGCTCAAACTCTTCTTAGAAAGTAAGCCTCTAAACTAAAGAGGTCCCTCTTCCTGCATGTCCATTCTCTTTGACCTTTGCATTTCTTCAGGCTCTCCTTGCTCGTGCCCATCACTCTACGGAAGTGAGGGGAGGGCTTTCCCTGTCTCTAGGATCTTCTCTCACCATTCACTTTTCACAAACTGAAGCCTGCGGAGTGCCCGTTCCAAATTCCAGACCTGATCATGTCCCCTTTCTTGTCCCCTCTAGCATCCTTCAGAGGCAGCCCACTCCCACCAGAACAGACTTCTCTCTTTGGTGAGGCCCAAGGCAGGCTTCTCACAGGTTAGAAAGGATGGCCAACAATCCTCTCACTCCTAGATTTCTTTTTTTTATTTTGTGGACTAGAAAGTTTAAAATTCAACAATAGAGGGTGATTTAGGAATGCTACCATCTATCATCACTTTGTTTCATAGAAGAAAGGACATTTCAATGCCCAAAGAATAGAGAAAGTAGATCTAAGAATAAACATCACTCTGCTACGTTCCCCCAGCGTGCGTACATAACCTACGCCTTCAGCAGAGCACTGACTGAGGCAACTGGCTTGTAATGCCGCTGTTTGAAATAGTTCATTTGGTGGCGGTGCTGTTGGTTTTCCCCAGGGAGTCCTGAAGGCCTAGAGTAGAGGCACCTGATATGCTTGAGCAGCCCAGCCCTTCCATACCTGGTCACTCTCCACATGATCCTGCTTGCACCTGGAAGAGGACGTCCCCTGGAGGGCAGGCAGACTCTCCAGGACTCCTGTGACCACCCCTACAGATGAGAAATAGCATCTGTGTGTGTGTGCATATGTATATGTATATTGCATGCACAGACACTTAGGCCCTCGATATATTCTGTGTTTGTCCACCGAGAGGGCCTGATGACAGTGACATGCCGGTTCAACGAACACATCTAGTGCCCAGATCTTGACATGTGAATACTAATTTCTACTTAAAGGAACCAGGAATTCTTGGAGAAATGCTTGGTGCCAGGGCTGGAGCAGAGAAAATCCAAGATGAGTATGGAACCATGAGCATCAAGAGCTGGGAAAATGTTCATATGCTTTAAGGTAAAAAGTCCCTTTTTAGGAAACTATCTAAATGAAACATCCGTAAGTGCTGAAAAAAACTGAGTCATAAATATGCTCATTACTTCATTGTTTATAATAAGGAAAATTGGAAGCAACCCAAATAACAAACAATAGGGCAAATGACCAAAGCCAGTTATGAATATTCACTAAACTGGATGTCATAGAGATGTTAAGTTCATGACGATGCTTATATTATAATGTTAAGTCATAAATGCCACATCTCAATCTAGTATGAGTATGAGTCCTAACTGGGGTCTGGCTCTTCACGGCAGCCTTCTAGAAGAGAAGCCCTTCTGCTCTATCTCATGTATCCCAGCATCTATCAGGGCCTTGAGGTGGAGTTGGCATTCTTGCTCCTTCAAGATCTTGACTCCTGCTCTCAAATACCATCTGTCCTTCAAGGTTTATACCATTCAGCCCTACATTTACCGCCCCATCCACAATCATCATTTTTAGTCATCCTCCAAAGCTGCCCTAATTCACTGAAGACTTTGGCACCAGTTTCCCCCTGTTCCTCTCATTCTTCTCGTAGGGATCTTCCTTGGCCACACGGACAGTACATCTAACAACTTGGCTGCTCAGTTGACTTGACATCCCTATGCCAACACTCTTCCCCTCTAATCTAATTTAGCAATCTGAAACCATGTCCTTGGACCTCATTATCATACTGCCCTGTTCCAGCTTTGAAATGTTAAACACAGGGCTCCTGGGTGGCTCCATCGGTTAAGCGGTTAAGCTTGATTTCAGCTCAGGTCATGATTGCAGGGTGGTGAGATTGAGCCCTGAGTCGGCCTCTGTGTGGAACGTGGAGCTTCTGTTCCTCTCCCCACCAGCCATAATTGCTCTCTCTCTCAAAAAAAAAAAAAAAGTGAAACTCCCAGACCCCACCGTAAATCTATTCTTCCACTTTTTTCTTAGCAACCTCAACGTTCCGGTTGCTCTGTTCTAATGCATCCACTCTGTTTTCCCAGATGATTGGATAGCCATTAATTAGCAACCTCCTTATGACTTAGGTTAAGCGGAAGTTTTAAAATAGCAACTTAGAGGAGGGGAGCTTAGTTGTTGGCATAGAAGGAGACCCCTAGGCTCACCTTATCCCTGGAACACAGCTAGATAACTATCAAATCATTCTGAATACCCAAGAAATGGACCTGAGGACCGACAGAACAAACTCCACAATAGAGGGAGAGAAGAGGCCACATCACAGAAAGTAGGAGGTGCAGAGATGTGGTTTGGGGGAGAAACAGATGGTGGGTGCCATGGAGGGGAGGGAGCCCTGGTTGCAGAGAAAGGTGAGAGAGAGTGAAGCACACAGGGGATCACACAAGGAAAATACTTCCCTAAAGCCAGTGGCTGGGAAAACAAGAGGGGCTGATTTTCCTGAGACTTTGCAATCAGCAGGGCTTGAAGACTGGAGTTAGAAAGGTCAGTGGACTTGGCTGGGATAGAGCCCTGAGGGTGCTGCCCAATCCTGGAGTGAAGGCAGGCAAGCAACCCTGGGGCAGACGGCACGATCTGAGGATCACCTAAGGTGCACGGGGGGAGACTGTTCACTCTTGTTGGAGCACATTTGTGAGAGATGGTGTTGGCAGAGTCACGTCTCCTGGGACAAAAAGCCAACAGGCACCATTTTCCTCTGCCACCCCTCAGCATAGAAGTGGAGCCACCTGAGGTAAATAGCACAGCACTCACACCGGCTGCCTAAGCTCCTTACACCAAGTGCCACTCCCCTGTGCTCTGCTGGGACTGTTTTTCTCCAGCAGGCGTGTCTCAGTCCCAGGGCAGCAGGCCCCTTCCCCAGAAGACCAGGAGAAACCCCTGTACACACCTCATTTACTGAACAGAGAGTTCTGCAAGGCTTCAGTTCTAGTGAAAGTAGCCTCAGGTCTCATTTAACAAGCAGACCAGAGCACACCTGGTTAAAACTCCCCACACTTTGACCAAGGTCCAAACACTGCCCACAGCAGGCAAGGAGACCCTCGGCAGATGCCTGGCCTGAAGGATAGAGCAGCCAAAACACAGCAGGAGAGTGTGCGCGGCACACACCGGAGACACTCTTGGAAGTGCCAGGCCTTGGACACTATATGACCTCTTCTTCATAAAGCCATTACTGTCAGGACCAGAAAGCATAGCAGGCTTTTCTAGAAGTCAGAGACTTCAAAAAAATGCCAAGATGGAGGAATTTATCCCAAATGAAAGAATTTATCCCAAATGAAAGAACAAGATAAGGTCATGGCCAGAGATCGAATCAAAACCCAATATAAGTAATATGACTGATGGAGAATTTAGAGCCACAATCATAAGGATACTCTCTGGGCTTAGGAAAAGAATGGAAGAATTCAGGGAGGCCCTTACCACAGAGATAAAAGAGTTAAAAAACAATCAGTCAGAAATGAAAAATGCAGGGGTGCCTGGGTGGGTCAGTCATTAAGCATCTGCCTTCGGCTCAGGTCATGATCCCAGGGTCCTGGGATCGAGCCCCGCATTGGGCTCTCTGCTCTGCGGGAAGCCTGCTTCTCCCTCTCCCACTCCCCCTGCTTGTGTTCCCTCTCTCGCTGTGTCTCTCTCTCTGTCAAATAAATAAATTAATTAATTAAAAAAAAAAAAAGAAATGAAAAATGCAATAACAAAGATTCGAAACAGACCTGATGCAATGAATACAAGGATGGAAGAAGCAGGGAAACAAATTAGTGACCTAGAAGACAAACCAATAGAAAATAATGAAGCTGAACAAAAGGATGAAGAGTTATGCAAGATGAGAATAGACTTAGGGAACTCCATGACTCCATCAAAGGTAATAACATTTGTATCATAGGAGTCTCAGAAGAAGAAGAGGGGGGCATAAAATTTATTTGAGGAAATAATAGCTAAAAATTGCCCAAATCTGGGGAAGGAAACAGACATCCAGACCCAGGAGGCACAAAGAACCCCCATCAAAATTGACAAAAGCAGGCCAACATCAAGACATATTGTAATTAAATTTGCAAAATATAGCGATAAAGAAAAAAAAAATCCTAAAAACAGCAAGACAAAAGAAGTCCCTAACTTATAAGGGAAAACCCCTAAGGCTGGCTACAGATCTCTCAACAGAAACTCTGCAAGCCAGAAGAGAGTGGCATGATATAGTCAACAAGCTGAATGGGAAAAATCTACAGCCAAAAATATTCTATCCAGCAAGGTTATTATTCAGAATAGAGAGATAGTTTCCCAGACAAACAAAAACTAAAGGCGCTCATGACCACTAAACCAACCCTGCAGAAAATATTAAAGGGACTCTTTTTTTTTAACCTAGGAAATATTTATTGTACAAAATTTACATTTGTTATATATAGTGAAAACATAGTAAAACAACCTTTTGTTAATCCATTTTCTTTGAGGTTTTCTGTCAAAAGTAAAGATTTATTTCCTAATATATTCTCAGATAATATAACTTTTTATATAGTTGTTAAACAGTTGTATTGGTAATAAGCATTTGGGACATAGGTATAAAACTGCAAACAGATCAAAAAAGCACAGGGGGAAGACCACTGCCAAAGGGTAATCTCCATGAACCTGGCATTTTTCACTGCAAGGCAGATGCTGTGGGGTCATCACACTGTATACATGGTTTTATTATCTGAAGCCATTCATTAAGATACTTGAGTATTTTAATGAATCTTAATCTTAATCCCATTTACAACTGCACCAAAAACCATAAGATACTTAGAAATAAACTTAACCAAGAGATAAAAGACCTATACTCTGAAAACTAATAAACATTGATGAAAGAAATTGAAGATGACAAGAAGAAATGGAAAAACATTCCATGCTCATGGATTAGAAGAATAAATATTGTTAGAATATCTATACTACCCAAAGCAATCTACACATTCAATGCAATCCCTATCAAAATACCAACAGCATTTTTCACAGAGCTAGAACAAACAATCCTAAAATTTGTATAGAACTACAAAAGACCTGGAAAAGACAAAGTAACGTTGAAAAAGAAAAGCAAAGATGAAGGCATCACAAGCTTCAAGCTATATTACAAAGCTGTAGTGATCAAGACAGTATGGTACTGGCACAAAAACAGACACATAGATCAATGGAACAGAATAGGAAACCCAGAAATGAGCCCATAACTATATGGTCAATTAATCTTTGACAAAGCAGGAAAGACTATCTAATGGAAAAAAGACAGTCTCTTCAATCAAGCGGTGTTGGGAAAACTGGACAGCAAAAGAGTGAAACTGCACCACTTTCTTACACCATACACAAAAATAGATTCAAAATGTATTAAAGACCAAATGTAAGACAGAAGACCATCAAAATCCTAGAGGAGAACACAGGCAGTAACCTCTTTGACCTTGGCCATAGCAACCTTTTACTGGATATGTCTCCTGAGGCAAGGAAAACAAAAGCAAAAATTAACTATTGAGACTTCATCAAAATAAAAAGCTTCTGCAAGGAAAAGGAAACAATCAACAAAACTAAAAGGCAACCTATGGATTAGAAGAAGATATTTGCAAATGACCTATTGGATAAGGGATTAGTATCTAAAATCTATAAAGAACTTATCAAACTCAGCACCCAAAAAACAAATAATCCAGTTAAGAAATGGGCAGAAGAGATGAATAGACATTTTTCCAAAGAAGACATACAAATAGCTAACAGACACAAGATGCTCAACATCACTCATCAGCAGGGAAAAGATGAGTTTCAAAACACTTTTCTTAAGGAATTATATAGTTAAGATAGCTCATGAACCAGAACTTGAAGGGCAATTGGATTGAATCTAGGTATCTCTGATTAGTTTTTAACAGATGCTTTCTTGCAGTTATTCAAAAGAACATACAATATAGTAATGCTTTGAAAACAAAAAACTTCTGTTATCATTTTGCTATCAACAATATTAGTGGTTCTTTAAAATCTGATGACTAATTAATTCACATTATTTCATGAAAATATATTTCCTACTTTTCAAAGAAAATCTTATAATGGTTAATTTTTAAAAACCATCATAGTATCACAGATAAAATAGATGTCAGATTGAGTCACAAAACTTTTGGAAATTCATCCCCAGCATTCTGACCTCCATTTGGCAGTGACATCATAATGTCCTAGCTAGTTACAGGATTGGCTGGGCAACAGAAAGGAAACTCTGAGGAGGAGCAGGAGATTACTGGATAAATCAACCATTTTCTCTATGAATTTTATATTGTTTATTTTTGTATCTGGGGTTTTTTCCTTACAGTACCCCAATACAACTTCCTTTCATGGTGGTGGTGAGTAAGCATTTAAAGGTTTTACAGAAAGAGCAGATAAGAAAGATGACCCATTATCCTAGAAAACTGGTATGTGACAGTTTTCTATAGGATGATACAAAGTTTATTATTGGAAATATGGCATAATTTACATTTTAAATCTCTGCCTCAAATCCTTTGTAGAAAAATGCAATTGAAAAAAAAAGAAAGTGGTAAAAGAACTCAACATATTTCTTATCATGAATTTTGCAGATGATATGTGGCTGCCTGACTCTCCAAAAGAATATAAACAGGAACCGGAAATTAAGGAGAATACTCCTACTAATGAGAAAAATGGCAATTATTTTAAAGATATAAAACAATGTAAGTCTTTAAAGTTCATAGTAGCACATATACAAAAGCTGGTTATACTGGCTTGATTTAACATTTAAAAAACTCTATAATTTTATTTCCTACTTCTTAAATTCTCATGTATCTTATAAATGTTTCAGTGTGTTAAATGAAATTTTTATTTTCTACAGCTTTTTTTCATGAGATGCTATGAAGTTTAACAAGGTTCTTTTGGTAATTTCCTATAAATAACAGAGTTCACCATGGCATTATGGTGATTTGCAATTGATCTAATTCTATGGTGAGTTAACCAAAATTTATTTGGAGGTGGGTATCAGTTTCCTAGGGCTGCTGAAACAAGTACCACAAATTTAGTGGCTCAAAGCAACAGAAATTTATTCTCTCACAGTTCTGGAAATCAGAAATCCAAAAATCAAAGTTTTGATCATGCCATGCTCTCTACAAGGCCTCTAGGGAGGATCATTCCTTGCTTCCTCCAGCTTCTTGTAGCCCCAGGCATTCCTTGGCTTGTAGCAGGGAATTCTAGTCTCTGTCTCCATCCTCACATGGCATTCCTGCTGTGCCTCTGTGTCCATTTCCCTCTTCTTATAAGGACACCATTCATATCAGATTAGGAGCCCACCATACTCCAGTGTGACTCCATCTTGACTAATTATATCTTCAATGACCCTATTTCGAAACTAGGGTACATTCTGAGATTCTGGGGGTTAGGACTTAAACATGTCTTTTCTTGGGGGCAGGGCACAAAATTCAACCCATAACAAGATGACTTTAAGATGTTTGAAAGGTCTATCAAACTTCAGTTTATTCATCATTACTCATATGGTCTTTCTTTCCGTGTCCTTATAAGGTCCACCACTCAAGAAACTCTTGTTAAAATAAAAGCAAATTAAGATTAAATCTAGTTATCTTGGGATCCTTATTAACATTCATCAAAGGAAAAACAGGAATACAATCAAGATATATACATATATATACACTCAAGTACTTTGATAATAATAATGCATAAGTTGTATTTCTCTTTTCTCTTTGGTGAATCAATGTCCTTCCTTTGTAGGTGAAAAAAACACCTGATTCTTAGGTCAATTGCCAGATTTCATACTACCAAAGCCAGAGTCAGGAGTGTTATCTAATCTATCACCACCAGGCTTCTGCCTATGGTGTGCAAATGGTGCAATCATTTCCTTTTCAGGGTGTACCTCTGTTTTAAAATATCCAGAGGGTAAATAAACCAAGAGCCTGATGATTACTTTGATTAAAGAAAAAAATCTTTCTTACACACACAATATATACAAAACAAATGGGATCTTCCTAAGAAATTGTGTTATGACTTACTTTTCTCATTTAACAACTCTGGAGCTCTTTTCACATCTGCCTCATTATTTTTAGTGGATACCTAGTATTCCATAAATCATGTCCCATAATTTATCCACTGTTTTTTGAAGAATTAGATTATGTGCAGGTTTTCCCTTTTACATTCTTCTCATATACAGTTGGGTGTATCTCTCTTTGGATAGATATCAGGTAATGGGCATTGCTTAATAAAGAGTAAATCTTCAAAAATATTGATACCAGCAAATTGCCCTCCAAAAAGGATCTACCGATTTACATCCTCTAAGAATGCCCCACAATCTCACCTACAATGAATATTGTTGATCATATTTTGTGAATATAAGTGAGAAATTTCCATTACTGTTTTCATTTGCATTCTGATTACTTATGAAGGTGAGTATTTTTCTCTATGTTTAATGGGTATTTTTATTTCTACTTCTGTGATTTGCCTATTCATATCCATTCAAATCAGATGAGGAAAAATTTAAAGGAACAAGAAGTGACTTAGTTGCTGAAAACATTTGATCTTGTATTTCTAGATGTGTTCACAACGCAAAATCCAAATGGCAGCCAGTCTGAAATATCTGTGAGAGCAACAACTGATTTGCAATTTGCTCTAAGAAACTGTAAGTACTGAAAGTACTGAAAGTAACCATTGCGAATATGAAAAGCCCTTAAAGCAAGATTTCCAAACAGCAATAGAAAGTATCACGTAGGAAAAACGTCTTAGTGGAGCTAGGGTCAGGGAATCTTAGTTCCTAAATAAGGAGACTCCATGTCCCTTGCACTAATAAAGTCAGAAGTCAAGGAGGTTCTTACATACCTTAGCCTCATATTTTTGGGTTTCATGGAAAGAAAAATAATGACTAGATTTAGGGTTTTAGAAAATTGTATGTCTTTCTTAAACCCACATTTTTATTCCTTTCTACTTATACTTTCAACTTCAAATGTTCTTATTTCCTTTTTGCATCTTTCTACCAAGTGTAATTAATTTGATAGGTAAAACTGTTGCCATCATGTGACTTCGGAGGCCATTAAAAGTCTCCGAAGGACATATCCATATCTTTCACCACGAAGTATCAACAGCTCATATCTATGAAACACAAGAGCATAGAACAGAAGACAAGGAAAAGAGGTTAAAATTAAATAGGGAAGAGAGAATGTTTCTGGCTTTAGCAGCTTCAATATTGGGGAAAGCCAGACTCAGTAATACCTAATTATTAATAAAGTTATTTGACAATAATGGAATATTTTGAGTAATTCTAAACCTTGGGACATAAGTGAGGGACATTTCAAGGGCATATGTTAATTAAACAAATCACTCATGGGAATTTTGCTTGTACACAGCAAATATCATCTTGAGTTGTTTGGGACAAGAAACAGAGAGCCAGGTCTTCAACAGACTGGGTAGCTCAAATTCCCTTAGGAGATGGATTATTGAGGACCATAGGACCAATGGAAGAAATTCTAAAACCCTAATTTCTATTCCCACAATTCAGGTCCTCAAAGTATTGTCAAAGAAAGTTGGATTGGGATAAGAAATTGTTGCCCTTTTAAATGCAGGCTCTGACAGAAGGAGATATACTAACATGGTAGGGACGTTCTAGAGGAGCAAGCCCCTCAAGGAGATGGAATTCTCCAGAATAATTTTGACTAACAATTCTTTTAGTCCCCAGAACTGTGAGGGGAAAATCCACACACTTTTCTCCAAGTATGAGGGATACATAGCAGAGTTGAATGATTACTTACCAATTTTGTTGGAGTCCTGCCTGAATCATGTCAACTCTGGTAACAGACTCTTTTCCATAGCTTTCTTGCCAACAAGGCACCTGTCATGGTGCTGTTGGTAGGCTCAGTCTGAATTCATTCTGCCTCTCTGTAGAACTTCTTCTATGGAGAGATTGCCTGTACTTCGTGTGGAACTTCATTGACTCCCGTATTAAACAAAATTAACTGAAATGGCCACCAAGGGGGGGTGGGTGGTGTGTGTGGAAAATGTCCCCCAGTCACATTCCAAATACACTCTTACTGACGTTCCTCCAGAAGATGGACACATTATAGACTGAGATATATACTAAATCAGGCCTGAAAACCCTTGATTTGTAGCCCCAAATCGTTGTACCCAAAACTCTGTTTTGAGTAGTTAACATGCAAATGTTTCTGATTTACAAGGATACTGATGTGCCTTCCTCTTCTGTGTTCTAACCCTGACTGGCAACCAAGCTATCCGGGGCTGATAGGATCACTTCAAGTCCTGTTCAGGGAAACATCTGAAGCCAATGTTCTCATCCAATACATCTCTTTTACCTCTAAAGGAAGCTTATAACCACCACCACAACCACCCCCAACCCCCCTGTCCCAGCTTTTCCTCTCTCTTACAAATTATAGGTGTATTAATCCCCTCTCAGGCAACCCGTTATCCCAAAACTTCATTCTTCAATGCCTTCTTCTTTCCCCTCCTTTATGATATCTCAGGAAAATGTCAACATCTTTCTCTTTTTTTCTTTTTCTTTGTTCCATTTTTTAGCTTAAAAAAATGCCTAATCACAGATGCTGTCAATATTTGTATATTCTGATAATCTGTTATCCCTTTTTGCAGATAAACTCGTCAATGAAACAACTATATCACATACTGGAAAAAGCAATAGTGAAGAAAATCCTACAGAACCCTATGGGAAAAAAAATCAAAGTATTAAAAATTTCTAAACTGTAGTCATACTTGCAGCATATCATTATATGATTTAATTTATGTTTCACTACTCTGGGTGTTTCATAAAGTAATAGCATGCTTAAAGAATTTATACAGCTACCATTTGAAGTCACTCTAAAATCTTTTAAACAGTGAAAATCTGAGTCAATTTTTAGATTTACCTGACGGGATAGGATGTGAGCTCTTTTTAAAATAAAATTTATTTTAATAAAATGTATTACATTTATACTTACATGAGATATATAAGCATATTTTAATACATTTTAATATTATTTTTAAATAATAATGTAAAAATTTCTATCTGCTTGAGGAATAAATTTATCTCTAATTAGAGTCAATTTTTGGTGTTTCCTAAAATTATTGGAGCGGGGGTTGGTAGTGACAGGTTTCAAAATCAAAATCATCATTTTACTTTCCTGCAAAGAATATTGTTCCTTATAAAGTATTTGTATAACCATAACAACCCAGGATGGCTCTCCTCTAAGGCCTTGAATGAGTGGTCTAATTGAAGACAATGGACCTGTCATTACATGAAGCATCCAAGTATGTTTCTCATATGGTTACTGTGAATTAGTTTGCATCTTTAACACTACTAAAACAAATAAAAATCTTAGTCACTTTTTTTGATATATTTAAAAATAGAAATCTCATCATCCTGGTGGTGTTCCTTTCTAAAATATCTTCAGTAATTTACTACTAGGCTTGGGTCATGTTCTAATTTCTTTTTTTAAATTTATTTACGTATTTTTTTTTTTAATGTTCCAATTTCTTAACCAGGCATTTAAATATGAAATAATCTGACCATTGAGAAATGTTCAAGTTTCATTTCTGGTCACATTCCCCATCCATTATCTTCACTCCAGTCTACCTGAGGTTCTCAGAACTCACCAAATCTGCTCATGACTCAGTGGAATGATCTCACTCTTGCCTTGTTTGCCTGGCAAGCAATTTCTAGTCCTCTAAGCCTATACTGGAGCATCATCTCCCTTTCGAAGGGTTTCTGGCCTTTGCAACTAGAGTTAGGGCTTTCTGTGCATACCACTTGTGCGTTTCTATTGCCCCTGCCCCCCACCCCCTGCCCCGTTATCCTGCATCATAATTAACAGTGATTCTCATCTGCCTCCCAAACTGAGAGTGTGTTCCGTCACCATAAGGCCTGTGTCTTCTTCATTTCTGAACTTTAATGCCAACCACAGCATCTGGCACATGGTAGAAGCTCAAGGTATAACTGTTACATGACTAAACTAACAAGTGAATAAATGCTCTATCACAAATTTACTAAAGTGAACTTACCTTACTTAGTTATCCTGTTCTATTTTGTTTTTTAAACAGAACCAACCAAGCGTCCAAATGAGCCTGCATTTTGGACAATGTTAGCTAAAGGTAAACTCATAGTAGTTAGGTAGCTGGGAAAATGTTTTGGTTTTCTAATTTCTTATGTAAGAAAGCCAGGATCAGTGTAAATACTTCTAATATTAAGAATTAATAAATCAACATTCTGCTGCCATTATCACGTGTAATAGCAAATGCAAAACAAATCCACAAAACTGATCGTGTTGCACATTTTCTTGTTCTCTCCCCCAAAAGTTTATTCTCCTATAAATGTTGCAATCTTGTCATTCAGTTTATTTATGATTAAAAATTTTAAATAAGGCTCTTGCTCAATGTAGTCCCTTTTTGTGTTTGGGGCAGAATGCATGTAAGCACATGGAGATATGTGAACAAATGCAAAGTATATATCAAAATATATGCATGTATAAAGTAATGCATATATCGTAAACATATAAGCATACATGTGTAGATGTAATGTGCATGTCTTATATATGCACATATAAATGTATATGTAGATGCACACATGTATAAATGGAATTCATGTAGCACACACATATATGCACGCTTTGTAAACACAAAATATATACCATTTTCAGTTGATTCCCATTATTTGCAGGTTTTGTATTTGTGAATTTACCTACATCTAAAATATATTTGTAACCTCCCAAATCACTTTCACGGTCATTTGCAGACATGCACAGAGCAGCAAAAAATTTTAATTGCCTGACACTCATGTTCCAGCGGAGGTAGAATAAGGCAACACTCTGCCTTTCTTCTGCAGCTCTTAGACTGTAATTAAGTGTCCTTTTTGTTGTCTATTTAGTGCTACGTGTTTTGCATTTTTGTGCTTTCAGTCAGTGATTTTGCTAATTAAAATGGCCCCCGAGTGTAGTATTAAGGTGCTGGTTAGTGTTCCTGAGCACAAGAAGGCGGTGATATACCTTATGGAGAAAATATGTGTCAGATAAACTTTGTTTAGGCTTGAGCTATAACGCCATTAATCATGAATTCAATGTTAATGAATCAGCAATATACATTAAATAAAGTATCTTTAAACAGAAACACACATCAAGCAAGTTATGTATTGATTGGTTGATGAAAACATTGTGACCAGAGGTTCTCAAGAACCTAAGCTTGCATTTCCCCCAGGAGCAACAATTCAGTATTCACGAAGTCAGTGTTCCCGTGACTTTACGGAGCATAACTGTCATGAATAATGAGAATAAACTCTCTATATTAAACACACACACACACAGTAATTTTCGTGAGTGAATTTTGTTTACCATAACACCAATTTATTGTCTTAACAGCCTTAAATGCAACACCAACAGTTGAGGAGATTGAAGAAAAAGATCAATTATTTCGCCCAATTCCAAGTAAGAACAAAATACTTCAATTAAATAGATGCATAAGTGCCGGCACACATTTCAGTGTGTGACTTCACAGCGTGACGACCCTGTTTTCCCTAGTAACGTGGAATGTACGTAAAAGGGTAGCGTGGTGGCTAACGTCATTTCAGAGAGGACATTGGCTGTTTTAAAAAGCGATTGTCCCTAAGCATTATTCTCCAGTTGCCACATATGCAGAGGGATGTTTTCATTTTCTGGTTTTGTGATTTCTATTCCTAAAACAGATAAACCAAACAGAGGAGTAGGCAAGTGAATCATATCTATAACGCGGTGTTTTTAATTGGTGGACTCTATTTTCAGAGCAGTTTTAGGCTTACAGAAAAAAATGAGCAGAAAGTACAGAGAGTTCTCCTATATCTCCCCAACTCAGTTTCTCCTATCATTCTTATCTTGTGTTGGTCTGGTACGGGTTTTACAATGTAGGAGCCAGTATCCGTATGTTAGTATTAACTAAAGTCCATAGTTTACATTAGGGTCCACTCCTTGTGTTGCACAGGTCTGTGCATTTTGACAAATGCATAATGTCATGTGTCCACCATCACAATCATATAGACTAATTTCACTGCCCTAAAAATCCCCTGTGCTCCGCCTATCCACCCCTCTGTCCCTAATCCCTGGCAACCACTGATCTTTCCACCATCACCATAGTTTCGTCTTTTCCAGAATATTATATAGTTGGAAACGTAAAGTATGTAGACTTTCACCCTGGCTTCTTTTGCTCAGTAATATGCATTTAAGATTCCTCCATGTATTTTCATGGCTTGATGGCTCATTTCTTTTTATCACTGAATAACATTTCCTTGTGTGGATATACCACTTTATCCATTCACCTACTGAAGGACATCTTGATTACTTCCAATTTTTGGCAATAATGAATAAAGCTGCTATAAATATTCACGTGTAGGTCTTTGTATGGACATAAGTTTTCAACTCTTCTGGGTAAATATCAAGAATTGTGATTGCTGGATTGTGTGGTAAAACTATATTTAGCTTTGTAAGAAATTACCAAACTGACTTCCAAAGTGGCTATACCATTTTGTATTCCCACCAGCAATGAATGAGAGAATTCCTGCTGCTGAATGCAGGTTTTTTTGTAATTTTCATTCATGAATTATATTTATATGAGTAAAAGAACTCCTGATTTCAATAGAAAATTTCACAAGGCAATATATTAACTTCCCCCAAGCCTCTGTCCTACAAATAAACTATTGGGGAAAAAAATAGCATCTGGTGATACATCTAAGGACTGACATCTCTATTCTGCATTGGATTATTTGACAAATACAGCCATTTGCCTTGCAGGGTTTTAAGAAAATCGAGTCAGTCTTTGTTTAGAAAAGTTATATATGGGGATGACTAATGCTGTGTTACTTTAGAAATATTTTGTCTTTCCAAGTAATTAAATTGAACATGATTAATTTTTTATCATGTATGGAGCACATATTACATGCCAGGTCCTTTATATACATTATTATGTCAGTCCTCACAGCAACTCCATGAAGTTGGGATTATCTCCATTTTACAGATGAGGGAACTGAGGCTTAGAAAACCTGCCCAGGCTTGTAACTAGCTTTCTCACTATTTCTAGTGGTGGGGAATTCCAAACCCTTCTCTAGTTTTGACCATCACCTTGAGAAACAAAATGTACTATAAGCACATCTCTTTACAAAAATCCTTTTAAGGAGTAGCAGAGCAATTCAGGAGCACAGACCCTCTTAACATAATTTGTTTGATTATTCCCCAAAGAATCTGCCTCAAAGTCAAGATAATAGTCACTGATAGCTGTATACATTTCACTCTTTGTGGCCTAAGAGCGCACTTTGACAATTACGGAATCAGGGAATACACACATGAGCTCGCCACTGCTTATGACCAAAACACCATGACCTAGAAAATAATGAAAACCTTTGGAACTTTTGGGTGGGAGCAAGTTGGGGGAAGAGAGAAATATGAACATGGTCATTTCAAGTCACCATTAAGTAAATGTCTATTAAGTCAGACAGAAATTCAGGAAAATGTAAAATGTGGCAGTAAAGATGTATTTTCATTAATAGATTTAGTAAAAAGACCTTAGACATCTCTGGATCTGGACATGATTTTTATTATCTAACTTTAGAAAGAAGTAGATTTTCATTTCTTTTTTAACATCAAATACACTAGGGTGATCTCAGTAACAAAATGACAGATGCAGTTCTTAAACTTCATGGAGAAAGCATCTGGTACACCATCCTTTTAGCATCAGAGAAAACTCAATGCAGGTCCCAACAGTAAAAGGGTATCTTTCTCTTCTGAAAGACGAGGCCCTGGTGTGTAAGTTCGTCACATTTTTAATAGTCATCTCTTCAGAGTCTTGAAATGGCCTTTATTAGTCAGGGAGAAAGATTGCTGTAGACACATTTGAGCATCTGGTAACCTGGTTTTGAAACCAGATTTTGCCACTTCCTCACTATGTGCCATGGGCAAATTTATAAACTTCTGTGATCCTGTGAAATGGAGCTAAGAACAGCTCCTCCAGGACTATTGTGGTAGTTCAACAAAACAAGCAAAGAGTACTTAGCCCTAGGGAGTAGCCTATAGTCTTCCTTGCATCGCATGAGACAAATGAGGGTGCACAGTGAATACCCTGGATGGTGAAGGCTTCTCTTCAGTTGCTTTGCTCTCTTTACTCATCCAGGAAAACATGCTGGAAACAGTTACTCTTTTCCATTGCATTTTCTTTCTTTCCTCTCAGACTCTGATTTGAATGCTACAAATGAAGACACCCTGACCAAGCTACAGGAAATCAAGTTAAAATTAATGCTGGGCATCTCGTTGATGACCCTCTTCCTTTTTGTTATCCTCTTGGCAGTCTGCAGTGCCATGCTGTACAGAGTGAAGACAATTAAGTAAGTCCGCAAACCTCTGGAGTCTTTGGAAAATGCATGATGTGAAGCTCTCCCCCTCCTCTCTTTGGTACATTGTTTAGGAAATGTGGCTCCCAAATTTATAAGATCTTGCGTTAGGCTCCATTTCTCCTATTCAGAAAGGAGCATGGGGCTGTCTCGCAGGGAGAACTTTTCCCCAGTATATTAAATAGTCATCTAGAGATAAAAATAACACTCGTCGATTGGAAAGGATATAGAGAATCTAGATATGCATTCTTTTTTGCTAGCCTTGGATCAAAAGGGCTATGAACTCTATTCTAAACAGCACATCTGCTTAGGGTCTAACATTTTTCATTTATTTATATGGTGTTGTACCAAGTAATTGGACAGAATTAATATGTTATTTTAATTTTTGTGATGCTTTTCTAAATTGAGTTGAGCTGCGAATGTATGTAATTAAAAACAATTCTTGATACATGTTTTCTTTTTCAGTTATAAAAGTAGACATCAGACTGAATACACCGTTAACCCAGAGCTGGCAACTTTGTCTTATTTTCATCCATCAGAAGGTGTATCAGACACATCATTTTCTAAGAGTGCTGAGAGCAGCACGTTTTGGGGCACCACTTCTTCAGAAGTGAGAAGAACAGAGACACAGTCAAAATCTAGAACGACGGACATTGTTTCCACAGCCTCAGATGATACAGGCGGGAATGAGGAGTCAGATTTAATTCAGAGTGAGGAACCAAGCGAAGAAACACCCACTGATGAATAGACGACTTTAAGTTTTTGTCAGAAAAGAAGTTTCTTTGTGACTCCATTAAGGTCATGATTTGGAAACTCTGCTGAGAAACTTAAATTTTCTGGTGCCTGAAAAGGAGGACATATTCAATAAAATTATCTCAGCCATAAAAATTATATAATGGAAAAAAATACAAGAAAATAATTTAAGGTGTGGAAAACTCATCCAGTAAAAATAATTCTGGACAGTGACTTATGAAAATTATTCACTTTAGGCCGGTTAACATTAAAATGAGGACATTTAGATATCTATCTTATGGGGGGGCATTTTGGGGACTTTCAGGGTAATCACCACTACCTACACCCCTCCCCCCTCACCAAAGCAAAAAGAATACACTTATTTGTGTTTTACTGGCAAAATAGTTATGCCCTATGAAGATATGAAACTAAATTAGTACTAGAGACTCCTAGCATTCTTTTTTTAAATTTTTACCACTTTTTAAATTTGTATTTTACCTATATTCGATTAATTAACATATAGTGTATCATTAGTTTCAGAGGTAGAGTTCAGTGATTCATCAGTTGCACATAATACCCAGGGCTCATTACATCACGTGCCCTCCTTAATGCCCATCACCCACTTCCCCATCCCCCCACCCACCATCCCTTCAGCAACCCTGTTTGTTTCCTATAGTTAAGTCTCTTATGGTTTGTCTCCCTCTCTGATTTCGTCTTATTTTATTTTTCTGTCCCTTCCCTTATGATCCTATATTTTGTTTTTTTAATTCCACATATGAATGAAATCATATAATGTCTTTGTCTGATTGATGTATTTCACTTAGCATAATACCCTTGAGAGTGATAAGATTTTTTTTTTTTGGTGGCTGAGTAATATATATATATATTATATATATATATATAATATATATATATATCTTCTTTATTCATCTGTTGATGGACATCTGGGCTCTTGCCATCGTTTGGCTATTGTGGACATTACTGCTATAAACATTGGGGTGCAGGTGCCCTTTCGGATAACTACAAGACTCCTAGCATTCTTGTTTAAAAGTCATCGAGTTATCAGTCACTTATGAGGCCATCCATCCCAGGAGTATTTCAGTTTCAAAGAAGACCAATGGAATATGGATATTGTTTCCCTTTGAGGAATTAGTTTCATCTGGAAGGATTTTGGGAATATGCGTCAGATCTTTTGTGGATATGTGTGGAGCTGGGGGTGGGGGTGAGAGAACATAGGTTTTATCGCCTTCGTAAATTCTCACCTACTTTAAATGCTAGGCGGTTTGGTACATTACATCTCACTGAAAGGCACATTTCTTTCACAGATCAAGAAATGAAAAATCAGGTAAATCAGATACCCTGCCTAAGATCACCTGCTGGAGAGGGGCAAAGCTAAGATGTGCTTCCAAAGCGAGGTTCTCTCTGTGATCCACGAAGGTTACTAGTCAAATAAAACAAAAGTCAAAGGAGGTTGTCAGGAGCAAGGTAAGCCTCACATACATAGGGCAGGAGGTTCCTTGAGGGTCCTTTTAGCTCTTGGGAAATTGCTTTCCCTACTTCTAGCTTAGGTCTCTATAAACCTTCCCCACGGAGGACAGACGGACTCTTTACACTCACCTGCCAGGTCCCCTACCAACCATTCTCAGAGTCATTTGCTCAGTCCCTGATTTCCGCCCTGACTCCAGCCCGTCTCACCATTGGTTGCGAAAGCTCAGAAGCTCCGCCTTTGAGTAGCTATGGACTATATAAGACTGACCCTTGAGGGAAAAGAAGTGGCCCGGCAGCGCACCTCAGATCTAGCTGGTAGTGGGCAGAGTTCCTGAGCCAGTGGGGGTGACCTTGAGCAGTGGCCCATGCTACCCTCTGCGGGTTACTTTTGCCATTTTCCGTGCCCTTTTGACAGCGCCGGGGGTCTGTGCCAGCGTTTGTTTTGCCAGTTCAGCCACCAGGACATGCGGTGGGAACGGAGTGAGGCAGGTGGTTGCAGCTGCTTGGGAGTACTCAAGGTGCGGAGGAGCCATGTTGAATCCACGGGTGAGAAAGAGCTCGTGGAAAGAACGTCAGGTGGGCTTGAGGAGGGGTTGACTACCAACCATTCCCACCTGTTTTCTCCACCCACCCTTGAGAGGTGCCGAGAATTTCCTTGATCAGAAATAGGTGTAAGTCACGTTTCAATCACCGAACTCCAGTACTTAAAAAAGTATTATAGAGTGAGAAAGTTAATCACTATAGCATTACTATGGCTTTACTGGCCCAAAGAGATGTTAACCATATTTTTAGAAATTGACTTCTCATCAGTGGAGATAGCTTGCAGATACCATTGCAGATACCATGTAACGTGCAGTCAAGTTATGGTGGGGGGTGGTTGGGCATGAAAAATAGCAGGTAGTCCTTACTGGTATCCACCTTCTTCTCCCCACTTCCTAGTCTAGAAGCTAGAAGAGGGTCACACAGCCCAGGCTGGTGGGGGTAGGGGGGAAGCTTCTGATTTGTCCCTTAACTGACTAAACCTGCATTTCCTGGGCAGATTCTCTGGATGTTTCCCCTGAAAGGACATTAAAAAAACCAATTACTTTTTAACTTATCCGTTTCTCTGGCATTTTGAAACACCCTCTTATTTCCTTTCTCTGATGCCCATACTCCGCCTATTCCTCAGCCCTCAAAGAGGGACTTTATTTTCCTCTACCTTAGCTATTTAAGGGCAATTCCTACAGAGTGGCTATTACACACAAGAGAAAAACAAGCGCTTGGGTTAGGAAGAGGAACCAAGTTGTCCCAGAGTCCCCAAGACTAAATCTGCCCCCATCACACCCCCAGGATCAGGAGCCTTAAGTACCAACCTTTATTCTTTCTTTCTCTCTCCCGTGGTAAGTATGTCCTGAGATCTGCCTAACAGTAAGGGTGCTATGGGGGTTCTAACTTGGAGCGTTTTTCTCAGGCCTTTTGGGTGGTCGCAAGATTCCCGAAACCTGGGGGATGTGGGGCAGTAATGTTTGGGAAGATGGAGTGGGCTGGCTGACTTAGGAGCCTCTCTTCCCCGGGTCGGGAGAAGAGAGCACCTCCGCCACAGTAACCAAGCGCTGTGCGCACCCGCCCCCCTCTGCGTGAGCGGCTCCGCCCGCAGCTGCGCGCGGGGCGGGGCCAAAGTCACGTGGTCAGGGAGGCGTGGCGAGCGGGGCGCGCTGAGCAGGCTGTCTCCTTGCTGTGGACCGGCAGATGCCGACTCCTGGAGCGCGGGGTCCTAGAAAGGCGTGCGCAGGTTTGCTGGCTGTGAGATGGACTTGTGTGGTTTTCTCCTCCCTCCTTGCCACCCATCCCCAGTGTGGAGTTACTATAGGGGTTTTGTATGCTCTGGTGAAAGGAGATGAGGTAGGACCCACTTTGGAGCAGAAAGTATTTACAATCCAGAGGAACTCCTCTCAGTCACTTCTAGCCTGAGCGAAGATTGTTAACGTGTGCCTTCAAACTTCAAAATTAGCTCCCTAAATGTAGCTTCTGATGAGGAAAAAGAGGGTTTTTTAACTGGTGACATGGAGAGAAAGTATAATCTCTCTTTTTTTTCAATAGCGCCCCCAAAGCAGTGCCTAAACAGCCTTTCCTGAACCAAGGCAACCAAATAAAACCCAGCTTATGCTAAAATGCAATTCTGGCTGGTTATCCAGAGGTTAGTCGCCTGTCCAAGTGTATTTCAAGGGAAATTTGATCCAGGCGTTTGTTTGGATCCTAGGATAATTCTCATTCTTGTGCTTGCCTTTTGCCTTCTCCCTCCCTCCTCCGCTCAAATGCCACACACTTCTGTAACACATTGTTTTAGATTTCAGCAGAGTTAATTTCTTAATAGAAAACGAAAGGCTATTGAGCCAAGACAGTGCTCATTGTGTTAAGAAGAAGCATGTGTGTGTTACCAAAACATGGGGCTTATCTAAAATAAATTCAGAGTTTCAAAAATTGGGACCCATCTGAAATCTGAAATCTCTTGAGAGAAGAGAGAGGTGTGTAAATTATCCCATAAATGACAGAGGAAAGTGTATATTGAAACGAGGGAAGAAACTTGTGATTTCCTTAGATAAAAGTCAGGAAGGAGCTGCCAGGTGCTGTGAACAGTCATTACTGCAAGGCTTCTCTCTTGTTACTGTCCTGGTTTTTCCTCAGGAGTGTGAATCCAAAACTGCTCTGGAGTTTTGTTCTATTGACTGAATTTTTTTTTTTAAGATTTTTTTTTTTAGAATGTATGTTGGGGAGGGGGTGTTTTATGTTTGAAGCAATCAGTAGAATACCAGAGACCTCAATGAAAATTGTGAGGTCCATTGAATTTAGGAAAGACTGGTACTTTAATTAACGTTTTCTTATAACCAAGATGCATTGGTGTGTGAAACTATGTGCAAGTCTGTGTAAGTCGCATTCAGCTATTTGAACTCTTCAAATTGTGGTAAATAATAAGGTGAATAGGGTATATCCAAACTGTATCACATTTGACACAGGTTAATAATTATGTGTAAACCTGGCCTGCCCCACTGATATATAGTCACTCTAGTAATGAGGCACGGATGTTATTTAATCAGTCATGGAGATGGGCTTGACATTTGAAAGACTTACAGAGAGCTAGTCCTTGACTTCTCTTTCTGCTTCTGAGAACCAATCGTGTGTTAATGGCTGGGTTTGGAGGAGCTAATGTCCTTCTGATAGTAAACTACCTGTCCAGGATATTCTGGTGTCTGCATTTCACCTGAGGTGATTTTTTTAAAGATAAAACAAAACTCATCTTCCATTGACAAAACTAGGCACAACCATGGAAGAACTGGAAAGGCTCAACAAAGAAATTGAATCTGTCAAGACTGAGGTTGAAGAAAAGCAAAAGAGGCTCTCCAAGTTTACTTTAACGCTTGAAGAACTACCGCGAAGCCACATTGCCTCCTTGAGTGACACAAATTTGAGGCAAGATTTTCTTGAATATAATAGCCTTCTTCCAAAGGAAAAGTGGAATGAACCATCAAAGAACAAAGAGAGTCAGCCTAGAAAGTATGTGCTGGACCACAAATGTCCAGCAACAGATCTTGAATATGATCCCTTGCTCAATTATTCTGCAGGGCTGCTTGGCACATCGAAAGCCAGGCAGGATGAGACTGATACACAGCACCTCTGCCACTTGAAAAAATCTGTGGGGGAAAATTGCCACAGGTCCCAGGACAGCCAAAGACCTTATGTTTCACCAATAAGAATTACAATAAATCTTCAAGAATCTGATGAAGATGACCTTGTAATGGATGTACCTCCAGTCATGCCTATTTCTAAAAAGTCTAAACCTTTGAGAGGTTTCAAATATCAGAATATGGACAAAAGGTTACATATAATGTCCTCAGAGGAGAGAAATCTTCAAATTAGTGGCACAGAAGTGGAAAAACTAGAGAAAACCCAACTAACCACACAAATAGATGATGACGGTAACAAATTAGAACCACCAAAATGGCTCATGCAAGGTTCACTAGATATTAAAAGTGACTTAAACTTGTATGGTGTTAAAAACCACATTTCTAAGATGGGAAGCTTTGGTGGTGAGAAAAACTATGTCTGTGTTTCAGAAGAAAGCATACCTTGTGCACCTCTCAGTGACAAAGAAATACAGAACAGAATCTGTAACGAGAGTTATCCACAGAGCAAAAAATACGTAAAAACAATTTATGATGCTCAAAATAAGGAAAGTGAATGTCGGTATTCAACCCAGCCCGAAATCTCTTACTCAGATGAGCGTGCAGAAGACAAAGTGCTGAGAAGACAAGACAAGAGTCAGGACTTCACTACTTTTGAAGACAGCAAATTAGTTGAATTTGATTTTGATAAGGAGCGTACTGAAGAGGACACTCCCTCTGATTCAGATGACACTATGAAGGAATGTCTTCGAATTTTCACTGAGTTCACGGAAAGTAAAGCTTGTAGAGAGACTACTAAACAGGTCAGTTTTTTTTTTTAATCCTTTTCCTAAATTTAAAGGAGTTTCCCTTAAATACACACTCTATTCTGAACTCTGTAGAAATATTAATTATATAACGTGTATATAATATATATTCTAATACTTGTGATCAGTAATATATTGGAATGACAAGGCAAAAACCTTGATAATTGGCTGGATAGAGTGTTTTGTAGACTTGACAGATTCCAGAGGCCATAGTACATACAGCAACTTATAGTTGATTTCCCAACTTAGAGAAATCTTCTATAGTAGTGTATGCATGTCAAGTGATTCAAATTATTTTTTTTGTGAATTATTTCTTAATAAGTTGCCCCGTATTTTGTAGCTTGAATTCCTGTGGCTCTTCAGGAAGAATGCTAGAATTGCCTTTACTCTGCTGAAATTGGATAATTCTTATCTTTTCCCCACCAGGCTTCAGGAAAGCAAATGGAATTTGAGATGTTGTATTATCAAAACACTTCTGGACCAAAAAAGAGAATTGCACATATTGCCAAGTTTGATGTGAGTTATTTAGTTCCTCTCTCGTGGGGCACATTATTTTATAAAGTGCATGCCTTGTCATTTTGAGCTTTAAGTATGTTCCATTACTTACTGTCTTGTTATCCACCTGGGAGCACAAGTGGACACTCAGTAAGTTGATTCCTACTTGTAAGCATTTTCTGCATCCTTCATTTTCTCCCCATTATATAACATTTTCATTAAAAGCAGGTATGTTGTTAATGCATAGCTTTTTAACTATAAATTGCTATGGTTGATCCTCATTATTTCCAGATTCTGTATTTGCGAATTCACCTATTCATTGAAGTTAATTTGTAACCTTAAAATCAAGACTTGTGTTTATGTGGTCTTTTGTCAGCCAGGATAATGGCAAAAAAAAAAAAAAAAAAATTGCCTCACATGCACATTCCCAGCTAAGGTTGAACAAGGCAATACTGCCTTCTTGTTTCAGCTCTTCTACTGTTAACATATGTCCTTTTCTCAATCTATTTAGTGCCATGTTCTTTGCATTTTTGCGGTGTTTGTTGGTGATTTTGCTGGTTAAAGTGGCCCCCAAGTATAGGGTTGTCTAGTGTTCCTGAGATCGAGAAGCCTGTGATGTGCCTCACAACGGCGATGAGTTAAATAAGCTCTGTGTAGGCATGAGTTATAGTGCTGTTGACCAGGAGTTCGATGTTCATGAGTCAGCAATATATACTAAGTAAAGAGTCTTTAAACAGAAACACACATAAAACAAAGGTAGGTTATTGATTGGAATATGACAGGAGACTCTCTTGAACCTAACTCTGTGTTTGCCCTAGGAGCCATGGTTCAGTATTCCCCAATTCGTTGTTTGTGGGACTCTGTAGAACAGCAAGTTCTGTGAATAAGGGGAACAAACTGTAGATTTTCAAAGTCCTTTAAACCTCTTGTAACATTGTATGTGCTGAAGTTCTTTGACGTTCCATGTAAGGAAGTTAAGGAGGCAGTGCTGTGAGAAGTATTCCTTTATCACTTTTGGGTTAAAAAGTGCCATTTAACAAACCCCATTTCTCGGCTCTATTCTCTGTATTACTTGGACTTGGGACGCACGGACAGCAGAATCTTCTGCATGGCGTAAATAGAGTTTATGCTTCCAAGTCCCAAATAAGAACCTGGATTCTGGTTCTTTGCAGAATAGTTAGATGTCCTTGGGCAAGTTATTTAATTTCTCTGAGCTTCATTTTCTTTATCTGTGAAATGGAGATATGGAGTATCTCTCCAAGAGTCAGATATATAGGTACCTACTTGAGTAGTTTCCCCTTCTCTTAGGAAAAAATTTCTGGAAGCTAATATTATTTTCACTTTTCCCCCTTTCACTTTTCCCCCTTAAAAATTTTTTCCCCGCTTAAAATAAATTCTCAGAAATGGAAATAACAGGACAAAGGAAGATAGAATTTTAACATTTTAAAAGTATGTTGCCATATTGCCTTCCAGAAGAGTTGTAACAGGGTACAGTCCTATAGGGGTTTCAGGGTTCCCGTTCTACAAATCTTCACCAAAAATGGGTGTTAATTTTTTTAAAAAAACCTGTCAGTCTGGATGACATTTTATTTCCTTGTTTTGTATGACATTTCTTTTGTTACTAATCAAGCTGAACATCCTTTCTGGCATTGCTTTCTCTCGTACTGAATGTTGCCGTAGAAAAGTCTGAGGCTAGCCTGCTGTTTCTCCCTTTATGCATCAGCTGATACTTTTGCCTAGTGACCTAAAGAACTCCTAAAGAACTCCTTCCTTAAATTCCGGTAACTTTGGTAGGATAGGTCTTCCTCTTAGCTGTTTTATTCACATTTTTACCTGCATACAAAGTTAAGTGTCATTTTCATAGGAGAATTAATGTGTTCTCTTATTTCAAGAAAATTTTCTTGTATTATATGCTTAAAAGGTTCAGTTTTCTTCTCAGTTTATTTCTGGGAATACTCCATTTATGTGTGTGTTGTATTACATGGGGTATTATAAATGTAGTCCGTTTCAAAAGCCTCTGTGCAGAAAGGGAAAGTGAAATGATGAGTCTTCTCAAATTTTAAAATCATTTCTCTGCGTTTTCTGTTGATGCTTTCTAGGTTCCAACCAGTAAAGAGATCATTAGCCCATTGAGGGAGGCCGTTCCCCCACTAATTAGTCACCCTGCAATCCTTCGGGCCCAACAACAGGCAGTGCAGATAATGGCTGACATAAAGAGTGGGCAGGCTTTTCTTGCTGCCCCTTCAGAACAAAAGAAAATATTTGCGTGTCCGATCTCTCAGATCCATAGGAAAGCCTCAGAAGGTATGAGAAAAATCAGTTAAGAAATGGAATTTTACCTTATTTTAAAAAACCTTTCCTATGAAGTCCACATATTACCAATTATAGTTGAGTCACTGACATGGAACTTTATGTGAAATAATATGATTAGCATGATAATTAAATCATTTATGCTATTTATCCCTGAATGCTAAGCCATAGAGGTAATATTTTGCAAGCATGTCTACGTGGAATGAATAGCTTTATAAATTGTCTAAATTTGTTCTAGATTATATTGGGATTATCTATTGGGATTTTTTTGTGTTTACATTTTGTTTCAAGAAGAGAATAGAGTCTGTAAAGGAAGTATTATGAAACCTTGAATTGATCATTAAAATAAACTCTAATCATCTGAGGCTAAGGCCATTAAAACTTACCTTTTTTTTTTTCCCCTTGTTCATTAAAACTTCTTAGAAAATTCATCAAACAGCCTTCATCTGGATGTGGTTCTATCAAGGGAAAAGCCAACTGCAAAGCCAAGCAGATCACACATTCCTATGAAAAGTATTGCTTCTTTTCCTATAAAGGTATTATAAACTAAGTCTGAAGACCAGAATTGTATTTCTAATAACCAGCTTTTCTGTATATACATAGAGCCCCTAGGAGAGTGCTTCTATTATTTTTTTCTGGAGATCCCTTCTTCAGATAAATGCCAGACCCCAGAGAGAAGTTTCAGCTTCCTGATTATTGTTCGATACAGTTATTTTCATTTTATGATGGGATTTGTGTCTGCGTGTCACATTCAGCTATTTTGTTGATCCTATTCTTAGAAATATTGGGCGTATTTTTAGACGTAAAACCTCTGTGGCTTTGATGAATTTAAGACTCCTACAGTTTTTTCAAAGGAAAGTTTCACATTGGAATATACCTTTCAAGAAACATCCAGTGAGGGGTGTCCAGGTGTATGTATATGAAGGGGTGGGGGAGGCAGGCAGACCTTCAGTAAATAATGCTATCAGTGATACGGTAGTATAACCTTCCCTCTTTAGTTATTTTTCTCCTATTTGTGGAAATTACTTTTTTTTTTTCTGTTTACTAAGTATTCTTCAGCAGAAAACTATCTGTTAATTTTAAGGCTTTCCCCCTCCAGAGAAACATCAACAACTCCAGAGAAGTGTAACATTGGCTTCCCCCTGCCCAAAGTGAGGCAGATTACCTGATTTTAGAGCTCTCAGCGTCTTTATCAGTTCTTCAAAAGGCATGCTAAAATTTTTGATAGCTGGCATCATGTTAATATTGAGTAGGCACAAATCCTTCATAAATTTTATTTAAGTCTGAGCATTTTTCTTTGTGAAATGGTAACTGACATTGGGACCTATATTGGTTTTAAGAATGGGTAAGTGACAAACTTTCCTATTTGCTGAGCGGAGGACCACATCAGAGCTCGAAGATTCCAGGTGTGGAAAGTTGAGAGAGGAGTTGAGTGCTCAGGTCAGCTGCAGTGGGGTACACACGGGGTGCAGCCCTGACTCCGCAGTCTCGTGGCAGACTTTTGTGAGTGCAGGCCATTTTATGCCTTGTATCATTCTATTTTTAATGAATTTAAAACTTGAAATTATTTTTTAATTTAACTGCTATAGAACTTACCTGAGAGAGTTTTACTTCTTTCATACATATAGTGGGAATGTTAAACAGAAATACATGTTTTTCTTTTCTCCCACCAACAATTCTGTATTTAAGAAGATGCCGAAATACAAGGTGGCTCATCGGAAGCGGGCTTTGGTCATGCCAGAATCCTCTTCCAAAGTCCCTGAGGAAGTAAGACAACGCTATGTCAACCTCTTTGTTGAGAAGTATTTGAGAGTTTATAAAACAGAGGATGAGGCTCTTAACAAGGTCAGTACTGAATAGTAAAGTATATCTGAAGATACACATACTTTGTGACTACTACATTGAATAAAAAAACTCATGGGGCACAATTAGCAAACAACTTCATTAATTTTCTTTTCACTTCTTTTTCAAAACCAGGCTGTGGGACCAGTTTCTGGAGGACTTTTCTGGTCTTCTTAAGTTGTAAAGAGTATCCTGGTGACTCTAGTGATAAAAACTGGCCTAGTCCCATATTTTTCTTATCAAGGCCAATAGTATATCAATCTGAGTAGTGTCTCCCCTCCTTTATATAGGGCATATACTGTTGAGTGAACCACAGTCCCCACTACTCCCTATTATATACATCTATTTACTCCTATTTAGGGCCAGGGCCTGGTCTCTTGGAGGCACTTGTGTTTGCAAATCCTACTCAAAACCTTTTTTCCAAAATGAAACCTTTCAAATCAGTAGCAAGAACTATAGTTCTTGTCCCCGTGTGCATCTTCAAAAACCAGTGTGGACTGTGTGAGTAATAAGGAGTCCGGGAACTATGGCTCACTACACAGAATGAGTGCAGTCTGAAGGGGAGAGACGCTACTTAGCTCCATCTGATTATTGCCGTTTGGCAATTCAAGCCCAATATTTATGGAATTCTAATCTTTCAAGCATTGTTCTTTTAAAATCTTTTTAAAATACTGTTAGACAAACACATGTCTGAGCACTAGAATTGGACTTGGTGCCATCAGGCCTCTGATTGAGGCTAATTCCCATAGCTCTGGGAGGTTATATTTTAAATTTTTTTTTAAGATTTTATTTATTTGAGAGAGAGAGAGTGAGCATGAATGGGGGGAGGGGGAGGAGCAGAGGCAGAGGGAGAAGCAGACTACACCCTGAGCAGGGAGCCTGACGCGGGGCTCAATACAATGACCGTGAGATCACGACCTGACCAAAGGCAGTTGCCTAACCGACTGAGCCACCCAGGCGCCCCAGCTCTAGGAGGTTATATAATGGACCATGAGTGAATGAACAAGAGGCCGATTTCACATCACTTAGGAGGAAGACCTTTATAACTGATAGGCTGCCCATAAAATTGCTGCTTCACAAAGCAGGGAGCTTCCGGGTGCTAGAAACATTTGGGATGTAAGTGAAGTTGTCATCTTAACAGGCTCTTGTATTAAGAGTGAGGAAGAACTCAAGAATTCTTTTTATTAACAGCCCTATTGAGATATAATTCACATACCCTATTAATTCACCCAATTAATGTGCACATTCCAGTGACTTTTAGTATACTTGTCAAGTCAGGCGCTTGTACAACCACTACAACGAATTTTAAAACATTTCCATCACCCCGGAAAGATCCCCTGTGCCATATAGCTGTCCCTCCCCCAGCCCTCCATATCTCCTAGCTCTAGGCAGCCACTCATGTACTTTGTCTATAATTTGCTATTCTGGACATTTCTAGAAAAAGGAGTCATACAATATGGGGTTCTGTTGTGACCAGCTTAATGTTTTCACTTAGCATATTGTTTTCAAGGGTCATCCGTTTTGTAGCATGTTATCATTACTTAATTTCTTCTTGCTGAATAATACTGTTTTATGTATATACCTATCCATCCGTCAGTAGATGGACATTTGGGTTATTTCCACTTATTGGCTATTAATAATGAACATTGGTGCGTAAATGGACATTATAAGATTTTGCATGGACAAATGACTACATTTCTCTTGATATATCTAAGAGTGGAATTATTGGGTCATATGTCAGCTCCATATTTAACTTCTTGAGGCACGCCAAGCTATTTTCTAGAGTGCTGCTCTGTTGTATATGCCCGTCAGCAATGTGAAGGATTCCAGTTTCTCCGCATCCTCACCAGTGCTTGTTATTATCTGTCTTTTTGTGTAGCCTGATTTTAGTGGGCGTGAAATGGTATCTGATTGTGATTTTGATTTGCATTTCCCTAATGACTAATGATGTTGAACATATTTTCATGTGCTTATTGGCCATTTAGATACCTTCTTGGATATGTCTGTTGAAATCCTTTGCACATATTTTGAGTTGTCTTTTTATTATTGAGTTTTAAGAGATCTTTATATATTCTGGATACAAGTCTCCTAGATACACCGTTTGGAAATATTTTTTCTTTGTGTTGTGTTCTCAATTTTTGATGGTATTATTTGCAGTACAAAAAGTTTTTCATATTGATGTATTCCAATTCATTTGTTTTTCTTTGTTGCTTGTGCTTTTGGCATCCTATCTAAGAAGCCAAGATCACAAAGATTTATTCCTATTTTGTTTTTTTCTCAGAGTTTTACAGTTTTAGTTATTACATTTAGGTATATGATCCATTTTTAGATGATTTTTGCGATGGATATTCAGTTATCATAGCACATAGTTGAAAAGACTATTCTTCCCCCTTTATCTTCTTGTCATCTTTGTCAAAAACCAGTTGATCATAAATATTAAATATAAATGGCCATGAATTCTGGACTCAGATTCTATTCCATTGGTCTTATTTCCACCCTGTGCCAGTACCACACGATCTTCATTACTGTAGTTTTGTAGTAAGTATTGAAGTTGGAACCGTGACTCCTCCAAATTTGTTAAATTTTTCAAACTGTTTTGGTCCCTGACATTTACATATAACTTTTAGGTTCAGCTTATATTTTCTATAAAAATACTGAGTTACAATTTTGATTGCCTTGAATCTGCAGATCAGTTTGTGAAGGATTGTCATTTACCAATATTAAGTCTTGTGAACCATGAACATGGAATGTCTTCCCATTTATTTAGATCTTTTCATTCCTTTCAGCAGTGTTTTATAGTTTTCAGAGTACAAGTCTTGAACTTTTTTCGTTAAATTTATTCTTAGGTATTACAGTCTTTTTAGTACTATTGTAAATGGAATTATTTTTATAATTTTATTTTCAGATGGTTCATAGCTGGCATATAAAAATACAATTGATAATTTTTATCTTGTATCTTGAAAGTTTGCAGTACCTGTTTATCCTAATATTTTTTAGTGAATTCTTTGGGATTTTCTTTATACAAGATCATATCATCTGCAAATAGAGATAGTCATCTTCCTTTCCTATCTGGATACATTTTATTTCATTTTCTTACCTAATTTCCCTAGCACAGATTTCCAGTAGAATATTGAGTAGAGGTGGTAAGAGGGGGCATCCTTGTCTTGTTCCTTTCCTTAAAGGGAAAACTTTCAGTCTTTGTCCATTAAGTACAGTGGTAACTGTGGGATGTTTTATTTTTACATGTCCTTTATCAGGTTGAGAAAGTTCCCTTATTTTCCTAGGTTAAGTGTCTTATCATGTTGGATTTTCTTAAATACATTTTTCTTATCTCTTGAGATGTCATACAGTTTTTGTCCTGTATTCAATTAATGTAGTATATTACATTGTTGTGGGTTGGTTTTTTGGTTTTGGTTTTGGGTGTGTGTGTGTGTGTGTTTTATTTTTGTTTTTATCTTAAACTAATGCATTTCTTGAATAAACCCCCTTGGTCATGGTGTATAATCCTTTTTTATGTTGCTGGATTCAGTGTGCTAGAATTTTATTGAGGATTTTCGTGTCAATATTAATCAGATCTAACAGACACCAGTCTGTAATTTTCTTTTTAAAATATTACTGTTGTTTTTATTGTGATAAAATATGCGTGACATAAAATTTCCCATTTTAACCATTTTAGGTGCACAATTCAGTGGTGTTAGGTACATTCACAATGTTGTTTGACCATCATCACTATTTCCAGAGTTTTTTCTTTGTCCCAAACATAAACTCTGTATCTATTAAAGAATAACTTGTCATTCTCTGCCCCCAGCTCCAGGTAACCTCTGTTTTACTTTCTGTCTCTGTGAATTTGCTTACTCCAGGTACCTCATCTAAGTGGACTCATGCAATATTTGTCCTTTTGTGTCTGGCTTTGTTGACTTAGTATAATGTTTTCAAAGTTGATTCATGTTGTAGCACATATCAGAATTTCATTCTTTTTGAAAGCTGAATAATATTTTATTACATGTGATACCACATTTTCTTTATTCCTCTATTGATGGACATTATAGTTTTCTTTGTGGTAACTTTCTTTTTTTGGGTCTCAGGGTTATAATGGCCTCATAGAATGAGATGGAAAGTGTTCCCTCTTTTATTTTTTGGAAGATTTTATGAATGGTTGCTATTAATTCCTTCTTAAAAAAATTCTTTAAATATTTGGGAGAATTCATCAGTGAGGTCTGGGCTTGTAGGAATTTCTTTTTAATAATTCATCTCTTGGTGTATACTTGAGTTAATTTCAGGAGGTTTTATTTTTCTAGAATTCCCATTTCATCTAAATTTTCTAATATGTTGGTATATAGTTGTTCATAGTATTATAATTCTTTTTATTTTTGTAAATTCTGTACTGATGCCTCCTCTCTCATTATTGATTTTAGTAATCTGAGTTTTCTTTCTTTTTTTTCTTGGTCAGCCTACCAAAAGTTTTGTCAATTTTGTTGATCTTTTCAAAGCACCAACTTTTGGCTTTCTTAGTTCTCTCTCTTTTAGGAAATTCTTTATTTCATTTATTTCCACTCTTTATTATTTCCTTCCTACTACTTTCTCTGGGTTTGGTTTGCTATTAAAATTATAGTTGTTTTTTTTTTTAATTTTTTTATTGTTATGTTAATCCCCATACATTACATCATTAGTTTTTGATGTAGTGTTCCATGATTCATTGTTTGTGCATAACACCCAGTGCTCCATGCAGAACGTGCCCTCCTCAATACCCATCACCAGGCTAACCCATCCTCCCACCCCCCTCCCCTCTAGAACCCTCAGTTTGTTTTTCAGAGTCCATCGTCTCTCATGGTTCGTCTACCCCTCCGATTTCCCCCCCTTCATTCTTCCCCTCCTGCTATCTTCTTTTTTTTTTCTTAACATATATTGCATTATTTGTTTCAGAGGTACAGATCTGAGATTCAACAGTCTTGCACAATTCACAGCGCTTACCAGAGCACATACCCTCCCCGGTGTCTATCACCCAGTCACCCCATCCCTCCCACCCCACCCCCCACTCCAGCAACCCTCAGTTTGTTTCCTGAGATTAAGAATTCCTCATATCAGTGAGGTCATATGATACATGTCTTTCTCTGTTTGACTTATTTCGCTCAGGGTAATACCCTCCAGTTCCATCCACGTCATTGCAAATGGCAAGATCTCATTCCTTTTGATGGCTACATAATATTCCATTGTATATATATACCACATCTTCTTTATCCATTCATCTGTCGATGGACATCTTGGCTCTTTCCACAGTTTGGCTATTGTGGACATTGCTGCTATAAACATCGGGGTACACGTACCATTTCGGATCCCTACTTTTGTATCTTTGGGGTAAATACCCAGTAGTGCAATTGCTGGATCATATGGTAGCTCTATTTTCAACTTTTTGAGGAACCTCCATACTGTTTTCCAAGTGGCTGCACCAGCTTGCATTCCCACCAACAGCGTAGGAGGGTTCCCCTTTCTCCGCATCCCCGCCAACATCTGTCATTTCCTGACTTGTTAATTTTAGCCATTCTGACTGGTGTGAGGTGGTATCTCACTGAGGTTTTGATTTGGATTTCCCTGATGCCGAGCGATGTTGAGCACTTTTTCATGTGTCTGTTGGCCATTTGGATGTCTTCTTTGGAAAAATGTCTGTTCATGTCTTCTGCCCATTTCTTGATTGGATTCTTTGTTCTTTGGGTGTTGAGTTTGATAAGTTCTTTATAGATTTTGGATACTAGCCCTTTATCTGATATGTCATTTGCAAATATCTTCTCCCATTCTGTCAGTTGTCTTTTGGTTTTGTTGACTGTTTCCTTTGCTTTGCAAAAGCTTTTTATCTTGATCAAGTCCCAATAGTTCATTTTTGCCCTTGCTTCCCTTGCCTTTGGCGATGTTTCTAGGAAGAAGTTGCTGCGGCTGTGGTCGAAGAGGTTGCTGCCTGTGTTCTCCTTTAGGATTTTGATGGACTCCTGTCTCACATTTAGGTCTTTCAACCATTTGGAGTCTATTTTTGTGTGTGATGTAAGGAAATGGTCCAGTTTCATTCTTCTGCATGTGGCTGTCCAATTTTCCCAACACCATTTGTTGAAGAGACTGTCTTTTTTCCATTGGACATTCTTTCCTGCTTTGTCAAAGATTAGTTGACCATAGAGTCGAGGGTCCATTTCTGGGCTCTCTATTCTGTTCCATTGATCTATGTGTCTGTTTTTGTGCCAGTACCATACTGTCTTGATGATGACAGCTTTGTACTAGAGCTGGAAGTCCGGAATTGTGATGCCACCAGCTTTGCTTTTCTTTTTCAACATTCCTCTGGCTATGCGGGGTCTTTTCTGGTTCCATACAAATTTTAGGATTATTTGTTCCATTTCTTTGAAAAAAGTGGATGGTATTTTGATGGGGATTGCATTGAATGTGTAGATCGCTCTAGTTAGCATTGACATCTTCACAATATTTGTTCTTCCAATCCATGAGCATGGAACATTTTTCCATTTCTTTGTGTCTTCCTCAATTTCTTTCATGAGTATTTTATAGTTTTCTGAGTACAGATCCTTTGCCTCTTTGGTTAGATTTATTCCTAGGTATCTTATGGTTTTGGGTGCAATTGTAAATGGGATCGACTCCTTAATTTCTCTTTCTTCTGTCTTGTTGTTGGTGTATAGGAATGCCACTGACTTCTGTGCATTGATTTTATATCCTGCCACTTGACTGAATTCCTGTATGAGTTCTAGCAGTTTTGGGGTGGAGTCTTTTGGGTTTTCCACATAAAGTATCATATCACCTGCAAAGAGTGAGAGTTTGACTTCTTCTTTGCCGATTTGGATGCCTTTGATTTCTTTTTGTTGCCTGATTGCTGTGGCTAGGACTTCTAATACTATGTTGAATAGCAGTGGTGATAGTGGACATCCCTGCCGCGTTCCTGACCTTAGGGGGAAAGCTCTCAGTTTTTCCCCATTGAGAATGATATTTGCTGTAGGTTTTTCGTAGATGGCTTTTATGATATTGAGGTATGTACCCTCTATGCCTATACTCTGAAGAGTTTTGATCAAGAAAGGATGCTGTACTTTGTCAAATGCTTTTTCTGCATCTATTGAGAGGATCATATGATTCTTGTTCTTTCTTTTGTTAATGTATTGTATCACGTTGATTGATTTGCAGATGTTGAACCAACCTTGCAGCCCAGGGATAAATCCCACTTGGTCGTGGTGAATAATCCTTTTAATGTACTGTTGGATCCCATTGGCTAGTATTTTGGTGAGAATTTTTGCATCCATGTTCATCAGGGATATTGGTCTGTAATTCTCCTTTTTGATGGGGTCTTTGTCTGGTTTTGGGATCAAGGTAATGGTGGCCTCATAAAACGAGTTTGGAAGTTTCCCTTCCATTTCTATTTTTTGGAACAGTTTCAGAAGAATAGGTATTAATTCTTCTTGAAATCTTTGGTAGAATTCCCCTGGGAAGCCATCTGGCCCTGGGCTTTTGTGTTTTGGGAGATTTTTGATGACTGCTTCAATTTCCTTAGTGGTTATAGGTCTGTTCAGGTTTTCTACTTCTTCCTGGTTCAGTTTTGGTAGTTGATACATCTCTAAGAATGATTCCATTTCTTCCAGGTTATCTAATTTGCTGGCATAGAGTTGCTCATAATATGTTCTTATAATTGTATTTCTTTGGTGTTGGTTGTGATCTCTCCTCTTTCATTCATGATTTTGTTGATTTGGGTCCTTTCTCTTTTCTTTTTGATAAGTCTGGCCAGGGGTTTATCAATCTTGTTCATTCTTTCAAAGAACCAGCTCCTAGTTTTGTTGATCTGTTCTACTGTTCTTTTAGTTTCTATTTCATTGATTTCTGCTCTGATCTTTATTATTTCTCTTCTCCTGCTGGGTTTAGGCTTTATTTGCTGTTCTTTCTCCAGCTCCTTTAGGTGTAGGGTTAGGTTGTGTACTTGAGACCTTTCTTGTTTCTTGAGAAAGGCTTGTATTGCTATATACTTTCCTCTTAGGACTGCCTTTGCTGCATCTCAAAGATTTTGAATAGTTGTGTTTTCATTTTCATTGGTTT
This sequence comes from Halichoerus grypus, assembly GCF_964656455.1. Lineage (NCBI taxonomy): Eukaryota > Metazoa > Chordata > Mammalia > Carnivora > Phocidae > Halichoerus > Halichoerus grypus. The sequence continues at coordinate 52,073,070 of NC_135725.1, read as the reverse complement.
CCATGAATTTTTTAAATTCTTCTTTAATTTCCTGGTTGACCCATTCATTCTTCAGTAGGATGCTCTTTAGCCTCCATGTATTTGAGTTCTTTCCGACTTTCCTCTTGTGATTGAGTTCTAGTTTCAAAGCATTGTGGTCTGAAAATAGGCGAGGAATGATCCCAGTCTTTTGGTACCAGTTGAGACCTGATTTATGACCTAGGATGTGATCGATTCTGGAGAATGTTCCATGGGCACTAGAGAAGAATGTGTATTCCGTTACTTTGGGATGGAATGTTCTGAATATGTCTGTGAAGTCCATTTGGTCCAGTGTGTCATTTGAAGTCTTTATTTCCTTGTTGATCTTTTGCTTAGACGATCTGTCCATTTCAGTGAGGGGGCTGTTAAAGTCCCCCACTATTATTGTATTGTTGTCGATGTGTTTCTTTGCTTTTGTTATTAATTGCCTTATATAATTGGCTGCTCCCATGTTAGGGGCATAGATATTTACAATTGTTAGATCTTCTTGTTGGATAGACCCTTTAAGTAGGATATAGTGTCCTTCCTCATCTCTTATTACAGTCTTTGGTTTAAAATCTAATTTGTCTGATAGAAGGATTGCCACCCCAGCTTTCTTTTGGTGTCCATTAGCATGGTAAATGGTTTTCCACCCCCTCACTTTCAATCTGGGGGTGTCTTTGGGTCTAAAATGACTCTCTTGCAGACAGCATATCGATGGGTCTTGTTTTTTAATCCAATGTGATAGCCTGTGTCTATTGATTGGGGCATTTAGCCCATTTACATTCAGGGTAACTATTGAAAGATATGAATTTAGTGCCATTGTATTGCCTGTAAGGTGACTGTTACTGTATATTGTCTGTGTTCCTTTCTGGTCTATGTTGCTTTTAGGCTCTCTCTTTGCTTAGAGGACCCCTCTCAAGATTTCTTGTAGAGCTGGTTTCGTGTTTGCAAATTCCTTTAGTTTTTGTTTGTCCTGGAAGCTTTTTATCTCTCCTTCAATTTTCAATGACAACCTAGCTGGATATAGTATTCTTGGCTGCATATTTTTCTCATTTAGTGCTCTGAATATATCCTGCCAGTCCTTTGTGGCCTGCCAGGTCTCTGTGGATAGGTCTGTTGCCAATCTAATGTTTCTACCATTGTAGGTTACATATCTCTTCTCCCGAGCTGCTTTCAGGATTTTCTCTTTGTCTCTGAGACTTGTAAGTTTTACTATTAGATGTCGGGGTGTTGACCTATTTTTCTTGATTTTGAGAGGGGTTCTCTGTGCTTCCTGGATTTTGATGCCTGTTTCCTTCCCCAAATTAGGGAAGTTCTCTGCTATAATTTGCTCCATTATACCTTCTGCCCCTCTCTCTCTTTCTTCTTCTTCTGGGATCCCAATTATTCTAATGTTGTTTCGTCTTATGGTATCGTTTATCTCTCGAATTCTGCCCTCGTGATCCAGTAGTTGTTTATCTCTCTTTTTCTCAGCTTCTTTATTTTCCATCATTTGGTCTTCTATATCACTGATTCTTTCTTCTGCCTCATTTATCCTAGCAGTTAGCGCCCCCATATTTGATTGCACCTCCTTAATAGCCTTTTTGATTTCTACTTGGTTAGATTTTAGTTCTTTTACTTCTCCAGAAAGGGTTTCTCTAATAACTTCCATGCTTTTTTCAAGCCCAGCTAGTATCTTTAAAGTGATGATTCTGAACTCTAGATCTGACATCGTACTAACGTCCGTATTGAGTAGGTCCCTGGCAGTTGGTACTACCTCTTGTTCTTTTTGTTGAGGTGATTTTTTCTGTCTTGTCATTTTGTCCAGAGGAAAATAGATTAATGAGAGAACAAAATGCTAACAGGGTAACAACATTCCCAGAAAATATACTCTAAACAAATCAGAAAAGACCTGAAGCAGTGGGAAAAGAAAGGGAAAGAGAGAAAAAAAGAAAAAAAAAAGAAAAAGAAAAAGATAAAAACAAACAAAAACAGAACAAAACAAAAAAAACGGAATATGATCAAATATGATCAGGCTGGTATATAGATCAGTGCCACACACTAGATTTTGGGTGTATTTTGGTCTGTTAGAAGAAAATGCCTCCCAAAATTTTAAAGAAAGAAAAACTTATATATGTACAAAAATAAGGGTTGATATGATGAAGGGATGGAATATGACTGTAAAGATGGAAATTATAAAAAATTTTATAAAAGGAATTGATAAGTTGTTTGAAAAAAGAAAGAAGAGGATTTAAAAAGAAAAAAGAAAAAAAAAGGGAGAGAATGTGATCAGGCAGGGGAGTAGAAAAAAACCATACATTAGAGATTTAGGGTATATTTTGATCTGTTAGAAGAAACTATCTCAAAATTTTAAAGAGAGAACAACTTATATATATGCCAAAAATACGGGTAACTACTATGAAGGGATAGAATATGACTCTAAAAATGAAAAATAAAAATGTTTTTTAAAAAAGGGATTGATAAGATGTTGCTTGAAAAAGGAAAAAAGAAAAATTCAAAAAAAAATTAACTTTGAAAGACTACAGAATCATGGTAAAAAAAGCCATGGATTCTATGTGCAGTATTCCCCTAGCACTGGAGTTCTGCTGTTCTCATCCATCGGTAAACTTGGTGTTGGCCGGCTGTTCTCGCTGATCTTCTGGGGGCGGGGCCTGTTGCCATGGTTCCCAAATGTCTTTGCCGGAGGCGGAACTGCCCCGCCCTTGCCCTGTCCGGGCTAAGTAATCTGCTCGGGTTTGCTCTCCGGAGCTTTTGTTCCCTGCAAGCTTTCCGTACAGCTTTGGAGGCGGAGAGTGAAAATGGCGGCCTCCCAATCTCCGCCTCGGAGGAGCCGAGAACTCGGGGCCCGCTCCTCAGTGAGCCCCCAGAGAAAAGCCGTCAGTCACTCCCGTCTCCCCGGTCTCCGGCTGCACTCCGTGCTCACCCGGCCTGTGACCGCACGTTTCTGTCTCTGGCACCCGACCCCGTGTGGAGTCTCCAAACCCAGCAGATCCCTGCGGTGCGCTCCTGCACCTCTCCTCCTGGGGGAAGAAGGTGAGTCTCCCCGGATCTGCCGCTTGTTGGGTCCCTGCTGGAGAAGCAGTGGCCCGACTGTACCGCGGATCACGGTTTATAGCAACCCCGAGCTGAGAGCCCGCGCCTCGGCTCCGTCTCTGCAGCCGGCTTCCCTGCTCCAGTACCTGGGAGCTCTGCTGCACTCAGGCACCCCCGGTCTTTCTGTGACCCCGAGGGTCCTGAGACCACACTCTCTCACGAGGTTTCCACCCCCCGCTTAGCCACTGGAGTGACGTCCCTCAGCGGAGCAGACTTCTAAAATTTCCGATTTTGTGCTCCGCGGCTCTATCACTTGCCAGAAGCCGCCGACGGAGGCCCTTCCCCCGCCATCTATCCTCCCGAATATCATCTCAGATTCACTCCTCCGCACGTCCTACCTTCCAGAAAGTGTTCGCTTTTCTGTTCAGAGAGTTGTTGCTATTCTTTTCTTCGATCTCCTGTTGAGTTTGTAGGTGTTCAGAATGGTTTGATCCCTATCCAGCTGAATTCCTGAGACCAGACGAAATCCAGGTCTCCTACTCCTCCGCCATCTTGCTCCGCCCCTGAAATTATAGTTTAAGATGGAAGGCAAAGTTATTTATTTGAGATCTTTTAAGTAAAGCCATTTGCAATAGTAATTATTTTCTAATCACTGCTTTAGCTGTATCCCAAAAGGTTTGGTATGTTGTGTTTCCATTTATATGCGTCTCAATTTTTAACTCTCCCTTGTGATTTCTTCTTTGCCCTGTCGTGTAATTTAATTACCATATTTTTTTGAATTTCCCAAATTTCCTATTGTTGGCTTGTAATATAATACCATTGTGGTCAGAGAACATACTTTGTATGATTTAAATCCTTTTAAATTTATTGAGGATTTTTTTATGGCCTAACACAAGGTCTATTCTGGAAAATGTTCCATGTGTGCTTGAGAAGAATATATATTCTGTTGTTGCATGGAGTGTTCTATAGATATCCACTAGGGATAGTTGATTCATAGTGTTGTTGAAATATTCTATTTTCTTCACCATCTGACTTGTTTCCATTATTGAAATAGAGTATTGAAGTCTCTCTCTCTTTTTTTTCCTTGACACTGGCTCAAAGAGAACTTTTTATTTTATGTACAGATAATTCAACAGCGTGCACTTAACCCAGTTTGGTGGCCAGTTCTTTAGCCTTTGCCTTTTCCAACTTGGCATTGTGAGCCACCAACTTTGGACCCACAGTGTTGCCTCCCCAGAGCGGTAGATCTCATCATATTTGTCACTGTAATTGGTTCTGATGGCTTCCACCAGCTTAGCCAGAGCTCCTTTGTCTTCCAAGTTAACCTATGTGAAGGCGACAATGGTACAGGTCTTCCTGTGGACCAGGTGCCCCAGCCTGGCCTTCTCCTTGTTAGTGCAGTAGAGAATCCCCATCTTACAACATAGGACAGTCAGGAAGACACCCAGCTCAACTGGACCCACATCATGTGGGATCACTACAAGCTGATCCTTCTTGTTTTCCACCAACTTGGTGACAGTATTAACTCCAGCTGGAAGGATAGGAGGCCTCTTAGTGGGGACATCCCCTTTGCTGGAAGCGTTCTTCTCAGCCTGGGCCAACAATTTCTGCTTCTTCTCTTGCTTTGTCTCTGGTCTTGGGCCAGCTTAAGCAGTTGAGTAGCTGTTTGGTGGTCCAAGGCCTGGATGAACTGATTAATTGCGGGAGACACTTTTAAACATTTATACACATTTGCCACTGCAGCTGAATGTAGTGGGGCCACTTGACAAGGGGGTGAGGTCCCTTTTGGGCTGGATCTCCTGTCTGATGCCAGAATTCTTGGGACTTTTTTCAAACAGGCACTGACCACCTTCTTGGCCTCCTGCTTCTTCACAGTAGCAGGGGCCAGGGCCACCTTCTTCCCTTTTGGCATCTTGGATGGCTGGAGGAGAGAGAAACTTGAGATCTCCATTCTTAATGTTGAATTGTTATTTCTTACTTGAGTTCTGTCAGCTTTTGCTTTCTGTATTTTGGTGCTCTGTTATTAGAGGCATATTTGTTTATGATTATTATGTCTCCCTGATGGAATGACTCTCTTATTATGTCTTTGTCTCTAGTAACAATTTTTGTTTAAAAATCTATTTTGTCTCAAAAAGAATAAGATATCTGGAAATAAACCTAACTAAAGAGGTAAAAGATCTGTATGCTGAAAACTATAGAACACTTATAAAAGAAATTGAAGAGGACACAAAGAAATGGAAAAGCATTCCATGCTCATGGATTGGAAGAAAAAACATTGTTAAAATGTCTATAGTACCCAAAGCAATCTACGCATATAATGCAATCCCTATCAAAATACCAACAGCATTTTTCACAGAGCTAGAACAAGCAATCCTAAAATGTGTATGGAACCAGAAAAAAAAACCCTGAATAGCCAAAGCAATTCTGAAAAAGAAAAACAGAACTGGAGGCATCATGATTCTGGATTTCAAGCTACATTACAAAGCTGTAGTGATCAAGACAGTATGGCACTGGCACAAAAACAGATACATAGATCAGTGGAACAGGATAGAGAACCCAGAAACGGGCCCATAACTGTATGGTTAACTAATCTTCAACAAAGCAGGAAAGAATATTCAATGGCAAAAAGATAGTCTCTTAAATAAGCGGTTTTGGGAAAACTGGACAGCAACATGCAGAAGAATGAAACTGGACCACTTTCTTATACCATACACAGAAGTAAATTCAAAATAAATGAAAGACCCAAATGCGAGACAGGAAACCATCAAAATCCTGGAGGAGAACACAGGCAGAAACTCTTTTGACCTTGGCTGTAGCAACTTTTTACTAGATATGTCTCCTCAGGCAAGGGAAACAAAAGCAAAAAATGAACTATTGGGACTTCATCAAGATAAAAAGGTTTTGCACGCAAAGGAAAAAACCCACAAAACTAACAGAGCTCAGCCTACAGAATGGGCTGAGAAGATACTTGCAAATGACCTATCTGATAAAGGGTTGGTATCCAAAATATATAAAGAACTTATCAAACTCAACACCCCAAAAAACAAGTAATCCAGTTAAGAAATGGGCTGAAGAAATGAATAGACACTTTCCAAAGAGACACCCAGATGGCCAACAGACACATAAAAAGATGTTCAACATCACTTATCAGGGAAATACAAATCAAAACCATGATGAGATACTACCTCACACCTGTCAGAATGGCTAAAATTAACACAAGAAACAACAGGTGTTGGTGAGGATGCAGAGACAGGGAAACCCTCTTGCACTGTTGTGGGAATGCAAACTGGTGCAGCCACTCTGGAGAGTAGTATGGAGGTTCCTCAAAAAGTTTAAGATAGAACTACCATACCATCCAGAAATTGAACTACTAGGTATTTACCCAAAGAATACAAAAATACAGATTCAAGGAGTACATGCACTCCGATGTTTATAGTAGCATTATCAACAATAACCAAACTATGGAGAGAGCCCAAAAGTCCATCAGCTGATGTATGGATAAAGAAGATGTGGGTATAGGGGCACCTGGGTGGCTCAGTCATTAAGCGTCTGCCTTCGGCTCAGGTCATGATCCCAGGGTCCTGGGATCGAGCCCCACATCGGGCTCCCTGCTCAGCGGGAGGCCTGCTTCTCCCTCTCCCACTCCCCCTGCTTGTGTTCCCTCTCTCTCTCTGTGTCTCTCTCTGTCAAATAAATAAATAAAATCTTCAAAAAAAAAAGAAGATGTGGGTATATATATACAATGGGATATTACCCATCAAAAAAAAAAAAAATGAAATCTTGCCATTTGCCATGATGTGAGTGGAGCTAGAATATATTATGCTAAGTAAAATAAGTCAGTCAGAGAAAGACAAATACCATATTATCTTACTCATGTGGAATTTAAGAAAAAAAACAGATGAACATATGGGAAGGGGGAAAAGAGAAAAAGGAGAGAGGGAAACAAACTATAAGACTCTTAATGATAGAGAACAAACTGAGGGTTGATGGAGGGCAGTGGGTGGGGGATGGGCTAGATGGGTATTAAAGAGGGCACTTTTTGTGATGAGTGCTGGGTGTTGTATGTAAGGGATGAATCACTGAATTCTACTCCAGAAACCAATATTGCACTGTATGTTCACTAACTAAAATTTAAATTAAAAAAATTTTTTTAATCTACTTTGATATTAGTATAGCCACTCCAAATATCTTTTACTACTTACAAAGTACTTCTTTTTTCTTTTATTTTCAACCAATTTGTTCTTTGAATCTAAAGAGTCTATCTTGGGGTGCCTGGATGTCTCAGTTGGTAAAGCATGCAACTCTTGATCTCAGGGTCATGAGTTCGAGCCCCATGTTGGGTGTAGAGATTACTTAAAAAAAAAATCTAAAGTGTCTATCTTATAGACAGTATTCAGTTAAGTATATTTTTCCCAATTCTTCTAGTCTCTGTCTTTTGATTAGAGTATTTAATAAATTTACATTTAATAACTAATGGCCAGCAAAAGGATTTACATAATCCATTTTGCTATTTGTTTTCTGTATGTCTTGTGTCTTTTTATTTTCTCTATAATTATTGCTTTGTTTTGTGTTAAGTAGATATTTTCTAGTGTACCATTTAAATGTCCATGTCATTTCTTTGGCTATGTGTTTTTAGTTACTGTCTTAGTTTTTGCCCTGAGGATTACAGTTACCATCTTAATTTATAACAATCTAGTTCAGATTAAAACTACCTTCATTTCAATAATATATAAAAATTCCCAGTGTGTTTCCTACACCCTCTTTTATACCATTTTTGCCATACAGTTGACAACATTATATATTATAAGCTTATCAACACAATTTTATAATTATTGCTCTATTGTTAAAGTAGAAAAGGATTACAAACACATTTATTCTTTTATATTTTCCTATGGAGTTATATTTGCCAATATTCTTTACTTCTCATATGGATTCAAATAACCATCTAGTGTACCTGTTGTTGAGCCCTGACAGTGAGTTGTTCATATCAATTTTTATACTTTTTAACTCCAGAACTTCTATTTTTTTTTTTTATTTTTTAAATTTCTCTTTATTCCTGTTCTCTATGTGGTTAGACACCATTTTCTTTCATTCTTTAAACATGGTTTCCTTAATTTTTTAAACGTATTTACAAAGTCTGCCTATTACCTACTAAGTCCAAAATCTGGACTTCCTCAGTGACATTTTCTCTTGTCTGGTTTTTTTTTTTTTTCCTATAAGGTATACTTTTTTGTTTCTTTACATGACTCATAATTTTTTTGTTGAAAACTGTATGGTTAAATAGTATATTGTGATAACCCTGGTGTCAGATATATTTTGTTGTTGTTGCTAGATTTTTGTTGTTTTCCTTGTTGCTACATTTAGTGACTTTACTGGACTAATTCTGTAGGTTCTGTATTCCTTTCAGTATATGGCCACTAAGTTCTCTAGTAGCATTGTTTTTTAAGTTCTTGCTTTTATTTTTTGAGGCTGGCTTCAGTGGGGTCACCCTCTGTCAGCATAACTTACTGGTCAGCCAATGACTGGTTAGAAAATTTTCTTCAGTTCCTTGTCTGTATGTCTTCCTCCCTTTGCCAAGGGGCTCTGTGTGAGAAGACATGCCCTAAAACAGCGCAGTTTGTCGATAGCCTTAGCTTTTACTTCCTGCTTGTGCCAGGGCCTCAAGAACAGCCTTATAAGGCCTTCTCTTTTCTCAGGTCTTTCCTGGGCCACCTTTTAAACCCCAGGAATATGTTAGAGCTTTTCAAAGTTCTTTATGGTCATCTAGGTCTCCAAGATTTAAAAAAAAAAAATTCCTGACCAGGTTCCTCTTTGTCCAACGGGAAATCATAACCTTAGGTAGCTGCCATATTGCCACCCAGTTGCTATTGTTTTAATAGCACCCTGGGAATAGGGGTTTTCCCCCCATGAGCTGAGTTCTGAGTCACGTCAAATACCAACAACACCTTGGGAATAGAGACTTTCCAGGGAGATGCTCCTTCAGACAAAATATTGACTGTGCTCTGGGGATGATGCTGATTGTGTAGCTATAAGAGAAGTCTGTCCTCTGTTGGCTACCAGGCTGCCAACTTTTTACCGCTATGCCAGTAAGCTGGGGGGTGAGGAGTGGGGGGTGGGAAAAGCCTGAAGGTAAGATGGTACAGACCCCACTGTCTTACCGAGGTTCAGGAGCTTCTCTTAGATCATTTTCAGTTTGTTCTGTGGCTTTGGTTAATTTTCAGAGTTTTGAAACGGTCACTTTGGGTTGTTCTGCCAGTATTTTTATTATTTTAATGGGACGGTGAGTTCATGAAGGTTCTTGTTCTGCCATTCCGGAAGTCTGTCTCTTCTAGGATTCTATATTGGTTAAAGAATAATGGTAAAGCAAAGACAAACAAAAAAAGGGTCTCTTACAGAGAAATGTTACCTTTTGTTTTGTTTTTTCTTTTCTACTTTCCCCAACTCACCCCCCTACCCTACCCATGGCTCTCTCTCTATGAGGTTTAGTATAGTGAGAAGAGTCTTGGCTTTTGTGTTTGGGCACACCTGGATTCAGTTACTAGCTCTGCAACAATAAGATATTTACTTTTTCTTGAGCCTCATATATCTTAGTGATGTTGACACCCATGCTCACAGAATCACAATGAAGATTGAGAAAATAGTTAATGAGCTGATACCAAACTTGCACATACTCGGTGCTCAATAAAGTATTAATAGAATATACTATTTATTATTCTTTTATCCCTTTTACTTGTTTCTGTCATAAATCATTTTTTTTTCTTTTACTGACCTATGTTAATGAGTCCTGGTATAAAAATAATAATTATAGTTTTAGAGAAGTAACATACAAAATAAAAATAATGAAAAGAGGATCCTGTCTTCCCTTTGCTGTATGATCTTAAGCAAAGTTCTTAGCAATTTGAGCCTAGTTTCCTCACCTTTTAGATGAGAATAATAGTATATGCCTTTGATACATTAGGGGCTCCCTTTGAGAATCAAATGAATTTATATACACTCTAGGCTTTTTGCACTGTGCACTCTAGACCGTGGTTTTAGTTTGTGATGATAAGTATCTAGTTCTTGGATTTGATATATGGGATAAGTTTATTTTTTTCTTTTCTCTCAAAAACCATAAGCCCAAAAATGCGTTTTTTATTTGTGCCATTTCCCCCCATCCCTTGTGTTAAATATTTTGCCATATTTATTCCATTATATCATAAATGATATTTATTATCCATAGACTTGAGATTTGATATTTTTTATTATTCACTTCATGTTCTAGGCTAAAATAGAAGAAAAGGCCATTTATGAACGCTGTGGCAGTAGAAATATGTATGTGAACACAGCAATAAATACTCTTAAGAAGCTGAGACATCAAGGTAATTTCTTCTTAATTAATCAAGTGGTAAGATAAAAACTTGTGATGAATACCTGACACTGAACGTGTGTTTTCATTAGCAGGATTGTTTTTAGATATCCAGTCAATGTATTTTTAAAATACTCTCTTGAGTAGAATGTGCAAGTGGGATATTTGATTGAAAATAACAAATTAGATTTGGAATTAGACAAAGGAATATAGCCTCCTCAAGAGCGGTTATCACGGAGATATTTAAACTTGGTTTTTGGTTATAAAAGTAACTCATTCCATGTGGAATAGTATTTCTTAGTTTGGTTTTTTTTTTTCATTATTGTTCCCCCTCAGGCCTCTTTTTAGACATTGTTTTTTCTACCACCCCCACCCCCAATCCCCAGTAAGATTAAGTATTAAGGGATAATATTTTGTTGGGTAAGGTTGAGTTTTGGAGAGCCACATACCATTGTAATAGCTATGGTTTTTTTTTATTCCACAAGAGCCAATTTTGTTTGCTCAGGGGCAGTACCACCCTCACCGAGAATACATAGCATGAATTCAAATAATACAGAAAAGCATTAAAAAAAACCCAGCTAGGAGCACATGGTTGGCCAGTTGTTTAAGCATCCAATTCTTGATTTCGGCTCAGGTTATGATCTCAGGTGGTGAGATTGAGCCCCATTTTGGGGTCCATGCTGGGTGTGGAGCCTGCTTAAGATTCTCTCTCTCCCTCTCCTTCTGCCCCTCCCCCACTCTCACCCATGCTCTGTCTCTTAAAAAAAAAAACTGAACTAAAAACACAGCCAGACAACCTTCTTCGAAATCTCCTATATAGACTCATATAAGGGGGTAATTATATAAAATGAATACAGAAATATATATTTTAATGATTTAAATGAATACAATCATTTTATGTATAGTCTGACTTTTTTCACTGAATAAGGTATCATAGAAGTCTCTAGTCAATCTAGAATCTGTGTTAACATCTAGATCTGTATCATGCTTTTTAATGACTACGTAATAGTCGATTGTATAGAACCTATAGTATTGATATTCCATTGTGTGGAATGTGTAATACAGATGAAACAAATGCATCTGAGTATTAAGTTGATTACATGTTTTTACTACCATAAGTTCTGTGATTAATGGAGTGTGAACTCTGACATTTCCTCATACTAGAGCAGATATATCCTTAGCATAAATTCCTTGCACAGAGTAGCTAGCAGAAAGGGTCTGCATGTTTAAAATTGGTAAATATTGCTAACTGCCTCCAGAAAATGTTTGCCCTTTACATCCCCCACTAATAAGGTAGGAGTATATGTATTTGTCTTCACACCTTGCAAAAGTTAATCATTTATCCTCTTTCAGGGTGTGAAAGAATAGGCCAGAAATGAAGTTATTTTAGTCTTTTTTTTATTACTATGAAGACCTTCCTTTTCCTCTCTCTTTTAAAATTCCTTTTTGCATCCTTCTGCCCCCTTTTGTTATTGGCCCATCATCTGCAACAGCTTTTTGCATATCTCCTTTAAATGCGCTGCAGATGTTTTCTTCAGTTTGTTGCTTGTACTTCAGCCTTATTAAGTTTTAATAATATGGAAGGTATTTTCCTTTTTGGTTTCTGGGTTTTGTGTTATGCTTACAAAGGCTGTTCTAATTTCAAGAATATAAAAACTTTATAATTTCTTCAAGGCATTTAAAAAATATACAGCACTTGAAGTAGACTTAAACGTGCATTAAAATATACAAGGTCTCATGAACAGACATTTCTTGAAAGAAGACATACAGACATCCAGATGGCCAACAGACACATGAAAAGATGCTCAACATCACTCGTCATCAGGAAAATATAAATCAAAACTACAATGAGATATCACCTCACACCTGTCAGAAGGGCTAAAATCAAAAACACAAGAAAGAGCAAGTGTTGTTGAGGATATGGAGAAAAGGGAGCCCTCGTGCAATGTTGGTGGGAATGTAAACTGGTGCAGCCACTATGGAAAACAGTATGGAGGTTCCTCAAAAAATTAAAAATAGAATTACCCTATGACCCAGTAATCACACTACTGGGTATTTACCCAAAGAATAAGAAAACACTAATTCAAAAGAATATATGCACATATATGTTTAATGCAGTATTATTTATAAGAGCCAAATTATGGAAGCAGTCCAAGTTTCCATCGATAAATGAATGGATAAAGAAGATATATACATACATTATATTTTATATACATACATATATGTACACATACATATATACACACAATGGAATATTACTCAGCCATATAAAAGGATGAAATCTTGGCTGTTTGCAACAACAAGGAAGGATCTAGAGTGTATTATGCTAAGCAAAGTAAGTAAAAAATAGACACATACCATATGATTTCACTTGTATGTGGAATTTAAGAAACAAAACAAATGAACGAAGGAAAAAAAGAGACAAACCAAAGAACAGACTCTTAACTATAGAGAGGAAAACTGATGGTTACCAGAGAGGAGGTGGGTGGGGGGATGAGGGAAATAGATGATGGGGACTAAGGACTACACTTGTGATGAGCACGGGGTGACGTATGCAAGTGTTTAATCACTGTATTGTACACCTGAAACTGATATAATACTGTATGCTAACTATACTGGAATTTAAAAACTTAATAAAATAAAAATTAAAAAAAATATACAAGGTCGCTTAGGTTAGTATTTTTATAGTATTCTAACTTCCCCCCCTTCTTTTCATATTAAATATAGCACACAGAAATTGAACATAGAGGTCTAAGTACATATTTTGGATATTTGCAATGGAAATAGAAATGATTTGCAAATTGTTAGAGTTGTAGTCAATGATGATGAAAACTCATTGACTCACATTTAGACATACTCTAGCCAATATACAAAATATATTAGCTTTGGAAACTATGAAGCCTGACCTTTTTAGTAGTTCAGTAAATTTAACTTTTTTCTCAAGTTGGAATTGGTTATGAAGTTATTTGGTCTCACTTGTTGGGTGCTTGTTCTAAGGTAAAAATAAAGTCTTGACTATGCTATACACCTTTTTTGTGTTCTGTATTTTTTTATGAAGCAGACTAATAATTCATGGTCTCAGGAGAAAAGTTCTTGTATGTTCTAGATGTGTCTGGAAGCAGTAACAGCAACAAAACAACTGGATTGAAAAAGAATGAGAAGAGAAGTGGTAAGCTTGGTGTAATGATGACAGACCCTTGTCCATATCACCTTAAAGGGGAACTAAATGCAGCATAATGTAATTATTAAACTGTTGTTTATGAAGGATCACCTGCAGACCGTGCATACTTGATATCCTTTTTAAAAATTAGTATAAATACATGAAAAAAATGGGCTCTACTTAGGCAGCATTTGAATTCTCAACCTCTTTTTTTTTTTTTTTTCTTTGAGAGGGTGAGAGTTAACATATATCCAGCCAGCAAGAGTCGTGCTTCTCAAACTTAACTTGCATCTAATTGCCTGAGAATCTTGTTAAAATACAGATTCTGCTTCAGCGGGTCTGGGAACAGCCTCAAAGTCTGAATTTATAACAAACTTCGAGGAGCAAGAAGCTAGAGAAAAGGTGTTACTTGAATTTGGTTGTATTTTGAATAAAACCAGGTGGTAGTACTTGTCCTCCAAGTACTTGTCTGAAACAAAGTAGGTACTTCTAGAATTTCCTAATACTGCTCACACAGAAGAATTCTTCCTTTTACAAAAGGGTTTGCCAAAGGTGATCTAGCAAATTCTGCCAGTTTTAAATAATAGGAGAAATTTTAAGAATCCATTAGTATGAGGGGATTTAAGGGTTAGTGATGTTGGGAAGAGATCCTTGAACTCATGGATTTTGCCTGTGTGAAAGACACCATGTTTACTGCTTGTAAGCTTTTGCACTCTTCTTATCTCTGTGACTATTAAGAATCAATAAGCATGATTTGGAACCAGAGGATCTGAGTTTGTATATCAACTGTGCTGTGTACCCTTGGTCATGTGTCCTCATTTCTCTGAGCCTCATTTCCCTCATCTATGAAAACGAGGTCAATATGTTTGCCCTTCTGGGTTAATATAAAGTTTAAATCAAAGTCATTAGGATAGTTTGGCATACGCACTAGCTATTACTGATCTGATTCTTACTTTCCCTTCTCTTATCCAAAGTATAGGACATCAGATGATGCAGGGAACTATATATATATATATATATATTTTTTTTTTTTTTTTTTTTTTTTTTTTTCCCTTTTTGTCAGAGGATATGGAGAGTCGGATTCTTTTAGGCTACTCTCTTACTTAATGTTAATCAGCATCCTAGCTTTTCATGTCTGGAAGTGTTAGTAGACTCTAACCTTACCACTCCTTTAAAACATGCTATTTAAATTTTATTGAACAGTCCTTTTTTTTTTTTCTTAGTACTCACAGGAATTATTCTCTACAGACATCTGAAAGACTACCTTCTAACTGAAGAACAGTTACATGAAAATAACTATCCCCAGCCCAACCCTGACAAACCAGGAAGTATTATTTTAACCTCAGGCATGACAAAAGCGCTTGTAAATGACAGTAAGTATATGGGACCGAAAATGATCCTCGCTACTTACTAAGGTTAGAACACTGAAAGGATTATTTCCCTTTCCACTTCATTTCGAGTATCTAAGTAGTGTATCTTATTTTCATAATTTATTTTATTAAATCTTAATAATCATTTCAGGTAAGTATGAACATTGCTTCCATTCACAGGTCAAATGACTTGTCAAAGGTCCCTCTGAAAATAAGTGGTAGAGCCAGGATTTCAACCCAAGGAGTCTGATTCTAGAGTCCTTACTCCTACTATTCATACACATATGCAGTGTCATGTTTTGAATACTTCGTATCCTTTCATTAGGAATTCTTATCAAAAGATTTACAATTGGGGGGCGCCTGGGTGGCTCAGCCGTTAAGCGTCTGCCTTCGGCTCAGGTCATGATCCCAGGGTCCTGGGATCGAGCCCCGCATCGGGCTTTCTGCTCCGCAGGAAGCCTGCTTCTCCCTCTCCTGCTCCCCCTGCTTGTGTTCCCTCTCTCACTGTCTCTCTCTCTCTCTTAAATAAATAAATAAAATCTTAAAAAAAAAAAAAAGATTTACAATTGGTATTATTATTACACGTTTTCTCTAAATGCTAGGCATGGTTAGTTAAAACTCATTCCTCCCCTGCCAAAAAAAGAAAATATAGGATACTTAACACCACAACTGTCAAATCTTAGGTCCATTAGAGTTTGAAATGCAGTTACAGGAATATTTTTCAGTGACTACAAAATATTTATCTTTGGTATCTTTAGAATTTTTCTCAGGATTATCTTCACCATTTGTGATACCTTTTTTTTTTTTCCTAAACCCTTACCCCAGTTAAGAACATGGGCTCCGAAGGAGGAAGGCAGATCTGGGTTTGGATGCTGGTTGGATGTGGATAAGCCATTTAACCTCTCCCAGCTTTGGTTTTCCCAGTTCTGGATGATAGTAGCTACCCCATCAGCTTGTTGTGAGAATCTGTCCCGGGAATGCATGCGAGATGCTTGGCACAGTGCGCGCCTCAGAAGCTCACAGTAGACATTCAGATAAGAGTTGCTTTCATCATCGGAGCCAGTTTGAGGAATATTATTCATAAATGGGTCTAGTGAAAAGCTCAGATATACGCTCAGCGACTTCATATATATACAGGTCACTATATGTCTGAAAGGGATAAAATAATAAAGACTTGCTTATTTCAGGAGCTACTGTGTACTAACACAGGTAATTAATCAAGTTGGGTACAGTCAGACTGTGGGGCTAATGCCACAATTATCTGGCGTTAGGCTGACTCTGGGGACAGACAGGGGATGCCTGTTTGAGGAGGGGGCCCCGGTGCCGTGAGCAGGCCACCCGCAAGTCCTCCTCTGATGAGCCCTGTGACTTCTCCTGTGACTTCGTGGTCAGCCCTGGGTGTGTGATCCGTGCATGATCAAGAATGCACAGGCACTTCATTCCCTGCACTTCAATCCATTGTTCTTTTCTCTCCGTAGATTCATGAATAATTTCACTTCCTACTTTGTTTTAGCTTCCAGGAAGATATGTTGTCGTTGTGGGAAGATGTATGGTGTGACGCCCGCAGGCAAACACTGCAGAGTAGAAGAATGTAACTACCACTTTGGGCCCATGCTGAGTCATAAAGGCAAGTATTTGGTAGCTCTCTTGCACTTAGTTGACCAGCCAGTGCCCAAGTTGTTGAGAGAAAAGTGGAATAAAGTATTCCCTTCGCTGTATGTATTAAATGCAGTCCCAGAAAGAGAGACTGTAACCCCTGAAGTTTGAACCTCTGACCACCGCTTCGTACCCCTGCGGCCTGCGGGCTCGGGAACACCCAGGCTGTGACGGTCGTGCAGAAGGGCCTCCAGGCGGTCAGCTCCCCCCGGACTTCACCTGCTTTGCCCCTGCCAGGGTTAGAATAGTTTCTTTGCCACCCCGCCAGCTCCCATCTTCCCTGCAATATGGTAGTTGGCTACAGTCCACTCAGGTGGGTGTTTTGCCTACGCAAACCGAAAACCTGGGTGCCATCATTAGTCTCCCTGTACGTGTGCACGTTTTCGTCTCAGTAGTGCACATGTCTCATCGGCTCTCCCTCAGGAATATAGCCTGAGCCTGTGCTGTCTCCACCTCTCCTGCCCCTGCCCAGGTCCAGGCCACCCCCATCTCTGTCCCCAGTTGTTGCACCATCGTTCTGCTCAGTCTCCCTGCTTCTACCAACCCCCCAAATCTATTTTTCACCCCCAAACTCCCAGAATAACTTTTTTACATCTAGTCCTGTCTCTGCCCTGCTTTGATGAAAAGCCTTCGGTTACTTTGCTGACCCTGCCTGATTTGGCCTGTGTCCCTTGTTCCCTTCACAGTCCCCTGGCCCCCTGTCCAGAGCCTCCTTGCCTGTTGTTCTCTCTGCTTTTGCCGTGGCTCGATCCTCCTCATCCTCTGGGCCTCTGCTTAACTTGTCCATCCACAAGGTCCTTTCTCAGCCTCACCATCTGAACGAGGTCTGCCCTCTTCCACCCCTGCACACTGCCTCTTCCTTTGCAAGCACTTAACCACATTTTATAATGATCTAGTCATTTATCTGCCATCTCCAAAAGACTGTAAGCTTTGGGAGGAACCACCATCCATCCTTGTTTTCTCTCCTCATTGTCTCCCCAGCACTTAGCATGGTACCTAATGCATATGGACCGTCCATAAATCTTTGGGTGGGTGTGTGGACACAGGAATTATTCATGTAGAGATGGGCATGAATATGAATGAGATTGTACTAAATGCTATGAAGAAGATAACGCAAGGAAAAGGAAATAGAAAAGAACAGTGGGCTTGATTGAATGACAGAAAAAATACGTGGATAAAGAATAAAGTAAATCAGGCAGGTTTGGCCTGAGTGTTTAGAGCATGGAGGGCTTAGTTTCACAGGGAGAAGGGACTGTAAATTTCAAAAGGAGAAAAACAAAGAGGGAAGACGCTGAAGGAAGAGTAAGTGTAGTGGGCAGACCGGTTGCGCTAACCAGACAATACAGCGTAATAAACAGAACAAGAACTCTGGAGTCAGCAGACCCGAGATTTGGGGATTTTTTGCCACCTACTTTATCTGAGACCTTGGGCAAGTTATGTCAGCTTGCTGAGCTTTTGTTTCCACCTTCATAGAATGAGCTTTAGGTGATAATTCGGTGAGGTGACATGTCAAAGTCCTGGCTTATGACAGATGCTGCGTTAATACCGGTTCTCTGTCTCCCTTTCTCATCACAGGAGAAAGTAAGATAAAGCTGTGGGATGTCAAGATTGGATGAGTAACGTAAGGCTGGTTAAGCATGAGCCTTCAGTGCCAGCCTGAGAAATTGGCATTTGATCTGTAACATACAAGGGAACAACTTGAGAAAAGTGATAGAATGAATGTGTGCTTCAGGAAAATCAGTCTTAACCACATTTAAAGGAAAACTGGTGCAGAAACCACTGGAGGCAGAAGGATTTAATAGGGAACAGCTGAGAGAATATTTACCTTGTCCAGAGGGAAGAAGGGCTGAGGTGGATAAGGGAACAGATGAGCTGGAATATGGGAGTGGGGTAAGAAAAGAGTTATGAAGGCTTGGGATTATTGCTGTGAAAATGTGCAAAGTGCCTGGTCAAAGATGCAGAAGGAGAGGGCATAGGATTTGGTAGGTCCAGCCAAGGCTGGAGGCGCCATCTGTGTTGTGGTCTCAGCCTCCATAACTGGGTGGTTTCTTGGGTCAGATCAACAGCTCAGACACAGGAAGGGAGAAGGTGGTAGTTGGAACCCCTCAACCAGAGGGCTCCAGTAGAGAGAAAACGTCAAGGAGTAGGGAAGGTTGAAAAGATAGTTGAGGTAAAGTCAAAGCAGAATAAAGTAGTGACACCAGGGGTGCCTGGGTGGCTCAGCTGGTGAAGTGTCCGACTATTGATTTTGACTCTGGTCATGATCTCAGGGTCCTGGGATCAAGCCCCTTGTGGGCCTCCCCACTCAGTGCGGAGACAGCTTGAGATTCTTTCTCCCTCTCCCTCTGCCCCTCCCCCCACTTTCATGTGCCTATTGTCTCTCTAAATAAATAAATAGATAAATAAAACCTTAAAAAAAAAAAAGTGAATGCCAGAGGATTGCTGAGGGACCAGGGCAAAATCAGGGAAAGAGGAAGGAAGGAGACGGAAGGTGTTCAGGACATTGGTAATTGTAATTCACCTTCAAAGTGTGACCCATAAGAACTCTGCTTCCAGGAGTTGATTTTTCCTGTTCATTATGTAATATCCAAAACTAGGACTATGTGGAGTGGTAACATCAGATCATGTGCACGGCAGTGTCCTTAAAGGTCTTTGAGGGTAGGGTAAGACACGTGCTCTGGGAGTGAGCCACTTCTGCTTTATAGAGTTTGCCTGTTTTGATTTGTATTTTTTGTTGGTTTGCAGTCCTCGGTGGCTTAGAGACACGGTACAGCTGTTGTGAAGGTGTCCTTGGATCTGCCGGGTGTCAGGTTGCCAAGGTAGGGCTTGTCATCCAGACCACTGTTCGTGTCGGGACCAGAGGTGTTGCCTCCAGAGACCAAGAAGCATTTGAAAGAATTCATTAGCTAATTTTTAATTGAGGAAATTTTTATGAGTGTAATTGCCCCTGCACGAATAAATAGTAATTTATTTGGCAACGTTTATTTCAGCTTCACGTTCATGACCAGAAAGAAAACATAGAGGGCTTTGTGAAGACTTTCGTCAAGTGCCCACCCGCCGATGGTAATCCCGGTGTATTTGCTGTGAATTGTGAGGTGGTATGTCAGTGTTTTCTCTTCCACCCTTCTTGGAGTAATTACAAGCGAATTATTGTGGCGCACTCTCCATTGTATGACAGCACTTCACTGGGCTTTATCCCCATCCCACAAAGCTCTGCAGTGTAGTTCACATACTTTCAGAAGCAACTGAAGCTGAAGAGAGGTGACTTGGAGGAATTCCCATACCTAGTAAGGGATAGAGCCAGGAATTGGTCCTTGGTCCTCTTTTTATTTGTTAATTTTTTTTTATATATCACCCATGATGGTTCTACTCCTCACATTGCTGAACTTATATGGGTGGAAAATGTTATAAATAGTACCGTTACCCCCGAATCAACATAAAAACTTGAATAAATTTTTCAGAAACTCTTGTTTATAGAGACAGTAAAATATTTTTAGGGATTTTTCTTCATATGAGAATCAATATGAAAAAGCAGGGAACAAAGAGAACTTGGAATCCTATGACCTGGGAAGCCCCACCCCTTACCCGCTGTCACCCCCCAAGCAAGTCTCCTGGGTGCTCTAATCTGTAAAGTATGGGGTTAATAATCACTCCATGGTTACTGTGAGAATCAGGTATACTAAAATAGGGGAAAGTACGTTGGACATGTCAAACATCATGTGAACGGTTGTCTCTGCCAAAACCTAAAATTTTTATTCCCTATGGTATATTTGGAGAGCAGATTAGTAGAATTTAATAATGATAAGTAGAGAAGGGCATTGTTTGAAGCTTAGGTCTTTAACTGGAAACAAGGCTGCTTCAGGCTTTGAAATCAAGTATCCTTTCCATGTTGTCCTCTACAATGCCATGTTTATGTATTGTAAAGATTTTCTTTTGTAATTCAACAAAATCTATAACCGCATTATCCAATAGGTAACACTCAGTTCCTCAGTCATGCTAGCCATATTTCATTTTTTTTTGAGAGAGAGAGCATGTACACATGGAAGTGGGGGAGAGGCAGATGAAGAGGGGGAGGGAGAATCTCAAGCAGGCTCCATGCCCAGTGCAGAGCCCAATGCAGGGCTCAGTCTCACAACCCTGAGATCATGACCTGAGCCAAAATCAAGAGGCAGATGCTTAACTGACTGAGCCACCCAGGCGCCCCTCATACTAGTGGCTAGTGGCTGCCATACTAGACACATAGAAATAAAACATTTTATCATCATGGAATGTTCTACTGGATAGCACTAATGTCTAATAAAAATAATTGTAAAGACTAAGCCAAGAAAATGGAATGATTTTATTAGCAGAAATACTACTAACATTTAAAAAAAATTAAAGCTTGGAACATCTTTTACAAGACTGTCAGATCCACTGACTGGCTTTTGTCAGCAAATCCAAATAATATGATTAAATTGTATATTCTAGTTAGAAATATTCCTTTAGGATATCTAAGATGTTAAAATGTTTACTCAATATGCTATGTAAGTTTAATATGTCCCCCCACCCCCTTTATAGTGCTATACAGCCAAAGGTTTGGAACTTACTCAAGTGACCGTGGTTGATCCCAGCCTCCAGGTGGTCTATGATACATTTGTGAAACCGGATGAAGAAGTCATTGACTATAACACCAGGTATATAAAAGGGTTGGCTTTTGAGAATGTAGACTATTCAACATGTAGTTTAGGTGAGTTTTAGCTTAGTACTTTTATTGAGTCAATGTTACACCATGAGTTATACTGTTTTCCTTTAGTTCATTCATTTGTTCAAAAACATTCATATTTTATTGAGTACCTTGCTAAAATTATGCAGACAGACACTGTGTTAGACCCCAGGTTACAACCTTAAATAAGAGACAAGGCTTCAGCCCTCATGGTGTTGACATGTTGGAGGGGTAGGTAGGAGGCTAGAGAGGTAAAAATATTGAATAAATTATTTTATTCATTGTTCCACCATTAATCAGTTCCTTTTGAAAATACGATATTAGCCATTTCCATTAGGTAAAAATACCCATTAGATAAAAATTTCTGCAATCTTGTAGACATGTCCCTGAGTATACATGGCTTTGATATGGCATGCAAACTAATGGTTCAGTGCAGATTCTATTCGGTGAATCATTATTATTAAAATATGACATATTTCTGACCCAAACTCAGTGCTAACTTTGAAATGGTACAATATAGATGTGCCTTTAATTTTTAAAAACCTCGTATGAAACACCAGTGATATCACTGATCAATTGAACTTGGGTTTCCTAAAGGCTTATAAGCCATATAACATGACCTATTTATATACTTACTCAAATATAAAATGGCAAGGATCTAAATTTTTACTTTAGAATAAGAAGTGTTTATTATTGATGTTATTGTATTTATTCAGTTTTCTTTAACACATTCTCCAAAAGTACTTAAAATTACTCATTTATATGTGTGTATATATATATGATTTGTTTACACATATAAATATGGCTTGTATATACACATACACATATATAGTATATATAATGTACATAGTATACATAATACAGTGTAGTATATATAATATCTTATGTAATATTGTATATAAAGTATATGTATCATATATAGTGTGTGTATGTCCATAATTTTGGAACACAATAAAACAAAGTGGTCATGTAAATTAAAAGTTGTTTTGATGATAAATATTGAGAATACTTATAGAGAATTCTAATAAGCATTTTTAAACCTAAATTCCCTCACAGTTCATAAAAATGGTTATATGCATAAAAATCAGTTAAAGTTGCTATTATCAGAAAATACATTTGTATACTAATCTTTCTCCTGACCTATTTGGATTTTTTTTCCTACTCATTTTTGCCACATTTGAATAGCCCTATTTTATTGGGGTTTTTTTTCAGCTTTATTGGGGTATATTGACAAACAAAATTGTAACATACTTAACATTACTGTACTTCTAGTGGTACTTATTCTTTCATGGTTTAATGGAATCTTTCCTAACTGCTTTTTTGGAAATAATTTGGTAATTATTGATATTCATAGTGACAAAATGATAACTGAAGGGCTTGCATTATAAATAATTTTGAGTCTCAAAAAAACTTCAAATGCATTCAGTGCATTGAATTTTTTAAAAATGTTTTAAAGTAAGCCCAAGTACTCCATGATAATTTCTTCTTAATCCAAAGAGTTGATTAACTATTTATCAAATTCCCTAAGCTTGATGATGGAGCCAGGTATCTTTTTTTTAACTATTCAAGTATAATTGGCATACATTGTCAGTTTCAGGTGTACAATATAATGATTTGTCATTTGCATGTGAAATGATCACAGTAAGACTAGTTATCATCTGTCACCATACAAAGTTTAAAAACTTTTTTCTTGTGAGAACTTTTAAGATTTCCTTTTTTAAACAACTTTCAATTTTATAGTACAGTATTAATGATTAGAGTCCCCATTGCTGTACATTACATCCACTTGACTTATAAGTGGAAATTTGTACCTCTTGGTCTCCTTAACCCATTTTTTCTACCCCCAACTGCCTTCCCCTCTGGAAACCACCATTCTGATCTCTGTATCTGTGAGTTTTGTTTTGTTCATTTATTTTGTTTTTTAGATTCCACATATAAGTGAAATCATAAGGTGTTTGTCTTTCTGATTTATTTCACTTAGCCTAATACCCTTAAGGTTCATCCATGTTGTCACAAATAGCAAGATTTCTTTCTTAGAGCTAAGTGGTATTTCTTTGTAGATATTATGCTGCATCTTCTTATCCATTCATCCATCAATGAATAATTAGGTTATTTCCATATCTTGGCTATTGAAAATAATGCTGCAATAAACACTGGAGTACATATGTCTTTTCAAATTAGTGCTTTCATATTCTTCAGATAGATACCCAGAAGTATAATTGGTGGATCATATGGTAGTTCTGTTTTTAACTGTTTGAGGAAGCTCCATGTTTTGCATAGTATACGTCTATGTACCATATATACTGTATACCGGCAGTATGTTGGCTACACCAATTTATATTACCACCAACAGTGCACGAAGGTTCCCTTTGCTCCACATCCTTGCCAACACTTGTTATTTCTTATTTTGTTGACAGTAGCCATATAACAGGTGTGAGGTGGTATCTCATTGTGGTTTGGATTTGCATTTCCCTGATGATGAGTGATATCGAGCATCTTTTCATGTGTCTGTTGGCCATCTCTATATCTTTGCAAAAATGTCTATTCAGATCCTCTGCCCATTTTTTAATCCGATTGTTTGGGATTTTTTTGTTGAGTTGTAGAAGTTCTTTATATACTTTGGATATTAACCCCTCACTGGATAAATGATTTGCAAATACCTTCTCCCATTCCGTGGGTTATTTTGTTGATGGTTGCAGAAGCTTTTTAGTTTAAGGTAGTCCCATTTGTTTATTTTTGCTTTTGTTGCCATTGCCTTTGGAGTCAGATCCAAAAAAAAAAAAAAAAATGATTAAAATCAATGTCGAGGAGCGTTTTGCCTGTTCTAGGAGTTTTATGGTTTCTGGTCTTAGAGTCAAGTCTTTAATTCTTTTTGAGTTAATTTTTGAGTATGGTATAAGATAGTAGTCCACTTTTATTCTTTTGCATGTGGCTGTCCAGTTTTCCCAACACCACTTATTGAAGAGACTATCCTTTCTCCATTGTGTATTCACTCTTTCTTTGTCCTAGATTAATTGACCATATATGCATGGGTTTATTTCTGGACTCTCTATTCTGTTCCACTGATCTCTGCGTTTGTCTTTATGCCAGTACCATACTGTTTTGACTACTATAGCTTTGTAATATTGTTTGAAATCAGGAAGTGTGATGCCTCCAACTTTGTTGTTCTTTTTCAAGATTGCTTTAGCTATTCAGGATCTTTTGTGGTTCCATACAAATTTTACAATTGTTTGTTCTATTTTTGTGAAAAATGCCATTGGAATTTTGATACGGATTGCATTGGATGTGTACACTTCTTTGGGTGATATGGTAATATTAATAGTGTTCTTCCAGTCCATGAGCATGGAATATCTTTGCATTTACTGATGTCCCCTTCAATTTCTTTCATCAGTGTCTTAATTTTCACTGTACAGGTCTTTTACCTCCTTGATTAAACTTATTCCTAGGTATTTTATTCTTTTTGATGCTTGTAAATGGTATTTTCTTAATTTTTTTAATGAAATTTCATTATTAGTGTATAAAAATGCAGTAGACTTTTGTATATTGATTTTTTTGGACCCTGCAAATTTACTGAACTCATTTATTCTAACAGTTTTTTGGTGGAGTCTTTGGATTGTCTATATATAAAATCATGTCATCTGCAAACAGTTTGAAACTTCTTCCTTTCCAATTTGGATGCCTTTTATTTCTTTTTCCTGCCTCGTTGTTAGGTAATACTTCTTATACTATGTTATAAGTTATACTAATACTTCTTATACTATGTTAAATAAAAGTGGAGTCATGTATGTTTTGTTTACAGGAGACAATAATATCAATATATACTTTAAGTTAAAAATACTTTGCCAGTATTTTTATGTCTTGCTTTTCTCCTAAATTGCAGTAAAGCATAGAAGTAGCCATGTTTCTGGACAGTTACTTAGAATGTGCTTCATGGAGTCTACTAGTGTAGTTTTCTGCATGTATTTCACTTGTTCTCATAAACCATTAAGATAGGTAATTAACTCTACAGATAAAACTGAGACCAGAAGGTTAAGTAACATTCTGAAAGTCAAATATAGTGTGTGTGTGTGTGTATATATACACACACACACACACATACCACATCTTCTTCACACTTACTATATTTGACTATATTATATATATATACACACACACATATATATATGTATATGTAATGGAATATTATTCAGCCATAAAAAGAATGAAATCTTGCCATTTGCAACAACATGGATAGAGCTAGAGAGTATTATGCTAAGAAAAATAAGTCAGAGAAAGGCAAATACCCTATGATTTCACTCATATGTGGAATTTAAGAAACAAAACAAATGAGCAAAGAAAAAAAAAGAGAGAGAAACCAATAAACAGACTCTTAACTATAGAGAACAAACTGATGGTTACCAGATGGAATGGGGGGATGGGGAAATAGGTGAAGGGGAGTAGGAGTACACTTACCATGATGAGCACTGAGTAATGTATAGAATTGTTGAATCACTATATTGTCCACCTGAAACTAATATAACACTGTATGTTAACTATCCTGGAGTTAAAATTAAAAATTTAATAAATAAAACAGTAAAAAACACCCCACAAATATAGTAAGTAAGTAGTAGAGTCATAGCAGAGTTCGAACTTAGGTTATCTGGATTCTGCCTAGGGCTCTTCCATGGTACCCATATTTCATATTTAGGCTTTATATTTTTTATTATTTGAGTCCAGTAGACACACAATGTTACATTAGTGTCCGGTATAAAACATTGTGATTCAACATCTCTCTATTATTCTATGCTCACGAGTGTAGCTACCGTCTGTCACCATACACTATTAAAATATTATTGACTATACTCCCCATGCTGTACCTTTTATTCCCATAATTTATTTACTCCATAATGAAAAGCATGTATCTCCCACTCCCCTCTGCCCATTTTGACCATCCTCCCATCCCCCTTCCCTCTGGCAACCATTAGTTCTCTATATTTATAGGTCTCGTTCTGCTTTTTGCTTATTTGTTTTTTAGATTCCACATATGAGTGAAAGCTCAGTCTGACTTACTTAGCATAATACCCTTTAGGTCCATCCATGTTGTCATAAATGGTAAGATCTCATTCTTTTTTAATGCTGCATAATATTCCTCTGTGTGTGCACCACATCTTTATCCATCAGTGGACACTTAGGTTGCTTCCATATCTTGGCTATTATAAGTAATGCTGCAATAAACATAGGGGTGCATATATCTTTTTAAATTTGTGTTTTTGTTTTCTTTGGGTAAATACCCACTAGTGGAATTACTGGATCATATGGTAATTCTAGTTTTAATTTTTTGAGGAACTTCCATATTGTTTTCCATGGTGGCTGTTTTAGGCTTACTTTAATGAGAGATAAAGCTCAGATTATACAAAGAGAGTTCAAGGGAACTCTGCGAACTCCTCATGTCTCCCCCCTCCCAGGTTTACATTAATTAATCCACATTACATTTTACAAATATAAGCTAGTAAAGGATAGCTGATGGTCGTAAGTAAGATCTTTGTTTTGTTCAGTGAGTGTTTGTCACACTGGGTCAGTGATGTGTTCTAACTCTAACGGATGAAATCCAGCGAGTTACCTTCTTGCATTGTGTGTCTTACTGGGGCAGGTTTTCTGGTGTGGTCGAAGATGACCTGAAGAACACTAAAACATCGATCCGTGATGTCCAAGCCATCCTGTTGAACCTGTTCAGTGCTGACACTGTACTAATTGGACATAGCTTTGAACATAGTCTCTATGCTCTTAAGGTAAAGAATTACAGCCTTGTACTTTCACAGAACAGTATGTGTTAAGATGGTAGTCCTTATTATTGCATTATCATTGATTGTTGATTTGCCCTGTTAACTAAGAAGAAAAGAATTGCTGTCCATGTTGATAATATAGTCCAACCATCATAAACCAGAAGCGGTATAAGACAGCTAAAGTCATTGGGCTCGTCCAGATCAAAAAGAAAATCCATTAGTTAGGATAAAGCCAGAATCATTGTTTGACATTGTCTTTAATATTCAAATGGGTAAGACTAAGTTTATCTAACAGGTTATTTTATTCACCTACTTGGAGATACTTTTTCATATTAAATCAGGTAGGTCTTACAGGTAGGCTCAAAATCAAATGTCATGTTCATTTTTCTTGGCATGATAGACTTGAAAATCTACCCCTTAATATACTTCAGGTTAAAATTATCTGTTCTTTGCTCTAGAACAGGAGTTAGAACACTGTGGCCGGTGCTGGCCACCTATTTTTGCAAATATTTTTGTTAGACCCACTGCCCCCATTCACTTCTGTATTTTCTGTGGCTGCTTTCATGCTACAACAGCATTTTTAAATAGTTACGACAGAGACTGTGTGGTCTGCAAGCCCAAAATATTTACAGCTTGGCATTTTTAAGAGTTTGGTGACCACCTCTGTTCTAGAACACTAGTATCCGATAGAACTTTCTATATTTTCACTATACACCATGGTAGACACTAGCCACATTTGTTATTGAACATTTACAATATGTCTAATGTGACTGAGAAAATGATTCTTTCATTTTTTATATTAAATTTAAACAGCCACATGCGGCTGGTGGCTTACCACTTGGACAGCACAGCTCTTGAACTTTGGAGACATTTGCTGATTCTTTGTTTTAGCCACCCCGAGGACTTACCTTCATGCAGAGAAGGGCTCGTTCTTCTTTGGTGCAAGAATACAAATAAGGCCATTTAAATTTCATAGGTGAATGTCAGCCCTGTTCTCTGTAAAGCACCTGGTATTCAAAGTATAGATTTGTTTCCAATAGCAGTGTTGTGTTTGCCTGTGACAGATAAGTCTGGCATGTGCTTCTACCCAGACCTACCAAACTGTGCGAAAAGAGAGGTGGGGACAGACCTAAGTTTTCTTTGAGAAAGTTCTTCCAGGGATGTCCTTCTGTCGCCTCAGAGACCTCACGTCTCAAACTGAACTTCTCACCATGACTTTCTCTCCTTTTTCAGGAACCATTTTATTCCACCTGTCTCCTAGCCCAGACAACTCCTGGATTTTCCTATTTTTCTCTATTTCTACCACTGTCTTCTTTGATTTATTCAGTACCCCACAGCCAGGAGCTGGTGTCTGGTTGGTAGTTGACACATTAAAGGAGAATTTAAAGTGCTTCTAAACATGGCATACGGGTGCTAAATGTTAACTTTCCAACTCCTCATTTTTCAATGAGACTTTAAATTATTCTTGAAGCTAATCTTCTTGCATGCTCCTTTCAAAAAACAGCTCCCCTCCTCAAGAATCCAAACTGGTACCTAACTTTCTAGGCTCTCAGTTATCTGACTGCTCTTCTTTTTATCTATCTTAATTTCTGCTGTATGAAACTTCAGTGGAAGTTTATGCATCATCTTTCATGTATAAGCACAGGAAATTTGGACATAGACGCGACAGGGTCCTTGTCTATGACCCCTCCCCAGACACATACAAGTAAACCACTCATATGTGGTAGGACATGTGCTAAGTTGAGGTGTGCCCCCCTCACCGGAGTCCCAAGGTGGGAATGTGACTCTGCATCTACCCCGAGTCTTGGTTGGAACCTGTCTGCACATGCTGCCCCCTGGTGGTGCTCACAGGAGGAAAGTGGATCCACAAATCAGACCGCTTAGATTTGATTTCCAGGTACTCTCCTAACTCCGTTCTTCATCTCTCAGAGCTGCAGTTCCCTTGGCTGCAAAAAGGGCCAATATCATAAAAGGGACAATAAAATATCTACCTCATTAGGTTAGTCTGCAAGTTGTAATGATTAATCCATGTGGAGGGCTTAGTGACTGATAGTCTTAGCTGCCTCACATTCCTTGCCCATGGAGCATAGTTCTCCCTCTACAATGATTGTTGCTGTGATCAGTGTCGTTATTCTTTGGGGAGAGCTTCTGAGAGGATTTTCTCTTTCATTTGACAGCTAATTCATACTTCAGTTGTGGACACGACAGTTCTGTTTCCTCATCGGCTAGGCTTGCCTCACAAAAGATCCCTCAAGAGTCTAGTGGCTGACCACCTGCAGAGGATCATTCAGGACAATGGTAAGAGCCTGTTCGCTCCTGATTAATATCAGGATCCTAAGTCTGACTTGAGTAAACAAACCATGGGATTCATGGTAAAAGGTCTGCTCCCTGAAGTGCTTAAGGTGGGTTTTTCTGTATGGATTCTCTCCTAGGGTGGAGAACCCTAAAGCATCTTGTTATGTAAAAAGCACTAAAATGCCCACTGCCTGGTGTCGTCGTGGATCTTCCACGGGCATCAGAATAACCATTACAGAGAATGGTGGCCAAATCTTTGTTCGGCAAGTTGCCTGGCCTTTGAGTTCATGTATAAAACTTCTGTGGGTGTGGAGATCTAATTCCAGTCTAAATTTAGCTGGGTACCCCTTTTCATACGAGCTTTTCATCAAATGAGATTCCAGAATTCACTGGGTTTGGGTCATCTCACCCAGAGTAAATTGTGTGTGTTGTGTTAGAAAAAGAATTGTTCAAATTCAATAGATTCATCATATGTGCACTTGATTTATACTGGTGGTGTGTGTATCTTGCTCTCAGAACATCTGTTTTTTCTGATGAAATACACCCAACATTAAACAAGTTAATCAAGTAGAGCAAGGATAGCTTCCAACTACCCCGTAAGTGGCATTGCCCTGTGCACAGTTGAGCAGTGTCTGCCTTGGAATGGAGGTTAGTGACTCTCTACATTCATGCGTGCCCGTGTAGGCTCCTCTTTCGCACAACATAGAAGTCTAAGAAAATTAATTCTGCGTATGTTAAAATTTATGTTACAGTGCTGTGTTTCTAAGGATACCTAAGATATGGGAAGGCCCTCTGATCAAAATACCAAGTGTACCGTGTGGTCTTTATTCTTTCACTCTTTGTCTGTTAGAGACTGCTGTTGTCTCGGTGGGTCTTTGTCTGTTTTGCTAAAAATGCATCTCAAAAAATTCCTACAAAATTCTGTTATAAAATGTAATGTGTTCTATTGAAAACCGTCTTGAACCTTAGACAGGAAAATATTTCACTTCACAAAAAACAGCTTATACAAACATCTAATACCCCATTTTTTTCCAGAATAACACAAATGAAAAATACCATACCGTTTTAGATGTGCTGATCATGTGACTTTTCTCATTTAATCTCATACATCGTTTATTATTCTCACCAGAACTGTAGGCTTTATATTTTGGGTAAATTTCATGCACTTGTATCTAAGGTCATTCTTGGTGTAGAGAGCTGTACTTTTTCTAGGACTCTCTATTTTTTGGCTTTTTGCCAGATCTTTTACTAATGCCTGCCGCTTTGTTCTCTGTAAAAGAGGTATATGGGGAAGGTGACAATGTGAGGACAGGCTACATAGGAAGAGGGAGATGTTTGCTAATCTAGACTTATGTATAATCTTTACAAAGGAATCAGAATCGTATTTTGGTAAGTGCCCAGTGTTAATTTTTTAGACACATGAACTTAAGGCTTCGTTTTGTGAACCGCTGTGGTAGTATCACGGATGAAGTCGTTGTAGGTCTAACACGTTGTTTTATATTCTGTACCGTTTGGAGGTCACAGTTCAAGTGAAAGTGCTGCCGCCTGCATGGAACTGGTTCTCTGGAAGGTAAAAGAAGACCTGAAAGGGAAGAAGTAATCACTTTGCCTGAGCAGATCTGAAATCCCTGCAGTGTTGTTTCAGTGACGTCTCTCCTGCTGACAGTAGAGTTGGGTCTATGATGGTAGGAAGTTTCTTGACCTTTTTCTTCAAAGAGGAGAAAGAAAAGTGCTGTTGAGGTTTATTTATTACCTGTTCAAGGTTAAGCTTCCACAGTTTATTTCAGAAGCTGTGCGTGGGGTGGGGGGCGGTTAGTTGGGAGGATTAAGTTTGTTTGAATTTTCGACTCTTCCTCATGGATCGCGTGTGACAGTGGATCGCGGTTTACAGTTGAACCAGTGGGCCCGTGTCCTCCATCAGGGTCATGTCTCTGGTGATGTACATTTCTTTTTCTCTCCAAATACCGAAAACCATCTTGACCTAACAGAATTTTTTTTAGGTCTCATATAAATAGAATAGATTTTCCTCACAAAGTAAATGTAAACTTTTCAGCGTACTCTGTTAACATAAAGATTTTGGTCATTTGGCTATTGTGTAATGTGCTTTTATTCTAACTGGTGTACTGTGACTGGATTTTAATTCATAACAACTCATTTTTTTTAAGGCAGTATCCTCTGGATCTTCTAAACACAGTAACCTGCATTCCCAATACCTGAATTGTCTCATTCTTTTGAGGAGTTAGTGCCATCTTTCTTGCTTTCTCAAAATGTGGACACTACATGACTTTATTCTGTTTGATTACTCTTAAGTAAGTATGACTCTTCAATATTACTGTTGCTGACATGCTACAAAATCACAAAGGTTTTATTGCCAATAGAACAGGTGAGTCAGTGTAATCAATAGGAGGGCCTCTGTGCCGGAAGTACACCAGTCACCTTCTGACAGTTGCTTGTGCGGATGCCTTCGTATTGTGACTTACAAGTAACTTAATGATCCCTGAACATCTTTTTCTTGCTGTCCCACGTACTTCTCAGCCAGGTCTCTTGTCATGTACTTGAGGTGAAGTAAAATAATTCAAATTTAGATCATTATGAATCTAAGTAATATATAATTAAGAAGGTCAGACTATTGTAAGGAAAAAAAAAAAACGTTTGTTCCAAAGTCATATGCAAAATTTGAAGGGATTATCGGCATTTTCAGGTCATCCTTGTTCAGTTCCACGTACTTTGAAACTAAGCGCGGTCGGAGTATGTCTACAACACATGGGTAAAAAGCCAAAGGTGCTATGACAGGTATCCGGACCTGTGTTCGAGGGCTCTTCACTGAGTTTCCAGCTGTTGATTCAGGGTATGCTAGCAGCCTTGCTTGTGCTGTCTCTACCTGAACACGCTGCTGTGAACAGAGGGCCCTGCTATCGCCTCTGAATACGTGAGGTGGATTAAGGGGCAGGAATAGGGAACTTTATGCTGTATGTTGACCGATTTCACACTGTCCCATTTAAGAGAGATTGCAGTTCTAAGCCCTCAGTTGACACTGGAACACTACTGGAGGCACAGAAAGTGGACTAGACAGAACCCTTCTCGATGTTTCCAGTCCTGCGAGCTGGAACTAGCATGTCTGATGGAGTACCACACCCACTGCGCTACGGGCATCTTACTGACGGAGCTGGAGGACGGTAACTTGAAAGACATCTGGCAAGACCTAGGAGAAACATTCCCAGACGAAAAACAGGTAGGCAAGACATTTATTCACTTACTGATGATCTCAGGGCAACGTGTGCCTACGGTATGAACTGTAAACTCACAACTGATCAGCATGGAAACTTTACAATGTGTAGTATGTGAAGGGACGTCCTGTCGGTACAAATGTCACATGTCTCCCAAATAGAATCCCAGGGTTCCTGCTGGATTTCTTAAAATACACAAATCAATGTCACCAGAGAAACTAAAACTAAATCCCATTAATTTATCAAACTTGTACTTCTCTAAAGATCCTTAGACTCCTACGGAAAGAGGGTTAAGTCCCCTTCTAGATGGACTGACTCGTGGGCTCTGGAAACACATGACGGAGGTGTCCAATGACCAAGTGAAATTGAAATGGCTTCTACAGGTGGGGGAGAAAGTTTAGAGATGGATAGAAGAATCCCTTTCAAATGTTCACCTATGTCCTGATAATCTAACGTATTTCCCCCACTTTCCTCACCGGTGCTGTCAGGGTGGGTGTGAGGTTTATTAACAACATCTTTGTTCTATACGGCAAAACATTTTATAGCATTCACTATGAAGGTAAATATCAAAAACATCCAGGGTGATAATGAGTTAGGCATCATAGTAATTGTACTCGCACACCTTCCTGTAAAGTCCGTATTTTTAGAAAAATATATTATTGCATATGAAACCATAAACAGGCATTCTGAGTTCAGCACATTCTTACTCAAAACAGTATATACAGTCCTAGTAGAGTCAAAGTGTCCTATAGATTCACACACAGGGGTTTCTGCGGTCACGTCCCAGACATACAGCAATATATATACATTTTTATATTCCGTGTCACCTCCCTTGGCAGAGTCTTGCTGGCTTTCTTGGCATCAGGGGTCTGACACACCTGGAAAGGGGCAACATTACATACAGATGGATGTGGGTTGTTCTAGGCTGCTTCTTCAGCAGAGCAGTCGATCCCGGCGTAGGCGAACTTCTCATAAAGTGTAGTGTTCACGTAGGTCTGCGAGAGCAAGAGCGGTTCAGAGACACAGGCTCCCTCCGGCCTGCCACCGCCAGGGGCGGGAATAGTCAGACCCTAACTTGCTTAACTTGTTTCGATTCAAATACTAGGTACCTGGGGGACGTTTTTCTGTCCTCAGTCCCCATGTTGTATTTGACAACTTTCTTCCTGAAATGCATCCCTTGCCTTCTACACCTAAGACTTCATCCTCTTACTCTCCTCAGTCTCTGGGCCATTCTTTCTTATCTCTCTCTGGTCCCTCCGGAAATGTCCCAGTCTCACGATCATTTCTCAGTCCCCATTTCCCTCTGTGTGATCTCACCCACGTCTCCGGTTTAATTACCCCTTGAGTGGTGACTTTCCATCTATTTCCCTAACCTAAATTTGTCTTTTCAACCTCAGATCTGTATAGCCAACTACCTGCTAGACCTTTTTAAGGAATTCCTGACCCTCCCCCTAGGAACCTGCAGGCCAGGCCGTATGGTCTATCAGCTGTGTGTCCTCGGACACATCACTCTCACCTCTGTGTAGATTTCTTCTGTAAAATTCGAGAGTCAGGCTCGATTACTGAGGAGGGTCCTTCTAGCTCAGAGGCTAATTCTACCTGTTGTACCGTGTGTGACTCTCTCTTTTATAGAAATCTTATTAACTTGGACATTGTAACATCCTCAAAGTTGGGGGCCATGTCTTTTATGACCCTCTCTTGCCTCAGGCTATGCCCAGAACAGCTTGTTGAATTGTATCAGCTTTTTTTTTTTTTTTAACCATACAGGGTGCATGACGAATCGTGACTCAAGAGCCTGCCTGGAACTCCATGCTCACCTTGCGTTCTTCTAACATCCTGTTCAAGGACACCAGGATCTGGGCAAACGAGGGCCTCTCGTAAGGCTTCTCCCGCCAGCACTGTCTCATGAGGTCATACCTTTGAAAACAAAGAGTTAAGCAGTGAACTCTGGGACTCGGCTTCAGTCCTGGGCATGGCCCGGTGTGGGGTATGGAAAGGAGAGAAGGGAAGGTAGCCATTTCACACATGGGCATCTGTGCTTAACCAACAGCACAAAAGTAGAGCACCGAGTTTCTCTCTGGCCTCCCCCCGCCCCCCCTCCCCACACACACATCCCCCTTTCTTCTGTCAGTAAAACTAGTGCGTATCCTCAGTACCGTTCCTGCGGGATCTTGGTCTCAGCTCTTCTGATGATCTGGAAAGAGCTGACTCATGTGTCTAGGGCAGCATCTCCCTTGGAATACTCCATCTCTCAAAATGTAATTTGTTTTTTTTAAAAAAGGGTTCCATGCTCTAATAAATTTGCAAGAGCCACCTATTGCATCTCCCTCTTAGGGAATAGCAGACTAAAAGCTTGAGAAGTCTTGCCATTACAAACAAAAAACCTGTGTGACCTGACTTAACCTGGAACTTGCCCCCTGTAAGTGACCACAGAGCTCCTTCTGCCTTGTATCATCTATTTGCATCTTGCATGTACCAGGAACATAGTGGGGGAAGCGCCGGTCTAAGACAGTACTCCCCCAAATGTGGTCAGAACCACTTGCATTAAAATGCATATTCCTGGGACCCACCCTAGACCTATAGAAGCAGGGTCCGGGGGTAGGGCTCAAAATTTCACATTGGGAACCTTATGTGCCCCAAAGGCTACCAACGTAGCAGGGTCTAGGTTCCTGCCTCTTGTACCAGTGACCTAATTAATACCACACTTTCTTAGAAGTGGCTCCGTGTGGACAATAAATCCTTGGCTGAACCTAGAGCCTTGCTCTTTCCTATCATGCCCGTCCGGCAGCAGCGACTGCAGGTAGTTCTGGGAACGGTGGTTTCACATCATCCTTCCCTGGGGAATAATTCTTAGTCCTGGAAAATTATCCTTGCAGAATCAAGATTCTGGGATTTAAAAAAGATCCATCTTCCTCATGTCACAGCTCTGAAATCTCTATCCCCGAAGTGAGCCTCAAGGTTTCATACATTTATTCATGAATTTCAGATCTTTTCTCCATTTGTTGCCTTTCCTCATGTCCACCTTCCCGATCTCATCACCTTCAATTCCTGCTGGATTTCTACACAGATAAAGCTCTTAACTCCCTGCCCACTGCAAAATGGTCTTAGTTTAAGGAGCCCCCCTACCTCCCTTTATTTTGGCTATTTGGGAGGGCGATGTGTGTGTGAATGAGATAACCCCTTCACTAGAGCCTGTCTGTCCCAGGAACACGAGGGGAAGGTCAAGATGAAACGGCCCTAGGGTGTGGCCTGGCTTACACCTCATCATCACAGTTGAGGGGCTTCTCCAGTCGGTAGCCCTGGGGCAGCTTCTCGTACAGTTCTGCACATGTCATCCCGCAGTAGGGAGTGCCACCTGGAAGACAGACAACCACGTTGCCCTAAGCCCCTGCTAGTGTGGAACGCAGTGTCACCTGCCCCGAGCCTCTCAAGCCGAGAGACTGGGAGAAAGACCGGGTGTGTCAAGGGAGGGTGCCCACCCAGCGTGATCTTCCTGTCTGAGCAAACCCACTGCACAGCCCCGCTGCACGTAGGCCTCCAACCACACTGCAGGGTGGCCATCCCCTCAGTGGAAAGATCCAGCATGGGGCTCCTTACTCACAGTGCTATTTCTCTTCCCCAAAGTCAGCCTGCCCAGCTCGTCTAGTGTACCAGTGAGATGTTATCTTTTCCTACTTGGGAGTCTGCAGTTAGGTTATCCACTTCCTATTTGATCTATAATAGTTACTGCCCAATTTTAATTATAAAACATGCTTACTATAGAAAACTTGGAAAATACAAAAAAGTTAAGAAAGCAAGCAATAGTTTGTATTACTCTTCTGTGTACTCCTTCCAGGTTTTTCATGGGTAGTAGTTATAAAACTGGGATCCCAGCGTAAGGAAATTTCTGGATTTTGACATGCATGTTTCCACATGCTATTAAATGGCCTTCAGAAATGACTTTTCATGGCTGTGTGACATACCATCTTCAAGTTGTACAGGCAAACTTGCAATAGTTCTATGACATCCCTGCTCAGAGACAACCTCTAATGAATCTCCCAGCTACCAGGTTGTTAGTATGAAGCATGACATTAGATACAGGGCTCTCAAAAAAGAAACATGGGAACACACACACTCAGACACAGAAACCTATCAAGTTCTATTTCCCAGTCCCATCTGGCCGTGCCACATCAAAACATAAAAATGGCACCTGTGGAACGACACAGCGAGGGAGCACGGGAGGGGCCCACTCCCGTTGCCCGAAGTCTCACCTGGTAGATAAACATGGATACTCACCTAAGCTAACGATCTCCCACAGTAGCACTCCATAGGACCATCTGCAGGGGACACGACAGGGAAACCAGTAATCAGCAAACAAGTTGACCAGTTAGTTTTCTGCCTCAAAAGTCAGGGTGACGGACGCTTTGCCAGAAAAGGAAATGTCAAATGTGGGCGCTCCCTAGGACAGGGCCCTGGCGTGGCATGTGTTTACCTCCTCTTGGGCCGATGGAAGGATTCTACCAGGGAAACAGCGTTAGAGCCCCCACTCGCTTTAGGCGGAGAACATGGGATGGTGCTGGGGACAGCAGGTGCAACTCTAAGCTGAGAGATTGGGGTTAAAACCCAGCTCTGCCACCCTGGTACTCGTGTGACCTGGGACAAGTTACTGAACCTCTTGAGGCTTCTCAGTGTGTTCTGAAAGTGGGAACACCAACTGCTGCCTCTAAGCTCTGCAGAGAGGATGTGAGAGAACATACAAAAGGCACGTTGCATGCAGCGAGGACACGAGTACTCACCAGCCCTCTGCCCTTCCCCAGGCAGAAGCTAAACTCCCTGGACAAGTCACCTCAACCCTCGAGGCCTCCGTTTTCTCCCGTCAATAAAGGTGTGAGCCACCTGGCCTAGGTCTCACTCCCAACCCTCCCGTCCACCGGCAGCCTGACACTTGTCCCTGCAGGCTGAGAGCAGAGACATGCTCTTGCTCTGGCCTGCCTTCTGTCCCTGCCACCTCAGACCCCCAGCAGCTAGTCCGGGCTGCCTCCACGCTCTGGGTCCTGTACGTTGAGGTCGGTCTGGGACTTGGAGCCACAGGAAGCCCCATATGCCCCTTGACTCTCTACAGACTGAGAATTCACCACTTCTCCTTGACCGGCAGAAGGAAACCCATGGCCTGCTACCAATGGCCTTACACGATGAAAACGGTCTACTCTGAGGCTTCCTTTTGTAGACTACTATGAATTTATTTCCTGGGCTTACTGATGAGCTTTATTCCACAGAGGGACATCATAGTCCTGCTTCTCTTTAAGAACTCTGTCAAATGCTTATTTTCCTGGGGGGAAAAAATCCCTTAAAATAAAAGGCTTACTCACACGTCACTGTTGGTTGTATACACACTGTAATTCAGTGACTCGATTGCCATCCAGCGCACCGGGAGCCTTCCCTGGAGAGAGCAAAGTGAGAGAGCACTTAGGCAAGACAGGGACACTGCCCGGGGTGCGCAGCTTGCCTGGAGCTCTGCTTCACCCAAGCCCACGGGGAACTCCACTTGCAATTCCCCAGACACAAGGTATGGCGGACTCAGGGACTGCTGTTTCTGTACGTGCCACGCACAAGAGTGTTCTCAAATCCAAAGACATGCAAAGAGGATAAGCCCTGCTTGCTTCAAGGAGTCCCTATGGCAGTTTTATATAAAGAAAAATAACAAGTGTAATAAGTGTGGGTATGTGTGCGTGTGGGTGGCTGTGGGCCTTCTTGGTAGGCATCTCATTTATTCACTTTGTGGCTCTCAGAGGCCCTCAGAGGTTTGAAAGGGGAGGGAGGCAGAGAAACCAAGAATTAAACTGTAATGTGGGAGAGGCTCCGGCCATGTCAGGTGACCAACTGTGGCTGGAGGAGATGGGGAAGGCTTTCAGACAAGGGGACCTCGGAGCTGGGTCCTGTAAGATGTGTAGGTGTCATGAGGTGACTCGGGGGGAGGAGAGCTCAGACCAAAGGGAACTGTGTGCGTACACATCGGTGGAGGGGGAAATCGCTTCCCGTAGATGCAGTTTACAATGGGTTTGGAGATGGCACGAGAGACACTCATCCTTTGGGGGCTTGGCCCTGACTCTGTCCAGGTTGTCCTCATTTCTTTAAGTCCAACCTGGGAAAAAGGAATGTGGACTGGACACTGGGAAGTTTGACTTCTATGTTTTAGTCCTAGTTTCATGGTGATTTGGGGCTCCCTCCCTAACGACCCACCGTAGGAATCACATGGGCCCTACTGAGAGATGGCTGCCTCCTTCCCAGGGATTTGTCCAAGCTCCAGCAGTGGTGTTTCAGCCCACCTTAGCCAACAGGTGGGGCAACATCAGGACTATGTGGGGGATCTTCTCGGCCCCCCTGAAACAGGAGCAGGCATTCTCCCAGGCCACCCATCCTGAGACCAGCCCTGTCCTGGACCCCAAAACTTCTCCTGAACATGCCCTTGTCTCCTAGGTCTTTGTGAAGTAGTCATATTCTGAAGCTCTTTCTGATTTTAAGTCTGATTGGCACTTTACGGTTCAGTTATAAAACTATCTCTTCTCAAACCTACTTCTTCAGTGTGTCCTCAACATTCGCCTCCCTCCACTCCATGCCCACCCCTCCCAACCACCCACCTGTTATCCTGGCTGCTGCTTCCCCTCCACAGGAATGCAGAGTCATTGACACTTTCTGTCTTGTCTTCGCTTTTATGTACCTGCTAGCTTCTGACCTCATGCCTCCCAATTACTAAGTTCCATGTTCGCTTTTTTATTTTTCTCATTTGACATCTTTTGGATCTGTCCACTTCCACCTGTCCCCCTTGCTCTCTCACCGAAGTTCAGGCCACCATCGCCTC
Source organism: Halichoerus grypus (assembly GCF_964656455.1). Classification (NCBI taxonomy): domain Eukaryota; kingdom Metazoa; phylum Chordata; class Mammalia; order Carnivora; family Phocidae; genus Halichoerus; species Halichoerus grypus. Next base: position 52,033,682 of record NC_135725.1, on the reverse strand, counting down.
TTACCTGAGGATAACCTCTTAACTGATCTTCCTGCTTCAGAGTTTCACTCCCTAAGGATCAGTCCTCCTCACCATAGCCAGACTGATCACTCGAAATGGCAAATCCAGCCACATGGTTCCTTTTCTTAAAGTTCTTCAATGTTCCTTATTGTTCCAAGATCTCAAGTCCTTAACTGAATCCAAAATTTTTTAGCTGGAATTCAAGAATCTTCAAGAAGACCTCATAACCCCTGCCTCCTCCCACCTTGAATTTTAACTCTCCCTCTTCTCTGCATTACACTCCAGACACATTGAATTACTTGACCCCCAAATGTTTGCCTTTAGGTCTTTATATATACTGTACCCTCCAGGTCATCCAATTCATTCCTGTATCTCCAATATCTATTTAACATTTGTAAAACCCAGGAGTTGGCCTCCTCCAGGGAGCCCTCATGACTGCCCACAGGCTCAGTTCAGTGTGCATTCCTCCTCTGTGCTCTCCTGGCCCTCAGCACTCACCAACTGTTAACAATTGTATATTGCGTGTCCGAGCTCTTTAAAAGTGGAGACTGTCTCAATTTATGTTACCCCAAAACCTAGCACAAGCATGAAACACTCTAGTCATAAATAAATCAATGATGAGGGGCTGGATCTATCACGATAATAAAGCCCCAAATCACTTAGTACGTTAGTTTGCAACACTTCTAATATTAGCATCACCTTGGGGGCTTAAACAACAAACAGAAACTGATGTAGGAGCCCCACCCCAAAATGACCAAAATGACTGAATCGGCCGTAGGACTCAGCATCGGTACTTTTTGAAAGCTTCCCAGATGATTCTGAAGTGCAAAGAGAGTAAAAAATGGCTGGTTTAAACAGGAGGCCAGAGAAGGTAGCCGCTCTGCCCTCTGGTGGTACCTGGCCACACTGCACCCTTCTTGCAGGGAGCTCGTTTCTCTCCATTCCCTCACCTTTCCTCCGCCTCGGCTGCCCCTTGGTCTTTCCTCCCAGACCCTCTGTGCTGCCACAGAACACTTCACCCAGCTGCTAGCAGACAGAATTAAGTTCTGACCCATCTAAGCGCTCTGCCCCTCTAAGCATTTTCCCCAAACTCCCCAAGACTGCCGAAATCCCTGCCCTTTATGAAATGCCAAGCAAACTAGCATTTCCCCTGGGGATCTGAGGACAGCATCCAAATAAAATGTGTAGGTTGTGGGGCTAAACTGTGTCAGTGCCTCCACCCCGTCACCCAGAGCACCACAGCCCCCAAATGCCAGAGAGAAGGAAAGGGGCTCTGTGAAGGAGAGCGCAAGCCTCAGATGGCCCAGGAGAAACAGGGAGAGTGGGAGTAAATGGGTGAGTGGTGGGTCCTGCTTCTTTAAGACAAGCCCAGCCCCTCCTCAGAGAAACATTGCCGGCTTTGGGTCAAGCAAATTCAGAAAAGCTGATAAGAACAAATGAAAAAAAGTATTGCGTGGAAGCCAGCCCTTGGGGAGGCGCCTACAGCATCTGAAAGCATTGACATTGATAAATATCTGGGGCCCCACTGGATGTGTGTGATGGTCTCTAAGGGCCAAAGGGGCCCCACTTCAAACCCTTATCCAAAAAGGGACTGGAAATATCCAAAATGGTTATGTTTACTGGCATAGTAAATATATAAAAATATGTATGTTTGTGTAAGTAAAGGAAAAATAAAATAAAATGTGTCAAGGGGGTGAACTATGGGGTCATTTGCTTTTCGAAACATTCTTGAATATTGTTTGTGTTATCTTGTCAGTAACTAAAATAAGTATATTGGAAAAAAAACAACAAACCCTGAATAAGAGGATAAACACAGAAGCCTGAGCCTGGCTGAGGCACTTTGTTACCCACAAACATAAAGGATCATGTGAAAACTGCAGTAGTCCCAGGAAACCTGAGCCTGAGCAATGTCCGTCAGACCTAGGAAAGAGGGGCCATGCCACTGGGGTAGAGCCACCGAACACATACGACCACCACGGGAACTGTCAGCCCCAAGGCTCTGCACTTGCCCACCCACGCAGGGAAAGCAGAGGGCGGCGCCATGTTGTCAGCAGGGCTCTCAAGTCCCTGGAAGGGGCATTTCTGGGACTTTACGATTTCCGCTGGGCCACAAAAGCAGAATGAGTCCAGCTTCCCTCCTACTGTAGTGACGTTCTCCTGGGATCTTGTACTTGAAGATTAAATATCACTGTTTGGGAGAGGAGGTATCATCAGGCGAATGTGGATTTGATGTGGGCTTGGAGAGACAGTGGAAAACTTTTGGTGAAGAGAGAACTCTTCTGTGGGCTTTAGAAGTTACGAATTTCTCTCCAGGGCCTCCTTGTGATTTAGGAACCTCATTAATTTATTTCCTTTATATTTGGAAAGTATGTTAAATGTCTTTTTTTTTTTTTGCCCCTCCTATGCTTGCTGTGCATGAAGGGGGATTGACGGAGCTCCTCAGAGGTTTCTGGGTCTGACACTTAGGGGTCTGAACTGGATGCAGACCAGAGCCCCTGCACCATGAGGCTTGCATGTAGCATCCCTTGGCCACATGTGACGGTGGCTTTTCACTGGTAAATGTGGAGCCCTCAGTCATTTTAGGAATCAAAACTCTGAAAGGATGTTTGCTGGGCCCGGGCACTATCTCCTGGGGTAAAGAGCCAGGTGCCTAAGTCACCAAAGAACAGCAGTATTCCAAGAGAAGGGCCATTGGGAGAGGGAGGGGCCCTGGGGAGGATGTTCTCAGGGTCTGCGCTCTGAACTTACCATTGTCTTTTTCACATATACTTCTTGACCTCGGGACAATCCAAAATCTGCTATTTTGGCTACATAGTTTTCACCAACTAAAATGTTCCTGGCAGCCAGATCCCTGTGGATAAACTGAAATTTTAAAAAACATCATGTATCTTCAGCACTTTTGCTTGTTCACTTCATTCTTCTGTCACAAAGCCACTGGGGCAAGAATTTTGGGAAATAAAGAAGAGAGGAATCCAAGTCCCTTAAAGTTCCTCTCCAGAATTTTCAGTGGATTCTGCCAAATGACCTGCCATGTCTTGGGAGAAGCATTTCAGGAAAAAAAAAAAAATAGAAAGAAAAGGAAAAAAAAGAAACCCAGATCACTAAATCTTCCTGTTGCCATGTAAGTCATCTGCTGTTATGCATCATTGGGACCCAGATGCAGCTAAGATGGGTTGAGGCACCTCACCAAATACATATGCTGAGATTCACTAAATACAGGGATTGTTAGTGTTCAGCCTTAACTTCTATATAAGCAGAACAGTAACAAAGAGATGAAAATTAGGGAGATACTAAGGGGAATTACTGGGGAGGAGGACTTGAAAAATGTGTAGATTTAACTCAACTCTGATTTTGGAGAGAATTTCAAAGGAAAAATGGCCACAGCAAGGTCCTCACAACAAACCTGTTTTTGGCTCAAGTAGTCCATACCCCGGGCCACATCAGCTGCGAAATGGAGGAGCTGCTGGGAGGACAGCGTGGAGGCGGTGCTGTTGGCGATGGCGAAGGCCGGATCGGTCTCCAGCACTCGGCTCTTGCGTAGGAAGTCCAGGAGGTTTCCATGGGGGGCATATTCGATGGCCAAGTACAGGTAGCCTGTGGGGAAAGGGAGAGACACCACCTTCTCAGTGGCCCTCAACAGCTGTGAAATTTCTGAGATGTACGATGGTCCTGGGAACTGCTCATAACACTCGGTGTCTAAAAGCAACATGTCTAGCAGTACCAACCTTGGGAAGGCTGGCGACAGGAGGAAGAGAAGTTCCATGCTCCTGCCATGCTTAAAGGGCCCCATGCTTGAACCCAGGGTCTCCTCTTTCCCACTGCCCTCCCTCCTGCCACCCGTGGACTAACATGGAGGCTTCCTGAATGCTTTCACCTACTCAGTAATAAGAGTAGAATGAAATCAACATGTTTGCCTCCAGAAGATCTAGGACAGCTGGTCTCCATCACCTTTTATTTTTATTCAATATTGACTGAGAACTAATATGAGCTAGGCATGTTATTCCAGTCTCAGCTTTTCCTGAGGTTATTAAAAAAAAAAAAAAAAAGATTCAGTATCCATGGCAGAAGGACCCACACCAGGTAACTTTCTCTCTCCTGCTTCTACTCCTCCCCGAAAACTCTACTAAGTCACCGTATTGCTGATTAGCTTGCCGGTCAGCAGAGTCTAATGTCAGAGATTGCATTTTGCTTAGAGAAAACAGAAAGCACAAACTTTTAGAAAGACAAATAAAACAACGGGTTCCTTGAAAACATTATGGTCCATTGTCTTGGTTTTATTCCAAATTGTTTTTGTTTTTTGTTTTTTTTTTTTAAAGATTTTATTTATTTATTTGACAGAGAGAGACACAGAGAGAGAGGGAACACAAGCAGGGGGAGTGGGAGAGGGAGAAGCAGGCTTCCCACCGAGCAGGGAGCCCGATGCGGGGCTCGATCCCAGGACCCTGGGATCATGACCTGAGCCGAAGGCAGACGCTTAACGACTGAGCCACCCAGGCGCCCCTTCCAAATTGTTTTTTTTAATAAAATTATTTTCTTTCATAAAAACATTGATCTCTAGAGTCAATGAAAAGTAGAGTGCTTATGGTCTTTTAAAGTTAAATTTTTTTGGTATGTCATTTTTCGAATTTAAAATGTCGAATGATTTTGAACTTCAATGACATTCTAAGACATTGAAATTCTGGCAAAAAAAAAAAAAAATCTAGCACTGTACCGTGTTGCACTGTAAGGCAAGATACATCTCAATGTTTTCTCACTTCCTTACTGAACTATGAATTTTAAGAGCCAACCAATTACATGCTAAGGTGATGACAGAGTAAAAATTTAAAAGATATATTTTTCTGTTGTTGGTGGTTACTTTTTTGTTGTTGTCAGCTTTCATTTACTGCTGTCCCACGCTGATTACTCTTTTCAGGAAATAGCTCAAAAATAAATGTCATTACTTCATTATTTAACCTAAGGGACATGATCTGGCTTTCAGAATTACACCCTTATTGGATCACAGAATGATATATTGTTTGAAGCCCCAGTATTTTTAGTTTAATAAATTGAGGAAAAGGAAGTAGTCTCTTTTCTATTGTTGCTGTTTGTGCTGCAAAGTCAACAAGAGGTTGTCAAGTTTGTAAATAATTGCTGTGTGGAGCTTTTTTTGTGGGAGCGAACTTTTCCATGAAAAATTAAGTGTAAGCATTGCTGCAGAACAATAAACCCAGGTAGCCTGGAGAAGTGAACTCATAGAAGTACTCAATAATATCTGAATTAATAATATAACTTGAACTTTAAGAGTATGTGCGACAGGGCGCCTGTGTGGCTCAGTCGGTTAAGCGACTGCCTTCGGCTCAGGTCATGATCCCGGGGTCCTGGGATCGAGTCCCACATCAGGCTCCCTGCTCAGCAGGGAGTCTGCTTCTCCCTCTGCCCCTCACCCTGTTCTCATGCTCTCTCTCTCAAAAAAATAAAATCTTAAAAAAAAAAAAAAAGTATGTGGGACATAGGATAGTTGTAAAGCTCCACTGTAATTGTACCAGTAATGGTTTTGGAAAAAAAATAAAGCTCAATCAGATATAAGCTTATTATTGTTCTTATTTTATCCTAATCATCACCAATGCTTCCACATCACAGTTGATTGTTGGCATTCATGGATTTAACATTCAGACTATCAGTGTCTTGAGTTTGGAGGGAAAAAGGTAAGCAATTAAGAAGAGCCAATGCACTTCTCTCTTCCTAATGCTGAAGGCTCCCCCAGTCTACCTAAGCAATAGTAGCTGAGGAAACCTCTGGATCAGCAAGGATGGGAGTGTGCAGCAACCATGGATACCTTTGAGCAGTAATGATGAACCACATCAGAGGGCAAAAGATCCAACCTCGAGACCTACCTCGAAAAAAATGCCAAACCTCAGCACAATTTATAAATGGGACTAGACATTCAGATTGAAACTGCAACTTTAAAAAAAAAATAGGTGACATTCTTAAGATTATTATCTTTACTGATTTTAATATGGAATGTGCCTGTTTCAAAAAAAAAAAAAATTCTGGCAGGAATGATAGGAAAAGAGCATCTTACCACGATGTTCACACGCTCCCAAGAGATTGATGATGTTTGGGTGGTGGCCAAGTTTACAGAGAACCTCCAGTTCCCCAGCGAAGTCCCTGTGGTCATCTTTGGAGGCGTATTCTGGGAAGAAAGTCAAGAGTTGTGATCCCTCTCTGTTAGGCCTCTTTAGAAACAACTGTCCTCTCCTGTTCCCTTCGGAGGACCTTCAGGGCACTGAGTCACTATCAGTTCTGGAGAACTGTACAGAAATCAGAGATTACTCTAGGAAGAGTACTTGGAAGTGGTAACACTTCGGGCTGACGCTTCTTTGTTGTTGGGGGCTGTCCTGTGCCAGCAGGATGTACGGCAGCATCTCTGGCTTCTCCCGCTAGGTACCAGCAGCCCAACCAAAAATGGATCCAGACGCTGCTGAATGTCCCCCCAAGGGGCAAAACTATCCCTGGTTGAGAACCACTGCTTTAAACTTTTCCTTGTTTAAGCTCTCAAATACCCCGTGAAATGACTTGATAGAGACTCTACCTATTCTAGCTAAAGCCGCTGTCCAGCAATAAATATGCTGAGCAAGAGAACCAAAGTTTCAGTGCAACAACACAAGGAATGCACACACCTTGCTTTCTTACAATAATTTTAACTTGCTTTTCCACAAACCAGTCCTGCTAAAATATAAACTCAAATCCAACAGCATTTTCATGGAAGTGCTTGGTGGTCAGGAAACTGAATTGTGTTTGTTTCTGTTCTTTTCATCCTGTCTCTCCATTAGCACTTGGAGCAGAGGAAGAACCATCAGGTACCAACCAGGCTGAAGGGAAGGCTCTCTCTGGTTGATGCACAAACTGATCAGCCTTGATCAGTGACAGAGCACTCTTACTGTTTTTTGAAAAATAACATTGCGTAGGAAAGGTGGGAGAGGGGGACAGTTGGGTGCTGGTGGCCCTGTGCATGCCTGAATGTGCTTGGAAATTACAAAATTTTTCATAAGGGTTACGGGTACCCATAAAACTAGCTAGTAGGCAATCCCAGGTCAGATACCCTGTTCATACCACAAGAAGCCCGAGGGTCAATGCCTTGGGAGCATTTTTAAAATGAAGTTATTTATAAGGAGGCTGTCCTCCTACTTCAGTAATTGTCCTCCTTTGAATGCATCACTCTCCCTATAGACAGTTTCTGCCCTGACGCCCCATTTAAGCTATTTCACCTCTTCACATGGGCATGAGACAATCAGGCTCAGGTCAGATTTTAAAAGCCCTGGTTTTACAAGATTCTATACCCTGTTTCTTCATACTATCCTTACTGTTCCCCCAAATTCCTCGTGACTAACATAGCAAAACAGAAAAGAGATTTATGGATATTAAGCAAAATTGTGTGTGTTCATGTGTGTGTGTGTGTGTGTGTGTGTGTGTGTGTGTGTTTGAAACATACTACTATCTCTAAACACAGACACTATTTTATTTGTTTTATTTTATTTCTTTTCTGTCAACACTGCAATAAGCAGCAATGATTTAATTAGATTTAGGGTTAATTCCAACTTTAGGCTCAATATTGCCGTCAGAAAGGAAAACCTATCAGCAACCTTACAGAGCCTGCATTGTGAAGCTAACCAACAACGGGGAGTTAATGAAATTCCCTGCTCTAACACATGGCTTTCCAAGCCCTCATGCTAGACAAGCAACACCGCAGCTTCATAGTCAAGCCACGCATAAACTGCTCCTTCACACAAAAGAGAACACAGCCAGGACCGCCAGTGAGCTAGTCACTCTGCTTTCTCAGATGATGTTTATTAGCCAGCTTGGTAAGTGGGTAGGCACCAAGCAGTCCTGAGATGAACACAACTGGAAAAGATGTAGATCTTCTGACCTTAGATCGGCAGTTTTCAAACTTGAGCGTACAGAAGAATCACAGAGCACGCTTGTTAAGAACACAGATTCTCGCGTGTCCCCCCAGAAATTCACATACACTGGACCCGACAAAGGGAGAGGCCAAGCAGATGCATTTCTAACAATGTCTCTGGGAGATTTGATGCAGATAATCCATGAAGACAGTGGTTTGCAAAGTGTGGTCCCCAAACCCTCAGCATCAGCATCACCTGTGAGCTAATTAGAAATGCAAATCCTCTGGCCCTGCCCCAGACTTGCTGAATCAGAAACCAGGGTGGACCCCAACAATCTGTTTTTAACAAGCCTTCCAGGTGATTCTGATACACACTCAATTTTGAGAACCAAGTGCATCAAGAGAAACAACAGCGCTCCCCTAAAGTTAGAAGTATGTGACAGAGAATCTATATTCTCACATCCCAATGAGTCAAGACATTGGCATTTAAACAGCTCATGCCTTCATATGTATGTCCTGACCCTATCACTGGCTGACCTCAAAGGAACTATCACCTGCCATTGCACAGAACAGCTGTATTTGACATCATGCCAATTTTTTGTTTAAATAATGTAAGACCATAGCGGAAAGATTCAACAGGAAGTCAAGTTTTCTCCCCACCCTAGTGAAATGCTGACTTGATCTGGTCAAGCACTGACCTTTCATCCTCTTGATGGCAGCGTCCATCCGTAACCCATCCTTCTTGATGCGCGCCTTAAGAACCTGGCCAAAATTACCCTCCCCGATCACATCTTGAAATTTGATGTCATTCCAGTCAAGCACTGGATAAATTGTAGGATCCGGGTTGTTTTTGGCCTTCCTGTTCAGGGCCAGAGTTCCTGAGTTGAACTGCACAGCTGGTTCTTCCCTCTGGAGAAATAATATTTTCATGGTTTTGTGTCAGGATTTTTCATAATTCTAATGTGCATAAATACTCCTGGCTTGTATCCCATACCAGGTAAAACAAGAAATTGTCTATCTAATTCCAGAATGCAGATGGAAATAGGTTTCATCTAACAGGCTGTCTATAGGGCTGCATGAGCTAATTCCAGGCCTCAGGTGGAAGGCATGCTACAATCGATTAACAATGTCTGCAGAGTGCAAGCATAGGGGAATAACAGCAGGTATGCCACAGGATGGCACATCCCCAAGTTAGTCACGCTTGAGTTTCTACTGAGCTGTGGAATGAGCAGGTGTTCAGTTCTGATTTGGAAAAGAACTCAGAGATCCCGTCTGGGGCAGTAACAGGCTGTGCCTCACTAAGAGCTCTCCTTGCATTGTCTTGGCCTATTCTTGACTCTCACTCTGACTTATCCTGAACCTTAGAACCTCTCAAGCCCACTCTGCAGCAGACTCTGGCCCCAGGATGACAGAGGCTTATAGTCAAACCCAACACAGCATCACCTTTTCTCCTGAGTTTGAGAGGGTGCTGACATATCATGACAAAGCTCCAGCGCACCTAGCCCCCTTGCTGGTCTGTCCTCTCCAGTGACAGCCTGAGTTGAGTCAGCTCTGACATAGAGTCAGATGGCAACACTCCCCTTGTCCTCCAAGGAGGGGAATCTCAGGGGTTTGTGGACATGAAGCTGTACCTCCTCTGGAATGTGTAATTGTACTCAATGTTTTATACATGGAATTGATAAATTGGGTACAGATTTATCTTACAGAGCTTGAAACCACAAACTAGAAAAACGTTCAGCCTATGGCATACCGAAGAACTCAAACAGGGTGTATACTGGTCAGGTACGATTCTGTAAACCTTGGTTACTAGTCAAAATTTCTAGATGAAAGAATGAGGCAGTGCCAGGTATGAACTATGACTGCCAACTGATGGGTACAAAGGAATGGAGACACACATGTACCTAAAATTCATATATATTACATAAATAATATATATGAGGAATAATAAGACTGTGGGAGAAATTAGAAGTATAAAATAGGAACTAGAAGTAGGAAATGTGGGGAAAACTTGTCTAGCACAATACATCGTTACCCATCACACTGAGGTCTGGTTATGCTCATGTCCTTCCTTACCAACAGCATTCAATTCTTCATGTTGCAAGATTGGTCTCCCTGGTGACTCATCACTAGGATGACCATACATCTCATTTTGGCAGGGCAATAGTTCTGTTTTAGCCCTGGCTTCCTAAATAATTATTAAGAGCAACATTTCCACTCTCAAAATCATTCCAGTTTGGGGCCCCTGGGTGGCTCAGATGGTTAAGCCTCTGCCTTCGGCTCAGGTCATGATCCCAGGGTCCTGGGATCGAGTCCCACATCTGGCTCCCTGCTCAGCGGGAAGCCTGCTTCTCCCTCTGCCTCTGCACCTCCCCCTTCTCATGCTCTCTCTCTCTATCTCTCTGTCTCAAATGAATTAAAAAAAAACCATTCCAGTTTGGACAACAAATTACATAGTCATGCTGTTTATCTCCCATTTCATAATGGAAGTCAAAGAGAAGAAGGGAAATATTTGTTTTACAAGTAAACTTCCTGGTCCACATCTTTTTTTTTTTAAGTAGGCTCCACATCCAGCGTGGAGCCCAATGCGGGGCTTGAACTCATGACCCTGAGATTAGGACCCGAGCTGAAATCAAGAGTCAATGCTCAACCAACTGAGCCATCCAGGCACCCTTCCCGGTCCACATCTTTAAAGCGAAGATTCTGCATACATGCAGACTTGTACTTATTAGCTAGTAGGAAGATGAGGCACTACCACGTTTTGGAAAGCTTGGGCCATTCTCCTTTGGACATTTGCCCTCTTCAGTTGCAACATGATCAGGAAGGCCAACAGCACCGTCAGGCAGGTCATTCCCGCCGAGCCAAGGATGGCTATAAGCAGCATCTTGCCACCTCCAAGGTCCACTGGTGCTGCACAGAACACAGGAGAAGCAGCAGGGTTAGTTTAGGAGAGATAAGCCAAGACCATCTATGGGTGACATCGAGGTACAATGGATATGTAATGGCGGCCCTGGCTCTGCCACCTAATTGCTACGGGACCTTGAGCTCCTCATTTATATGTTCTGAAACTCAATGGAGAGGAGTATGACTCACAGGGTTGTTATAAGACCTAAAAAAAAAAAAAAGGAAAAGTGCTAATTATTAGTTGTTACCATTTGTCCCACTTTTACTTCCAAGTAGAGGCCCAAGCAGCAGCACATTATCAAGTAGCAGGGAGAATGACTAACTAGATATAGGACTTTGGGAAAGTGGCTAAACCTCCCTGCACAATTTCCCCACCTAGAAAAGTTCTCAAGTTCTAAGATGCTGAGCTTAGAGTCTATAAGATTTTTTTTTTTCTTGTTTAAAAAGCTGATGGAGAAAACCTGAGAATACCATTGACAGAATGAAGGAAAGGAGGAGGGGAAGGAGGGAAAGACAGAAGAGGAAAACCATTAAATTTAGGGCTCAAGTCAAAATAAACTATTAAAGATTATGGTCTAATCCATTTCTTTCCCTAATTTAAACTCAAAACTAAATGCAATATATCTTTATGAAAAACAGTACTTAGAGCATGACCCCATCTTCTTACAAGAATTCTTTTGTGATTATCTCTCTTTCCTTCCTTCTATCTCTAAGCATGGGTACATAAAGACACATCTGGAACAGAATGGTGAGGCTTTTGTTGTTTTGTTATGCCTTGTTTTTAATTTTTCTGTTTGTATTTTATGTATAGCTTGGATTTAGGGCCTGTATACATTTTACCAAAACACAAATAATTGTAAAAATAATGTCTTTATTAAGGGTGTCAACTGAAAACTCCAACTCTCTATAATTGGCAGACTCATCATTCCTTGGACATTTCAGAAATATTCCAAAGAATCAGTCCTGAAAATATGGCATGTTTCATTTTATTTCTTAAGCCCTAGGTAGCCCTCGAAAGCCAAGAAGTTTTTACTACTCTAAGATTTTCTGGAAAAATAAACTCTAGCCCAGATTATAAATCTGCAAACTTTCCATCTAATGTCACACATTGCAGAGGGCTGGCAGGTGCCACTGCAGACAGACTTCAAAGGGAAGGTGCTCCAGGAGCTGCAGTCCCACCTATCCTGGTCCCTTGTTCACTTAACTACATTTGACTGGTATTATCAGTCACAAACACTGGGCATCGTGTCCTTGGCACTCTGAGGGACCTACATCTATCTCAAAAAGCTTACTCTCACTGGAGTGGGGGTTAGTGGTGGACATGGAGGCATCATAACTTGGATCCAAAAAGTAAAAAAACAAACAAATAAACAAAAACAAAACAAAAAAACAGGAAAAACAAAAACAACAACTTAGAATTGCATGGTGTCATCTAAGCTAAAAGAGGAGTTCATTTGAGAAAGAATGGAGTTGGTTCTTGGAGCATCCCACTGAAGCACCCTCATAGGCCTGCCTTCACTAAGCAGGTTCCACATTCTTTTTCCATGGAATCGAATTCACATTCCTCAGAGCTTCCATTGCTGGATGGGGAGTGCAGATTAAATGGGCTAATTTAGTCTAAGACTTAACAAAAAGAAAATGGATCAACACAGTATCCCTCTCAGGAGCATTTTCATTTTAAGAACCTATCTAGAGATGGTGAAGCCTATGTAGACAAATGAATTATGTCACATGACATACACATGAGGTAAATATCTTAATTAAGATAGTGGGGCTTCTCTGATACTCTCCAGAAATAATCCTAGGTAAATACCTGTCCACTCTACCAACCTTGAGATTTAGAAAGGGTCATCAGTTCATGAGAAAAGGTTGGGTTGCTTGACCCTATGTTGTTCTCTGCAAAAATGTCCACCTGGTAAGCTGTTTCAGGCTCTAGGCCCTTGAGCTGATACTGGGTAATGGTGGCATTCTTGATCTTCACATCAATGTGCTGGTCTTCATTCTTGCCCTGAACCTTGTAACGGATGATAATAGAAGAAATAGAATAGCCATCCAAGATTGTCCAAGAGATCATGGCTGAGGAGTCTGTGATGTTAGAAATCTTGATATTTTCTGGTTGAGGAGGGAGAACTAGAAATTTAAAAAAAAATTCACTTAAGTTACACTACCATCTTAGATTATTATGCTTTTAAGGGATACTTACTGTCAGCTCATAAACCAAGAATGGCAAATAGGTGTTTTCTCAGGTTGTGATTCCAATCAATTGGAAGTGGACTCCATGCAGACTTGACAAAATGGCACAAGACAGGAAAATAACAACACATATATCATCACATATCTTCTCACCCTTGCATTAAATTAAGACATCAAATTCTGTTACAACCAGTAGAAATTGGGCAAAGTGTACCAACAAATTCATCAAAAAGCAGAAATCCCACTGCTCAAGAAAAGATACTCAACATTGCTAGTTATCAAGAAAATGAAAATTGAAATTAACAGTGGGGTACAATTTTTTACCTTTGAGATTATGAAAAATAAAAAGGTCTCCAACATCAAGTGATATAGATATAGGGAAAGGATATATGTACAGAGATTGATATAGGGAAAATGGTACTCTCATATACTCCTGAACATCGTACACATTGAATGAGAAACATTGCCTATCAGTTCTACTTCGGGACATATTCCCTAGGAAAGCTCTCACACCTATGCACCTGGAGACATGCATAAGGATGGTCATTGCATTTTTGTTTGGGATAGTTAAAAAAAAAAAAAAAGGAAGGAAGGAAGTGGTACAGAAAGGAAACAACCTAAATGTCCACCTCAAAGGGAATATATAAATAAGATGATATAGTCATAACATAGAATATTATGCAGAAGTTAAAAAAGTATATGTCAGATCTAAACAATGAACATGGGTAAGATAGGAATCATAGTGTTTATTCCAAAAAGCAAGAATGGTATGTATGCATATGTGCACTTGTGGATGAATCTAACACATTGAGCCAATTCAACCTTGAATGGAAAGATACACAGCAAACTTATAACGTGGTTGTCTCTGGGGAGCCAACCATAGAATGAGAGTAGGGATGACGGTCCAAGGGACTTGTGATCTGTATTGTGTTTTTACTTCCACAAATCAACAAAAGGGCTGAAAACAAATATGACAAAATATTAACAGTTGTTAATTCTGGGTAGTAGGAATGTGGGTGTTTGTTGTATTATTCTCTGCACTATTCTGTAATTTTTAAATTTCATAGAATTTTTAAAAAGTGATGAAGAATCCCTGAACGCTGACGTAGCAGGTGAGACTTCCACATGTCACTGATACAAGAGAGTGGCTGGAGGAACACGGAGCTGTTTTCTACACCTGGTATTGAGCAAGTGGAGATGCAGCTGCAGAAGAGAGCCTGAGACATCAGGTGTTGGCAAGGGACCCCATGATCCTAACCTAAGTGGTAGTCAGTGTGGCCAAGACATATTTTATCTTTCCAAGGACTCCAAAATACACAGACACAGTTCTAATGCAGTGAATCTAAACAGAACTCTTTGCTTAATGATGAAAAACTTTCAATACTACCAAGAAACCCAGGAAGTTCCAACTAATTTTAAATGACCAATCTGAAATAGAGAAAAGCCTGAGTTGCAGAATATTTTGAAAGAAAAAAGGTTTTATTACTCTCAAATATATTTTATAACCCTAAGAATTATCTACTATGAAGATTTTCAAGCAGAGTCATTTAGCTTTTAAGATTAGGAAAGACCTATCTAATTAGCCAGCATCTAGAGGGCTGAAGAAACAGGACAATCTTGAAAACTGTCCTATAACAAATTAAACATACCCCAGAAAACCTTATTCATGTTATTAATTTACTTAATAAATAACTGCATACCAAGGAAAGGTAAATTTTAGCACAGTCCTGCCTTTCTTACGTATTACACGTTATTTAAATGGTTTGGTGTGTTGGGGTGGGGGCACTAATTAGCTTCCATCCTTAACTGCCTTTTATGATGTCTAGCAGTCTTGACTTGATGGCAGCTAAGTCCAAGCAGCAGTAGTCAAATGTCATTCAGGCAAAGTGGGGCCATGTGAGTTACTTACTGTCACTAAGGGTCCAAGCGATGAGATCTTCACTCCATTCCCCCTGGGCCTTGGTGTTGACTCTGGCTCGGACTATGTACTGCTCCCTGGGGTGTAAATTGTTAAGTAGCACTGAAGTCAGGTTGCCTGGCACTTTGATATTCTGCTGGTCACTATTCATTTGTACAGACCTTCTCTCCACTTCAACATAGAAATCATCTTCTGAGCTTGGAAATATTGGTTGCCAGGTCAAATTTAGAGTGGTCTGACTTTTTGGTAGGAGAATGAGACCTCTTGGAGGAGGGAGACCTGGGAGAAACCAGAAAGATCATGATTTTTTTTTAAAAGATGTTTTTATTTTTAAGTAAGCTCTATACCCACCGCGGGGCTTGAACTCACGATTCCGAGGTCAAGAGTCACATGCTCTACCGACTGCACCAGCCAGGTGCCCCTAGATCATGATTTTTGCATCGGGTGAAGCACAACAGCCCCAAAGGGCCGCTTTACAGAAGAACCTTGGCTTCTAGAATAATAGACAACTTCACAGACCATCAAAGAAACACAAGCTAACAGCCATGTCATACTTTTTTTTCTATCAAAATTGCAAATATTTATAACAAATCTAATTGTAGTTTGAGTAACTATAATAGAGGAACTCCTTTAGAGAACAACTTGGGAGTAGTTTTCAAGAGCCCTAGAAATGAACGTCTGCTTTGGCCCTGACCGCACCAGGGATTTATCCCGAAGAAATAATCCAGAGGAAGAGAAAAACCAAAGTGCATGAAGACATTCATTATGGCATTATTTAATAATAGCAAACAATCAGAAGAAACCTAAATGCTGAAAATAGGAAAGTGCTTTAATAAATTATGATATAACCATCCAATGGATTAAAATAGATCGTTGGGAGTAGTATGGGAGGCCAAAAAAAATATTTCTAATACATGAGAAAAAACTCTAGTTGCAATTTGATAAAAGTCATGGCTACAATTGCTGAAGGGTAGGGAGGGAACTGATAAGACAGTGGATTTTCCAAGGTTGTGGGATAGGAGGGGTGGGTAACTAACTACCCAGTGTTTCGGTTACGATTCTGAGCGATATATTTTTACGCAATTCCAGGGTTACTTCCCCGTAGCAAGAATTTCAAGCCCTGGAACGGCTGTGGTGGCAGGGCCTGGGCTCGCCCTGCTCTGATCACAGCAAGGTGCTGGCTATGACCACACCTGCCCTGGCCCAGAACCTGGGCTACCAGACAGGCACCCGAATGCAAACAACATGGGTTTTGAAATGAAAGAGATAGGAGCCTGCCTAGTTTTGCGGCCTTGGGAAAATTCATAAGCTCTCCAAGTTCACATGTAACACAAAATGGAAATACTTATCTTTCAGACTCAGGAGAAGCACATGGGATAATCGATGTGAAAATAGAAGGAGTCAGGGACTCTTACATAACCTACTTTCCCTCCTTCCTTCCTCCCTCCCTTCTCCCTTCCTGTCTTATCTTGCGTCAATGGGCACAGAAGGACTCTGTATTTTCAGTTATAATAGTAAATTGACTTTTCACTTCCAGATATCAAGTATTTTCAAAACATAGAATAGGGATCCTCTAACTCATGCATTCTCAGTGGGGACAGTATTGCCCCTTAAAGGGGGCAAACACTGGTTCGTGGGATACGAGAACATTTTAGATATTACAATTGCTTATGTAGGGCCACAGTATATAAATATATCTATGGTATTAAAATTCATGGCAGGGGAGACATTAGGACAAAAGAGACATTTTGTCCTAAGGACACAGGTATCTAAAGGGGGCGGTAATTGAAGGAGGAGGAAGGTGGGGGCGGGGAGAGAGAGGAAGAGGGAGAAAAGGTTGGAAAACTGCTCTTTTCGGTTAGAAGTGAGAGAAAGGGTCTGTTTCCATACACCAAGACGGTGACTCCCACTGGCCAGTTCTGACCGGTGTTACACTAGGGAGAACCAGCGATCAGGTCTCACAATTCACTTGGCATTATGCTAAAGCAATAATTATTCTCTGTAGTCTTTGTAAATAAAATCATTATTTTAACTATTTAATATTAATACATGTATTACTCTAAATAACTATTATTCTCTATAACCTTTACAAGTTGAAAGAGGTGATGGTAACTCCTTTCGCTTATCTCTGAAGTTTAAGTTCCAAAAGAAGCCGCCCAGAGGAGGCAGGCAAACTTAAAATGACAAAGCAGAACAGAGAGTTGATGTTTTGGAGCATATATGCAAACCTCCTAAGTCTAGGCCTGGTACAGAAGAGTCACTCGATAAATGGTCATTTCCCTTTTCCTTTCCTTCAGGAACATGACTTACCCTTCACCCCTCCCTACCTGCCCTCTTTCTGCCTGTGTTCAGAGTGTGATCTCTTCCCTCCGCTCCTGGCCTCCTGGTCTTCACCATTAAATCAACATACTTATAAATAGTGCAACTGCCAGATGAATTAAAAAACAAACATCAGCAAAATTCAAATGATGGGAAAAGAAGAACCTTCAAGAATTCCCTCCCCACCAGGGCACCTGGATGGCTTAGTCGTTAAGCATCTGCCTTCAGCTCAGGTCATGATCCCAGGGTCCTGGGATCGAGCCCCACATCGAGCCCCACATCGGGCTCTCTGCTCAGCGGGAAGCCTGCTTCTCCCTCTCCCACTCCCCCGCTTGTGTTCCCTCTCTCGCTGTCTCTCTGTCAAAATAAATAAAAATCTTAAAAAAAAAAAAAAAAAAAATTCCCTCCCCACCTACCCCTGAGAACTACTTTGAAATATTCCCCAAGAGACTTCTAAATACATCCAGGCTGGAACATACTCTGAGTACTGAAGACAGTATCGTGTGGGTCTGTGAAGTGTTTTATGATCTGTTCCATAAATTCTTTCCATCTGAGTCAGATTATGACCTTCGCCTTGGATTCATCAACACTGGCCAGAGAGAGAATTAACTACCATTTGCCTTTTAGCAGCAACCTGACCACAGAGCAGAGACCCCTTTGATCTCTTCATCTTCTAACTTATATAGAGTTTCTGGTGTTATTTTTTGTATTTGCTACCTGGTGAGGTCCCGGGAAACCATCCCTTATTTGCATACTGCTTCTCCAAGGACCAGAGTAGCTCTTGAGTTCCATTTGGTTCTTAAAGGATGCTGCTGGTGAGATGGAAATTTGGGGGTGGGGGGGATCGAAGGGGGCAGTCTCTGTTAGGGATGCAACACCCCTGCAGGAGAGCACACTCATTCTGAATCCTTCTGCCTTTACGAAGTAGACTAAAAACAGAAAAATTTATCAATTGGGATAAAGAAATGGTATCTTTGGGCTCCTAGGTAAAATAATAATAATAATAATAATAATAATAATAATTGGAGAAATAAAAGGATGTGAAGTCTGAAGATCAATTTATGAACCATTCTGAGACGCTACTTGTCAATCTATAAAATGGGGAAGATAATTCTTACCCTTTAAGGTTATATGAATGAAATATATGTGAACTTCAAACTATACAGGGCTGACCAGGAGACAGTAACAAATGATAAGACACAGTGAACACTAGAAAAGCAAACTTTACAAGGGATCACTCCCTTGTTTCAGAGAGGGGTACCTGGGTAGCAGAAAGCTGGAGTCCAGGTTAGTGTCAAGGAAACTTCACAAATTCCAGGGACCCTCAATGAACACAATAGAAGGGCAATCGATACTAACATTGATCAATCAAATATCGCTACATATATTACTTAGAATGTATGGATCAAGGATCAACAACATCAAGTACAATTTGCCAACTTCTTAGAGCTGCAAAATCATGAGCCCAACCCTGGCCCCAAACCTACTGAATTAGAAACTCGAGGCGGGGGGTCAGAAATCTGTTTTAACAAGCTCTCCAGGTAATTCTTATGGATACTAATGTTTGAGAACCACTGATTTAGAAACATGGAGGCCTATATCCCATAAGAAGTAGCTTAAGGGGGACGCCTGGGTGGCTCAGTTGGTTAAGCATCTGCCTTCAGCTCAGGTCGTGATCCCAGGGTCCTGGGATTGAGCCCCGCATCGGGCTCCCTGCTCAGTGGGGAGCCTGCTCCTCTCTCTGCCACTCCCCCTGCTTGTGCACGAGCGCGTGCTCTCTCTCTCTCTGACAAATAAATAAATAATCTTAAAAAAAAAAAAAAAGAAGTAGTTTAAGGAGGTAAATCGGGCTGCCTGTAGGAGGCAGCATTTGGGGGTGGGGAGGTGGAACAGGGGTGGCTGTTCTTCAGATAAAAGCTTCTCATCTTATTTGATGTTTTAACTCTGTGCATGAGTTACTTTGGAAAATGAGAAATCAGTTTTAAAAATAAATAAACTGGGATTTCTGAAGTACATATGTGCCAAGAGTCTGGCTTAGGCCCTTAAGATGGAAACAGGAAGCTGTTGGTAAAACTCAGGAGCCAAGCAGTTGCTGCTAAGTAAATCCCAACTCCTAAGGGATGGCCCTGACTTCCTGAAGGCTCATCTGCTTCCTCCACTATCCCCGTACTGCCGCAGACACCCTCCCCCAGGGACATAGACCAGGAGTGCAGCCCAAAGAAAAGAACTATTTGGCTCCAAGCTGCCCACCTTCCTGTCACTTTCCCACCCATTCAAAAGCAAACTCCTTCCCCCTGCATCCCCACCCACCCACTCGCCCACCACCACCCTTCCTGGTCTTCCTTCCTCTTTCCCCTTCCTCCCCCCTCCCACCCAGTGCAGGAAGAAATGCTGTTTGCTTCCACTGACCGATAGAAGCAGTTGTGAACCGTCTCACCGGTCCCGGATGCCCTTCCCCACCCTCTCCACGCCGGACCAGCTGCACGCAGAGCTCGTATTCTGTGCGAGGTTCCAAATAGCTGAGTGTAACAATCTCACTTGTCACTGCAAAGAGGGAAAGTCCAGGAAACTTAAGTTGGCATTCTTGTACATTGTTTAAAGTGGAATGCTGTTATTGTGATGTGAACTGGTGTTTGGTTTTTCAAAAATACAATGTCTAAGGGAAACAGGCAATCCCCCCCTTCAGGGCCTCAACATTCCTAACACAAGGAAAATGAGGCTTTTTTAAGGAAGTTTCCAGGTTACGATGTACACACTAATGTAAGAGTCTCTGAGCCACTTAATCACGTCTGCTCTAGGGCTTTTGTCTTTTCATTTGTAGGGTAAAACCACACAAATCTTCAACTATATGGAATAACAATTAGATTTAAGGGGGGGTGGGGAATCTCAATTAAAATAATGTAATTTAATTGCCACTGTTTTTAAATACATAGTGATTGCAATCAGGCTATCAACAGAAGAGATTCTTTGAGGGTTTGCTTACAAAGACCAGAGAGCAGATTTGTAATCGTCATACTATTTACAAATGGAGGGCTCTGAAGTCATTGAAAATAGATCTCCTAAACAAATAGTATATGCATCTTTTCTCCTTAGCTATTTGCTTTAGCCAGGCTCTGTTCTCCACAGGTATTGCAAAAGTACCGCCTTACCATATGGTAAATTTCCAGTTGGTAAGAAAAAAAAATCGGGCTGTGTTCACGAGTTCTTAGAACACTTTGTGGATGTCCACTTGCAGAAAGTGACGATGGATTATTACCACCGTATGACTGCTTTTTAATAAAACCTAGCCTTTGATATTGTCAACAGCAACTTAGCAAATCAGCCTTATGTCACTAGGATTCTGAATTTTGGCTGAGTCTACAATAGAATGTGAAGAGCTCAGTAACAGTGCCATGACTTAATTCCACATATCCAGGTCAGCTGGGTTAATACTAAACCAAAACCTCCTTTTGTTCTACTTTTTGTGACTTCCTCAATTACCCACATACAGTGCATAGAGGGCCCTTTTTAGGAAATCACGGGCATAGTGAGACTAAAGGATTGGTAGGTAATTAACTCTGAAATGGAATCCTTGGCTACAGCCACTGTTACCCTGGGGCAGAGGAATGAGAGTGGGAGAAAGGATTTCTCTATTTCTATATGTGAGGAATTTTTTTTTTCCTGGTGCCACTTCTTTAGCTGGAGTCTTTCCTGTTCAAACCTTACCTTGAATATGCCGCCAAGCTTCATAATGATTAACAGGTTTGTATAGAAGCTTCTTGGATTTGATTGGTCCATCCCCAAAGTAAGGCTCAGAGCTGATGTTGATGACAGCGAAATTATGTCCAGTGTCAATCACGTTTGGGGCATTCAGGGGTTTTGGAAGAACTAAACAAAATTTTCAACAACCAGATTAGTCTCTAGAGTTTGATTATCGTACTTTGGTGAGGATAGAGGAGGGGTAATCTTACATTTCCAACAAAACCCTCTAGAGGCAAGTGCATAGGGAAACGGTAACAGCAGACAGAACAAAAGACAGGCAACGGAGTCTGACACCTGACAGACTGTTGGTGACAACTGAGTAAACCCTGTGATAGCTCTGTGGTTTCTTAGGGCCATAAGCTTCCCGTTGTTGCTCAAGCCCATGGCGCACATGCACACAGACCCAGTCAGCCTGCAAATGACAAAGAACGACTCCTCTACTGGGGGTACTAGAATACTCCTCGTACATCTTGATCATGGAGTATTTGTAATAGAAAAATTAGACTGCGCCTGCGCACAGTAGCTGCCATAGAGCATGCGTAATGATATGCAGAGTTTTTAGAAGTTCCCCGTCTGTTCTCAGAACCTTTCATGACTATATCACCCGCTCGTTATGACTACCTATAAACAGCAGAACTCCCCTACGTCTACCCAGGGCAGCTCAGATCCTGCACTCTGCCCATCCCCTTTCAGTGTGTACTTTGGCTTTGCAATAAAACTTCTTCGGCTATTCTCTGACTCCTTGAATTCTTTCTCATGAGGAAGTCAAGGACGTGGCACTGGCTGGTGGTTGAGGTCTCAGGGCTCGAGAACTCCCCCAGTCTTCCGCATCACTCAGTTCTCTGTTCATATTCAAAGCAGTCGCCTGCGCTGTGATCGCCTGGCTTTGCTCTTGCCCCTCCAACCCCCTATCCACAAAGTACTTCTTAAAATATGATCACTCCTCTGCTCAAGACCTTACCATGGATTCCCATCATGTTTAGAATAAAATCTAAAATTCATACCATGACCTGTCAGGCCTTGCACGATTGAGCCCCTGCCTCCTCTTCCCCTCACCCAATACCCTCCAGTGCCACTGACCTTTCTTTTTATTTTATTGTGTATTTTTTTTTAATTTTAAATTTAAATTCAATAAGCCAACATATAGTACATCATTACTTTCAGATGTAGTGTTCAATGATTCATCAGTTGCAGTGCTCATCACATCCCATGCCCTCCTTAATGCCCATCACCCAGCCCCTGAACTTTCAATTTCTCCAACAATGCAACAAGCTCCTTTCTGTTTCAGGTTCTTTGTAAATGTTGTTCCCCTGAAAGCAATGCACCAGACCTCTCACCTTTCTCTGTTACCTCTTAACTGATCATTCAGCAATCAGCTCTGATGTGATTTCTTCACAGAGGCTATACCCCTCAGTTAGGCTTCAAAGAACTTAGTCTTTTCCTCCATTGCAATTTTCATAATTTATTAGTCTTAGAGATTTTGTGTGAACATTTGATATTGGTCTTCCTCTAGACCATGCATGTTCTCTCTATCCTTTCCTTTCTTTCCTTTCTTTCCTTTCCTTCCTTCCTTCCTTTCCTTTCCTTTCCTTTTTTCTTTCTTTCTTTTTTTGACTTAGAGCAACACAAATTTATTCTTACAGTTCCAGAGGTCAGAAGTCAGACATGGGTCTCACTGGGCTAAGATCAAGGTGTTAGTAGGGCTGTAAGGGAGCTCAAAGGGAGACTCTATTTCCTTGTTCTTTCCAACTTCTAGAAACCACCTGCATTCCTTGGCTTGTGGCCCCTTCCTCCATCTTTAAAGTCAACAACGTCATGTATCTTGAACCCTTCTTCCACTGTGATCACTTTCTGACAATAGGTAGGTAAAATTCTCTGCTTTTAAGGACTCATCTGATTAGAGTGGGTCCACCCAGATAATCCAGAATAATCTCCCCATCTCAAAGACCATGTATTCTCAATAGGATGAAATAACACCCCCATGTAGGTTAAAATTAATTCTTGCAGGATTGAAAAAGCCTCAGATATTACAATGGTTTGTGGCCTTCCAAAGAGCCACAGTACATAAACAGATACGCAGTACATTCATGATATTAACATTTTATGGTGAGGGGAGGAGAATTTGGGAATAAATTTCTAAAGGGGCTCCTTGGTGAGGGGATAATGATCGAAATGTGGTAAAACACTGCAATGGACTCTAAATTCCATTAGGTAAAAGACCATGTAGGTTTACAGATGCTGTATAAGTGTTTGTCAATTGAATTTCTAGTGAGTTCTATAGCTCCATCAGCCCATCCTTCTTAAAAATGCATACCTGTTTTTTTTTTTTTCTCCCCAAGGATGTATGCTACGTAACATAGAATCTTTCAGATTCTGCCAGTGTTTTTACTTAGGGCAGTTCCTGAGAAGAGTGCACTTCTGTGAGTAAATTCATTTGTTAAGTCATACTTCCCTTGTACGATCAAATAAGACCACCTGTTTGCTTAAACCAGCAAATGCTTATTTTATTGTAGCTATTAATGCCAGGATCTTGTAAAAATGATACTTTTGTAAGCGTGAAACAAACTGCTCCAAAAGCTTCCTCTTAGTAATTTATCATTTTATTTTTTGTCTTTTAGTAATTTGTATTGAGATATACATATTATAAAGTGCAAAAATCTTAAGTGCATTTAGCTCAAGGGACTTTACCTGTGCACACACCCATGTAACCATTACCCGGATTGAGACGGGGAACGTTTCCAGCCCCCTGAAAGGCACCCTTGTGCCCCTTCTCTGTCAATAGGGAACTATTATCCTGGCTTTTGTCACTATCATTTAGTTTTGCCTGTTCTTTAACTTTGTATAAATGGAATCATAAAGCATGTATTTTCGTTTGCTCTTTATTATGTCTATGATATCCATACTATTGCAGGAATTCTCTTTTATTGCTGTTTAATATTCCACTGTATGATGTTACGAGCTGAACTGTGTTACCCCAAAATTCTTATGTGGAAGTCTTAATCCCCTGTACCTCAGAAGGTAACTCTATTTAGAGAGAGGGTCTTTAAGGAGGTAATGAAGTCAAAGTGAGGTCATTAGGGTGGTTCCTAATCCAAGGCAACTATTGTCCTTATAAGAAGATTAAATTAGGACACACACACAATGGGAAAACCATGTGAAAATACGGGGCAAAGACAGCCATTTATGAGCCAAGGAGTGAGGCCTCAGGAGAAATCAACTCTGCTGACACCTTGATCACTTACCTAGCCTCCAGAACGTGAGAAAATAAATTTCTGTTGTTTAAGCCACCGCGTCTGTGGAACTTTGTATGGCAGCCCTAGCAACCCATTAGGTATGAATACACCACAATTTATTTATCCCTTATAATGTGGACGGATAATTGGGCTAATTTCAGTTTGGGGCTATTATGAATAAAAATGCTCTGAACATTGAAGACGTCTTTTTGAACATATACACTCATTGCTTTTGAGCTTATACTTAAGAGAATTGCCAGGTCATAGGTCTGTGTATGCTTAACTTTGGCATATATTTTCAGTTTTCCAAAGGGGTTGTACCAACTTGTATTCTGGTAGTAAAAGCCTTGCATCTTTTTTTTTTTTTAATACTATGATTAAAGATATTGATTAATTTACCTAATGGCAATTTTGATTTTATATCTATCAGTAAATATGACATGAAGAGGTATCAATAACTTAGTATAACAGATGCTTCTATGCGTTGATGTTGTGTGCTGTGTCTTCCACTAAAAAATAAAAATTAGAACCACTGACTCTTCTGAATCTTAGCAACATAGTTTATTTTTGACTTATTTATTTTCCATGGGCAGCAAACATTCCAAGAAGCTTAAAAATAAGGTAATTTGTCTTGTTTGCATATCATTTCCTTCCTTTCAAGAACATGCAAGATATAAGAAATTGTTTTGATCATGTGAATGTTCTACTGAATAAAACAGATCAGGGCTTTTTCCAGTAATTCCAAAAAATACTAAAGATTCTGTGGCAGTTTATGTGGATGCTCAGGGTAGAGAATCCCAGTCTACAAGGCTGTATTTAGGTTAATGTTGTTATTGGTCTCTTAAAAAAGATTATGTTCTGGGCATTTACCTTACTTCATTTATGGAAATCACCTCTCGGATAGCCCAAAGATTCCTCATCAAGTAACAAAATGGGTAAAATACAAGTCAGCGTTTGTTATCTTGCTTCCTAAACTTTAACACAGGAGACTCAGAAAACGAAATGGTCTAGAAAAGATGGTGCAGTATTTGGAGCCAGGAGACCCAGGTTCAAAACTAAGATTTACTCCTTAACAGATGTGATACCTTATACAAGTTAACTAAACCCTCTGAACCTGTTTTCTGACTGGTAAAGTGTTGATAACAGTATCTGTTGCAAACAGTTCTTATAATAATTAAATAAGATGAAGTATGTGAGGTACTTAGCCCAGTGCCTTTCTACAAAATATGTCCGAGAGCCGTTAGCTGTTTTTGTCTAAATGGCCTCATAAGAAACTTCCAAATTTAAAATTCCTTGTGGTATCTATGTGTACCAGCCAAGCTAACTCGGATTTACCTCCACGTTCCTTCTCCCCATCAAGCCACAAATGTATAGCCATCTACTTAGATTAATGTGCATTTTGAAATACTAATTCATAGCAGGAAGAATACTCACAATGCTGAACATGTGAAAAAAAATTATTCATGTTCATTATATAGCATAGCCTGGGCTTCATAATAAGTGAGTAACTCTCAAAGTATTTTCCAACTTATTTTGTACAATAATGAATAGGAAGTCACAACAATGATGAAGCCAACTTTTCATGTACTATAAACACTACTAGACATGTTGTGCCAGACACAATTCCAGGTGTTTTGCATATTTAACAAATCTTCACAGTAACCCTGAGAGGTAGATGAACTAAACTTCATTGTCAAATAAGGAAAGGCTCAGAGAGGTTAAACTCATTTGCTCAGGGCTATACACAAGGTTTCTAGCTATCAGGGACAAAAACCAAAGCCAGGGCTATGTGACTCCAAAGGTCATCTACTTAATCCCTCCTTTCCATTTTCATGCATATAAAAAAAATTTTAAGGCGTAGTATCCTAGAAAATATCCAAAAAGTCATTTTAGTGTTCAGATAACATTTCTATCTGGGAGCAGCACCCAATGATACATAAACACAGTGCATTGAGGATGCAAGCTCTTCCTCTAGAAAATGGAGCTTACCTTTAACAGAAATGTTGAAAGGCTTTTCCACCATCCCAGCCACTGTGTTCACACTGCAGACCCAGACTCCTGAGTCAGGGGGGAGGATGCGGTGGATGGTGAATGTGGCCACTGACACATGACTCGTAAGGTTGAAGTCTTTTGGCTGGAAGGGTCAAATACAAATAAAAGCTTCTAGGGAGGCATAAACACACGAAAGGTCCATAACACTGACCCCATCTCATTGTTTGATAAGAAGTTTTCTAGGAGAGATTAAGAAGCCAAATGCAACACTAGTATAATCATTGGCTTATTTCCAAAGCTATTGTAGTAGCCCTGAAAGTTTATATTGGATTGATGCCCTCTCAGATCCTGCTGTTGTGTTTGTGTGTTCGGGAGTGTGGGGTAAACACTTACAGGCTAGGAATCTAATTCCTTTAAACTGCTCTGGTAACATTTGTCCCTTCCCTGTTTAATACAGAGATGGCTGGGTGAGAGGACAAAATGGCTTCCCAAAATAATTGAGGAGCTATCGAGTGGAGTATCGTGGGAAAGATCAGGGCTCTGAAGACACATGGACCTCAATTCACATCCCTACTCTGCCACTCTTGACCGATTCCTTACTCAACTTCACCCAGCCAATTTCCACTTCTATAGAAAGGGGACAGGGAATATTAAGCAGCATGAATACAGCACGGTTGACCCTCACTAGATGGTAGCTGTTACTTCCATTAACTCAGGAAAAGGCCAACAAGATTTTAAGAAGCTCTCGGTTGGCTTCACTACCTAATGAGTTGTTTAAGTGGAATCAGGAATATCTGATGTGTAGAAACCAATAATGGCACATTCTACATATCCCGCCCCCAGGAGGCCAGGGGCATCTACCCTCTTGTCAGGTTGATTTTCAGTCATCTTTGAGAAGAAAAAAAAAAAAAAAGATAACCATTTCAAAATGCTTAGATAAGAAAATACATCAACTTCCTGAGGATCTCTGGTGACACAGAGAATTTTGGGGAACTCCTTTCTGTGCTGCATTCGAGACTGTTGGGAGAGAGAAGGGAAGCATATTGAAAAGTTGCTTAGTCCTTTCCAGCAAAGAAAAATTGCTTGGACAACACCCTAATCAGTGCTGAGCACCAGCAACAAGGGCAGAGTGAAGAGGTCAGGGGCCCGAGGAATGTATTCAGATCCAGGGGATTCCATGGTTTATGGTTTCTGAATGGGAAGTGTGAGAGCAGATCTATATAGAATCAACCAAATTAGGCTGAACTCCCCTCTTTTATACTCTGCTAATTTTTGTTCCAAAGAACACAATAGAAGTAGACCAGTCATCAGAGTTCCATTTCCTGATAGCACGTGGTAGGTAACATGAGAATCTCCTGCTGATTCATGGGGCCACACCTTGCCACACCCTTTGGTGGCCACAAGACCACCTCATTCTTCCCGATATGAGAAGTTAGAACACGGGGATATACCGTGAGGAGCAGAGTCTGCATAGGCTAACGTATACCTCTCAACACACACAGTTGGAAAGTTCTGCGGGATGAGTGCGATCGGCGGCACTCAGCGTCCTCAATTCCACTGTGGTGGTCTCTTTCCAGCCTTGCCCTGGGGTACTGGCCAGGCTGCAGTGACTCTGCTCTACCTCCCCAGGGACACGGCATTTGGTCCAAGGTAACAACACTGGCTTCGGAGGATGCAAGCCCCGGCGTTGGATCCAGCCTGTAGCGAGGGGATTACCCACTGAAAGCATCTAGTGGTGTGAGGAGCCAGATTAAGAATAACTCTTACATGGAGCACTGTCCCATCTGGCTTCACGAGAGTCATTTCTTCATTGGCAGGTAGTGGCCAGCCAGATGCTTTGCAGATGGGGTTAAATTTACCACTGTTTACTTCTATGTGATCCGGCAAATCCTCTATCTTTGGGATCATCCTTGGCGTGCCTGCATGTGAAAAACAGCTCTGTGAAATCTAATCTTTGACACAGCAGCGACAGTAATAAAAGCAGCTACAATTTGGCAAGTCACGTCCCAGGTAAGAACCTTGCAAGTATTATATTGTTTTACCATCACATAATAAATTTGTGGGGGAATGCTACTGTGGTCCCCATTTTACAGATGAGGACACTGAAGCTCAGAGTCCAGAATCAAGCTCAGATCTGTATGAATCCAGAGTCCTCACTCTGCCTTAATGCCGTGCTCCCCTCAGTGGATCTGGGATGGACAGTCTCTATATTAAAATGATCATCATGGGGCGCCTGGGTGGCTCGGGCGTTAAGCGTCTGCCTTCAGCTCAGGTCATGATCCCAGGATCCTGGGATTGAGACCCGCATTGGGCTCCCTGCTCCATGGGAAGCCTGCTTCTCCCTCTCCCGCTCACCCTGCTTGTATTCCTGTTCTCGCTGTCTCTCTCTCTCTGTCAAATAAATAAATAAAATCTTTAAAAATAATAAAATAAAATAAAATAAAATAAAATAAATCATCATGACCACATCTTCCCTGGCCTTACTTTTCAGCTCCTTTTTACTTTTTAAGAGAATGTTAACAAAAACAAAAGCAAAAACAAAAACTAGGTCCTCTTTGACTCCGCAAACAATCCCATGATATTGCTGACCAACATGACCCTCCATTTTGACATACAAGACATAGCGCATTGAATCTGCAAGTAGCAAGTGATGAAAAACATTCACACTTACATGTAGGAGGTGAAGTGGAATAGAACTACTCCCTCAGACTGTTTCTAGGCAACAACCCAATCACAAGTGTTGCCACCAATACTGAAAGACAACGTCTCTGATATCAACAGGCTATCAAGACTCCTTGCCTAATACCTACATTGTAGAGAAGGAATAATCCTGAAATATAACAATTTTATTCTGAATTGTAGGGTCTTAGAGAACCTCAGACCCTTTGTAACTACATGTGAGACACAGTAGAAAACAGTTCAGCACTTAGTGAAGACTGGGGGTATTGGAAATGCCCCCCAAGAGCAGCAGGGACTTACAAGCTGTTGGACACTTGGCGGTGGGGGGGGGGGGGGGTGGGGTGAGGGTAGGCAGGGCCACGGTAAACACAACATTCATATTTTATATTGATGTCCTATTTCCCGGGCCTAGAACGCAATGCGTAAAGGGTATGGAGCAGGAAGGAAAGAGGTCTAAGAACTGTAAGGGTAATTCCTTGACCGGTCTGTAGACTTGAAGGGACTGTGATTAGAATCTACCAGATTTTTCGGTTTAAGAAATTATTCGAGTAGGAACTTTAAAAAGGGCTTTGACACTTTGAAGGCAGTTAAGTCTTTCCTGCACTGTCGCCTTGCATTTCCTGCAGTCCGCCGGAGGTGAAGGTGGGTGCACAGGTGGAGATGGAGAAGAAGCGGGGAGGAGGGGGGCGCGGAGCTGCTCTCTGAAAGCCGGGGGCCTGGATCTAGGTCTGAGGTGCTCACCCCTTTTGCAACTTCAGGCTCAGAAAAGAAAAGCAGGCATGAAATTGAAAATTCAAATCCTTCAGCTTGTTAGCTGCCTATTTTCAACCCAATCCTCCAACAGCCCCAAGGCCTTTCCTTCCCTTCCTAGACCCTCCCAGGTTCCTGCCCTGCGGCCAAAAGTCTGAACACTGGGGGAAGAAAGTGAACACGTGAAACTAAGCCAAAGCCTTTGAGAAAACAATTGTTGGTATTTTCCTCCCATATTTGTTCGATTTTTAAAATGAACAGAGAAAAAGCCGTAAAGGTCTTGGTCTTGCTGCTCTGAGTGTAGATTCCTTTCTGTAACATTTAGATTTGTAGGATCGGAAAAGTAATATATGTTCATTATTTTTACATTTTGAAAATATGTAAAAATGTGTTTCTTTTAATTTTAAAAAGCATATTCTAGGGCAGGAATGAGCAAACTTTTTCCGTAAAGGACTAGACAGTAAATATTTTCAGCTTTGCAGGCTGAAAGTTCTCTGATAACTACTCAACCCTGATGTCATGTGCAAGCAGCCATAGATAATAAGTTCTAAACGAATTAGTGTGGCTCTGTGCCAATCAAATTAACAATAGACAGTAGGGAAATAAAAAGGATAAATGCTACAATACAGTTAAACCTCAAAAACTGTGTGGTCAGTGAAAGAAGCCAGCCACAAAAGACCACATCATGTGTGATCCCATTCACGGTTTATGAAGTATCAAGAATAAGTCAACCTATAGAGACAAAAAGTAAATTCATGGTTGCCAGGGGTGAGAGGAGAGGAGAATGGGAGTTACGACTAATAGGTACAAGCTTTCTTTTGGTATGGCAGAAACATTCTAAAATTAGATTGCGGTAATGGTTGCACAACACTGTAAATATACTAAAAATCATTCAGTTGTACATTTAAAATGAATGAACTTCATGGTATAAAAATGATATCTCAATAAAGCTGTTAAAAAAAATAGCAAACTGGATTTGGTCTGTGGGTCAGAGTTTGCGGACCCCTGGCTCTACGGTAATTTCTGAACTAGAATTACTTAAAATTTCATTTTGAGGCTTCATCTTTTCTCTTTTTGCTTCTTTTTTATATCTTTCTTTTCAAAAATATCCTTTGTCCAAATCCCTCCAAAGTAGTTCTTCCCTGTTGTACGTATCCTGGGAAAAGATCGTTCCCAGGGAAGGGAGCAGACGAGGTAGGCAGAGCCCCCGGCTAGCCAGTCGTCACTCTCTGTGCCACAAAGAGCACGTGGTTTATTCCCAGTGGAAGGAGAAATGAAGGCCAGTAGGAGGGCCTGTAGCAAAGAATAAGAATGTTGTCCTTTAGGACTTGGGATATATCCTTCCCAACTTCTGGATGGAAACAGAAGGGGCTTGAGGAATTTGGCCTGCTGGGGCAAGAACTATAACCAGCAAAGCTCAGTTCAGACATGCTAAACGTGGCCCTAAGTACAGTGTTACCTTGCTTTACCTTCATTCTCACACTGGAGCCCTTGGCGTTCTGGAGAGCAGAGACATCCTTGGAACCGATCACACAGCTCCCCGTGGGTGCACCTGCAACTAAGCTTACAGTCTGGCCCGTAATAACCCGGCTGGCACGCTGTGAACCAAGACACCAGAACCATTGTTAACAGAGACGAAGGGAGAAAACTAAAGCTGTGGGTGGCTAGGAGCTGAAGTTAGTACTGCCTCTGTGAGGCCCACAGAAGAAAAGATCTTCCTCTATTTTCAAATCCCAAATCCTGTCCGGATTGGACCTCAGAGCTCTGCTATCTACAGCCCACTGAAAAAAAAAAAAAAACAAATCTCTATGGCCTTCCAACTCAAAGCGTGTTCTCAAAACCAGCAGCATGAGCACCATCTGGGAGTTTTGGGAAATGCAGACCTCAGGAGCCAGTCCAACACCTATGGAATCAGAGTCTGTGTTTTAATAAGAACCCCAGATGATGTGCTTGAGAAGCACTTTCTATAAGGTCCAGAGTCTTAATTATAAAAGCGTCATTAACTTGGGATGAAAACATCTGTGATTCAAAACCCTGTAGCTCAGCCCTGGACAGCTGAGTGAACAGTCCAGGTACCTCCCACGCTATTATCTCCAGCAAGCTAGATCTCCTTGGTATACCTGCTAGAACATTTTTTGTTCAAGGGTATGATCGGCACATACCTTCATTGCATTGCAGACCCTGCCAACCTGCGGCACAGGAGCACCCATAGGGGTCTGGGAGACAGAACACATAGGACTTGCATCCCTCTGGTCCACTACACCTTTCTTTACAAGTTCTGCCAAATGTGTGCAGCTCACAAGCTTTGAGGGGGGGGGCAGAAAAAGATGATTCAGCGTCAAATATTCAACCCCTTGAAATGTATGCATCTTCTTTTACGGGTCTCCCCTAGACTAGTGAAGATGGAAAATAATCCAATCTCAGCTGTGGCGTGGACAGCGTTACAGTGATTGGCAATAGAGAACCTTTAGGAAAGGGTACCTTTTTCCAATTCACACCGAGGTCCCACAGGGCCTAACATGGGCCATTTAGTTTCTGTTCCCAGGGGTGTACAGAGTTAAAATTCTATATCCAGCAATGATGGCTTTTTATTTTTTTTAATTTTATTTTATTATGTCATGTTAGTCACCATACATTACATCATTAGTTTTTGATGTAGTGTTCCATGATTCATTGTTTACGTATAACACCCAGTGGTCCATCCAGTACGTGCCCTCCTTAATACCCATCACCGGGCTAAACCATCCCCCCCACCCCCCGCCCCTCTGAAACCCTCAGTTTGTTTCCCAAAGTCCATAGTCTCTCATGGTTTGTCTCCCCCTCCGATTTCCCCCCCTTCATCCACAACTTACTCATCAAGCGCTCTTGACTTACCCTTCTCACAGGTCTTCCCCATAAACCCAGGTGGGCAAATGCATTCTCCTGTATCTTCGTGGCAGACACCATTGTTCTTACACTCAGTGCAGACACGGTTACATTCAGGTCCCCACTTCTGAGCTTCACATCCTTTTAAGGAAAACAAGGCTCTGGTGAGTAGAGCACACTCACTCCCCAAACCTTTACTGAGCACCTACAACATGGCAGTCATTTTAGCGGACACTAGTAAATGAAGAGAAACAAAATACAATCTCCTAAAAGCTAACAGTCTTCTGTGGGAAACAGACATGGAAACAGGTAATAAGGATAGAAACAAAGACAAGGAGGGGCACCTGGGTGGCTCAGTCAGTTAAGCATCTGCCTTCCACTTGGGTCATGTTTCCAAGGTCCTGGGATCAAGTCCCACATCGGACTCCCTGCTCAGCGGGGAGCCTGCTTTTCCCTCTCCACCTTGCTTGTGCTCTCTGTTGCTATCTCTGTCTCTCTCTCTCAAATAAATAAAATCTTAAAAAAAAAAAAAGACAAGGAGTACCTAATCCTGTCTTGGGGATAGAAGAGGGTATAAAGGAAGGCATCCCGGAGGAGGTGGTATGTGAGAGAGGAATCTGCATGACCACATAATCAGCAAAGAAGATAGGCTGCAGAGTGTGTTCCAAGCAAAGGTGAGGCAGGGAAGGAAAGCCTGGCATTTTCCAGAGCTGCAGGTATGATCAGAGCTAGAACGATGGTTTTCCAAGTGTGATCCCTGACCAATAGCTTCTTCATTACCTGGGAATCTGCTACAGATGCAAATCTCAAATCTCAAATTGCATCTGAATTGGAGGTGGCCTAGCAATCTATGCTTGCCAAGTCCTCCACGTAATTGTGATGCATGCCAGAGTGTGAGAACCTCTGGTCTGCAGTCTGTAGAGACAAGATTCAGCTCAGAAGCGAGCAGAAGCTGGTAGCATCCACCTGTTTTCAGGTAAAAAACATACAGGACGTGAAAGAATATACATAAAACCTAAAGTACAAGGAATGGTAAAAGGGTTCTAGATTCTTATTTCCTAGATACGTCTTTCTAACATTTGGTGATTTTAGATGGTTTTTTGGGTCCAAGGACACCTTCTGATATAAGGAAAAAATGCAAGGGGGTTGGCATGACCTTTTGTGGTCAGGGATTTAATTTCTCATCTGAAAGGAACTAGTGTCTTTGTCCCTGAATGTTAGTCTCACGGTGGTAAGCTTGGACCTGTGCCTACAGCTGATGTAACTTTATAATTTCTTTGGCAAGAATTCCTGGTTATCAGTATTTTCTCTAAAATAATCAGGAAGACTGTCTACACAGACCCTTTCTTACAGACTTCCATTTAATAGATAAAGCTACAAAATGTCTAAAAGTTAATATTTACATGCCTTAATATATAAAGGGAAAAATACTTCTGCACAATTAGTGATTTCTTGAGAGCCAGACCACAGGTTATTTGCACGTGTTGAAAACTAATGATGGCAGCCCATGGAGAAGAAAATGGGCTTCCTGTTACATTAAACTATGTCTCTAGCTCTCTACTTATCTATAGACCTTTCCCAGCTTCTCCCTCAGCCTGGGAAAGACAATAGAATAAAGCTTGAAGGGAAAACTGGAGTGACCTCCTGGGGATGGAGAAGCTAGGAAAAGAGTTTGTTGATAAGCAACAAGATGTAATCAGGCTTCTGTGATTTTCATCAAAAGCCCTGAGTTTTTATATTTTAGGAAACCAAATATTCGTGAATACGGAGAGAAATCCTATAAACTCATTGGTTGTTTAAGAAACTTCTTATCCTTGTATTTTCATACCAACACAATGCTGGGCACAGAGTTATGTTCAATATATATTTGTTGAATGAACAAACAAATGAATGAATATAATGCAAAGAAAAAGAATAACTATTCATGAGTTAGAGATTCCAAACATTAGAGAATGACAGAGCAGCCCAAATACTGAGACCTGAGTTGTTTAATATCATGAATACTTGGTATAGCGAGGAAAATCCAAGGCAGTTTTTTCTTTCTATAAATCAATTTCTTATAAAAACTAATGGTTGATAGTTACTCCCCACTTTGTTAGTTGTAAGGGGGGGGCAGAGTGTTTACCAGTTCTAACTAGTGAATGTTAGATGTTATTTATTTATTTATTTGAGAGAGAACACGAGGGGTTAGGGAAGAGCGGGGGGTGGGGGGGGGGAAGAATCTTAAGCGGGCTCCGTGCTGAGCGCAAAGCCCAACGAGGGGCTTGATCTAATGACCCTGAGATCATGACCTGAGCTGAAATCAACAGTCGGGTGCTTAACTGACTGAGCCACCCAAGCGCCTCACAGGAGACTTAATGTTTAACTAGATATTAGACCAATCCAGAAGGCACAACTCATCCCCATGTATCAGATACCTTTAAGGGAGACTGCCCAGCTCACTGTGATGCCCCCTTTTAATGGGAAGGAAGCTGCTACTCAAGTGTGAAGTCCTAGAGAGCACTGTGGTATGCGGTTCCACGGTTGGCTATGGCTCACTGGTCTAGGCCAGGAGACATCTGACATATATTAGGGCAATCTGATTCTTTATCCTGGGAATTCAAATTTAGTAAGTAAAAGAAACATTGCTGAAGCACAGGTAGGGTAAGAGTAGCCTCCTAGAGAGAAAGTCCATCCACCCCCACCCATGCTGAGCCCCAGATCTTCCCTGGGGCCAGTCTTTTCTGGAAACTTGTTTGTCAGCTGTTCCACCAATTTTCATGAGCCCTTAGTATACTTCCACCCAATCCCTGGTTTTTGCTTAAGTAGCCAGAGTCAGTTTCTGTTATTTGCAGCTAAAAATCCTAACAACCAAATCACAGATTGTGGCCTCTCAGTCACTTACTCCGGACTATCAGCCTGGTGAAGGCCGAGGTGAAGAGGTTTCCTCCTATGTACCTGGCTGAGTACACTCCAGCATCCTGGGGCTGAGCGTGAGGCAGATGCACTTCTAAAATATCAGGTACTTCGTGCCGGGGCACTGAGTGGATGAAGGAACCTTATAAGGGAGAAGAGTGGAGAACAGTGGGTCACACGCAGGTACTCCTGTTTCCCTATCTGGCCTCTCCACTTCATCAGCTCTCCCTGACTGGATATAGAAAATGTGCTCTAGCATATTGGATGTAGAAGAATGAAAAGGCTGAGCCAGGCAATGCTCTCCCCCGATTGAAAAAGTTATGGTGCTAGAGCAGATAGGTCAGTCTACACAATCTACCACCAAAGGTATGAAGATAGAGGTAAGGCTAAAGTGCCTATCTTCTGCAGGAAGAGATGAACGGGCAAGGGCATCCCTGCCACGAATCTATTAATCAGGAGACACCTAGAATCACTAGCCCAATATGGAAGTCCTATCCACCCACAGAGCCCAGAATAGTCCCCATCAATATTTCGCTGGCTCAGGCAACTGCCACCAGGTGGTGCCAAACCACAGGTGGAACTGGACAGATTTGTAAGACACAGTTGGACTCCCAGACCTACCACCAGCTGGCTTCCCAGGCTCCATCTGGTAATTTCCTTAACCTTGCAATCAAGCAACCCTCATTTCACATGGCTGAATTTGGGACCTCACTTATCACCTCATCATGGGGATTTATTGTACATTCAACAATTTCATATTATATATTCATAAATATAGAATGTACGTACATTCATATATGTATATGAATCTCTACTTCACTCGATTAAGCGACCGACCACATTGCCTAATAGAGCTTCTTTAATAAGATTCTGCTGGCTTGCATCATAACAGCTTTGTTTCCAACATCTGCCCCCAAGACTATACCAGGATAATGACCCAATACGTTTCATGCGATCTCATGTCTCACACCATGGTGCTGGCAGGAAACGAAACACATACTCACCGTTTTTGTAAATCACTGCATCTTCTTCTTTAGTCAACACCTTTTTGAAAGATATGTTCACATTATCTCCCCTGTCCACAGTCATGGTTAAAGTAGCTGGTAGGAAGGAAGCTTTTAAAAGAGAGAAAGAAAACAAATAAGAAAATGAGGTCACACATTTTCTCCAGGAGCAACTGAACTTTGAACTTCAGAAGATGGGGGCTGGCACTTGCCAGGAGTCAGCTGATTTGTAACAGGAAAAATAATGGCAGCTAATGGGCTTTAAACTTCGTTAAGGTTTTGAAAAATGTGATGAAAGGAATAGTCATTCTCTCCGTAAAAAGGTAAATATATATATACACACACTATACATATACACATTTTTTTCCATACAACTAGTTGGGGAGATAAGGACTTTATGTTGATTAATATCTGATATCAAACTAAGACCTGATATTAGCTATAAACTATAGTAACAATGAATCAAACACCCTTCTCCAATCCCTACCAAGTTTTCTCAAAGTGGAAAAGAATAGAAATGGTTAGATATTTGCCAGATGGCTCTTCCCTTTTGGGTCATGGTCCTTTTGGGTTGTATTGATCCAACTAATTCTAATTGCTTTGGAATGCTACAAGCATTTCTCGAATGGAATCAGCACAATGCTGGACTTATTACCAATGGTGTAAATATTGGAATATTGGACAATAAGGCAAAGATGAGACCCAGTATCTTCCTCTGAATTATATATAAATATACATTTATTATATAATATAAATATATAATTAAATATACAGACATACACACAAACTGACATAGAAATTGAACTGGGCAGTACTGGGAAGACCCTAGGGAAGCTATTGTATATTTGGCTTATAAAACCCTTTTGGAAACATCTTTCTTTGTGTCAGTCTTGGAACACAACATTGCCGGAGTCCTTTGGTTTGTTGGACAAGATGTGTGAATAAAATCTTCTAGCATTCTTCCAGCCACAACAGTTTCTGAATTCCCTTAATTTACATCACAACCTACAGAGAGCCACAATTACAAGAATAAGAGAGGATTAACTTTAGGCTTTATTGAGGTGAGCCAATTTTTTAAAATTTCAGCCTTATTGAGATATAATTGACATACAGGTTAAGCCAATTTTTAAAATTTAAGGATCACCACTAAAAGTAGAGAATCAGAATATATAATTATCCTAAACATGGAGAGCAGGAGAGATATAAAAGGAGAGAAAAAAGCCCAAATAAAAATCACAGCATACAGAAAAGATAGATTCTGCCAAATGTATGTCAAAAGCCAGAGAATCCTAGAACGAATTTTTTTAAAAATACATATATATATATGCGCCCTTTTTCATGACCTACACATTAAACATAGTAACACATAAGACTGAGGGAGAGAAAAATGTATGCCAGACTCACTAACTGAAAGAAGCTTGTATTGCAATATTTATGTCAGAAAAAATAATTTATTCTAAAGCCAAAAAAAAATTTTAGGGATAAAGATGGTCTTTACATGATGATATAAAAAATGGAAGATCTAGTAATCGTGAACTTATATATGCATCTAACAACAGCTTCAAAACCCACGAAACAGAAACTGACCGAATTAAAGGAAGAAACTGACAAATCCACAAGCATTGTGGAAACTTTCAGAAATTGATGCATCACAGAACAAAAATTACTAAGGACAAATAACGAAAACCTGAGTGACGCAATTAAAGATCTGTTGGCTATTCATGGATCCCTGACCCAGTTATAAGAACATGTGTTCAAGCATATTGCCTGCTTTATTAAGCCACAAAGCACATCTCTATAAATAACATAGAATCAATATCTTATAGAACAAGTTCTCTGACCAGAAGCACCTAAATTAGAAACCAGTAGCAAAGCACCCTGTGCCCTAAGGTTTGGATCCCTATGGCATTTCAGCCTAGGAGCAAGCAAGCCTGCTGCAGTCGGCGGGGTGAATCAGCCTTCCTTCCTGGCTCCTCTGTGGCTCTCAGACTCGTGGCTTGAGAGAGGCTGATTAGGTACGTGCACACCATGGGCTTAGAGGGCTACCCTGGGGGGCAGAAGATGCCTCGAACTACACTCAGAAGGATTCAGCTTTAGGTTCCTCTGCCTGTTCTTCTCTGTGTCTGCATACCCAGGCATGGTGCCCTGCCAGGACAGCCCCATCAATGTGTTTGGTGACATGGGGCACATCTAGAGAGAGAATGGGATAGATCCAAGGGCAGTGTGAGCGCTGAAAGAAGACAGTCCTGGGCTTGAAGCTACTCTCCACCACTTACTGGACCTCTCTGAACGAGTTACTTAACCTCTGAACATCTCAGCTTCTTCGTCTCTAATTTAGAAGTAAAAGTATTCACTTTGAAAGGTTGTTGGGAATATGAAATGATGTATTCCAAGCCCCTGGGTACTTAGAAGAGGTCAGTATCCTTTCCAAATAACAACAAACGACAACACTGCTGTGCTGACATTTGTAATATGGACAACAGTGGCAGCTTTCTCACAGTTCTAAGACGGATCAAGCATGCAGGGAAGGCACGCACGACCAGCAGGGAGACCTAATGGGGCTCCCGCTCGCAATGACAAGGGGCTTCCTCGAGCAAAACTAACGCGTTCAGCTCCTGCTCTCTGTGGCATGATCCTGGGCTCCTGTGAGAATCTTTTGTGACCATTTTATACAGTTGTTCCTTTCTCTGTGGTTTGTTTTGATTTTCTGCCCCTTTGTGTGAAGATCTGACCATGGAACTTCTCACTCAGCTTTGTATCCTGAAAAGGAACTGACATTCCCCACTAGGCTCGACTCCCAACTCCAACGGCGCTTTTCTTTTTCCCCCACTCTGTGGCTCTTTATTTTTTCAGATTTGGTGGCTTTTAAGCTCCCTGTTTTCTTTCTTTTTTTTTTTTTTCTTAAGATTTTATTTATTTATTTGTCAGAGAGAGAGAGAAAGCACAACCAGGGGGAACGGCAGACAGAGAGGGAGACGCAGGCTCCCCGCTGAGCAAGGAGCCCGATGCGGGACTTGATCCCAGTTCCCTGGGATCATGACCTGAGCTGAAGGCAGACATTTAATAGACTGAGCCACCCAGGCGTCCCATAAGCTCCCTTTTTTCTTAGGTGGAAACATGGTCACAGCAGAGTCCACCGCTATCCAGTCTGCCACCTCCTGTATTAGGGGCTCTAGGTTGACTGTTCTCTGCTGAGTATTAATAAAGGGGTCTACAACCTTCACGCTGTACTTTGATGACAAAGGAGCCCCACTTGGACACAGTACGCATAGATTAATGTCATGTGATTTGACTGGATCATGAAAACAATAAGCACATTTCAATAGTGCCTACTAACAGGCCCTACTTTTTCTAAGCACTTTATACAGATTTAATTTTCACAATGTTTCTATCAGATAGATAGTACAATTATCCTAATTTTACAAATGAGGAAATTAAGATACAGAGAGGTAAAGTAACTTGCCCAAAATCACACAGCAAGTTCATGGGAGGGTCAGGATTTGAGCTAGGTTACTTGGCTTTGGAAGCCTTTCAGAGATTATGTAATGTTAGCACTCAAAAGGCTTTAAAGTCCTAGTACCTCATTTATAAATGAGATTGCTAGGGCCTGAATCTGAAGGTGACTTGTTCAAGGTCATTTGGATGGGCTAATTCATCAACAGAACTTAACTAAGAACATGATTCACTAATTCTTTAAGGGCTGGTGAAGAGAAGAGATGGTAGTAACAGTTATAAACAAAGATATTTCTCATCGATGTAAAATAATTGAGTTAATTTTGGGTGTCTCCTTTAATGACAAAGACTAAGGATAATAATGTAGTTTTAAGTCCGTTATTATTGTGTAGTCTCATGAGTGTGCTATCCACTGTCTACCCATGTGGGAGATGGAGTTAAGGGTGACTTAGTCCCTTACTTAGTCCCCTAAGGGTGACTTAGTCCCTTACTGTGAATCCATGTGAAAGTTGAGACACAGGGCGCCTGGGTGGCTCAGTTGGTTAAGC
This sequence comes from Halichoerus grypus, assembly GCF_964656455.1. Taxonomy (NCBI): domain Eukaryota; kingdom Metazoa; phylum Chordata; class Mammalia; order Carnivora; family Phocidae; genus Halichoerus; species Halichoerus grypus. Next base: position 51,993,312 of record NC_135725.1, on the reverse strand, counting down.
AACTGCCTTCGGCTCAGGTCATGATCCTGGAGTCCCAGGATCGAGTCCCGCATCGAGCTCCTGCTTGGCAGGGAGTCTGCTTCTCCCTCTGACCCTCCCCCTTCTCATGTGCTCTCTCTCATTCTCTCTCTCTCAAATAAATAAATAAAAATCTTAAAAAAAAAAAAAAAAAGAAAGTTGAGACACAAACTCAAGAGGCCCACACTTGCCTCAACCACACTAGCTCTCCAGACCCATCTCCCTCCAGGCCCCGTGCCTCAGCTCTCAATGGCAGCCGTTCTGAACTATATTCAGTTCTGCCAATGGGCCACGGATCACTCCCACTCAAGTCATGAACTTCCTTCTTCTCTGCCCCTTCCTTTCCCATATGTCTCACCAAGTCCCGCTCATCCTCAGTCTCCATGTAGATGTCCCTTTCTCCAGGAACCTTACACATCCCCTGGGATCCAGGGTAAGGGCCCCAAGGCTGCTCTCTGAATGCCCTTGCACGTCCCCACGCCAGGCCCTGCACAGCGCAGCGCCCCTGCTAGACTGAACTGCCAAGACACAAGTTCACGTCTGTTTTGAAAGGCAGCGCAGGGTGTTGGTTAGGGCCTGGCTTCTGGGATCAGCCTGCGTGAACCCTTCCAGGTCCAACAAAGGAAACCGGGTGTGTGAATGCACCTAAGTTGCAATAGGTATAAGCCTCATCTATTAAAACCGGTCCTAACAGTCCTCACCAGAGACACATTTGGTAAAGACTAAATTATACAGTAACGTATACAAAACGGCTAGGGGAACGTCAGGCACGTAAGTATTCGGGAAATGTTACCGTCACTGCAGCTCCCATGTGTGACACAAAAAGAGGCCTAAGTGTACTTGAGGAATGAAAGAATATATGAATGAGTCGGATCCCAAGTTTTCCTCTTTATGCTTTTAACACATTCCTTTGTGTTGTTTGGATATAAATGCTCCTCCCTATCAACTTCACAAATCCTCTTTGCAAGGTTTGATGTCCTTAAAGTAAAGCTCTTTCTCAAATGAAACTAGGAAGGAAATAACCTATGTTTCCTCCTGATGGACACTCTGAGACAGCCGTTTAGATGTGAAAAGGTTTCAAACTTCATTTATACCTCCCTACCGCCAAATGAAATCACCACTGAGGTTTGAACAAATTGCTTTTGAATTTTTTTTTTTTTTTTTGCATGATGCCATTGATAAAAACAGTTTAGCCATTTGGAGTGTGCGAGCCAAGGTAAGCGTGCTTTGGCACATCTCAAATGGATTTTCCACTTCCTCCCCAGATGCACGAGTCAGCAGCAAGCAGGAATATATCGCTGTTTATCCTATCCTGCTATGTCCCTGGGCAGGCACCTCTGGGATCCCATAGTGTTTTGCTAGGGAATTAATAGTGTCACGAAGACATCGTTGTGGAGGTTTTCCTGATTCACCATAAAGGATATCACTTTCCTCCCACTGTATTTCAGCTACTAGACGGTCAGCGAAAGAAACGGAGTCAGTTCAACAGCCTGAGATGTTGTTATTAAAATGCAGGAGAGAAAGCACTACCTCTTTTTCTATTTTGTATAAATTTCCACATTATGTTAATGGATGGTATTACATTTTTCCACAACTGAGTAGAAAAATAGTCTTACTAAATTATTGCTTATTCCAAGGCACTATGATGATTACTGAAGACTTACTTTGAGCCAGATATATTGGTGGTCTCATTTGATTCTCAAACGTCTGGGGTAAAATCCCTACCTCCACTATTTTTTTCAAATGAGAAAAATGATTTCTTTTTTTATTTTAAGATTTTATTTATTTATTTGACAGAGAGAGACACAGCGAGAGAGGGACACAAGCAGGGGGAGTGGGAGAGGGAGAAGCAGGCTTCCCGCGGAGCAGGGAGCCCGACGCGGGGCTCGATCCCAGGACCCTGGGATCATGACCTGAGCCGAAGGCAGATGCGTAACGACTGAGCCACCCAGGCACCCCAAGAAAAATGATTTCAATCAAGTAGTTTGCCCTGCATCCTATGATTCAGTTGCAGAGCGAGGCTCAAACCCATGTCTCTACACTGTGCCCTGGGTGGCTCTGCAGGCTTTCCGTTGGAGTTGCTCTACTTTATAAACCAAGCGCTCAGAATGGGGGAGGGTGGTTAACAGTAAGTGGGAGGGATGTGCCAAGCGTATGAATGGTCATCCGCACAGGCTCTGCAGTCAGGTCTCTTGGCATCAAATCCCCATTCCCACCATTTACAAACCGCTATTGTTACTCTCTAACTTACTTTGCAATATCTCATTTCACCCCAGCTTTTAGCAAAACAGCTACTGTATCCATCAAATTTTCATGTAAATTCACTTATGGGACCTGGTTTTGGTATACACCATCTTATTTCAAACTTAAGATGATTTTGAAGGTACTGTTATACTCATTTCACAGGTGATGCAAAATGAGACCAACGGATGTTAAGGAACTTGCCCAGGGCCCCAGAGCTGGTAAATGGTGGAGACAGAATTAAAACTCAGGTGAACAGGAGTCTAAAAGCCATCTTCTCTCCATGCTTTCTCACTAGCAAGCCTGCCTTTACCGCATTTAACTGAATTTAAGCTCTCCTTTACCTGCGCTGGCCTAGACTTTCAGTTTGGAGCCATCATGACTGTTGGTCCTTGACTCCCAAAATTCTGGTTTAATATACTCTACAGGTTCTTACTTCCGCACTGTCAAGGACAGACCCAGGCCAGCCTGAAAAGGGCACATTTCATTCCTATGAAGGCAATGGGCACAAATCTCAGGTTACCTTCATTCAGAATGTGGAAACGTCAGCAGAAAGGCATAATTTTATACGAGGCAAATCCCGAATGACACGTGTGAAAAATAATAGGGCTGACTTTTTAGCCATGATAGCTTTGGCACACCTCACATCCCTTTGTTCAAACTCTCTTCCCTCACCGGAGAGCGGCATTCCTGGGAACGTCTGTTGTGCACTTTTCCCACTCACCCTAGTGTCATTTAAAGGTGACCGGTACAGTTTTGCTAAGAAAACCTTTTCTTTCATTTGTAATGAAGAGTAATTTTATCACTTTTGACTTTAAAATGAGCTTGCTGCCTTCAAATCTTTTAATTACCAACATTAGCAAATTCAAAGAAATCTTGTCAGGTGGACCCCAGTGAGGGGCTGACTCTAAGTCCTTGCTACCCAAAGTGTGGTGCACAGCCCAGAGGCACCTTATCACCTGGGACCTTGTGAGAAATGCACAGTCTCGGAACTCTCCTCAAGGACCTACTGAATCAGAGTCTGCATTTTACCAAGACCCACGGGTGATCTATAAGCACATTCAACTTTGAGAAACACTGGTCTAAAAAAATGCAGACTCCTATCTAAAAAACTGTCAATCAGAGACATGTGTAGAGGTGTGTTATTCATGTGGATCAGTTTAGCAATGAAAAAATCAAACCCTGACAAGTTCACAATGTCATTATCTCATGAAATGACACATTCTCGGGCCACAGTCCCTGTGATTATGATGGCATGGATCTGGAAGGGACTCCTTCGCTATAGGTATGACCAGCCCAGAAAAAAGGGCTGATGTGTGAGTGGCCAGATCATTCCAGTCAGAACAAGGAGAGGGCATCTCTGCTGGAATTCTGTGCCTTCCTCCCAGCAAGCAGCATCAAGATACCAGGAGTCTACCTGCCTGTCCAGGCCTGGGGGCCTGAGGGCAAAATAGAACCATTAAATAATATGCACAACATTGCCTTCTCCAACTGTCATCAGTTTGGTGGCCTCGCCTAAAGATTTAGCTTAGAGCCACTTACATTTTGGGAGAAAAGTTCCATCCCATCACTGCCTTGTGAGGCGGTAACAAAGAATAATATGCCCCTTTTGCAGAAGCCCCTCAACATCTCCCTTCAAAGTTCCAGTGCTCTGCGAGCTAAGTGTGGCCACTCAAGTTCTAAAATGAAACCGTGGTCTCTTTCCGAGAATGGTAGCCTGCAACAAGGGCCCCAATTCTTCATTCCTCCCTGTCTCTTTGCCATTTAATAGTGGGATGCCCATCCATTTCAACTTTAGGCTCAGCTATCTGACTTTCTTGGACAATAAAATGAGACAGGAGTGAGAGCGTGCAATCCTGAGGCCAGCTTTCAAGAAGCCTTGTGTGTTTCCACTTGGCCTCTTGCACTTCTGCCATCTCCGTGAGAATAAGCCTAGGCTAGGCTGTGAAAGGAAAACAGACGCAGGGAACAGAGCCAGGCTGGCGCAGCCGAGGCCGGCATAATACGCCTACGGTCGGCCAACATCCATGTGGGAGAAAGCCCAGTCCGGAATGGCAGGGCCCCCCGATCAGCCCAGCTGACTTACACTCACAAGCTATGAATGCTCACTGCTGTGTGCCCCTGTGGTTCGTGGTTGCGTGGCCACAGATAACCCATACACTAAGTAACCAATTAAGTTATTGATAGGTGTTTCCCTTTTAAGTTTTTTATTTCTACCACATTGTCCCCTGAAAACAGTAATTTCTGTTAAGAATACTCAGGGGCAAGCAAAACAAAGAATCAGATGAAAAATCAACGAGAAACTCAAAACAGCTAATATTTTGGCATAGACTGTTGTCTTCATCGTTGTGATTTCCATATTACATACATGTAACACGTTCATATCTCCCCAAAGGCCACAGAGCTCTTAGTACAATATGTCATACATTTCATTTCATCTCATGAACTAGGCACAATGTCTAGTGAAGGGGTTGAATGTGAGCGAGGTGGACTGGCTGGGCTCTTCTCTCCTGAATGCTATGTGTGTATGAGACACAAGCAGCAGACAAGGTCTCCAAGCTCCACACTCACACAGCCCAGGCCCGGTCTCCGACTGAGCGGCTGCCAACACAAGAGCTGTGTGTGTGTCTCAGCCAACCTCACGGCTCCGACTAAGGGGCATGTTACCTTGCTGCCGCATCTTCATGGTCCGGATCCTTATTGCTTCTCCTCGAACGCGCCCTTCACAGAAATATGCACCGTTGATTTTGCTAGCCTTTTCTCTCTTCCAAACGACTTTTTTAGCCCATTCTCTGGTCACATCTTGAGTAACTTCCAGGGGATCCTGGTGCTGGTTCATTAAGGCTTCAAAGTCCCTTCCTATAGTGATGGGTTCATGGGGGCGCCATCCAGAGGCGATGCAGGTGAGGGACGTTTCCGCGTCAGACACGAGAGGTAGGGAATTGATCAGGATCAGGTCCATGGCACTGTCCACTGTTCCTAAAAAAGAAAGAAGGTGTGTCATCTATGAGGAAGGTTATTAACATGGCTCCCCAGGATAAATGGGTGCTTACCAAGTCCTGGCTAAAAATAGCTTGGGAGCCGTCTTCCTAAAATGCTACTGTTCCATAGGACAAGATCCAAAACTCTTTACCATGGCATCACCTAGACCCTACTAACCTCTCCTGCCCCACTGCACACCGTAGCTGCCGTGGACTCTCAGTTATTTTCCATTCCCCAAAGCAAAGCTGTGCGTTATATCCCTACCCAGTTTAGTGTCTGTGACATTAGCTAGGTGTTCAGCAAATGCTTGTTGAGTTAAATTCACAACAATAGCATTATTGTCATTAATTATTAATGAAAATAATTCTAATTATTAAAAATTAATGATAATGTGGTACTGCCACAGTAAAGTATTCTCAAGAAATATATCAACTATATACACTGTATGCTAACTTTATACACTCTCATCGTTGTCAAAGAATTCCACTAGAGAAGGACTGAGTGAGGTCCACATTTCCTTCTGAGCTTCATTTGCCTCATCTTTAAAATGAGGCTAACGAGGGCAACTGGGTGGCTCAGTTGGTTAAGTGTCTGCCTTCGGCTCAGGTCATGATCCCGGGGTCCTGGGATCCAGCCCTGTGTCTGGTTCCCTGCTCAGCAGAAGAATCTGCTTCTCCCTCTCCCTCTTCCTGCTCCTGCTCTCTTGCTCGCTCACTCTCTCTTTCAAATAAATAAAATCTTTTAAAAAAATAAAGTCATTTTAAAAAAACGAGGCTAACAAGACCCATCTTGCAGGATTCTTGTAAAGATTAAATGAGATAAAGTACCTAACTTCCTAAGCACCGTGTCAGCTGTATATGGGGTCAACAATGACCATTATTTCGGTTCTCTCTGTTCTGTTTCCTGAACACCTAGGCCCAAACCTCAACCCTCCCCAAATGTAAAAATGAAATTCTATCTGGCCTTTAGAAGTTATTCCATAAATGATGAAGCGCATTTTAGAAAAGAAAATCCCTTCTTTTCATGTTCTTCCCCTTCTCTTACCTCCCTCCCCTCTCTTCTCTTCTCTTCTGATTTCCAAAGTTTCTAAGATGAACAAATGAAATCTGTGCCTATGCTCTGCTCCTGTCAAGTGTGGAATACTAGGGATGGAGGATGTTCTCTGGCTCAAGTGATGGTTGATCCCCAAGTCTACATACAATGATCAGGGGGCTTGACAGGTCAAGCACAATGGATGGCAAGTTCCATGAAGACAAGGATTGAAGCTCTTTTGTTCACACTGACATATATAGGAATACCCTGCCTAGTCTCCGGATATAAAGGACTTAATAAATATTTGTTGGATGGGTGGGTGGGTGGGTGATGGATGGATGGGCAAATTTTATTCCAGATCTGCTTGATTCAAGTTCACCATTCCCACCTCCAGAATAATGAGGTTAAAAGTGAAAGTGTTCTTCTGAATCTAAACTGACTTCCTTGCCCATATTTAAAAGGCTGTTCTGAGAATTACTGAGTTTAAAGAAAAAAAGCAAATGTTACGGTTTTTATAAAATGCCACAGAAAGCTGATCAATGGTTGCTAAGTATTTAGGGTTGATTGGTATTCATTTACCAGATCTTTTTTGAGCCTCTGCTTATGTTAAGCATTATGCCTGCCATAAAGTCCTCATACAATTTTTTTAAATGGCAACTACCAGTGTTGGATGCATGCAGTGATGTTTTGAGAATGACACTATTAGGAGTTACATTTTTATCTGATTAATTAAGAAGAATGTCAAAGTCAAGTCTTAATGTAAATGGGAATGTGAGCTATTTTTTTTTCTTGTAATGTTAACTCCATACATGGGATTGAGGGAGAAAATCTTGCCTTGAATGGGTGTATCTTACCCTGAAGCATCTATCTGGCTCCAAGCCTCAATAGTAACTTCACAATCTCCAGAGAAGAGACAGGGGTTGGGATAAGAAAAATGTTGTAAGAGAGGGTAAGTGAGGAAAACTAGTAGTGGAACTAGGGCCTCCAAAAATAACACTGGAGCCCAGCTCGCCTCCATATGTGGGTCCAGCTGTGCCTCAGAGTGAACAGCACCTTGTCTCCCACATTCACTCATTCCAGGCATGTTCCCAGAGAGAGTCATCAGAGGAAGGAAACGCCGTAATTCTTTCAGCTCCGGGTCAATCCAGCCTCATTTCTAGGACCAGGGGAGTGACTTGCCAAAACCAAGGGATCTGCTCTGAACTCACTGAACTCGCTCTGGCACTGGCTCTGGTTTATTTAATGACTTTAGGAAATAATAGAAAACGCAGCTGATTTGAAAAGACAGCCACACTTCATCTGTACATTGTTTCTGGGTATGGATCTGGTTTCTTTTTCCTTTTGCTCCTCCCAGTTCTCTCCCTTTATTCTCAGTGACAGAAAGGGAAATCGTGTACTTCCGAGGGTCCAGACTGGACTATGCTTTCCTCCCCTTATTCAGCAAGCCACTTACAGGAAGCCCTCTCCCACCAGTGAGTTGTCTGTCCTTTGTAATGCCATTTACAGTGAAGTATCAGAAGGATTTTGTATGTGAGCTTTGGAGAGGAGAAGAAATACCTATCAGATCCTGGGATGGATCTTAAAAATCATCTACTTAGTTTTCCTGAAACGAGAGTATGTATTTGTACTTGTCCATATATGCCTAAAAAAATTCTGGAAGGTGAGACATGAAACTGAGAACAAGAGTGACCCATTAGGGGAGAGCGGGGTAGCTGGGGAACATGATGAGGGAGGTTTTTCACCGTATACTTATATATGCTGGCTTTTGAACCATTTGAATAATACCTACACATAAAAATTGAATGTAAAGACTAAATGCTATCACTCTTCCCTTAAAAAGATGCATTTGGAAGGGAATCAAGAGCCAGAGGAATATATGCGTCTCTCATCATTTGTCCCTACAACCAAATCTCTTTGGATTGCTTCCAAGTAATACATTTTTCTCTTTCTCTCTTCTTTGGACTAATAGGAAACATGACACCATTCTACAACGCTGGGGGAAAAAACATGGGTTTGTTTGTTTGTTTTTGGGAAACAAACAAACCAACCCTTGCCAACAGGGAGAAGAAGGGTAGCCACACTTGGCTTCTCAAAGAGCATAAAGGAGCGGGGGCCCTAAGGCAATAGGCACAGCTGTGGCCTGTGGCTTCTTGAAAGAGTTCAGCCGCTGACACTGTGAGAGGTGTGACTGTGGGTGCACAGCAGCTGCCGCAGAGGAACCCACTACTGGGGACGTGTGCCTCAGAAAAACTGCCACAGACAGACCCCATCTGGGCTCACACCGTATCAGCCCCTGGGCCTAACACCTTTTCCTACATTATAGCGCTGTCTTCCCCAAGTCCCGCTGGGGACAGGCGTGCAGTTGTGTCACCTCAAGCATAGTCTCAAGGGCTCTGGTCAAATCCAGTGCTTAGCTCTTGACACGTCCAGCATCATGGCTGCGTTTGCCAAATGAGTAAGTAAGACGCATATTGAATTTCCTGCATCTTTTATGCTTTGGGGATTGATATTATTTTTCCTTAGCAAAGACCTTGCAAACGCTTTTTAATATTTGCCTAAAATGTGTCTTATTTGTAAGGAAATGCTTTCCATCATGACATGGCATCTGCCAAGTTAACAAATGATTGTCCAACACAGTTGAAGCATAATATCCTAAAATGTTATTTTGCTCATTCTGTCATTTGTGGGCTATACAGCACGTCATCTAATCTTTCACAGTAACATTTGCTTATTAAATTGCATTGTGGTACACTCAAAATGTTTATTAATTGTTTTTGCACTTAGATTTTCTTGTATTCAATGTTGCTCTGAATAATGACTCATTAAGTAAGACAAAGAAATACTTTTCTCTACAAACAGTCATAGATGTGGATGGAGCTAGAGTGTATTATGCTAAGTGAAATAAGTCACTCAGAGAAAGACAAATACCACATGATTTCACTCATACGTGGAATTTAAGAAACAAAACAGATGAACATAGAGGAAGGGGGGAGAAAAGAGGGAAGCAAACCATAAGAGACTCTTAATGATAGAGAACAAACTGAGGGTTGATGGAGGGCCGTGGGTGGGGGATGGGCTAAATGGAGGATGGGCTAAATGGGTGATGGGGATTAAGGAGTGCACTTGTGATGAGCACTGGATGTTATATGTAAGTGATCAATCCCTAAATTCTACTCCTGAAACCAATATTACCCTATATGTTAACTAACCAGAATTTAAATAAAAACTTGAAACAAACAAACAAAAATAGCCATAGAAAAATAGACACACAGATCAATGGAACAGAACAGAAAGGCCAGAAATAAACTCGCAATTATATGGTCAATTAATCTTCAACAAAGGAAGTATGAATACGCAATGGGAAAAAAACAGTCTCTTCAACAAATGGTGTTGGAAAAACTAAACAGCTACATTCATGAATGAAACTGAACTACTTTCTTACACTGTACACAAAAAGAAATTCAAAATGAATTAAGGACCTAAATGTGAGACAAACCATAAAAATCCGAGAAGAGAGCATAGGCAGTAATTTTCTGATATCAGCCATAACAGCATCTTTTTAGATATGTCTCCTGAGGCAAGGGAAACAAAAGCAAAAATAAACTATTGGGACTGTATTAAAATAAAAAGCTCTGCACAACAAAGGAAATAACCAACAAACTAAAAGACAACCTACTGAATGGGAAAAGATATTTGCAAATGACATATCCAATAAAGGGTTAGTATCCAAATATATATAAAGAACTTATACAACTCAATGCCAATAATAATAATAATAATAATCCAATTTAAAAATGGGCAGAAGACATGAACAGACATTTCTTCTAAGAAGACATACAGACGGCCAACAGACACATAGAAAGATGCTCAACGTCACTCATCATCAGGGAAATGCAAATCAAAACCACAATGAGATACCACCTCACGTCTGTCAGAATGGCTAAAAATCAAAAACTCAAGAAACGACAAGTGTTGGTGAGAATGTGGAAGAAAGGAACACTTGCACACCTTTGGTAGGAATGCAAACTGGTGCAGCCACTGTGGAAAACAGTATGGAGTTTCCTCAAAAAATTTAAAAAAGGACTACCCTATGATTCAGTAATTGCACTACTGGGTATTTATGCTAAGAATACAAAAACATGAAATCAAAGGGATATATGCATCTGATGTTTATAACGGCGTTATTTACAGTAGCCCAATTATGGAAGCAGTATATGTGTATGGAAGCATACACATACACAATAACATAGTATTCAGCCATAAGAAAGAATGAAATCTTGCCATTCACAACAACATGGATGGAGCTAGAGAATATTAGGCTAAGTGAAATGAGTCAGTCAGAGAAAGACAAATACCATACGATTTCACTCATATATGGAATTTAAGAAACAAAATAAATGAATAAAGGGGGACATAAGAGACAAACCAAAAAACTGTTTCTTCACTGTAGGAAACAAACAGAGGGTCACCAGAGGGGAGGTGGGTGGCAGGATGGGGGAAATAGGATAAAGGGGATTAAGAGTAAGCTTAATTTTTTTTTTTTAAGATTTATTTATTTACTTGAGAGAGTGAGAGCGTACGGGAGCAGTGGGAGGGGTGGAGGGAGAGGGAAAGAGAGAATGTGAAGCAGACTCTTCGCTGAGAGCAGAGCCCAACGTGGGGCTGAATCTCACCACCCTGAGATCATGACCTGAGCTGAGATCAAGAGTCGGACGCTTAAAGGACTGAGCCACCCAGGTGCCCCAAGAATACACTTATCTTGATGAGCACTGAGTAATATATGGAATTGCTGAATCACTATATTGTACACCTGAAACTAATATAACACTGAATGTTAACTACACTGTAATTAAATTTTTTTAATAAAAATATTTTTAAAAATTATTATAGAAAGGATTGTGGCCCTAAATCAACACCCATATACTAGAACTTAATTGATTTAGAAATTAGAGATTGAGCCATTTTTCAAACTGTATTTCAAGGAGTTATTTCTCGTTTTCTAAAATGTTGTTCCAGAAGTTTCTGAGACTGGTGGAGGTGAAATTATCACACGTACATGCTCTCAAGGAGCCGCTCAACTTCTGTTTTTTTTATACTTACACTTCATGTAAGCTTTCATTTCTCAAAAAAAAATTATTTTGCTTAATAAAAACATATAAAACCTCAAAGATCACCACTTTTAACTACTTTTCTTTTTACAGATGAAAAAACTGAAAGGTTAAATGTGATTATCAATGAAAATACATTCCAATGCAACACAACATGCTTATTCTCATTAGCCTGCTGTCACTCTCTTCCCACATTCAAGTTCGGGACTGCCGCAAATAGTGAAGTTCTGATTAACCCGGCTCCCCGGCCTTCAAATCACTGGCAGGCTAAGTAGAAAAAGCAGGTTAAATTATTGCATACTGAGGCCATTTCTTTATGCTTCTTCTCACCTTAGAATTGTAGTATTGGTAAAGTTTCATTGATATGTGTTTAGAGTAAGGTATCATGTCTTCAGAACAACTGTATGAATGATTTCTTGGAAATTTGATACTGACCACATTTAAAACCTTTCTTTCCAAGGTGTTCTTGGATGTCTCGCCTTTGTAACAGCAGTAGATATCTTAAACTTCCAAATATTTAAAATGTCAATGAACACTATCTTAGCCAAAGCATTTCTGGAATGAGGGAATTGGCAAAAAGCCAAAGAAGCCAAGCCAACCCCCAAACTATCCAGGATATTTGGCGGAATATTTTTTTTTTTATTTACTGTCCAGAAAAGGAAAATTATCTATAGTTTAAAAACCTCTCATAAAGCCATTTATATGTCCATCCATCTACTAAACAAATGTCCTGAGCACTTCCCTTGTACCGGAGACTGTGCTCCATCTTGGAGACACAACAATGAATAAAGCTGATGATCTCAACCCTCATGTAGCTTACAGGCAAATGGGAAAGACAGATGTGGGAAACTAAGTACATAAATAAATGTAACCCTGGAACCATGATAAATACTATGAGAAAGAATGACAAGTTGCTATGGGATAGCATAATGGTGAACTTAATCAGACTTGGCTAGAGTGGGGGAAGGGTTTGTGGCTCAGGTAAATCTCCCTCAGGAAGTGACATCTGGCCTGAAGGAGAGATGGACTTACTCAGGTAAAGCAAAAGGGATATGAAAAGACAGAACAGTTTTCCCCGAAAAGGTAACTATGAAGCAGGCTTTTAAGAATGATTATTTAATAGGACTCACTTCTAGAATGTTCTTTCTTAAATCTATCCTAAAGTTGGCATTAGTTTCTTCTTACTGGATCCTAAGAACTACTAGAGCCATTTCTATGTGTCCATGTTAAAATATTTTTAGTATCTTCTCTGCTTTCTTGCCTCCTCTGAAGAAATCCAGTTCCCGGGCATGCTTCCAACACTTTAATCTCTTTTTGTTCTCCATGATCCTTTTATGTATGTAGTAAGTCTCTGAGCAATAACGTTATCCTCAAGGTTCCTTCCAAGAAGGTATTGGGCAATTAACGAGAAGATACTAAAACGTACAAGACTAGAAATAACTAAAGGAAGTTGCTAACTTTTTTATTGTATAATTGGGAGCTTGGAGTTAGACAAGGACATCCTTGATGTGACTAGGCCTTGCCTCTCTAACAACAAACTGTTCTCACCAGGAGTTGTGCCAAGCCAGTTTGCCCAAAGGGCATGCCTGTTTCCCATCCCTGCCTCCCAGCCAAATAGGGTCCTTGTCTGTCTCCTGGAGGAAATGGCACCCTCTCCCCACCTTAGAACACCAGGATAAGTAACACATCTTCTAGTTAGAATTAGCATAAGTCAGTTGGCAGGAAACTTTTTATTTCCAGGGAATAGGCAGAACGTCCACACTGTGAGACTTCACTGAGTATCAAGCACACATGTACACTTACTTGCAAGCTCTGTTCCATATGGTAGGGGTGGAGGTAGCATGGTACCATCACATCAAGGCTTGTTTAAACTGAAGGGGACTTGAGAGACTGCCCGGTGCAAGCCTCACAATGTATAAAAGGTAAACTGAGGCCTATAGACAAGAGACTGATCAGTGATCACATGAAAGGCAATGGTAAAGCCAGTCCCCAAATGTTGATTTCTCTCCAGGGCCCTTGCTGTCACCGGGAGTAGGAGTGTAAATGGACAGATCTTTAATGTGAGGGAATTTGGAATGTTTACAGATCTGGCAGGATGGTACCTGGAGAATCCTGGAGCTTGGTAGAAGCTGAGGCAAGGGAGGAAAGACCTTGAGGAGAGGCAGCCAAAAATCCGGAAAGGGTACAGGACAGAGAGATTGGGAATACCCAGAAATGAAGTCCGCCCACCTCGCAAATTTCCCCAAGCCTTGCAATGCTGCCTTACAATCTTTCCTGTCCACTTCACCCTGAGAGAAGACTGCTCCCTAATTGGACCACGTTCATTTGCACCAGGAAATGTATCAGCTGTGAGAGGAATCCACAATTGGTGCCAGGCCACCTATTCTTTCTGGGCCCTTCTCCCGATTCAATCACCTGCCAAGTTCACCTCCACCCTTAGGCTGCCCAAAGGTATGCATGTCTACTTCTACAACCTAATATCTATATCCTCCTAGACAGAATTAAACAAAACTCTTTAACTCCTCTGTGCCCTGATCTCCAGTTCCTGATAGAGAAGCCAATTTGATTGACTTGCTTGCACAAAAAAGAGAATAATCAAGAATAGCCTAAAGTGACCACACACTGAGAACAAACAAAAAGAAGAACAAACAAAAGAAATGAGTCTGTAATGGAAAAAGTTTAGGATCATGATAGTTGCTATGAAGAGATTGACAAAGGAAGAAGGGTAGCCTTGCCAGCAGGCCTCAGATTATACCCTGTAGGGACAAAAGCTAGCACTCTTTATCATACACTCCTTAATAGGTACTGTGCTGGGTGCTTCACAAACACTGTACACCAAAATTCTTATACTAATAGTGAAGAAAGGTATTTATATTCCATTTTATAGGTCTACTGACACCAACTCTTTTTGGGTTCCTGGACCCAATTCCAACGTGGGAGTTCCCCAACATCCCACACCAAGCAATGCTTGGACACCAGCAAGGTGTCTGAGAATTCCACCCAATTCTGACATTATGTACCCGGAGATAGCATCAGATTCCACAGAGTAAGGGCTCACTCAGTCTTGTAAAACTACCCACCCCCACCCTGTTTCAGACACCAGTCACAAGTCCAGGCTGTTATCTGTGCTTCTCCACTGGGCTACAGATTGGAGGTTCCCAAACCCTCTTCCTTGGACTTCGATGTCAGCTGCAAGGGCAGGGTGTTCCTTGTACTTCTGACTGACCAGCTATAAAGCAGAGGTTCCCGGAATCTCCTCCTTAGGAGGTTTGCTGGAGTGGCTCCTTTTAATTTGCTAGAGGGGCTCAAAGAACTCAAAGAAAGGGGTTTACCAGTTCATTAAATGATATGATAAAGGATACAAATCAAAAGCCAGATGAAGAGGTACCGAGGGCAAGGTATGGAGAGAGGTCTGGGAGCTTCCATGCCCTCTCCAGGAGCACCACTGTCCCTGAATCCCCAGCTCTGTGCTCACCAACCTGGAAGCTCTCTGAACCAGTCCTTTTGGGTTTTTACGGAGGCTTCACTCATTGACTCATAACTTAGTTATTGGCCATTGGCTGATTCAACCTCCAGCTCCTCTCCCTTCCCCAAAACTTTAAGTTCCAACCCTCTAATGGAAAAACTTATATATATATATATATAAGTTATATATAAGTTATATATAAAACTTAAAGTGTTGGGGCACCTGGGTGGCTCAGTTGTTAAGCGTCTGCCTTCAGCTCAGGTCATGATCCCAGGGTCCTGGGATCGAGCCCCACATCGGGCTCCCTGCTCAGCGGGAAGCCTGCTTCTCCCTCTCCCACTCCCCCTGCTTGTGTTCCCTCTCTCGCTGTCTCTCTCCCTCTGTTGAAAAATAAATAAAATCTTTAAAAAAATAAAAAAAATTAAAAAATAAAACTTAAAGTGTTAATACATATAATATATAAATAAATTAGTGTCAATTCATAGATTTAGAAATACAAATAGCCAACTAGTAGGTTGAAGAAGAAATGGTTGCAATATTTTGTATTTTCTTGGAAATGCACTTACAGGACATGCTTGCGATACCCACAGTAATTGTAAAGTTATATATAAGCTAACCCTAATTCGTCACTTACTACATGTCAGCTGCTGCTTCAAGTGTATTACACATAATCATCACCATAGCAATCTTATGGAGTAGGCACTGCAACTCTCTTTGTTTTACAGAAAAGGAGACTAAGGCAAAGGGAGGTTAAGTACTTGGTCATGGTCACACAAGTAATTAGTGGTAGAACTGAGATTCAAATTTAAGCAGACTGGCTTCAAGACCCATTAACAATTAAACTAAACTCATATTACACCATTTCACATCAAAAATGTTTCAACAATTCAGTGACAACAGGTCGGTCTTTTCAAGAAATAGTGTTGGAACAATTGGACATCCATATGCGAAAATAACTGAGCCCTGAACAAAAATCTCCAACCTTAAAAATTAACTGAAAATGAATCCTGTAAAATGTTAAAATATAAAAAGTTGGGGATATGGAAGAAAAATCTTCATGATGTTGTGGTTAGGCTGTGAGTTGTTAGCTATGACACCAAGTGTGATCCATAAAGAAAAAAATGAACAAATTAGATTTTATCAACATTTAAAACTTTGGTCTATAAATGACAGTGTTAAGAAGACAAACTACAGACTGGGAGAGGATATTTGCAAGTCACATATCTGACAAACAATTCGTATGCAGAAGGCATTAAAAAACACTCTCAAAACTCAACCATAAGAAAACAATTCATTTTTTGTAATGGGCAAAAGACTTGAGACATTTCACCAAAGAAGGCTTATGGATGGCAAAAAAGCATACAGAAAGATGTCCCATTTCATTAGCCATTAGGGAAATGCTCATTAAAACTACAATGAGATACTACTATATACACCTATTGGAACAGCTAAAAACAACACTATCAATCAAAAAACCCTGATAATACTAAGTGCTAGCTAGAACGCACGGAGACTGTGCCTCTCATCTGTTGTTGGTCGTGATGTAAAATGAATGGGAAATTGTGTGAAAATGCTCCAACATTTTTTTTATAAAGTCAAACTTATATTTATCATATCACCCAGCAAGGCTACTCCTGGTATTTACCCTAGAGAAATGAAAATTTTTGTTTATGCAATGAATGTTTATAGCAGCTCTACTTATTTATAATCACTCAAAACTGGAAATATACAAGCGACCTTCAGTAGATGAATGCATCAACATGCACACAATGGAATACTACTCAAAAACAGAAAGGAACAAACTGTTGGTACTTGCAACAACATGGTATTATGCTGAGTAAAATAAGGCAGCATCAGAAGGCTACATACTGTGTAACTGCATTTATACGACATTCTGGAAAAGGAAAGCCTTTTAAGGATGAAGAGCTGATGAGTGGTTGCCTGGGATTAGGAGTGGGAGAGATTTGACTACACAGGGTCCGTCCGATAAGACTTCTGCGGTGATGGAATGGTTCTGTATCCTGATTGTGGTGGCAGCTGCACAAATCTCTAAAACATTAAAACTCATAGGGCTGTACACACACACAAAGTCAATTATGCTGTATATTAATTTTTAAAATTACTATAAAAAGCTATCTTCCATAATTACTGGTAAAAATATGCAAAGACACGGCAAGGATATTCATCACAGCTTATGGCTACAAATTGGAAACACCACAAAATTCATGAATAGGAGCACGGCTAAATAAATGATGGATCTTACATACAATGGAATATTAGAAGCTTGCATGGATTTATGTCCCTGATACATTAAGAACACAAGATGTAAAAAACAAAATAAAAAATAAAATAAAGACAAGACACTGACCAATTATACATGATCTCATCTTTGCCAAATATAGAGAAAAGCCTAGAAGCCATACACCGATTTAATAACAGTGGTACCTTTGGATGATGAAATTGTCAGGCTTAGAAATCAAGGGTGGGGTGAGGAAGACGGAAGACGTTCACTTATTGCTTCACATACTTAGTGTTGTATTTCTTTTGTAGTTTTAAAATAAATATTTTTATTTACAGAAAAGCATACACAAATAATCTAATGGCAGTGTTCTAATTAATAACTGACATGTCTGTTTCCATCCTTAGACAGTGAGCTCCCTGAAGAAAAGAACTGCTTTGTTCGTCCTCAACTTCCCAGCACCAAGCACTGTGTTTGACAGACTGCATGTATTCTCAGTATGTTTAAGATGAATGGGAAGAATTCCACAGTAATTGAAAGTAATACATCTTAAACACAGGTGACTTTTTTGTGAATTACTAATTGCCGGCACCATCAACAGGATGGTAGAGCAGCTAAAAGCTTTGGTCTTGAAATTTTGTCTCATTTTACTCCACTGTAAAATGGGAGAATGACATCTAAATCACCGACTTCTGTGTCAAGGACTAATTTTGTCAGCCTGGCACAAAGCCAGCTTGATCTCTATCAAATCATGGTCTGCGTTAGCCTTAGGGGAAGGTTGGGTTTTGTTTTTTTGTTTTTTTTTTTTTAAGTCATCTTGGAAGTCAAGCACCCACAGAAGGAAGAACTGCTAAGGGCTTTGTGTCCTGCGGTGTGCCTACCCTCCCACACACTTCAAACCCGCAGGAGCAGGAAACAGGCCGATCCTGAGCTAATGAAGATTCCCTTTGTTTCCTTCAAAAGTACTTTGATTCTTGTCCCCTTTCTTACAGGACTGACCTTAACAGGAAACCAATTCTCGGCACATGCAAGTGATTCTAGGAAAGAAGTCTCACAACCAGCTTGGTGACATGGGGGCAGCGTGGGGGTCGGGGGGACAGGGGGCCACGTGAAGATAACATAAGCAGTCGCTCCATGAGCCTTTGCTTCGCCTCAGGGAAACCACTCACCTAACCCAATGGCCGCCCACTGTGTTTGTCCCTGGGCCATAGCACCCGCTCTGACATTTTCTTCATTGTCTTTAAAAAGTGAGTCTGTGCACCGTCTCTTGAAAGTATAGTTCCTATACTTTGCTAGTCTTTACTCTTTAACAGGACAGTAGCTCTGCCTTCTAGAAGCATCGAACCCTCTGGCTCACCAATGGGGTCATGATCTTAACTCATAGTAGAAGAGGGCTCAGGGGCCCTCTGCCCTCGTATTGTTTAGAAATTCTTTTATGACAATTCTGGAATCTGTTGTCTTCTGGGCCTTACATGAATTATTTCTGTGAAGGAGGTCACCTATTTCTGGAAGCAAAGCAGCATATCTGGTCACATTCCCTCCCCTCCATTAAAAAAAAATCCTTTGTACTTCCAAATTACGGACACATTTGCCAGGTGGAATACCAACTAAACTTTCTGTCGGGTTTTCCCCTATCATGCTGCAGGCCTGAATGTCTCAAGAGGTACTAGGCTGTGTGTCTTCCTAAGAGAGGGTTCCTGAGAAGCCCTGGGTGCCCGAGTTAGTGTAATCCCTGGGGGCCCCTGCCAAGCCCCACATTTATTCCAGTGCCAATGACATCATTTCAAACATGTCGGAGCTCTTCTTAAGGACTCATCTTTGGAATCTCTTTGCATGAGCCACACTCCTTGCCTGTAAGGCCCTCCTCCAGTGCTTTTATGTCCACCTTCAACCGGCTAACTCTTGCTTAGCCCACAAGGCTTGGCTAATGCTCTCGCGTACCCTGGGAAGCCTCCCAGGTGCCACAGGGCAGGTGCACGGATGTGGTACCTAATACGTATGGCCGTTTGAGAGGCTGTGATCCTACAGATCCTACGCTGCTGGGCAGTTAATCACTGTAATGGTTTGGGAGAATGATTCCTTTATCTTCCCAGTTAGACCATGTGGGATGTACTTAGATTGTTCTGGCAGCAAGGAGACAGAGGCTGTCTGGGCAGTCACTTGAGGGAAAGCAGTCCAAAACCAGGAAAGCCAGAGAAGCGATCTCATTAAATGTTCAAGTCAGATACTCTGGGCATAGATAGGCTGGGTCCATTTTTAAGTCAACTTTAGTGCACAAATGTGAAGGTCATAGTGTGAGAGTCTCTCCTGCTAGGGCCAGGCTGTTCCTCAGTTCTATTTTGACAAGGTGTGCCCCATACCAGCCACTCTCCTACCTCCTCCACCCAGCGCTGGGTCCATGGAGGCCCCCGTGTTCGATTGGGTTCCGCTAGTAGGAAGCCCCAGCAGGAGACTGGAGGGTGGAAGGAGTGTGTAGCCAGGGCGTCTGTTCTCCCAGCTCCCCCGGTGCTGAGCCATCTACAGAGAAGTCACAGCTCTGGTGGACAGTCCTATGTTGCCACTGCTCCATCTGGGTTCAATAACGGTTCCTTTCCCTCGTGCCTTCAGGTCTATGCTCATTTCAAACCACTCTCATTTTTCAGTTGAGTCCTTTATGTAAACACAGTTTTGTGCTAATGCCTGATAACTAAAACAGATAAAACTGTGCTTCCTGTGCCTTGGCAGGGAAATCAGAGCCCAGCATTGTCCCTACTCCCCCAACCTTGAAGCAGTCCCTTGGGCACCTCCCTAGAGCCATTTGTTTAAGCAGCCCCATTTGCAAATCAGTATTATCAAGTATTTGCTAGTTTGGTGTTTCAATAGCATTGTATCAATTACACAGGAACAATTACTAAAATTGCTAGTAACACAATAGCTACCACTTATCAAGTACCTACTATCATTCAGAACTCTAAGTGCATTGTTTTACATAATTCTCTCAACAACTGTATCTGTCATTTATATCTCCCTATACCACTGGTGACGAAAGTGATTTAGATGAGCCAAGCAACCCGTGATGACTACATGGGATCTTAAATGTAAAACATCCGCAACAGAGTTAAAATTTTATCTCTGGCTTTTCCCTGATGGAGAGCTTGGCACAGGAGGTTCTCCGTGTGCACTGTTTCAGTAGCCATATGCCTTAGTACTGAGTCATCCCAGCAGAGGTACGGGAGTACTCTATGTGTAACACCGTGCATCTAAAATAGCAGATTTCCCTTGGATCTCATTTCCCATTCACCCTCCTTGCCAAAACTCAGCAAGTGGCTATGGCCTTAGCCCCGAGATTATGGCCTGACCAGTGCTACAGAAGACCCCATTTCCGTGTTCACGGTGATCTCACCAACTCCCAAGGCTTCAGTTATCACTTGTTCCAAATCTGGGTCTCCATTTCTAACCTCTTCCCAGCTACAAACACAGGTTATGAAAATGCCTACGAGCCCCTTGATAGACATCTCAGATGTACTAGGACTATGATGAACTCAGCATCTTCTCTTGCCTTAACCTTCCCTCTCTTACAATCTCTTAAGCCTCCAGCTTTCCTAACACAGATGCCTGAAAACTCCGTATTATTGTTGACAACTCTCTTTCCCTCACTGTTTAGAGCCAATCATTGTGTTCTGAGCATTCTAGCTCAGCTCTGTCTCTCACATTCAACTCCTTTTCATGCCTTCATTCTTTCTCACTTCAAATACTGCAGAATTATAGTACCATTTCTCTGACTTATTTTGCTTAGCATAATATACTCTAGCTCCATCCACGGCATTGCAAATGGCAAGATTTCATTCTTTTTGATGACTGAGTAATATTCCATTGTGTTTATATATATATATACCCCCTCTTCTTTATCCATTCATCTATCAATATACACTTGAGCTGAGGATCTCAGATTTAAAATGTTATCTGACTAGTGCCTTTGGTGTAGCTTCTCTTAACTTTTCACTAAAGACAAGACAAAAAAATGAAGAATTGTAGCTACAGTGATCAGCCTATTATCAGCATCTAATAACCACAAAGGTCAATAAAATTGGACTGAGAAATGTATTTGCTTTTATTATTGAAATATTTTTAGTGTCAAAAGTACCTCTTAAAATTAAAAATGTGTAACTTAGATCTCAAATTCCTTATTAAGTAAGCAAAGATTGAGAAGGGAGAATGAAGGATGGGACAAAGTTTAAATGTGCTGAGTTCCTCATTGATATGTGGATATTCAAGATATGGTTTCACTATTTACTATTATAAATAGAGAAGTATAGGTTAAAGAATGTTTTTGACAAACTCAAGAGTAACCACTAATAAAATTAAAAAACAGGATGTATGTATCAAAAAATGACTAGAGAAGATAAATGTAAACAAAATACAAGTCAAATAAGCAAAGGACAGAAAAAAAAAACCCTAAAAGGAAACATCAGGGAAGTATAAAAAACAGAAACATAAAACAGGATGTCAGAAGTTAAGATTAAACATATTATGATTTAAAGATAAGTGTTTACGATCACCTATCGACAAATACTCTCAGAAAAAATTAAATCTTCCTAGATGATGCTTATAAGAGACTCACTTGAACTCATAGAATCTTAAAAACAAAGAGATGGGCAAAGAATTTATCAAGAAATGACAAGAAAAAAGGATAAAAAATAAAGAAAAAAGAAACCAAAGATAATAATATTAGTTTCAGACAAAGGGGAATTCAAGATAGAAAGCATGAAATGGAAATGGAACTAAGTCTATATTATGTTGCTGGAAAATAAAGTCCACAATGAAAGCATAGTGGTTATGAATTGTTGTGCTCTAAATCATATAGAATCAAATATATAAAGAAAAAACAGGTAAAAGCAAAAAGAATATAAGTAAAGTACAGTAGTTTGGGAGACAGCATCACATCTCTCTCAAATTTTGACTGATGAAGTAGACTAAAAATCAAACAATTATTATAAATTATTTAATAATTATAAATTTTTATATATATTTATACATTATAAATTATATATATACACACACAAACACACACAAACACATATATGTATCGTTCAGGTATATATAATTCTATATCTTAAAACAAGGAATTCAGCTTGTTTTTTTCCCCAATCATCCAAACAGTATTTACCAAAATTGAGTACACTCATTGGAGCAACACATTTAGTAAGATCAGTGTGTAAGGTAAAACTGTATATAGACAAAACTACTCTTGACCATCCTTTAACTCATCCATAAAAGATAATGTGGAAGTGTGTCATTAATCTACAAATGTAACATGTAGGTTTTCTTCCAGCACCTGAACAGATCACTGCAGCTTTGGGTGAGAACCAGATAAAGGAGCTGGCTGGTATTCAGGAACCAGGTGGCACAAAAAACACGTACCTCCACAAACAGGGCTCACAACCAGAGCATGGGAAGCAGTCGAACAAAGACCAAGCTCAGTGGAAGAGGGAGGGCACGTGAAATTATCTGCACTGTTTGTATGTTGTTTAGACCAAACATATCTAGTTGCAATTTAAATTTGGTTCTGCTCAGAGATAATATTCAAAATATTTAACAACCTGAGCCAACCAGATTAAAATGCACATTGATCTGAGTGCCAGAAAAGGTTCTGAAAGACTCTGATAGGCCAGATAATACCCTTTAGTTGCTGGATGGTTGGGAAATGTAGAGGGACCAGGCAGCACAAGGTGGCAGGACGGGGCGCATTCAGGGGGAGCAAGCAGCATTTACCAGACGGCACAGAATGATTTCACTCTTGTAACAATCGGTACAGATGAACCAGTACAAAACAGTGGAATAGTAGCCCTGCTGTAACTCATGCTGCACGTGCTTGCACGCGCACACACACACACTCAACTCAGTGAAGTCCAGCAAAGACAAACCACCCATGCACTGTTTCCCAAACACAACCTAATGATCCCATACACAGCATAATAAATCGAGTTTAACAATCAATGAACAAGAAAAGACAACCCAACTCTTAAAAATCATAAAGCAGTCTTCTAAATAATTAATTCTCAGAAAAGATCATAACTAAAAAGACAAGATTTCTAGAAAATAAAAGATAATCATCTTACTTTCAAAACCACACAATGAGTCCAAAACTGCTTTCAGAGACAAATACATAGCTTTAAATACTTTGCTTACTAATGAATATAAATAAACCAAGAACTCTACTCAGGAAACATGTGTAAAAGAACTAATAAGACTTAAGAAAGGCAGGGAGAGGGGCTCCTGGGTGGCTCAGTTGGTCGAGTGTCCGACTCTTGATTTTAGCTCAGGTCATGATCTCAGGGACCTCAGGTCCATGATCTCAGGATCCAATCCCACACTGGCTCCTTGCTGAGCATGGTGCCTGCTTAAGATTCTCCTCTCCCTTTGCCCCTCCCCCTACTTGCACTCTCTCTCTTTCTCTCTAAATAAATAGCTAATAAAATTTTTAAAAATCTTAAAGGCAGGGAGAAAGAAAAAATAAAGCTAAATACAGATATTAATAAACTTAAAAATAGAAAAATAAGAATTCCAAGAGCTGGTTTATGGTGTGGATAGAACTCACAATAGCAAGTCTCTGAAATCTATTTAGAAACTAAAATTGTCAATAAAACACAAGGTAAAATAGCCTGTGAAAAGATGCTTTAAATCACGAGAAAATCCCACATATAATTCTCAACTAATAGATTTGAAAAAAATATATTCAGTGATTTTATTAGGAAATATAAATTCCTAAAGTTAAACTCCAAAAATACAAAGCCTGAATTAGCTCATCAAAAATTCACAGGGCCAACTGATTTTGCTGATGAGTTTATGTAATACAAAAACATGTTTTAAAAAATAGAAATCTACCAATTCTTTTAAGGTAGTATAATCCTGTTATCTAACCTCAAATAAATAGCTGACTAACTCCTCATCTCACTTATGAAAAAGCAAAAACCCCAAATCAAATATGAGCAAATCACTTCAGCACTTTATTAAAGGATTCATTTTCTGTAAGTACCTCTATGGATTGCAAGCAGGAAGAATGGTGTTGTTCATCATGGTTGTATTAATAGCCCAACATGAAACGTGTGGGACCTTTATGAAAGTATCTATGAAATTTTACCAAAAGATAAAAAAGCTCTAAAGACACGGAGAAATGTTCTGTGTTCTGAAGTGGAAAGATAACTCTTCCTAAATTAATTCATAAATTTAAGATAATCCCAATGGGTGGCACAAAAGGAAAGAGGAAAAAAAAAGAGAAGGTACAAGCAATAAAATGGGCAGCTGAAGGACTTCAAGAAGTAGATGTGGTTGCATTGCCCATCTCTGGGATGGGGCAAACCCCATCTCTGTTTCAACTTGTCAAGTGTGTTATACTCACAAATGCATTATCTGTCTGTGTGTCTCTTCGTTTATGATTGCATCTGTCAGTACCTGTGTGTCTATGTGTTGAAAAATTGTTGCCTTTCTTATTTTTAATTGAGATAAAAGGCTGAGCTGCATGTCTAGCCTGACACCAAGTTGAACAGAGACTACAGCAGCAGGATGGAGCAAGGGAGGGGTGCATAAATTAAACTAAAACTGAAGACAAACTTCGTGTAGGAGGGAACCATGAGAATGTAAGTGCCCTGGGAATTCACAGGGGAAACCTGGTAGGAGGCATGTGAATTCCACAGGGAGGGATTTAAAATTCAATCTTATCTGGAAAATGTTAACAGTGGCTCTCTCTGGATGGTGGTACTATACACACAATAAAAAGATAAACATTTTTAAATAAATTCATTGGAAGGAAAGCAAATGGCTTGTGCTCTGCACGCCAAGCTTTGGATTTACAGTCATGCCTCTCACGGTGGTGATGTGTCTACTTGAGCCTCCAGGTGCCCTGCACAGGGCTATGCCTATCTCAAAATAGATCCCACCACAGTGAACAGCCAGGGAGGCAAGGCTTGCTAAGAAGCAGAGCCATGCAGTACGTGGTCAGAAGCTAGGGAATCAAGCCAGCCTGTGTTTGAATCCCAGATCTGCCGTGTATTACTCATGTAACACAGAACCGTCCACAAGTGACTGAGCCTTCTGTGCCTCCACTTGGTCATCTGTAAAATGGAGGGGATGATCCCGACCTCTTAGCATTTTGCTGAGGATGGATAAATGTATAGACCTACATCATATGAAAGAATTTTTTTAAAAGATTTTATTTATTTGTCAGAGAGAGAGACAGAAACAGAGAGAGAGAGCACAAGCAGGGGGAGTGGCAGGCAGAGAGAGAAGCAGGCTCCCCGCTGAGCAGGGAGCCCGATGCGGGGCTTGATCCCAGGACCCTGGGATCATGACCTGAGCCAAAGGCAGATGCTTTAACCGACTGAGCCACCCAGGCGCCCCCATATGAAAGAATTTTTGTAAATTCTATGAATGATGTGTTAAAGAGTGTGTGACAATAATGCAATTGTCAATAAACAGCGATGATGGTGATGAAGATGATGATGACGATGGGGACTCAGGATTCCCTAAAGCTGTGAGACCAATGAAGAGAAAATAGGGCCCACTCCCCTGTAAAATAGGCACAACCCTCCCCTCCTGAGGGGCGATCCTGCCTGCAGAGCCAATCACAGGGAAAAGCTCAAGTTTATAGTAGCATTTTTATCTTACAGCCAGAGAAAACAGGGTCCAGAGAGTGAGCTGTCAAATACCACCCAGCACAGTAATGGTGCACTAGGACAAAGATCCTTTTTAAAATTTATTTCACACCCTTTTGGTGTCTTTTTTTTCCATGTAGTAACAGCCCGGAGAAGCAGCACAAACAGAGGGAAGAAATGAGCTTCCCTCAGCCTATCAGCTTCTGAAAATTCAGAACTACATTCCTTCTACATCCTGGCTTTCGGGGCTGTGTTGCTCAAGCCTCCATTCTCTTAATGGGTCAGATCTTCAAATGGACTTAACTTCTAGTAGGGGCCATGAAGTTTTAATCTGTGGTTTCTTTAATGACAAAATCTGACTCTATCTAAGAATGACACACATTTATAGTCTAAGGTCACCACTGGAAAACAAGACTTACCATCTGCTTTAGGAATGTAAGTTCAAAATCCCTGGATTCCGAATTTTAAAATATGACTCATCAGCCAGAGCCCTAGATTTCAAACAGAATTTCTGATACTCCTAAGCGTGGTTCCTAAAGGAGTTAAAAACTAGAGCAAATTGACTTTAGTTCTTAGATTGTATGATGTAAAATGTATTCAAAGGAAGATAACAATTTGTCTCTATTGTGTGTGCTTGAAATTAAAACTTGACCGCTGAGGCCTGTGTGACTTATTTCCAAATTTTAATGTGTGAAAGGATCAACACTCAAATGTCAATTTAAAAGGGAATACCTGTACATATTCAATAGATTTCCCAAGGACCTATTCAACTTCAGGTCTGTTGGCAGTAGATCTCATGGAGTAAATGAGATGATGTTAACTCCTAATTCAAGTATATGAAATATGATTGTCAATACAGTAACAGTTCATCCACCCAAAACTCTGCTTTTTTGCAAACAAGCTTTCCCCTAACACTAACAAAAATCAGTGTTATCAAGTTCATGGCTTAAAATACATTCCCTTTACCCCTAGAAGAGTCTCTCAAGCCTTCAATCAACACTTTATCAGCCTTTACAGACAGACGTGATGACCCGGTTTCCAGTTTCCAGTAAATGGAAGAAACCGATCAGCTTTCATATTTCAGTTTCAAAGCCTGTACTTCTAGCCAGTATTGGCTGAGCCAATAAGTCCTCATGTGGGATACGTGTCTACTAAGCCCACCTCAGGGCTGTCTTTGCCCGAGCGTATCTTGTAACTTACGTCAGCGGTTCGCCCACACGCTTTTGTTTAAGCAAAGGCATCCTTTTACCAAGTGAAATATTATATAGAAGATGATGTTAACTACATAAAAGTATAGTTACCCTGACTGAAGTTGGTAAAGTAGGGCTCGAGACCAACAGGCATCGGCTCGCCTTGGCCAGCTGTGCCAGCCACACAGGTGCTCCTGGCAACCCCAGAGCCCATAAACCAAATATGAGAGCCACTAATGGGAGATCTGTAGAAAGGTCAGACATGCTCTGGTAATTAGTTTGGATACAAATGCTAAGGGGCAGCAGAAAGCTGAGCACACTGGCTTTTGGGTTTGGCCACATCACAGGGCCACTGTAATAACAAAGGAGGCCAAGGAGCAAGATTGCAGAGGGCACCGGGGCTACCATCCTCACCTTACTCCAACTCTGCTGACTGTGGCCCCTGTGGTTTACAAAGGAGGTAGTGACGTGGAGAGCAAAAGACACAGAGCCAGAAGGACACAGCATTTTGAAAGATGCCCTTTGACACCAGGTGTTCTTGGACATTCTCAAGTCTTTCGTTACCCTAAAACAAGCCATGACCCTCTTCTTCATTAATAGCAATACCTCTTCTTTATGAACAAATAATGTATATATGACATTCCAACTCCATTTCTGATATTTACCTTCATCCTTCACACTTCCCTGAATTCTCACTTCATCCTCAGGGTTAAGTCTAAATGATGAGAGGCGGTCCAGGGGTAAGAGGAAAGTATTTGTTCCAGGGCTTGGTTGATTATAATACGGCAGCATCCGAAGACCTGGCTTAAGGGCTCCTGGGTGGCTCAATCCATTAAGCACTTGTCTTCAGCTCAGATCATGATCTCAGGGTCCTGGGATGGAGTCCCGCATCAGGCTCCCTGCTGAGGAGATTCTCCCTCTCTCTCTGTCCCTCTCCCCAATGGTCCTCTCTCTTCCTTTCTCAAATAAATAAATAAAAATCTTAAAAAAAAAAAAAAAAAAAGAAGAAGAAGACGAAGACCTGGCTTAGCTCTGTTCCTTCACTTTGTATGGCCCTTCTGGTTTATGGTCAATGATTCTGTGGTTGAGACCCCTTTTTTCCCTCTCTCAGTTCCCATCATAAAAGGAAGCCTGCAAAACTGGGTTTATGCTTTAAGACAATAATTAACAGATGTTTAAAACCAAATAATCAAATCTGTATTTCTCAGTCTGTCTCTTAACCTTTCTTTCTCTCTTGATCTCTTTGTAAATATGTTATTTATATGTTATTTTATATTGTTTATATATTAAAATGTATTTAATATATTTGTATATTAAAAGGGTATATAATTCATTTATATACTAAAATGTTTTTCTGCATATCCAAATTTTTCAACAGGAACATGAATTATTTTTGTCAACATTTTTATAATCAAATTATTGTTATAGAAAAGTATACATTTTAAGGAAGCTAATGCATACAAATGCTATAATTTGAAATAACTACCCATAGTTCCAATGTGTATAGTACTTTTATTCCCAAACATCAAAAATTAACTGAATCCTGTGAAAGAAATATTTCTCACTGTCTTTTCTGGTCTTACTTCAGTAGATCACCTGAATGTCCCAATGTAAATGTCCAAGGAAGAGATTGCCCCAAGAATCTCTTTTTTCTGTAATCATACAGCATTAATTAATACCTTGACAATCATTAACATTTTATGTATGTGAAATAGACAACAGTCCTGATAAATGTGTGTCCCTTTGTATTATTTTTATCCTTTAGGTGGTAACAATTTAAGAATAAAAATTATCATCATGGACTATCTAAAACTACAAAAATATTATACTTAATCTTCTTTTTACAAAAGTCAGAATGTAAATTACTTCAAAACATATATTATCATGAAATCTTTCTTTATTTTACTCTTGTTAACATTTTGATGTATATCCTTTATTTTTTCCCCAGAGAACATACAAAGAGGAACTGCAGAAACCAACATATATAGTTCTTTCCTAGGTTAAAACAGAACACTTTCATATCCTAAATTTTTAATCTTACAACATTTTAAATTTTCTAACAATTTGATTTACATTGCTAAGTTTCTATCTAAAGAACTACAGTGTATGAAAACATACTCATCTCACCAACCCCCACCATGTAGTCTTGAATATTCCCACTTGGTTTTTCATCTTTGCCAGCTTGATATAGAAAAATAGTATCTTATTTTGATTTTATTTTTTTTAAGATTTTATTTATTTGACACAGAGGGAGGGAGAGAGAGAGAGAGAGAGAGCACAAGCAGGGGGAGCTGCAGGCAGAGGGAGAGGGAGAAGTAGACTCCCTGCTGAGCAAGGAGCCTAATGTGGGACTCGATCCCAGGACCCAGGGATCATGACCTGAGCCGAAGGCAGACGCTGAGCCACCCAGGTGCCCCTTGATTTTACTTTAATTTAGAGAGTGAACTTTTTCACAAGCCTATTAGCCATTTATATTTCCTCCTCTGTGAATTATTTGTTCCTCTTTTTCTGCTGATGTTTTTGATTTTTTCCATTGATTTCAATGAGCTTCTTTTATGAAAATACTTTAGTCTCTTATATGCCATATTTGTTTCAAGTATTTTTGTCGTTTTTTCTTTGCCTTTTAATTTTGCTTATTGTTAAATTAACAGTTTAAATATTTATGTAGCTAAGTGTACTGATTTTTATTTTTGTGGCTTCTTCCACTGTTTTTAAACATAAGAAGTCTTTCTCCATATGAGATGTCAATAAATATGCACTTCCATCTTCTTTTGATGGCTTGATTTCTTACATTTACTCTTTAACCCATTTAGAATTTATTTTGGTGTGTGGTAACAGATGGATTTTTTAAACAGTTCTTTTTTCTAAACAGAAAACGAATTTTCCCAGAACTGATTTGTATCCTTTATAGATAATAAAATTTTATATAAACTTATGTCTGGTTTTGGCTTTTTTAGTCTGTTAATCTGTGTCTCCAGACGCTTATACTGTACCCCACTGTTATTATAGTATTGTACTCTGCCTTAAGATCTAATAGAGTTATTTCCAAAAATTACTTTTTTTTCCCCAGAGTTTTCTCAGCTGCTCCTTCTGCTCATTCCTTGAGATAAAATTCACATTTTAAGTTTCAAAAATAGTATCATTGGAAATTTTGATGAGAATTATTAGGAAGAAATGTTCAGAACTTAATGTGATGAGAATTATAAAACCTTGCTGTGAAAGGTGTAAGAAAATGACAATAAGTAAAATTACCTATCACTTTTGAGGAGGAAAACATTACAAAAATGTCTCCTTTCCCCAAATCATCAGTTTAGTGGAAATCTATTCATTTATTAAATATCTAACGTGGCTAGGGCCCGGACTAGGCTCTTTAAAAACTGTAGCAACCGGGGCGCCTGGGTGGCTCGGTCGTTAAGCGTCGGCCTTCGGCTCAGGTCATGATCCCAGGGTCCTGGGATCGAGCCCCGCATCGGGCTCCCTGCTCGGCGGGAAGCCTGCTTCTCCCTCTCCCACTCCCCCTGCTTGTGTTCCCTCTCTCACTGTGTCTCTTTCTGTCAAATAAATAAATAAAGTCTTAAAAAAAAAAACAAAAAACTGTAGCAACCATGGGTCATGTGTCCAAGATGAGAAAATACTCTATCAGGGATAAGTGGCAGTAATAGGGAGAGGTAACTCATCTGGGACCTTGTACTTCTTTATTGCTTATGCCAAAATATGCAGAAAATCTTTTACAGAGTGAATATTTGGATAAGTGGGGAATGAAGCGTAGAGTAAAAACTCCCCGAAGCCATGCTGGAGTCACAATACAGGGCTCCTGCTAAGATTCCAGAGGAGGGGGGCTGTATAACTAGCTGGCCTTTCATTTGCTGAGGGGTATGTGCAAGCGGGGCTGAAAATGGAATGGCCTGGAACCTACAGTGGAGGAAGGGAGGAGAAATCAGGAGACTGGGAGCTGGAGATGAACTTTGCCAGAGAAAGAGAGAGATGTCTACTTGTGAACTTAGTATGCTCTGTACACTGTACAATACAAAGCATCTTTCCCTTCCACCCACTGAAAAGTCTTACTCACTATCACTATGGAGTCAGATTGTTTCATGTGTGTTTGGTGTCTTAGAGTGCTGGGTCTTGCCTCTAGATGAATGTGGGCGAAAAGAGGACTGCTGAAGGACATCCTGTCAAGTCAGACCACGCGGTACAGTGCTGGAGGCAGAAAGCCCTCCACCCCGGAGCCCCAACCTGGCAGCCATACTGTTATCCCTCCATGTTTCCATGTCTGCTCATCAGAAATGCCTTCCTGAAAGCCCCATTCCCATCAGTGGAGCAGACTGTCCCAGAAGGAACCCATTTCTCTCTCTCCTGTGCTTGTCCTCTACATCTATGGACACTTTATTACTACCTGAATTTAGTCAATTGTATCAAGAGTCTATCCTCATTATTTGTTGATTCTGTACCTGTCAATGTGCCTACACCTCAAAATCAACCCCCGTGGTGGCTTCCCAGTCATGAGAACACGCGGCAGAGCAGGAAAACGCCGAGTCCTCAGATGCACATGTTGCCAACTGTAAATCAGTATCCTCCTCATGGTATATTTAGTGCTATTTTTTCACATTTTTTGTGGTTTTAATTGGCTATTTCACCATTTAAAATGACCTCTAGGGGATCCTGGGTGGCTCAAGCACCTGCCTTCAGCTCAGGTCATGATCCTGGGGTCCTGGGATAGTGCCCCATGTCAGGCTCCCAGCTCAGCGGGGAGTTTGCTTCCCCCTCTCCCTCTGCCCCTCCCCCTGCTTGTGCTCTCTCCCTCTCAAATAAATAAAATCTCTTTAAAAAAATGACCCCAAACAAATCAAAAGCACATCATAATACAGTCAATGATATTAGAATAGTGATGTAATAGGACGGATGGCAGTTGTACTTGTGATGAACACAACATAATGTATCAATATGTCACATCACTATGTCCTACACCTGAAACTAATGTAACATTGTGCACCAACTATACTCAAAAAAATTTTTTTTCTTTTTTAAGATTGTATTTATTTATTTGACAGAGAGAGACAGCGAGAGAGGGAACACAAGTAGGGCGAGTGGGAGAGGGAGAAGTAGGCCTCCCGCGGAGCAGGGAGCCAGCCCGACGTGGGGCTCAATCCCAGCACCCTGGGATCATGACCTGAGCCAAAGGCAGACACCCAATGACTGAGCCACCCAGGCGCCCCTCAAAAAAAAATTTTTAAGACAAACCCAAAAGATAAAAAAAAATGAAATGGCCCCAAGTTTAGTGTCGAAGTGCCGTCCAGCGTTCCGAAGCATGAGAAAGCGGTGATGTGCCCCAGGAGAAAATCCATGTGTTAGAGAAGCTCTGTTGAGGCAGTCGGTAGTGCTGTTGGCCATGACTTCCATGCTAATCAATCAGCCATATGCACTAAATGATTTGCCTTTAAATAGAAACACACACAAAACTAGGTGTATCCATTGGTTGACAAAAATGTTGCGACTTGAGGCGCCTGGGTGGCTCAGTCGTTAAGTGTCTGCCTTCGACTCAGGGCATGATCCCAGGGTCCTGGGATCAAGTGCCGCATCGGGCTCCCTGCTCAGCGGGAAGCCTGCTTCTCCCTCTCCCGCTCCCCCTGCTTGTGTTCCCTCTCTCGCTGTTTCTCTGTCAAATAAATAAATAAAATCTTTAAAAAAAATGTTGCGACTTGCCTGAATCTAACCCTTGCCTGAATCTAACTCACCCTGAATAGTGAGAATCTACTGCAAGTCCATCTGCAAGTCACACCCCACCAGCCGCCTCCGTAGCAGCAGGGACTTCATTTTATTTATCTTTACATCTGCTGACCCAGGGTGGGGCACAGAGAAGGAGCTCAAGAAATGTTCATAGAATAGAATAGGCTGGGAGGGAATGAGATGTTGAAATGGGATGGAATGGAATAGAGTAACATTTACACAGGTTCTTAGCAACAGGGTGCTCTTAGGAACATAGGGAAACATAAGAAATAATAATGGTAGCTAATGTTTATTGAACTTTTTTTAATGAACCTGCACTTGCTAAGCATTTAATCTACTTATATCATGTAATTCTCACTACTCTTTAGAGAGGGTACCATGGTCTCCATTCTGCAGAAAGGAGAAAGGACTTGTCCAAGGTCACACAGCTGTCACATTGAGCGGGGCTCCAGCCCAGATCCATCTGCCCCCACAGTCTGTGCTCATAACCACCTGGGTAGGGTGAAAATGTGGGCTTGGCAGGGGTGATAAGCCATGAGTTCCATCAGAAAATGATCTCTAGGAGAGGAAAAGAGGTTTTCTAACAGAGGTTCGCCTGAGTCACAGGCTCTCCCCAGCCTTAATGGGAAGACAGTGATGCAATTAATGGTGATTTTTTTTTTTCTCCCTGGCTGGCAACAACACTGTTTTTCTTTGTTTGATTCCAGAACCATCTGGCAGAATGCATGTATTACTCATGTTGGAATCACACTTTGCTGATGGCTTATGTACTCTAGAGTCACTCAGTGGTCAGGGCTGTGTCCAGGCCTGCTGGAGATTACTGCAAGCCTCTAGATGTGGCTGAGCTTCTGCAGCTGTTGTGTGTTTCTGGCTCCAGTTCCACACCTCTTGGCAGACTATTTGTGTGAAAAGCACTGCTGACTCTGGGTGTGAGATACACAGGGGAAGGGGGCGGGGAGGGCCGGGCAGCGCAAAGCAAGCCAACCCTGCCAGGGGCCTTACAGCTGGGTCCACTGAGTGCTTAAAAGACAAAGAAAAGAATTTTTAAGTGGGGGCTCTAACTTAAGCTGCATAGGTAGTTCGACTCTACAGTACACGCATTAAGCTCTAATTTCTATTGCCTTCCACATTCTCTGTTAAAAGGAAGAAACTTAGCCTCTAATGAGCTGAGTGGGTTTTAGCAAAGTGCTGAGCCTCAGTGTTGGCATCTGTAAAATGAGAAAGTTGAATGAAATCAGTATTTCTTAAGGTACCAAATGTTCGCTCCATATGATACTCAAAAAATAAAAATAAGGGATTCTAGGATTCTCCTGGACTTGGTATTCAGAAATGCTGGACTAGATAATCTTTTAAGTCTTGGACAGTTCTACTATTCTGTTACTCTATGTAACAGTTAGTGTGTTGCCCCTCCATGAAGACTCCTGCCTCTATTACCGTGTTTGTGAAACTAAAATAATTCCCTAACTCATGTAACTTGGGACCACACCCAGGGGCAAGAGAGAGTGTCTGTGATGGAAGAGTTCTTTCCCTACTATCTCCAGACCTCTGTGTATCCTCCTAGCATCATGAGCCCATGTTGGCAGAGAGGACCTCATACCTTCTCCTACCAGATCACTCAGGATCAAGCTTAGAGAAAAGCACATGGTAACAGGAACCTGCCCGGATAAGGGACATCTCTCAGAAAGGAATTTATACTTACCTACTCTACTTCCCCACCTCCCACTTACTCCTCAACCCCAGCCCGGCCCGGCCCATCCACTAAGAATGCTCTGCCGTGCACAGCACCTAATTGCCAAATTCTCTTGTCCCTCTCTTTACCCTGCTCCTGCCTCTGCAATTTTGGATGTGGTTGAAACTCCCTCCTCCCTCGCCTTCTCTCATTGAAAGCCTTCGGTTTCCTCTTCCTCTATCCATTTCACCCCTTGATATAGGTGTTCCCAGACCCAGTCTGCTGTCTTCTTCTTGGGCAATGTCATTCCCTCACACAGCTTCACCCTACATTCTAATGACTCCCAGAAGGGTTTCTACAGTGTCCTTGCCCACTCAGCCCATCTCAAACCAAGTTACCTTCTTCCCAGCTCATCTCGCCAGCTGTATCCCCTGCCACCTCCTTCAGCGTGCCCTAGAGTATAGCCATGTAGGACCACTGCACCAATGTTGCTTCAACATTCTATTCCCCATTTTCATGCTTTTTCCTCTGCCTGGAATGCTCTACTCCTCACACCCACTCCTGATTTTCCACAAAGCATAATCCTATTCATCCTTCTCAAACGTCACCTTCTTGAGGAGACTCCTGTTCTGCAAGATTACCCCTCCCCCCCATTTTCCATGCTCCCAATGTCTGCCTCCAATAAAGCAGAGCTTTTCACCCAGCAGACCACAAGGCAGTGGAGGTCATGTGCCTCTCTTAACCATCTTTCTAACTGCAATGCCTAGCAGATGCCCAGGACATGGAAAGGGCTCAGAAAAACTTAGCTTGAATGAGTGGATATAACTGACCTACCCATTCCTCCCCTGGCTGACGATGCCTACTGGCTTGCTGGCTGACTGCTGGGCCTATTTTGATGGATGCCCAGTATGCCCAAGGGGGTAAACTAGGGTCTATGATTTATTAACAAATGTCCATTTTCCAGGTTTACTGGGAAAAGCAAGATTAGAGTCCTAGATGGTCCTTTAAGACAGGTTGATCACCATAGACCCCTTCACTTTGTTCATCTCACTAGGATAGTATTAATTATACGCCAAATTACTTTTCTACTTTTTATTTGGACACACCGAGTTCTAAAAAGGATGAGCTAACTCATGCAGTTGGAGCAGTGTCTCCCAAACTGTGTAATTTATGTGTCACAGTCGTGATTCTGGCTGACTGCACCTGCTGCTTGTACAATTACTCTATTACCCATTCTCTCTAACTCATGTTTTCTTAGCTGCGTATTAAGAATATTCAAGAAATTATATGATTGCTATACATATACATGCATCCATTTATACTTACATATAAAAATGAATAGATAATTTTAAAATATGCTTCCAAGAACCACATCAAATCATTTTTCAGGCCAGCAGTAATATATACAGTACACTTAGGGAAGCAATGGCTGCAACATTTAACCCAATGCAAAACCATTTATTAAAGCATTTCTCTGCCAGCCAGTATACTATGTCTGGTGCTGAGAATATTGAAATGTCAAACACAGCTCCCAGCCTTGTGGACAAAAGCAACAACAAGGAAACTGTTAATCGTAATTTAATGTTCTAAGTACGACGACAGAGGCAAGCATAAGGGTGCCTGCATGTCTCATTCATAAGGCTCCTCAGGATGTCTGGAGGATCCGGCGTCCATAGCAGTGGCCAGCATGATAACATATTCTAGCACAGTTCTATTCCCCTAGTCCCTCACTCGTCCCTGAGGTCACTTCCCAAATAATCTACCTACACACGTGCCTTTGCCTCAGGCCACATTTCTGATGGAATCTCAGGCAAAGTCAGGCCCAAACCCATGCAAGAAGGTTAAGGAAGACTTCTTTGAAGACATGACACCGGAGATAAACCTTGAAGCATGAATAAGTCAGATGAAGAAGGGAATGTGAAGAGGGCATTCTGGGCAAAAGAAAGAGCACACACAAAGGCATGGAGGCTTGAAAGCGTATCTTTAGAAACCACAAAGAGCCTGATATGGCTGAAATACATCTCCAACATGGCATGAGGGACTGAGAATTCCAAGAGTCTGGTGAGGTAGGCAAAGACTGGCTCCTGAAAAGGCGCTGATTTTAACCGATGGCTACTATCACCCTGCCCTCTGATTCTCAAGAGGCAGCAATGAGTAGTAAAATAGGTGGACATTTAAAGCAACCCCAGAAGATGAGAAAGTGCTTTCTAAATGTGAGGGTACTAGACACAAAGAGGAATTAAGAGTAAGAGCAGGAGTAATTGGAGCGAAGATAGTGGTGAAATGGGAAAAGAGCTACACACACACACACACACACACACACACACACACACTTAATTTAGATGGGTCCAAAAATCCAATAATGATCTTAGTCAAAAATGAGACCTGCCTTCACGCAGGGAGATGTGCTTTGAAAAGATTGTCATAAAGCAATGTAAGAGTCTCTAGCTTCATTTATAAGAAAACATTTAAGAGCATCTGATTTTTTGGAGTGCTCATCATGTACCAACACTGTACTAAGTATTTTAAGTAATATTTCTTTTCAAATCTTTTCCAAAACCACATGAAGAAGTATTGTCATCAGCCTCATTTTCCAGGAACCAGCCTGAGGTGACCATGAAACACTAGTTAGAAGACTGCACAGCGGAGAGTTTAAAAGAACTCAGAATTTGGGGTCTGGTCATCTCAGTTTAACTCTTGTCTCTATCACTTTCGACTGAAACCATGGGGTCACTCAGCACTATTCACTTTAAGAGACAGAAACAAATTCAAAATAGTGGAAGAAAATGAAGGTAACTGTCTCCCATAACTGGAAGGTACAGGGGTGGGTCTCTGATCTAAAACCACTGGACTCACCACTCCAATAATCGCAGAGTGCCGGTCATGGTTCTGTTCTCTCTGTGCGAATGAACTCATCTCTCTTGCCCAAGACCAGCTTCTTTCAACTGTACAGGGAAGCTGGTAGCTCTGGGTGTTCAGCTTCCTCACTGGAGAAAGAACCTCTTGCTCACGAATTCCCAGAGAAAGAGTCTAACTGGCCCTATTGGGTCATGCATCCTCCATCTGAACCAACTGCTGTGGTGGTCAGATGAGTGGTATACTCGGCAATCAGTGATTGGCAGTCCCATCAGGGTCACATGGAGGGAAATAATGACAGCTCTTGAAAAAATAGGGGTGCTACCCCAATGTTCATAGCAGCAATGTCCACAATAGCCAAACTGTGGAAGGAGCCGAGATGCCCTTCAACAGATGAATGGATAAAGAAGATGTGGTTCATATATACAATGGAATATTACTCAGCCATCAGAAAGGATGAATACCCACCATTTGCACTGACATGGATGGAACTGGAGGGTATTATGCTGAGCGAAATAAGTCAAGCAGAAAAAGACAATTATCATATGGCTTCACTCATATGTGGAACATAAGGAATAGCAAGGAGGACCATAGGGGAAGGGAGGGAAATCTGCAGGGGGAGAAATCAGAGAGGGAGATGAACCATGAGAGTTTATGGACCCTGGGAAAAAAACTGAGGGTTACAGAAGGGAGGGGGGTGGGGTGATGGGGTAATAGGGTGATGGGTATTAAGGAGGGCACATGTTGTGATGAGCACTGGGTTTTATGTGCAACTAATGAATCATTGAACACTACATCAAAAACTAATGATGTACTATACAGTGGCTAACTGAAAATAAAAAAAAAAGAAAAAGAAAAATAGGGGGCGCCTGGGTGGCTCAGTTGGTTAAGCGACTGCCTTCGGCTCAGGTCATGATCCTGGAGTCCCGGGATCGAGTCCCACATCGGGCTCCCTGCTCAGCGAGGAGCCTGCTTCTCCCTCTGACCCTCCCTCCTCTCATGTACTCTCTCTCTCATTCTCGTTCTCTCAAATAAATAAATAAATCTTTAAAAAAAAAAGAAAAAAGAAAAATAGGGATGCTAGGCAGTCCGAAATAATGGATGTCTATTAATTTTTAACCTTGGGCAAGTCGCTTTTTGAGCCTCAGTTTTACCATCTATTTAAAAAAAAGTATTATCTACTGTGCAAGGTTGTTGTGAGTTATTAAAAACCCTATTAAGTACTTGGCACATAGACATTCAATCTATGGTAGTCATTTTTGTTATCTGGTACTATTATTGTTTTGTGGTTGTTTTTGACAGAGGGATCGGAATTTGAAGCCCATCCCAGATTCCCAGATGTCTAAAGCAGTCCCGTCCCCAGGGCGGAGTCCCCTTTGGCTCCACAGCCAGACGCCTTGCACAACCCAGGCCCTGTGTGCCAAGGTTAAGCTGGTTCACCATCTGACGGCCGCAGAGCCATGAGTGCCTCCCCAGCCCCAGCAATGTCAATACTGCCTTCCTGACTCCGCCTATTGTATCTGGAGAAAAGTGGCCGAGCATTGTCTTCCAGCACTCCCCCCAGGAAGCATGATATCACCCTCTAACAAAAGCGGGAAAGCTGACAGATCTGCTGAGATGGGTGTGACCTCCACATATACCTCACTGGTCAAGCCCCGAGCAAGGGCAGTGGCCAGCAGAAAGCTAACAGCCGCCACCCACAATGTCTGTCATCTGGCTGCCGGACCGGCTCCCTTGTTACATCCACACCATGTCCGACAGGGAACCACCGGACAGAAGAAACGCACCCCTTCTAATCAGCGGATGTGTTGAAAAGAGTCAGGACTCTGTCCATCTGGCAGACCCATGTCCCCACACCTGCCCCTGCAGCCTTGGGAAAGAGACACGGAGAGAAGGATGGTCAGATTCTTGAAGGGACAAGAGGAGGTAGTGGAGGGATGGGATGCAGAGGAAAGCAGGCACAGCTCAAGCTAACAAACATTATGCACATGTGCTAGGAGTTAAGGAATAGTCTGGCCAGACTGGTAGGCATTGGATTATCAGTTCGAAATTCCAGAAATAAGGGAGGCAACTTTAGACGTTCCCTTTCCTGAAGGCTGGGAGTCATGCCAACTGATCCTCTGACAGCCCTTCCAGTTCTGGTCCATAATGTAGTGAGTGCTGCTGGTGTTCTGTAAAACAACACACCTGTAATCTGGTGCCCCCATGTCAAGTGCAGAGGCTGTCGCTCTGCTGTCCCCATCCTACTCTCCTCTTCTGAAAATGCTCTTCTTAGCTACCACCACACCAATTCTCTAGAATTCCAGAAAAGAAATCTGATTGGATTTGCTTCTCCTACCAATTCCCTTGACTGCTTCTTCATAGAACCCTTGACTACTTCTTTTTTCTCCCTTCACTTAATTTTCATACACATCCATGACCATGGCTTCACTTCCCATAAACCAAGGATGCTTATGTCTCAAGCCCTTGCCCAGTCTCCTTCATCTAAGCTCAGACCCAGAGAGCCAAATTTTGCTAAATATTTCCCTATACATGGAACCTCAAAATGAACATGTACAAAATAATGATTGGCTCC
This sequence comes from Halichoerus grypus, assembly GCF_964656455.1. NCBI lineage: Eukaryota > Metazoa > Chordata > Mammalia > Carnivora > Phocidae > Halichoerus > Halichoerus grypus. Next base: position 51,953,579 of record NC_135725.1, on the reverse strand, counting down.
ATCTCAGCTCATCTCCAACCAGTTCCTTCTGCCACATTTCCCAGCACCGTGAATGGCACCACCATTACCCAAACCAGAACCATGGAGCAATACTTATTCGCCCTGCTGTCACTCAATCTCCCATACGCAACCCATCACCAACACTTACAGTTTCACCTCCTGAACACTCTCAACCCCCCTGTCCATCCAGGCCTTCCTTCCTGGAGTTTTGAAAAGACACATTCATTATTAGTCTGGGCCTACACTCTCTGCCAGTTCAACCCATCTTCCATACTACTGTCACAGTGAATTTTCCAAGATATAAATCAGCTATGATAGGACAAACACCATACTAAATTTCAACATGTACAGAATGAGGTGCAAGTTACTTAAAATGGTCTACAAGGCCCTTCCCTTTCTGACCCCAACCTTAATTCTCCATATCCACCCTACATTCCAGCCTTACTCGACTTCCTTGAACTTGCCCTGCTATTCCACACTCCCTGCTCCCTCTAATGGGAAGTGCTTTCTTCCCTTTTCCTTTTTATAGTCTTAGTTTTCAAATCATTTGGCTGTGAGCCACTTATAACTACAATTGGCAATAATTGGCAATATCCACAACCATTTAGGAATTCTTGCAAAGTGAGGAAAATCTAACCTACAGATTGTTGTCAAATATTCATTTTATTCATGCTATATTCAGTAACTAATGAAGTTAACATTCTATGTTTTTAGACATTTAATTTAGATTTTAAAGTTTCATTTCTTACTACTGGAGCCACTAATAGTGTTTGTAGCTCTTGAAAAGCTTGATTTTGTAGGTATCCCTATGGTATCATTTATCACAACATCATATAATTCATCGGCCTATAGTCCTCTTTCCTACTAAAATGTGAATTTAGCCAGGGAGAAAAAAATCACTCATCCTTTTTTGCATTCCTGATATCCAGTACAGTACTTGGCTTAAAGTAAATCCTCGATATGTCTTCACTGACTGCAATGATAGTTGAGTAAAGGAATGAATAAATGAATCAACAAAAGGCAGGCAATAACTCAAAAGTCTATTGAATAAAAAGCCTATATATCTAATATTGGGTAAAGGTCAGGTTAGACCCATTTTCATGAATTATTTTTATGTTTCACACCTAAGGGAATAAGGGAATTTTCTTTTGACCTTATTCACATCATATATTTAACATAAGCCAACCTTTTAAGATTTGAGCAAATACCTCTTGCAGTTTATATGAAATTGCTTACTGTTGTCACATTATTTGTTATTTTTGTCATTATTATTATTATTATTTCAATGTGACTAAAATCCTCTCTACAACATTCCCTCTTTCTTTCAGGCCTGCTGGGGCATATCAATAATTTCTTATTGCACCATATTAAACTCTATCCAATAAAGATTATTGAACATAAAATGCATGAACTATCAAGAATAAAAAAGAAGTAATATCTGTTGTCAAAAATGTTAAAGGCTAATGGAGCTAAATCTATGTGCCCAAATCACAAAGACACAGCCAATACGGTAAGGGAACTCAGGATTAGGGGAAGATCATGAGGCAAAGTTGGCCTAGGCAGGTTGAGTTGAACTGTGTTTGCAGCGTAGGCATGGAGAGTGTCCTTTCCAAATGGATGGAAGAGCATGAACAAGAGCCAAGAGGAAAGAGTGCATAGATTGTAGAGATGGGCCTGATTGAATGCAAAGAGCCTAGAGCAAGGATGAATGGGGAGGTGAGGGGAAACACTGGATAATAGCCCACATAGAGAGATACAAGCATAAAATTTGTGGAATTAGATTATGTTGAGGTCTTTTAGAAGGAGAGTGCTTCTATGAGCAGTAAGTGACTCCCCTACATGCTGGAAAATATTAGACCAGTCTTGAACTAACACAGAGGTCCTCATAGAAACACTTCTTTTTTTTATTATACTAGCTTCATTTATTAAGGAAATTCTTACTGGTTAAGCTCTCTACTTGCATCACATGATGCTCATAAGGACTTTGGGAAATAGGTCCTCTCATCCATAAAAGATGAGGAAAGAGTGGCTTCGAGAAATCAAGTAACTTTCCCATAGTCATCCAATTTGAGCTTCACCCCAGGTCTGTGATTTCACAGTCCATATTCTTAACTCTTTCTCCTGCATTCTTGATTAGCTCCACCTCAGTCCCCTCAAGCAGTGGCTTCAGAAAAGTCATCATAGCACATGTACACATATGCTTTTTTTCTCTTAAGACATGTTGATTGAGTTAAAATTCAGGAAACACACCCAATTTGGTTTCACTGGGCAAAGATGTTGATGCTTTTCTGAATTCTTCTCCACCTAAGTGATCAGGGAGGAGGCACAAACAGTAAAATGAAAGGGATATAAAAGGGAAGTGGAGTAACCATCACGCTCCACATTCTTCAGTGATCCTGCTAGATGATCACCCAATCTATGCCTCAACACTCTCCAGTGTGGGAGCTCACTCTTCATGGGGATGATGATCCAATATTTAGAAGGTTTCCATCAATCAAGCCAAACTCCCTTCATCCCTGTATCCTAGATCTGGCAAAATACAACGTCAATCTATGGTATCTTCTCTACGGAAACCCTTAAAAACTTCATCTCTTTTCTCCTGGCTAAATATTTTTCTAAAGTACTTACCTTCCTGCTTGCCCACTGTGTTTGCTGTCAAATTTCTCACTGTCTTCAGTGTTTAATGGATATTCTCTGAGCAGTAAAGTGACTACCATTTCTAATGTGGACCTTATATTTCTACTAAAGTGAACTGTTGCAGCTTATATATTACATTTTAGTAAGCAGAGCACATGTTGACACCTATGAATTGTGTGTATCACCAAAATGTAGGTGTTATTCCCTAGAACTTTCAACAAATCAAGACTTTCTCACACTGAACATACATACATACATTTTTTGAAACCAAACTTATAACTTCACATTCATCTATTTTGAAATGCTATCTTTTGGGTTTGGTCCACTTATCCACTTTAGAGAAATCATCTGAATCCAGATTCTGTGCTCTCACCAATAAGCCATCTACAGGGAATAAGCAGGTTACACAGTCGCACACATATCTTTTTAGTTAGACAAATTTATAATGTCAGAAAAATTTGGAGCCCATCCAATGAATCTCCCAGAAGACATAGCACAGTCTTCTGAAATGGACTTGGATGAGTCCTTCCCTCCTCGAGGGATGTCTTAAAAGAACTAGAACTCTAGCAGGAAGCTCTCCCAGCATAGAGCTGAAAAGGAAATGCTGACATTTCTAACAAAGACAATGCTTAGTAGGGAGCATCTATGGAGAAAGCAAAACTCCTCCCTGTGAGAATAATTCCCAGGTGTGTCTCTGGTCCCAGCTTCTGGACCTCCACCCTTGATTACTCACACCCGATACAGCCTTCCAAGACCAGCCCTTATGAGAAGGTTCCATCTGGGACCACTTCCCTGACCTTGTAACCGAATTTCCACTGTCATTCCAGACAAGATATCCACTATTAGAGATAATGGTTGTTATTTAAAATGTCAAATGAAATAGGAAAGAGATATGAAGGCACACTACTAGAGACTTCCCACTGGGTCAGTGTTGATCATATAGGACATACTATGATAAAGCACAAAGAATAATTTGTTTTATTTTGTATTTCTGCATATACAATTCTTTAGACAGAACAGCCTGATTTGGTGAGGATGGGAGAGTAGGGAAAAGCTAGTATGTTTATTAGAACTTGTTTGTAATTTGGTCATGATTCTCAATTGGGAGGGGAATGTACCAGAATCTAGGGAAGTCTTCTGAAAATTATATACGTTTTCCAACTCCTTATGGGTCAGTATCTGCCACCCAGAGCCACTTTTATTGAGGCAAATGTGACATATTGTTTCAGTCTTATATGTTCAGAGAAAAAAGGAATCAGAAAGAACCCACTGGAATAGAGAGAGAAACGCATAAGCCGTAAGTCCCTTGCTCCATTACTGTAGTCTACCAGTGGAGTTCAGTGTAAAGAATGGGCTCCTATACCTGTAGACACGACCATGCTGGATTCTTGTTGCAATTCCCAAGCATTGTGTATCCATGTCCATGGAGGGCTATACTGGGAAGGTAAGTTAGGATTCCAATACAATAGACCTACCCCAGAAACCAACCTTGCTAGTGTCACCCTTCCTTTTCAGTAGGAGCATGAAATCCCTCTCCCTGTTGAAGTCAGGGCTTTGTTTCCAGGGAACTAAGATCTAAACACAGAGCTACTATTTCAGCCACATAATTTTTTTTGTCTGATTTTATGTCTAAGCCTAAAGTGCCATGACATAGTCACTTTGAGGGAAAAAAACTGAATTAAAACTGTGTGTGTTTGCATGTGTGCGCACACAGGTGATTTAATTTATAATTTATAAAGTATCTCAGAGCAACTGCAGCCCCCTGGGCTTGGATTACTATAATCCCTGGTGTAGAACAGTTCCAGATTTCATGTTACTGATAAATATGTCACACAGAAAATAAAGCAAAATAAATATGCAATCATGATAATTGTTTGTTTTAAAACTGCCTATTACTGGAGAAATCAACATTTCTATGTTAATATAAGTAATTTGAACAAAACATTGAAACCATCTCAGCAATTTATATTACACATTCTTAGCCTTAAAAATATTACTAAATCCTCAATATAATTGGGTGTTGAAAACAAACTGAAAAGCTATAGACAAATTACATGCAATTCTCTTATCTTGTTGGATTAATTTTTTGAATATTTAATATAATATTTCAAACATACAGAAAAAGATCAAAATAATGTAACACATACTTATGTATGTTCGGGTCAATTTCTACTAACATAATATAGACTGCACCATTGAATTCAGCACATTATCCCAATTTGATTTCCACTATCAATTCTATTTTCGTTACAATAATTAGAATGTTTTCAAACTAAAAGGGAGAGCATGCTGGCGATTAGAGTTGTGATCTGCACTTCAGGTTTTAGTATCACTCTCAGCCAGTGTCCCACAGGGTGAGGGAACAGAAGAGGCATGCCACTATCTGGAGAACCTGAGCAACAGACATACGAGATCGAAAAACATCCAAGCCCACCATTCCTTAGCTCTACAACAGCTTTCGATACTCTCCTGTGCCTACGGATCGGGGTAACTGCCCCAACTTTCAGCCCATTGGGCCAATAAAGACTATAAATCACTACATGACAAATATTTTTAAAAAACTAGCAAAAATTCTATAGCCCTGACCGCAGCCCTAAGGAAAAAAAAAACAAAAAGCCTAGCCTTTGACTGTTTCGATTAAAAAAGGATGTGGATATGAAATCCTTATAGAAAAGCATTTTTGTTCTCATTTAAAAATGGCAATCTGCACATTGCCGTTAAGTGGGCCCCATCATTCTCTGCATGACTTTCATTTTTAAAAAATTATGGAAAACTTTTTTTGAAGCAGGTAAAACTGGGTTTCTAATTTTTTTTTAAATGAGGAAACAATCCCAAATGAAGAGCAGTAAAATAATGTATCATAGTAAGTGAATCTCTACAGAGTGACCTGATCAGTGCTCATAGTCTGTGGCAACACAGGCAATTACGTGGCGATTACGCAGGAGCGAAACTCTAGAAAAATCAGTTCAATGCCACAAAGACATTGCATTTCAATCCCCACATAGATTAAATGGAAAGTCATAAACGGTGCCTATATACCACAGCTGCCCCTTGTTAACCAGCACTAACAGCTGGTGAGAGAGCCCAGAATCACCAGCTCTGTTAAAAAAAAAAAAAAAAAAACTAAATTAAAAAAACAAAGCCAAACCTTACCAGAAAGGAGCAAGCTGACTCCATAGAGAACTAAGCCAGCTAAAGAATCCATGCTTCCCCAAATCTCTCCATCCAGTTTCCGCAGATGTGCATGAGGTCCCAAGGATCCTTTCAAACACACAGAGGTTTGTGACTTTCCATTCGCATGTTCTACTAGGTCTTGTTTACAAGTCAGAGGCAAGAAGGAACAGCACAGAAGCGGGCTGTAACAGTCTCATTTCTGTCTGAGCACAGGGAGTTTTTAAGTTCCTTTTTCCTGTTTCCTTTGTAGATTAGGATGGGAAAGGCTGTATCTTAAAGGCATTTGGTATCAGCAGGGCTGGGGCCACTGCAAGCCCTATCCATCTTGCAATTCATCAAAACACTTCTCTATTGCTGCTGCTTCTGCTGTTGTAGGGGTAGAGGAATTTTTGTTGGAAGTGTGGGTCCTGGTCAGCGTTTTCAGGAACAATAGGTATCCTCTCATAGGGGGGAAACAGAATAACAGACCTCCACCTATGGATGGTATGTGGTGATGACCAGCCCTTCTCGGCCTCCAACAGCAACACCGCCCCCCGGGTCCACCTGGGATCCCTGACAGAGGGGCTTTCGGGTATGGGGTGGGGAGGACTTTTTGCTTTTGTTTTCTCATTTTAACCCACATGGTTTGAATTGGGAAAGGAAGGTTTCCATGATGAGAGAACACAACCCAAAGGCAATTAATTTGGATAATTACCGGTGAGGTCAACGCACAATGCAGCCACGGAGACCAGAGTCCAAAATGGTCAGCCTGTTTTCTTTCACACAGATGGTTTATTTGCTGGCCAAGAGCCCAAAAATACCCATGCTATTGGCTATAGCTTTAATTTTTATTAACAATTCATCTGAAGGTGATCTCATTTCTTAAAGCACTTAGCCTAGAAGGAAAGGAATTCCATGGTTATTGGCCAGTGGTGTTTCAGAAGCAAATTATATACAAAACTTTACAAAATAACCTGTGTCAAAATGTAATATAAGTGATTCAACTGGGATAAAAATAGCATTCATAAGAGCAGAGAGAGTACATAGGCCAAAAGGAAAATAGCCATTGGAGTAACCATACCTAAAATGAGATCAGAAAGCCTAAACTGATCCAGAAGATTATTTCTCCATAACACAAACTATGACTTCAGAAGAGAGCGTCAATGCTCTTGTTCATCACCCTGCCTTCGTGCCTGAGGAAAGAGCTATCTGCTCCTCCTTTGCCTGCTCACTATAGGAAAAGGCAGATGCTTGCTAGCCTTGCCTCATTTCTGCCCCAGGTTTTACCGCAACAGTGATGATCTTGAGAACCAATGGATGTTTCCAACTGCTCAGGTAGAAAAGTGCAGGCTGTTTTCAAGTGGACCTGGGTTCAAATACTCAGCCACATGTTTACTTAATCTCTTTGAGTCTCAGTTTCAACAGCTGTAAAAGGCAATAATATCTCCAACATGGGGAGCACCTGGGTGGCTCAGTCGTTAAGCATCTGCCTTCGGCTCAGGTCATGATCCCAGGGTCCTGGGATTGAGCCCCGTCACTGGGCTCCCTGCTCCGTGGGAAGCCTGCTTCTCCCTCTCCCACTCCCCCTGCTTGTGTTCCCTCTCTTGCTGTGTTTCTCTCTGTCAAATAAATAAATGAAATCTTTAAAAAAATATCTCCAACCTGGGGATTTCTGAGAGGATTAAATGAGGTTGGCACAGTGCCTAATTCATAGAAGGCTTTCGTTAAATGTTAATGTATTCATTTCCTTGAGTCTTTCCATTCAGTCTCTGATTTCTGTCCCAAGCGATTCCTCCAGAAAGCCATTCTCTCATCTTATGAAACGGCTTTAAGTTTAGTGTTGTAAAGAACCAGGCTGGGAGTCGGGGATTCTGGGCTCTAGTCCCAGCTCTGTTCTTCCTGTGAGGACTTGGACGAGTCATTTCCCACTTGCAGGCCTCAGTTTCCTCAACTGTAAAACGAAGGATTTATACTGGATGTGACTAATTTCCCTCCAGTTGTAACAGCTCATAGTCTAAATGACTAAACTGTCCCCTCACAGCATCTCCAAGTGGGTTTCTAGGTCCTCGCATCTGGGCAGTTGAGAGAAGACGCTAGCTTTGTCTCTCGGTCACTGCAGAACCTAGAGGGCACAAACATGCTCTATTTTAAGAACATGGCGGCTGAGGCTTTGTGAGGTCCGCTGGCCCCAGGCCATATGCAGCAGCAATGGAAAGCCTTGGAAATAAACTCCAGGACCCCTGCCTCCTCAAACACACCTTCCTCTGTTTATGCCTGATGGCCACACAAGGAAGTTTTTGCTCACATGCCCTCCTGTTGGCTAGTTCTTGTGGGCCGAAGATGCTACTACCTCGCTTCCTTTTCTGGGTCGCCTCCCTCTGTTATTCAGAAAAGCACATCGGTTTCATCTTTCCCCCATTATCCAGAAAGATCTACCCTTACTGAGAATTGTTAAGTCCTCTCTCTTTCCCTTACCCAGAATAGGTGACTCCAGAAGTGGTTTTTCACTCTGTAACCCAGAAATGCTGTTCCTCTTGGAAAAGGCAATGTTGCTCCATTATCCAAAAGAGCTATGTAGTTTGACCTCATCTTCCATGTAGTCCTCTCCAATGCCATCCAAAGTATTGATCCCATTGAATAAATACTGTTAGATTTCCTGAGCCTATGATTACATCACTAGTCAAAAGGCTGAGCAACTTTTCTCTGGGATGTCCGAATCTTTAGCATGTAAATTCTCAGTGTAAAGTGAAGATTACTGGGACAAAAGTGGCCAAACATGCTCGGCTCTAACTTTCTGCCCTTTGGATATTAGAACATGAAGAACCAATCAAGGAACAATAATACAAGATTCACCAAGCACTGTGGGGCCAATAGGTCAGCAGAGCTGACTGGCAACATCCTGGGAAGTTGCAAAACTGGATGGCATGCCAGAATTTCCAAGGGAAGGGAGAGGCCACTTCCACGTCTGGACAGGACTCTCCCCAGTACATAACGTATTAAGGAAATACCACATACTTGGACATGCCACAACCCTTCTCTAGAAAGCTGGCTGTGGCCATCATCTGGGCATCTCCATCCCCTGAAGAGCCTTGTTGGGGGCCAATAGGATCAGCTTGCCACGCTTAGCAGCTCGGCCCACCAGCTGTGGCCATCATCTGGGCATCTCCATCCCCTGAAGAGCCTTGTTGGGGGCCCAATTGGATCAGCTTGCCATGCTTAGCAGCTCGGCCCACGCTTAGCAGCCTCTTCCCCCCACCCCAAGTTGACTGTAATCTTCATAAGGCAGAAGATATCTAACTTATTCGCTGAATTCTCAGAACTGAGCACAGTGTTTGGCACATAGTAGGTCTTAAATAAAAATACTTCATGAGCTAATAAATGAAAACACTTTCATTATTACTCATATACTCACATCTAGAAAAGGCTTTGGAGTTAGGCAAAACTAGTTCCGTGTTATAGCTATAATCGACTCACTGTATGACCTGGGCAATTCACATCTCTGAACCTAAGGTTCCTCTTTAAAATGAGGGCAGGAGGCACCTGGGTGGCTCAGTCAGTTAAGCATCTGACTCTTGATCTCAGCTCAGGTCTTGATCTCAGGGTTGTGAGTTCAAGCCCCATGTTGGGCTCCATACTGGGTACAGAGCCTACATAAGAAAAAAAAGAAAAAAGAAAATATATATTGCTAAATATATATTTAGCAATATATACATAGTAACTGGCACAAGTAATATTTAATAGACTATCTACAGATTCTTTCCCATTCACGGCCACCACTACCTCCCCTGGACTATTATATAGAACTATTTGCAATGCAGAAATGAGGTCCCACAGAGTCTAAGTACTGTGCTCAGCTGTGGGTAGCAGAGGAAGTATTAGAATCTTGGTCTTCTCGCTCCCAATTTTTGCAAGTTTAATATATGACTTTTTCTTTTTTGCATAGTTCATCTTTAGACTACAACATGCTAAAAAGTAGATAAAGAGAAATATAAAAAATATCATAAACACCAATAGGGTATACCCAGACCTTACGAAAGTATGTGAAATGAAACTTTTGAGAGATAATGGAAAAAGCTTGATAACACTGAGGAATGTAGTCACTTCTCATTGTGCTTCCAAAATAGTAATTGCTAATATCAGGACCTGTGAGCACTCTGCTGCCTTGCTCCAGGGAAATGAAAGGGAGCTTCCTCATGAGTCAAGCTTACTCAGTTTAATTTTATTTTTCCAGACATACTTATAGCAGAACAAATAGAAAACCAAACCAGCAATGAGCAAACAAAAGAAGCAAACAAGGCACTTGGCTAATTTGTTCTTTTCTATTCTCTGGTTTTTGCACCTAATATAGGAAAAAAATCTATAGAAAACATTACAAATCTTTGAGACAGATTAACAAAAACATCAAGGGACAATAAGAAATGTGAAGAGGTGTGAAGAGTATACAATGTTACTCTGAACTGGTTTCACATGTCTAGAGGTCAGTATCACAGATACGTAACAAAAACCATAGATGCACATCCTTTAGCTGAGAAAATCCACTTTTATGATATATCCCAAGCAAAAGTCAAAGATGTGCCCCAAAATGTATGTATAAAGGCATTATAGAAGCATTATTGACAATAATCAAAACATGGAAACAATCTAAACAGCCAATAAAAATGGATTATTTATATAAATCATGGTATACAATGAAATAGACAAATGTCAAAATGTGGTGGAAGCATACTGACATGACAGATGTAAAGATATGTATTGTATATTGTTGACTGGGATAAAAGTTTGAACAGTGAAATTTATACACCTACACACACACACACACACACACACACACACACACAGGCTCCAATATATATGACAAATATATGCCGAAACGTTAAATACTATTGTTTCTAGGTTGTTGGAAAACTGATAATATTTATTTTCTTCTTTATAACTTTTTATAATTTCAACATTTTAAAAAATAATGAGCATATATGTACAAATGAAGAAGACTGGGGGAAATCCTTGAGACAGTTGACCCAGGGCAATAGGATGTACCTTAAAACACCCATTGGCAAATATGAAAAAGAATCCAAGTGAAGCTCAGCGTCCAGGAGGCGAGCAAACAGATTTTGGTGTTGGCGTCCCACAGGGTAGCCTTGGCATCATCCTGCCTTTTGTAGGGTTGTGGTCACTGAACCTCCAGTGCCATCACATCTGGCTTCTTAAGGACTTTCGTGAACTTTTTTGTGAAGCCGTTGTACTTAACAGTGGGCTAGCAGAAAAGGAAGGGTCATCAACAATTAAGTCCTGGCCCTCCGCCAGGACACCACAATTAAAGTGGCAACACCCACTCTGGTCTAGAGCAGAGCTGATGGCTACGGAAAATATGGAAAATACCTGACCCTCCACGAACCTCATTTACTCTAAATCTTTTTTTTTTTTTTCTTTTAGCATCTAAATGACAAGGACTATGCTTGAAGTTGTAGGAAGAGACGCAGATATAGAAAATGTAGTTTCTGCTTTTGAACCTCACAATGACACCATCCTAGCATGACATCAATGCATCAAAACAGGAAAAGTTAAATAACAAAATCAGGCATTGTGTGGTTAAATACCAAAGGGTGGTACTGGCAGTAAAATTTTTAGGAGTCTTTGCTTCAGCCCCCGAGGTTGCAGGGACTCTGTAGTTCATTCCAGATGATCCTGTGTTATTTTCTCAATGGCTTAAGGGAAAGAGTAACCAGGATCTCCTGCAACCACTGTGAGACCAATATGCCACAGACAGGATAGACTGGGGGTATTTTTCATGACCCCCCCCCAAAAAAAACCTACCAAAAAAGACAAAAATAATAAAAAAGAAAAAGAAACTTCTATTCATCCTTCAAAATACAATTCATATGTCACTTCACCTGTAAAAACTTTTTTCAGTTGGTTGTTCATGGTATCTAATAAACCACCCCATGACTTGGTGGCTTAAAACAACAAATACTTACATAGCTCATGATTTTGTGGGTCGACAGGCAGTTCCGGCTCACCTGGACAGTTCTGATCTCACCTGGCCTCCCTCATTTGTCTCTAGCCAGGGATGCAAGTTTTCTTGAGGCCGTTAAATTAATTAAACAAGGAGCCCATTAGACTGAGATGGCTCTAAAGCTGGGTAGGCCTATGTAAGTAAACCAAAATCTAAGCCTGTAAACGCCTCAAGGTTATGAAATCAAAACCCTCCCTAAGGACAACCAGTCATAGCCAGCTAGGCCTTAAGCTACAGCCAATCAACAATTTTCTTACTTTGTTTCCTCCTTTTCTCTGAAAAAGCCTCTCCCCCGGTGGCTCCCCTATACTCCTGTGCGTGGAAGTGTTCCTAACCACTTCTGATCTGGTGTTGCCTGATTCAAATCAATTTTTGCTCAAATAAACCCTTAACATTTTTAATATGGCTCAATGGATCTTTTCACAAGGTCTAGGCACATCATTACTCCTGCCACATTTTATTCGCCAAACCAAGTCACCCGGCTAAGACTAGATCCAAAAGCTGGAAACATAGACTTCACCTTTTGGTATGAAGAGTTATAAAGTTATAATGCAAAGGACAAGAATTCTTCAAATGAAGACTTTTGGTCATTTTTTTTTTTAAAAAGTTAAGTTTGTTGGGTTCTGTGCCATGGCCCTTCTCCCGCGTGAAAATCTAGAGCCGCTCCTTCTTTGTCTGTGGCCTCTGACCCAGGAGCGGAGGGAAAGCTTCGAGACGACCCACCCCTGCACCCTCCACAGCCAGCTGGGGCACCTGCATCCAAGGGCTCCGGCAGGGGCCACGCCGACACCACCCAGTGGGAGGGGCTGGTAAACCAGCGCTGCGACTGCTGCTCCTACCTGAGCCACGGGGACCTTCTCAGCTCCTTCGCCATTGCGCAGAATGAGAGCAAAGCACCAGTCCGCTTCAACTTGATGGGGAAGGTGCTGCAGCCTGGAGGATGGCCAGCGCACAAGCGGGAGAACTGACACCTTCATCTTGTCACCGCTGTGCGGGAGCATCTCCCACAGAGTTCCTCCCATTTGCCATCACTCCCGCGTGTTCCTGCCCCAAGTAGACCGATTCTCCATGACCATGTTTCTCCTGCTTTCCTTGTACAGAAGGGCTCATACCAGGGGCGTCCTGCCTGACCTGCCTTCCTGGGGGAGAGCTTCTGGACCCTGAAGCAGTGAGATGGCGGAGAGAGCCTAAAGCCAGCAAGAGAGGGGAGAAGGCCCTGGAATGAGACGGGATTCGCAGGTTTGTTTTGGGCTAGTTGATTGTCGTTGCTTTTTCTGTAAAGTTCAGAAATTTTTCAGTCTCAAAAGAAAAAGTTACATTTGCTGAGATATTAATTTATATGCAGTAAGATTTACCCCCTTTTAAAAAAATTGTATAAAACACATAAAATTTAAATTTTAACCATTATTACATGTACATTTCAGTAGTGTTAACTGTATTTATCATTCAACAGATCTCTAGGATTTTTTTTCATCTTGCAAAACTGAAATTCTATACTCATTGAAAAGCAATTCCCCACCTACCTCTCTCCTCAGCTTCTGGCAGCCATACTTCTACTTTTTGTTTCTATGAGTTTAGCTACTTTAGATATCTCATATAAATAGAATCATAAATTATTTGCCTTTTTGTGACTGGCTTATTTCACTTATCATAATGTCCAAGGTTTGTCCATGTTGTGGCATATAACAGGATTTCATTCTTTTTAAAGGCTGAATAATATTTCATATTACATTTTCTATATACATTCATCAGTTTATGGGCATTTGGGTTGCTTCCACCTGTTGGCTATTGTGAATAATGCTGCAATGAACATGGGTATACAAATATCTCTTTGAGATCCTGCTTTCAATTCTTCTGGATTTACATACCCAGAAGTGGGATTACTGGATAATATGATATTTCTTTTTTTTTTTTAAGATTTTCTTTATTTTTAGAGAGAGAGCACACATGAGCAGGGGGAGGGGTAGAGGGAGAGATAGAGAATCTCAAGCAGACTCTGGGCTGAGTGGAGTCCCACGTGAGGCTCATCTCACCATTCTGAGATCATGACTTGAGCCGGAATCAAGTCAGTCATTTAACCAACTGATCCACCCAGGGGCCACAGCAGTTCTATTTTTAATATTTTGAGGGACCTCTGTATTGTTTTCCATAGCAGCTGCAGCATCTTACATTCCCACCAATAATGCACAAGGGTTTCAATTTATCCACATCCTTGTCAACACTTATTATCTTAGATGGTGGCCATCTTAATGGGTGTGAAGTGAAAATTCATCCATTTTTAAGTGCATAGTCCTAGGAGTTTTGACAAATGCATGCCTTTGTATAATCACTACTCCAATCACCCCAATTTCCATCACCCCAAAGTTTCTCTTGGACTCCACTGCAGTAAGTCCCCTCATCTAACCAACAGCCCCAGGCAATCACAGACATGTTTTGTCTCTATTATTTTGATGTTTCCAGAATGTCATATAAAGGAATCATATATAGTTTTTTGAATCTTGCTTCTTTCATTTGGCATAATTTATCTGATTCATTCATGCATTTGCATGTATGAGGAGTTTATTCCTTTTTGTTCCTGAATAGTATGCCATTGTATGGACATACCAGAATTTATTTATCTATTCACTATTTGGAATGTCCCTATAATTTTATTCATCTGTATAACTTAAGCTGTATATTATTTGCATACATGTATTTTTTGTAAACGTGTTTTTCATTTCTCAGGTAAATACTGCAGACTGGGATTAGTGGATTCTAAGGATTATATACTTAATTTTATAAGGAACTGCTAAACTTTTTCTGTTGTGGTTGTAACATTTTGCATTCCCATTACCAACATATAAGAGTTCTAGTTGCCCTATATGCCCTATATGCCTAAGTGCCCTAGCACTTGGTTATGTCAGGTTTTAAAAACTTTGTTTTCTAGCTATACACCAATAGGTGTATAGAGATAACTCATTGTGATTTTAATTAGAATTTCCTTAATAACTAACAATGCTGAACATCTTTTCATGTGTTTATTTGCTATTATCTTCTTTAGTAAAATGTTCAAATTGCCTATTTTTTAATTCAGTTGTTTCTTTTCTTTTTGGGAGTCTTAGGAGTCTTTTTTAAAAGATTTACTTATTTATTTTAGAGGTGGGGGTGAAGGGGAGTGGGGGGGGAAGGGGCAGAGGGAGAAGGAGAGAGAAACCCAAGCAGACTCCTTCCTGAGTCAGAGCCTGAATCAACAGGGGGCTGGATCTCAGGACCCTGAGATCAGACCTGAGGCCTGAGCCGAAACCAAGAGTCAGACACTTAACTGACTGTGCCACCCAGGTGCCCCAGGAGTCTTGGGAGTCTTATATGTCAAATATGTGATTTGTAAATATCTTCTCCCAATCCGTGGCTTGTCTTTCTATTCTCTTAACATTGTGTTTTTCAGAGGTAAAACTTTTAATTTGGAAAAAATGCAATTTATCTTTTTAAGATCTTATTTTATTTATTTATTTATTTATTTATTTATTTGAGAGAGCACAAGCAGGGGAGGGACAGAAGAAGAGGGAGAGAGACAAGCAGACTCCCTGCTGAGCAGTTTGCCTGATGCAGGGCTCGATCCCAAGACCCTGAGATCATGACCTGAGCCAGTCAGATGCCTAGATGACTGAGCCACCCAGTCTCAGGTGCCCAGGTGCCCCACCTTTTTCTTTTATAAACATTGCTTCTGTATCTGTATTTTTATATCTTCTTTTACAAGTATTTCTTCTGTGCCAAACATAAGGTCACAAAGATTATTTTCTATGTTTTCTTCTAAAAGTCTTATAATTTTTTTATTTTGTTCACTAATCCATTTTAATTTTAATTTTTGTGTAAGACGTCAGGTAAAAGTTGAGGTCTATTTTCTTGCATGTGAATGCCCAACCATTCCAGCACCATTTGTTGAAAAGACCATCCTTTCTCCATTGAATTTGCTTTGCACCTTTGCCAAAAAGCATTGGCTACAAATGAATTGGTATATTTCTAGACTCTCCATTCTATGCCATTAATCTCTATGTCTATTCTTTTGTGAATACTATGCTGTCTTGGTTACTAGAGCTTTATAGTAAATCTTGATATCAGGTAGTATAAGTCCTCCAACTTTGTTCTTCTATTTCAAAATTGTTTTAGTTATTCTAGTTCCTTTGTATCCTTCTGCTTACTTTGGATTTAATTTGCTCTTTATTTTTTTTTTTTAAAGATTTTATTTATTTATTTGAGAGAGAGAATGAGAGACAGAGAGCACGAGAGGGAAGAGAGTCAGAGGGAGAAGCAGAACCCCCGCTGAGCAGGGAGCCCGATATGGGACTCGATCCCAGGACTCCAGGATCATAACCTGAGCTGAAAGCAGTTGCTTAACCAACTGAACCACCCAGGCGCCCTTAATTTGCTCTTTAAATTCCAGTTTTTTAAAGTAGAAATTTGTATCACTAAATTGAAACCTTTCTCTTTTGATATAATCCTGTTATGCTATAAGTTTCCCTCTAAGCACTGCTTTAGCTCCACCCTACAACTTTTATAAGTTGAATTTTCATTTTCATTTAGTTCAAAATATTTTCTAGTTTCCCTTATAATCCATGAGTTGTTTACTTCCCAAATATTTAGGGGATTTTACAGGTATCTTTCTTTAAATGATTTATAGTTTAATTCTGTTATGATCAGAGAACATGCTTTGTATGATTTCAGTTCTTTTAAATTCATTTAGGTTTGTTTTATGGCCCAGAATAAGGTGTATCCTGGCGAATTTTCCACATGTACTTGAAAAGAATATACATTCTGTCAGTGGCTGAGTGTTCCAAAAATTAGTTAGGTCCAGTTGGACTATAGTGTTATTTAGGTCTTCTATATCCCTACTTATTTCTTTTTTACCAGTTATATCAGTTTCTGAAGGCAGAGTGTTAAATGTTCCAACTATAATTATGGATTTGTATTTATCCTTTCAATTCTATCAAATTTTCTTCTTGTATTTTGAAGGTTATTTGTTAGGTTTATTCATATTTAGAATTGTTACATATCTTCATAAATTGACTCGTCTTTAAATAATATTAAATCTTCATTTCTGATATTTCCTGTTCTAACGTCTACTTTGATATTGTGGTAATTCTCGAAATTTGTCATAGCAGACTTATTCTCTTTTCTTTATGGTTACTTATTTATTCATTCCTCCACCCTAGAAAAGGTCATATAGCTCAAGGGAATCTCCAGTGGGGTACTGAAAGTAGAGCTGTTTACCAGGTGAACCATGACAAGGACAGGAGGGAGGTAGGATAGGCATTTCAACAAATGGACCAATAGTCTGAGGCAAAACACAGTGGTGTGAAATAATATACCATGTTAGGGGAAATGTGATTGATTGAGCAAGCCGAAATAAGGGTGAGAAAGGGCTTGGCAAGAGACAAGGTGCTTTGATCAAACTGGGTTCAGATTTGGTGTACACTAGTGAGGTCTGTAACAATGGGAAATAAAAGGTTTTAAGTCAAGGAATGTCATGACCAAATTTCCATTTTGGGAAGATCACTCTGGAAGTAATGGACATGTTAAATTTATAGAGATTTCAGCTAGGAAAACTCAGATGAATATTGCAATGTGGCATTTAGAGATCATTAAAGTCTGAGCTAAGGCTCTACTACATCAGAGGTGGAGAAAATGACAAGTGTTAAAGTGACAGAAATATTAATTTAATGACTGTTAGGGGATGACATGGAGGGAGGTGACTAGGGGTAAGTCCAGGGTTGCTGTTTTGTATAACAATAGGTACATGGTAATACTCACCATGGTCCATCAAGCCCGTTTGTGGGGAAATACTGAAAATTCAGCATAAAATTCTAGTATCTATACTAGGCTTGGGTTGGATATTGGATAACCAAGTCTGGATAGATGCTTAGTTTGAAGTTCAAGAGAAGAATCTGAGCATTGCTGTGGGGATGAACGAGGTCACTCAGATGGCATGCAAAGCGAGGGACCCCAGAGAAGCTACTACCATAAGGAGTAGATATAGGAGGAAGAGTGGGTAGAAGAGTGTGAGAGACAGGACTTGAGAAGCAGGAAGAGGGCTTTTTAAAATTACCCTAACAGTATTTGTCACTCTGTGTTATAATTCCTTGTTTCCTTTCCAGACTTTGAGTTCTTCAGAGTCAAGGTCAATGGTGTAGTCATCTTTGTAGCTCCACTGGCACAATGCTTCACTCACAGATACTCAGTGAAGTTTTGGGAAGTGAATACAGAAGGGCCCACATTTTAGAGAACAATTTGATCATTCAAAACAAAACCAGTGCAAATGTCCTTAGAGGGTTGGTGATAAAGTGGTTATCAAATTGCCTCTGATTCATTCCAGAAATACATCATAGAAACTAGTCTTTAAGGAGTTGGTCTGTAGAAGAGCAAGAAGTACAGAGCTCCAGAATCACTGATGGGGGCATCACAGGGACCCCACTCACTAGCTATTTTACCTTGGGCTAATTCAGTTCTCTGAAGCTTAGTTTCCTCATCTGCTAAATGAAAGAAGGGGGAGGAGGACATCTACTTTGAAATAACATGTAATTTGTGTAAAGCATCCAGCATAGTGCCTGATAATTATGATAGCTATCATCATCATCATCATCATCATCATCATCATCATCAAATACAACCCATACATTTCACAGATAAAAAGTATCAACATCCACCTATGACAACCATAGCAAAAATTGAATCAGGTCTCCACTGGGGAATCTACCATGCTTTATGTTAGAAAAATGGTGTGCCCATCTTTCTCTCATAGTAGATAGAGTGTGGGCTCCCTGAGAGCAGGAATCTTGTCATAAGTATTTCCAGCAGCTATTTCTATAAAGGTTATAGAGTTGGAACATGAAATACAGAGCCTTTAAATACTATTTAGGAGACATTCCAGTTTGGAGAACTTTAGTATTTTGGAAAACCAAATAAAAGCAGTTTAACTAGTTCCTACGTGAGCATGAGTTTGCTCAATTCAGTGCCATTAGCACTGACGGATTAAATGTCCAGAAAAAGCTCTCTGAATAGAGGCTCTTTTTTGCACTTTTTTTTCACATAAGATTTATAGTTCCACATGTATGTGTCCATAGGTGAAATTGAAGGTATCTTGGCCAGGCCAGTCGGGCATCTCACTATAAAATAACTCAACAGTAATTCTTTGGCTTCTAAAACTGCCTGCAAAAATTCTAGAAACTCAGGCCCAAATTTCTCCCTTTTGATTTCTTGAAGGTAAAACAGTAGGGGGTCAGGAGTACTCTCTTACACCAGGCCACATGGAAGGCCCCTGCCCTTTGTGACTCAGGGCTACTCATCGGCCTGTATTGTGAACTCTTGGCGTGGCCTGCAGCGCCCGTAGGAGCCGTCCTGCAAACCTCTCCAGCTTTATCAGGAGCTGCCTTCCCCTTGCCCTCTGCACTTAGGCACAATGGTCTCCTCACTATTCCTGGAACATTCTAAACACAGCCCCATAAGCTGTTCCCCCCCTCCCCTTGGGGCCTTTGTAATAAGTTTTCCCATTATCTTGAAAACTCTTTCAGTTAGTCGCTTCAGTTAAGTGGGGAAGAGATAGAGAAAGAGAGCAAATTAACCTGGAAAGAATGTTAGATTGTATATCATCTCTTCAGCCACACCCAACCACTGAGATAGCAATCAACCCTTCTTATGAGATACAGAAACAAACAACAAAACAATTGTAATGAGGAATTTAACAAAACAACTCAAAATAGAAACTAATTTTTTTAAAGTAAGGTTTTGTTTTGTTTTTATTTTCCTCCTGCATTTGGCAAAATACTCTTTAAGGCAGGAACATGGAGTCTCTTTGTGCTACAAAATTTTTTTTAAAAAGATTTTATTTATTTTTGTGAGAAAGAGAGAGAGCAAGAGAGCACAAGTGCATGAGCTGGGGGGGCGGGCAGGGGGAGAAGCAGACTCCCCGATGAGCAAAGAGCCCCGTGTGGGACTTGATTCCAGGACCCTGGGATCATGACCTGAACCGGAGGCTGATGCTTAACTGACTGAGCCACCCAGGCACCATGTGCTACAAATTGTTTAAAATGGGAAAGCCCATATTTAAATTGACTTCCAAAACTGGCATTCCAGCATTACACATTAAGTTAATGTTAATTGATTATAATTATCTGTGCTTTAACCTGGATTAAAGGTCAAAAAATCCATAAGCAGGAAGAATTTATTTAATCAATTACATATGTTTGATTTAAAATGTAGATACATATTAGTAATACCTACAGACCCAAGCACAATGTTTAAACACATAGATACACAATTTATGCTATGGCAGATTTAACCAATCTGGGCTGCTTATAAATTGAACAAGCAAAGGTCTTCCCCAGTACAATACAGTATATTGTTAAGAGAACAGGCCTCAGAATCAGAAAAGCAAATGCGGCTTATGCCTTGATTGCCTCTTTTAGAAAGAAGAAACATTTTGTTAAACTTTATTCTCCTTAAAATAAACAAAAAACTCCAACATGCAAATAGAATTGAAAATAAACTTTCAGTTTAGAGATGGTGAATTAATCATATGCATGACTACCTTTCCTTCTCAAAACCATTAAAATAAAGCAAATGAATTAAGGATATAAAGCCAACCAGACAAAGAAAATGGGAAAGACAGAAACCACAAAACTTTAGAAGCTAGAAAACTGATGGGCCCGAGTTACCTGATACCGCAAGCACGAGCATGCTACTGGTAAATGATTGGGAGAGAAAGCAACATACACTATAGAACCTCTAAAAGATGATAAATTAGTGGCCACTTGTACTTCTAGATGTGGGGACAAAGGGAATTAAACTTAAGGTAGTTGAAAGTATGTTTTAAAATCATTTAGACAAAATGAGATACCACTTCATATACACTAGAGTGGTGTAATAAAACAGTCAGATAATGGCAAGTGTTGTCTGGGATGTGGAGAACTGGAGCGCTCCTACATTGTTGGTGGGAATATAAATGGTTGAGCTACTTTGGAAAACATACCAACAGTTCCTCAAAAGGTTAAAAAAGAGTTACCAGCAATTCCATTCTTAGGTATATACCCAGGAGAAATAAAAACATGCCCATTGAGAAACTTGTACCCAATTGTTCATAGAAGCATTATTTGTAAGAGCCAAAAAGTAGGAAAAAACCCAAAACCATTAACTGACAAGTGAATAAATAAAATATGGTATATCCACATGATGAGCTATTATTTGGCAAAAAAAAAAAAAAAAAAAAAGAAGAAGTGAATGATTTATATGAAATGTCCCAACTAGGCAAATCCATAAACACATAAAGTAGATTAGTGTTGTTTAGGACTAGGGTTGGGGGCAGTGGAGGATGCGAGGAATGGTGGGCCAGGTGACTGCTAGGGACTCAGGACTTCCTTGTGAGGTGAGGAGAATGTTCTAAAATCGATCTGGTATGAGTTGCACAACTCTGTGAATATATTAAAAAACATTGAATTATGTACTTTAAAGAGTGAATTGTATGGTTTGTGGACTGTATCTCAATAAAACTATTCCAATTAAAATGCAACAGTTAGACCCTCGAGGCATATTCTTGTACTGCACACAGTGGAGCAACTATAGTTTTTCTACACATAAAAGACTGGAGCAGGGGGTGGGGAGTCCTTTTCTCTGAAGGAGGTATAAAAGAGAGGTTCTTTAGACCATACAGTTATAGGCAGGAGGAATAGGCTAAAGTTCTGAACTGAATTTAAACCTTGGGCTTTCTCCCCACTTTTGCTTGCAGAAAATTGGCAAAAGGATCAGCAGATCCATTAGTTTTGCTACAGAGAAGCTCATACTCAACATACTGACCTCATGCTCAGAGCTTCCAGTTAGCTTTTTGGTCCCCTATTCTTAAACAAACAGCCAAGAAAGCCAGGTATCTGAGGAAAGCCTGGTTTTACCAGAGGCCTACAAAAACAGCCAGAAGAAAAGCAACTTGGAGGAAACAGAGACTACTAAGGAAGAAGACATGTCAAAATTTAAAAAGGACGAATATTAATTATAGAAATATAGAAGATATTGTATCATGAAGCAAGAATAGGATGCTATTTAAAAAAATATTCAGATATATGCATATAATGGAATACTATTTGGTGATAAAAAACACTTAAATGCATATTTCTAAATTTTAAAAAACAGGACAAAAAGGCTAGATATTGTATGATTCCTATAACATTCTGGGAAAGGCAAACTATAGAGTCAAAAGATCAAGGTTTCCAGGAGTTTGGAGGTAGTGTTGATTGGATGGAGCACAGTGGATTTTTAGAAGCGGTGAAAGTATTCTGTATGATACTGTAATGGTAGACATACGACATTGTGCATTTGTCAGACCCATGGAACTTTACTGCGCAAAGAGTGAACCCTAATACATTCAAATTTTAAAAAATTATTTAGAAGGCCAAAGGATGTAGTACAGAATGTAACAAAACAAGAGCCTATCTATATTACAAATGTATGAAACAACCCTCCAAGGGTGAGGAAAAAGAAGGAATCGCCCCCTTTTTTTTAATCCCAGTATTCTAAACACTTGATCATGGAATTCTGTTAATGTTAGCAAAGTTAGAAAATTTTTCAAGTGACATCTCCAAGTAGATACTGAAATACTCTAATAAAGATGACAGGTCTAGTTACAATGTTTCTTGTGACAAAGAAAGAAACCTGCTTTCTGGATAGGGTATCATTTATTTTTGGGAATTAATTTTTTTTTTAATTTTCAGAAAATATCTCTTTACAAAAGAAGGAGAAACAGACATTTATGCCATAACACAGGCCAGGCCCTTTCATTAATCTTATCTTATTTAATCTTCTACAACCCTGAAAGATAAGAATTTTCATTTCCATTTTACAAAGAAACATTACATAAAGTCCCAGATCATAGAGTATGTGGTAAATTTTTGATGAGCATTTAAAGAAAATAAAGAAGAGAATGAATAATTTAAGCAGGCCATGCATGTAAAACAGTGTATTACATATTGCTAAGGGTGGAAATGCATAATGAGCCTAAGTACTCTTTAATTAGAAAGTTCAATTACTATTCAATTTTTACTGAAATTTTCAGAAGGATGTTTCTGAAATGCATGCTTCAGTTAGAGAATGTGAGTTGAGTTGGGCTTTGAAGTGTGGCTAGAGTATAGGTAAATGGGCAGGAAGAGGAGGACATCTCAGATCGAGGCAGCTAGAGGCAGTCACTCAGGCTGGAAAGAACATGGTTGTGTAGAGTCAAGTGGATTGAAGTACTTTCCTGGGAGCCTCCAACTGTAATATTTTTAACTGCAATATATACAATTCTGCGGTCTACATCTACTAATTTCATGGCTCTCTTAAAGCTAATATTTTATTTAATTTTCTTTAGTATGATATGGAAATATGGAAACATCATCAGATAAATCATTAAGCCAAAGAATGTAAGAACAAGGAGACTTTGATGCAGATGAGTTGTTAAAATTTTCCAGGACAGCATACATGGTAAGTGGCAGAGTTGGGGTATGAACAGACATGTCTGGTTTTCGAGTCTGTAACCTTTCTACCTAATTGGTTTGATTCCTCATTTACAAACAAGGAACTGAAGTCTGGAAAAGTTATATTACATAGTATTTATTAAAGAGTAAATTCAGTGGGGTTTTCCTGCTGTTATCTCTCTAAAAATGCATATAGAATAACAGAATACAACATATAAATAGAACATAGCTAAGAGGCTCATTCATGTAGAAAAGAAATCCATAGCAGAAGAGAGGCTAGGGAGAAAGATGACTCTGTCTGGTTTGTGTTGAATTTGAGTTGCTGCTAGATAAGCTTTGGATTTTCAGGGCACCCTTCTCAAAAAATTCTCCAAATTATGGGAAGAACCACTTGGAGTTTCAGCAGATCTTGTACAAGTGTTTGTATTTATGTTTGTTTATTCTAATTCCAAAAGTTTCTTTTTTTCCTCCAGTTATGCAACCAAGTTGTGAATCACCTCTTTGACAGTTAGGTATTCGGTGTGTGCATTTCTTTGGCTTGATAGTTTAAATTGCCCTCTAATCATTACTCTCTTTGAAGATTTAGACTTAAAAGAAGAGATACAGTACTTCTTAGTCACTCCCACACTGGAGATATGCCTGGTCTGTACCTTCACCCCCTTCTCTTCAGTTCATTGAAAGCCTGATAAACACCAGGCCTAGAGCTTGTCCAAACCTACAGCTGATGAAGAAAAACAATTCCAATGTTACTGTAAAAGAATGTTATATATCCTGCTTCTTTTCCTAGGAATTGAGGAAGAATATCTCTTTGGAACATATTACCCACTTAATTTGGATTAAAGTTATATTTTTAAAAAATAATAAAATTGAGCATTTCATCTTTTAAAAAGATGACAAATTTCTCAGTTAAAAAAATATACATACATACATATATTTTCCAGAATGCTCTCATCTGAAGCACAGTAATTGTGATGCAAGGAGCAAGAAAATGAAACATTAAGGAAGTGTTCCCATCACCTAAGTTTCTCAATATTTTCTTGTTTACTGAAACATATTTGTAGAAGGGTTTTGATTTATTCTTGAAGTAATGTAAAATCTTATATCATCTTTGTTTCAGATGTCATCCTCATGTTGTCTTTTTTAATTAGTTCGCTTGGCCATGAATTAATCAAGCTCTTTTCCTGTTGGTCTGCAGGAGAAAGGTCTTATAAGTTTTTTTTTTAGCATTTTGAAGTTTCCTTCTAGCCAATTTTTATCTATCATATTCTTAAAGTAAATGTGCAAATTAAGTATGCCAACCTTTCTTATTATACATCTACCATGTACAAAACTCATATTTCCTAACAGAAATTACTAATGGAGAAACATTTAGAATGCATACTAGCCTCTATTAGTATTCTTTCTATTAATAGGAATGGCCTGATAACTGTTCTATGAAGATTTTTTTTCATTCCAACTTGTAAATCATGTATTTTATGCTGCTCCCTACAAAGATGCACTGTAAACTTAGTGAACAGAGCAATTAACTCTGCTAAGACTTCACTTGCACTTGCTGAAGGACTTGATAACATGTCTGTACTTTCTTTCACAAGGCAGCCTTTGTTCTTGTAACTCTCTCCTCTTTCTCCACTCCTTACTACAGAAAATTAATGAAAAATGTTTAAGTGGTAAAAATCAGTATGCTGCACACCACAAAACATGTAGCCAAAATAAGAAGCCAGTGAACTTGCAAGAAAAAGTGTGTAACAGCCACATGATTGTGTATTGTCAGGATGCTCAGACATCCTGTTTTAGAACAGCACACTTATGGAGGGGAAAGTCACCTATTGATGAAAGTAAACTTGGAAAGATTTCTATTTCAGTATCCTTTTTTTTTTTTAAGTCTCCTGCCTCCTGCCCCCATCTCCTACTCAAATCCACTTCCCAATTACAGTAATTAAAAAGGAGGACATATCCCAATGGAATGCATCTTTGTTTTAAACTTCCTTACCAGAAGTTTATTGTTCTTTTTTTTTTTTAAAAAAAGGTTTCACATTTATTGCTACATAACTGTTATGTATAAGTGGCATTTTTGGTAAAAGTGACATAAAATGTTTTTACATTTCTTGCTTCTAGTGGGAAAGATTTATCAATATCTATTAAAATTTAAAAGGCACATTTCCTTCAACCTACCAAACCTACTCCTAGGAATCTATCCCAAAAAATAAACACGTCAGTAGATAAAGGCATATAGGATGTTTATTGTAGCATAATTTGTAGTGCCAAAAAATGAAAAAAAATGAATGCTCAATAATTGGGGAAATGCTAGATAATGTTATATCTAAATTATGGATTATTGTGCTGCTATTAAAGTAAGAATTCATGTTATACTCAAATGAATTGAAGGTATTTCCTCTGGGTATTACTGGGTGACACATTTGAGAATATGGTCCCATTTTTTAAGTTAATGATCAAAATAACCCTGTATTTTCATATGTATATAAATATATTATGAATAGGTCTGCATAGAATTATATAAATCAAGAGAAAAAAATGATGGATACATATTAGGCTGTTAACATGGGCTACATGGAAATGGGGTATAAAAGAGGCTGAAGTGGGGGAAAAGAGGAGATGATATTTTAAAAAATAGTCATTACTAAAGATGTATGTGTTCATATTTATGTATTATCTAAAATTTTATACATATATTTATTAATAAAGAAATAAATATTTTTTAAT
Organism: Halichoerus grypus; assembly: GCF_964656455.1. Lineage (NCBI taxonomy): Eukaryota > Metazoa > Chordata > Mammalia > Carnivora > Phocidae > Halichoerus > Halichoerus grypus. The sequence continues at coordinate 51,927,584 of NC_135725.1, read as the reverse complement.
AAATAAAAGGCTTGGGCAATAATACTTGAAATATGCACAAATCTGTAATAATTCATCAGTGGAAACCAGAAGTAAAGATAGGAAGTAAATCACCTGAGGCAATTTGTTCTCATAATGAAAAAGTATTCCTTAGTACATTATAACCATATTGTAATCTTAAAATGCCATTAAAATTTAAAATCTATTTCCATTACAGATTTTCTGGGAATATATAATAACTTCCATTTGATGATATTAACTGCTACCATTTACTGAACACTTTGGTGGCAGGCACTGTGCAGATGCTTTACCTTATTAGTTAACTTCATATATATGCCAAGAGGGAGACATTATATTCCTTACTTTGCGGTTGCTAAAATTGAGAATTAGAGAAGGCAGATAGTCCAGGGTTACCCAGCTAGCAAGTGGCAGGCAGGATTAAAACTCATATTTGTCTGACTCCAGAAACCATTCTCTTAACCAGTATTCTATATTAGTTCCCCATTGTTCTGAAACCAGATTTCCTCTGTATTGTAACCCTTTCTTCTCTTGAAAAGGGCTTCTTTGATATGTAGTGTAGCTAGAAAGAAAAGACCATCAAGAAAAATTCTATGATGAGTGATGCTTATCTAGTTTTGTTGACTATCCAACATTTTTTTTTTGACCATCCAACACTAAGCATAAGTTTCTCAATACAGGATTTTATGGCAATGATAAAAATAATCACTAATTTATTTAAAAATATCTGTTGAGTACCTACCAGGTACCTACATACCAAGCATTATTCCAGGCATTATTGAGAATGAATGGGTCCACATTCTATTATATACCGATATATACTAAAAACAACACAGGATTTATAGTAAGGTCGTTTCATTTTTGTTGACAAAAACACAAGTGCCTACTAACATTGCTCAAGGCGCTGCTGGATACTATAGTAAAAAAGACCAAGTCTCTTCTGTTATGGAGCTCAGATTTCTCGGCTGGAGGGTGGAGGCAACATTAATCAAACACTTAAGAACATACCAGGAAGAGTTAGAAATATAAGTGCAAAAAAGAGAAAGTAAATAGAGGGGGACAGGGCTAGATTGGGTGGTCAGAAGATCCCCAAGACCATGATCCCCAACATCATGAAAAACTGACTTGCAAAGTATTTAGCAGTGAAAAGTCACTGGAGATTTTAAGCTGGGGAGGATTATGATCTATTGTGTTTTTAAAATACCACTTTGATTAAAGTGAAAGATAAGGTATATATAAAACAAAAATTATTAGGATCCAAAACAGTAATAGGCAACAGATATAAACAGGTAATTCATAGAAGAAAAATTGATGTCCAATAGGTATAACAAAAGATACTTGACCTCACTAGTCATCATGGAAATTCCATTAACACAACAATTAAAAAAAAATTCAAGTTTAAAAATACCAAGTTCAGGAGATCAGCACAACCACTTTGGGAAGAACTAATCGAAAATGTGCATACCCTATGATCTAGCAATTCTACATCCAGCTAATGAAAGTCATATACATTCATACAAAGAGTCACATACTAGGATGTTCCCTGGGGTATTGTAATAGAGAAAATTAGAGAGCAACCTAAATGTGAATCAGTAAGAAAACTGAAAAAAAGTCAATTGTAGTTTATTCATAGAGTAGAATAAAATACACAGCAATTAAAATGAACAAGATCTGTAAGAATCACTAGAGATAGCTTTCAATAAAGTAATGTCTATGGGAAAAAGAAGGTCCAGAATAATACTTTTATGTAAAATTTTTAAGAATATAAAACAATCCTATATATTTTTTTATAAACATTTACATGGAATAAAAACGTAAAAACAGCCTGAAGGGATAAACACCAAATTTAAGGGGGTGATTAGTTCTGGACTATGGAACTGACGAAAGGAACGAAAAAGACATCACCATTCTTGTGATACCTATTTCTATTATATTTCGAACACCATTCATATCTGTAATGACAACATATTAACTTGTTAATTCTGAGTGGTGAGTATACTGATATTTGTTGTAAAATTCTTTATATTTACTCAACTTATAATATCTTTCAATAAAATAAAAAGTATTACCATGGCTGCTCTTAAAGAATGAATTGTAGAGAGGCAAGAGATCAGTTAAGGTCCAAGAAAAAATGCAATGGTGGCTTGAACTAGGATTATAATAAAAGAAATGGGAAAAAATACATTAATCAGGTGATGCTTTAGAAGCTGCTGTTGAATCAAATATAAGGTGTAAGGGAAAGAGAAGAATGAAGGCTGTCTCTTAAATCTGTTTTTGCATATAGACTTACTACCTGCTTGGAGTTTTATCTTATTGGGCAAAAACATGGATAGTATGAAACTCCCTGTGCAGTTCCACTAAATGTCACTTACAGTCAGTTGGAACAATTACTGGTTAATGACGTCAGGCATAAAGGTAGGAATACTATATTTCCACATCTTGTTAGGAGGTACTCTACTCCCAAGTAACGCAAAGGCAGAACATTAACAGAACTTAGTGGTGCCTACCATATTTCTAGTTAACCATGCTTCTTGATTTTGATTCCTCTGACTTCAATCTTCTCGTCATTTGATTCAGACCTCCCAAGTTGCCCATGGCAGTGACTAGATCTTCTTTAACTCTCTAGTTACTTCACAGTGGCAGTAGCAACACGTGGCTTAGGGGAAGCTTTTGAATATCACCCCCTAACCAACATCACTATTCCCCAAATAAACGGTGTGCTTTCTATTCAAACAGAGTTTTAAGACAAGTCTCCTAACCACACTTTCAATGAAATTACCATCCCCAAAACACTCTTATATAAAGATTCTGGAGCCATCTTGAGACCCAACAGTCCTGGGTTATTCTGGGATGTTGGCCAGAACATGGCATTAAGGCTAGAGGTGGATTATCGGGACAGAGGCTGTAATATTCATTTATGTCTTCTTTAGAAAGTGATTATCCCATAAAATTTGAGAAAATTGGTATGAAACAGATGGGATGCCAGGTCTTGAGGAACTCCTGGAGGCTTTACTTGAATGCCTCAGGAAAAACATCTTATAGTAGTCAAGGATTCATGAACCTGGCAGCTGGGTTTACAAAGAGACACTTGGTTTACTTTTTCAAAATCAGCCAGTATTTGCATTTACAAAGAAAAGTTATCATCATATGAAATAGCATAGTTTGGTTATTGTCTGTCTCCTGCATTAGAATGTAGGCTCCTTCTGGGCAGGAATTTTGTTGGTCTTCGTCACTTTTTTCTTCAATATATATTAGTTGAAGGAATTTGATAAATGGAAATTGCCATTTATTATTATTATCCATTATTATTACTTGCTGGTATGGTTGCCTTTATATGTACAGGTATGATTTGCTTTCACCATGATGGACTTCACACCATTAGTAGTTCCTGTTACTGGCAGTGAAATTATGATAAATAAATGCAAGGACAGAAACTATAGTTGATAAAAAATTGCAAAGGGTTGAGGCTTATGTTGCACATATTGCTGCTGTAATAAATTACCACAAACTTGGTGACCTAAAGCAACACAAATTATCCTTACAGTTTTGTAAGTCACAAGTCTGAGAGATCTAAGGCTAAAGTCTTTCTAAAGGCTCTAGGGAAGATTGTTCCCTTTCTTTTCCCAGCTTTTAGAAGCTGCCTGCATTTCATGGCTCATAGCCCTTCTTCCATCTTCAAATTACATAATTCTAACTTTTGCTTCTATTCCTCACATTTTATCTCCGTGGCTTTGACCCTCTTGCTTCCTTTTTAAAGGGATGTTTGTGATTACATTGGGCACACCTAGCTAATCCAGAATAATGTTCCCATCTCAAGATCTTAATTTAATCACAATTATAATGTCTCTTTTGCCATGTAAGGTACATATTCACAGGTTGTGGGATTTAGAATGTGAACATCTTTGGGAGGCAATATTCTATGCACCACAGTTATTTAGAAATCTTATTGCATTGAAATTTTCACTCTTTGCTCATTCATTATTTGTTGCTTCAATGTAAAAAATCTGAGAAATTTAGAGGCACACAGCAGAGTTTTACCCTGAATCAACAAAACTGGAAAGTTATTTCTACCTCAACCAAGAAGTCCTGATATTTTTTCTAACAGATAGGAACAGGGGAACACTACTTTTCAATTCTTTCAAAAGATTGTAGGAAGACTAACCTCACCTCACTCCCATTCCTCACCTTCCAAACACTAAAATCAGCTTTTCAGTTATATTCGAAAGTGTGATGAGCTTCATAGTAGCAAACTTGGTAGGGCAGGCTCTTAGCCCAAGGATGTTGTCTTTATTCTAAACATTTTTTATAGCTTCTTTTTTGGAATTGTCTTTAGAGACAGTTTACCAGACACACAGGAAAACACAGCTCGTTATTTTAAGGTCACAAGGTACTTCGCCTACTCTGTCTTCTTCCCTTCCCCATTGTTTTAATCCACTTGCCTTCATCCCCACTCCTTCCTCTGCAGATACTAGTGCCAGAGATCGTGAGGTAGAGAGGAAGGCCTGGGGAGAGGGAGTGTGGCTGAAAAGGGGCAGGGAGAGTTTCATGCAGAGCTCAAGCGTAGCAGACTGCAATTTAAGTTTATTTGTGTGACCCAGCCTACTTTAAACATTGTTACATAACAATATTTGATAATTTACTAAGTGTCAAAATTCAGGTTAAAATAAATCCCTATTGAGAACTGTCTGTAGCTGCATCTAAACTTCTGTTAGTTCCCAATGTAAGTTTTATTTTATTTTATTATTATCTTTTTAAGTAGGCCCCACACCCAGCATGGGGCCCAATGTGGGGCTTGCACTCAGGACCCTGAGATCAAGACCCGAGCTGAGATCAAGAGGTGGATGCTCAACAGATTGAGCCCCCAGGCGCCCTCCGATGTAGTATTATTTTAAATAAAAGGGTATACTTAGTCAAATAGACTTGTCAATATGCTATTTTTGACAAGGGAAGTGGGGGCATAGGAGGAGAGACTAGAAAAACTCTCTCCTGTACTGATTTTCTTCCAAAGGACGTCTCAGTTTAGAGGCTTTCTTAGAGCAGATCTGTAATTCAAAGCTTTTCAGGTCAGGCAATTAAAGTTTACTCTTTAGATACACAGATAAATGAAGAAAATATTATTGATAATGGCATCATATAAAATGATAATAAAATATTATAGTAATATATATTACTAATTAATATATATCATATATAATAATATATATTACTAAGTATATTATATTAATATATATTACTAATTAATATATTATATATAATATAGGCTATACAATGATTTTGAATATTGGAGTTATTAAATCTAAGCACAATTCACAAATCCTCTGATAGTTTCAATTCCTGAAATTAAGAAGATCTGGCTAGTCAGATTCTTTCAGGGGTCCCATTCAGAAGAAAGTATCTAAAATATCTCTAACTACCACATATATTTTTTTCTTCATTGGGCCAATTAAGATTACTTTTCAAAGAAAATAGGTCTATAAAAGTAACTTAAGAGTAATCAAAAAGAATGCAGAAAGTCCTACTTTAGATTATAATCTCACATAGGCAAAGGTGTTTTTTTTCCTTATGAAACAATTTTACTTTAACAAAACTGCCATTTGGCTTCCTCCCATGGATCATCCCCTTGCTATAATCAGAATAAAAAGTTCTAAATTCTAAATCTGTGCTGTCCAATTGGTAGCCACTTTCAATATGTTGCAGTTGAGAACTTGAAATGTGGCCAGTCCAAACTGAGCTATTAAGTGTAAAATATACTATAAAAACTCAAAGATTTAGAACAGAAAAAAAAAGCATAAAATATCTCAATAATTGTTTTGTTAATTACACATTGACATGGTATTTTGAATATATTGAGTTAAATATATTAAAATGAATTTCACCTCTTTCTTTTTCCTTTTTTTAAGGTGGGTACTAGAAAATTAAAAAATTTACATATCTGGGTCCCATTCATACTTCATATTGTATTTCTATTGGACAGCACTGTTCTAAATCAGCAGGGCAGTATTTCCTTCTACAAGATTATCCCTGAATAGACATGTGTGAATGACTTATAGTATATATATGTATTAAAATATCTTTAATTCAAAATATTTTCAAAGCATTATCTATTTAATCCCTAGCTCTCTCTCAAGAAGTAGACAGGTATGTCCCCCATTTTCCAAATGCACCTCCACAGACATAAAATGACCGACATGATGTTAAAATGGACAAGCTGTACAGGGGCTCTGACTCTGTGCCCAATTACAGGGCCTTCTTCATACTTACTTTTCTTTGTATACATTCTTAGGGAAGAAACAGTCTGGCCATTGGAAGAAAAAAAAATCCTGCCTAGAAATAACAAATCATTGACCCTCAAAAAACAGCTAGGGAGCAAATGGGAGCTTAAATGATGAATTTCAACAGATGCTGCCTCAACCACAGTAAGAGACAAGGGAAAACTGAATCAATTGCTGCAAATGTCAAAAGTACTGTGAGAGAAAAGCTATCAAAATTCTCACCATCTCAATACTCCACAAAAAAGAACTCTTTTCTGAACTATATTTACAGGAGGGCAAGTTTTGTACTTTTTTTTTTCCTCCAACAAGTGTAATCAGCTCTCCCTGTATCTATCTATCCATCCATCCTCAGAGGAACAGAAACCTGGCCTATCTTTGAATAAGCTTCAGAAAGGTCCCTTTGGATTACAGTAGTGATGTTAGGGAAGAAAAATAGAGTTTTAGACGTTTCTGTTTCTGAGCAGAATCCAAGGGAATATTCCAAGGGCTCTCAAGTAACTGTATACAACTCCCACATCCTTTCCTTTTTAAAAAAATGAGTAATTTTGGGGCGCCTGGGTGGCTCAGTCTTTAAGTGTCTGCCTTTGGCTCAGGTCATGATCCCAGGGTCCTGGGATCGAGCCCCTGCTTCGGGCTCCCTGCTCAGCAGGGAGCCTGCTTCTCCCTCTCCCTCTGCCTGACGCTCCCCCTGCTTGTGCTCTCTCCCTCTCTGTCAAATAAATAAAATCTTTAAAAAAATGAGTAATTTTTATGAAAAGTCTCTTCCATATTAACCGAAGTCTAGATTTATGATTTATATGTAGTTTCCTTGACTCTTCTTAGTGTTATTTATTTTTAAAGATTTATTTATTTATTTGAGAGAGAGAGCGCGCACAAGCAAGCACAAGTGAGGGGAGGGGCAGAGGCAGAGAGAGAGACAAGCCGACTCCTCGCAGAGCAGGGAGCCCGACGCAGGGCTCGATCCCATAATCCCAAGATGATGACCTGAGCTGAAGTCAGACGCTTAACCAACTGAGCCATCCAGGTGCCCCGTTGGTGTTCTTTTTTAAAGTGAGATGTAATTCACGTATCATTAAATTGTATGATTTTTAAAAAATATCCAGAGTTGTACAAACATCACTTCAGTTAATTTTAGAACACTTTCATCACCCCCAAATAAATACTGCACCTTTATTATAACACTCTCAACTCTTCCCATTTCTAGGCAACCACTAATCTACTTTCTGTCTCTACTAATTTGTCTATTCTGGGTATTTCATATAAATAGAATCATACAAAATTTTGTAGCCTTTTATGATTGGCTTCTTTCACTCAGCATGTTTTTAAGGCTCATCATGTTTCAGCATATATTAGTATTTCACTCCTTTTTATGGCTGAATAACGTTCCAGTGTGTGTGTGTGTACACACATACCACATTTTATTTAGCCATTCATCAGTTGGACATTTGGACTATTTCTACTTTTAGACTATTATGAATAATGCTGCTATGAACGTCCATGTTCAAGTTTTGGTGTGAATAGGTTTCATCTCCCTGGTATATAATTACAAGTGGAATTTTTAAGTCATATGGTAAGCTATGTTTAACTTTTTAAGGAACTTCCAAACTGCTTTCCAAAGCATCTCCCATGCCATTTTAATTTGGTTGTCTATCCCACCCAAACTAATTCAATTCAATAAGCATTCACTGTGAACTTACATGTCAAGTGGTCTGCTTGGCAGAGAGGACACAGATGACTAAGACATCATCCCTGTCCTCAGGGAGCCCACAGTGTGATGAAAAACCTCATAGTTTAGTAGAAATAAAGAATTCTTACTAACCTGCCTTAAAGAGGGAAGGAGAAAATACTTGTGGTCTAGCAGTACCAGATGAAGACAAGATGCTCAAGTAACCCTGGTACTTGATAATCACACAACTAGCATTCGGGAAATGTTTAATAATGGGGTTTTTATTGTTTATATTTCTGGTACTGTAGCTTTTCATACCTTTAGATGAAACTTAAACTGAATTCATGTTAGCTGTTATTAACAATTACCCACATCTAGTGACACTTCCGAAGTATATGGAAAATAAGTAGTCATGATCCCGTTTTCATTATATAGTTATCCCAACCACAAACTCACTATCACAGTATGAAATTAGCTTACCATAGGGATCTTTGAGATGATTCCAGTAGCCAAGGGAAAAAAATTTATTTAATTTGGCAAGCTAATATTATTTAAACCTCTTGTAGAAGCAGAAAAGAAGAGATGCCTAGGCAAGACTGAACAGTGGACAAAAAGGTAGAGGAATTAAGTGAAAGTGAGGTCATAAAATGCAAATGAAGAGAAATTTTAAGGAAGGAGTGGTTAATAATTTTAAAACTTACACAGAAATTTTACTAGAATACAACCCAAAGGAGCCCATTCATTTTGGTAATTGAGGTAACATTGGTTGTGTTAACAAAGCAGTTCTAGTGCAATAGAGAGAGCAGTGTTTGGAAGAGACTGGGGTGTGAAGTAGATCAGTCTTTTACAGACAATGAATGTGAAAGTAATGGGAAGAAGATGAATGTGTTTCTATACTGAGGATAAAATCAATGGAGGAATGGCTAAAGCCACAGGAGAAAGGGGATGGTAGAAGATTAAGAAAGATTCGTAAGTAATCTGCCGTGGATACGATAAGCACCAGGGGAGGAGTTAGCCTTGAACAGAGAGGGACCTTCTTTTAGAATGACTTAGAAACTATGCTCCTAAGACATTTGCTTCTGAGATGGAACACGTATGCTTCTGAGAGGGAAGAATGGGTACTGATGAAGATGTTTGTATGCAGGCAGTGAGGATGGGGAAAAGTTAAAGAAATATAGTAACTACTACCTTATTTACATGGCACTTTATGCATTAAAGCAATTTCACACACCTTAATTGCATAGGGATCTTATAATAACCCTGCAAATAGGCTCAGGGAGACTGGAATGAGTTGCCCGAAGGTCTGCAGCTGGTGAGCTGCATAGGAAGAACTTCTTCAAACTCAAAGGTCTCATGCCCTTTCAGTTATTTCAGTAATTATGTACAAGCAGAGGAGTAAGGTAGTGAAGGAAAGAGCCATGGGAACTACGTGACTAGCTTGAGTATTATGAAGGGATGGATCTTTTCCAGTAAGTGAGGGAAATCTTTGCAGTAATTAGATTTACAAAGCTCTTTCAAGGAAGAAGGCTTAAAGAAATGTCTAATCATATGTGTCGTGGATGCTTTCATCACAATGAAAGAAACAGAAATAAAGCCAGATTATTATAAGACATGGCAAAGGGTCTAACCCATGTGGTAGCTGAAATCCCAGGGACTTTTCCTTACTGGGGTGTTTAGTACTAAGCTTCCTCTCATCATCATTTGGAAATGTCCTTTTTGTTTGCATTAAAATTTCTGAGGGTGTGATCACACAATGTCAAAGCATTACTTGATATGGACAATCAAACCGATAAATTCTTTTAAAAATTCTTTTCATCAGATCATACCCTAATTCTGAGAAGATAATTAAGCAAATATGGCATCGATATGTGCCATGCTTGTTGAGGTTATTGTTGAGGGAGGGGGATGGCAGTACACAGGAGGGTCATGAAGTATTTTAAGAATCAAAAGTCTGACAAATCAGAGGGTTTGGTAAGGAAATCCAATCCACGCTTAATGAAAAGAGAACCTTTGAATGTTCATTTTGTGGGGGACTTTCTTTTTCGGCTGAGATAGGGGCACCTTGGAGATAATGTAGTTGTGGGTGGTTTTGCAAGAAGAGCCTTATCTCTTATTGCCTGACACTTCTTCCAATTAGCTGTCTCTTAAGGTCTCTTATGAATACCTCTTATGGTCTAACCAGATACCTCAAGTGTGCCCTTGGAAAAGGAAACAAGGCAACCAGACTTTTACAGCTTTACCAGACTCCCTTTACTGACTTTGTTATTTCTAGCAGGAAAAGGAACTGAGCCAAGGAACATCTTCAAAGGTAGAGGCCCCCAGGAGGGTAGGGCCAATTGGTAGTAAACGTCCATTTGGCCTTCTGGTAACTACAAGCAAGGGGCATTATAAAGGCAAGAGCTCCAGTACGCTGCAGGGATGCAGGTTTCATCCATCCATCTACTGTTTAACACTTTTGTTATTTCCTCCCCAGGGATGCTTGCTTTTCTCTGTAGGCTACATGGGAAGTTAGAGAAGCTGGAAAAGCAATTTTCTTTTCCTCTCCTTCTTAACCATTTCCCCTAATTCTGAGACACAGGTCCCTGCTTTGTCCTTGGCAGGGGGGATGGGGTGGGGCTGGTCAATCTCTAAGGCAGCCCTCCCCATCTCCAGTAAAGTTCACTTTAACAAGAAGCAGATTAAAGGTAGAGGCTTTTTAAAAATGAACTATAGTTTCCTTTGATAAAAATCCAGGTTGAACTTATGGACTACATCAAATATTTTCACTTTCATGTCAGTCTGGGCTTCCTCTAATAGGGTGAGTTTATCTGTTGAAAATTAAAAACACAGAAAATGAGGTAATATTTCAGTTTGGTTAGAAGTAGTTCTTTCTTGACCTTGTGCCAAATATAATTTTAACTGATTAAGTCTGCCTTTCATCCATGGTATCACCATGTTGTTATCACGGTAAGAATACTGTTTTACAAAAAGATTTGGAAATAAAAGTTAATTTTGAAAATCTCATTTTAGTTTTTATATTTCCCTTGTGAGAGACTTACCTAGTGTGTCTAAGCCTCTTTTAGGTAGCAGACCATTGAATTCTTAAGGACTCATGCTTCCTCCAAACTCTCTTGTACACTGAACTCTCTAATGGATATTATCGTGCCTTCTCTAACACAGCTTGTCCTTATGTGTAATTGCTCTGACTTGGAGGAAGACAGAGAAAATGATCAAACAGAACGTCCCTGGTTATTATCAGGCAGATTATTTCTACACAGATTCTTCCTATTCCACTTAAGGTTATACAGTCAGCTTTTCAGAGCAATAATTCGTTATGATATATTATGAGAGAAGATATTGAGGCAGCAAAGTATAATCTACTATCTTTTAAAAATAAGCATCAAGCAGTAAACTTTTGTTATTACAAAGCTATAATGAATAATTTTAAAATTCTATTTATTTTTATTAATAGATTTATTTTTTAGTATGAAACATATCGTGCATATTAATTAAAACACAGTAAAGTTTCTAATTACAATAACGGACGCAATTAGGTTTATTTAAAAAAAAAACTAGAACAAATGAGTTAGTACATTGTCAACCTGGATAACACTTGTGTTGGTGAGAGGGCAGGGAAACAAGCACTCTTGCACACTGCTAATATCATGTTACCTTTCTGAAAGCCATTTGTGTCAAAAGCCTTGAATTCTGCATACTCTTTGACCCAATCTTATGATTAAGCCCTATTGTTTTATTTTACAGATGAAGAAACTAAAATTCAGAGACTGAGTAACTTCCCAAGGTCATATAACAAGTTAGTAGGGGAGTCGTGATTGTCCAACTCAGTTACCTAATCCAAAACTTATGCTTAATTCCTACACCATAAACCGCATTCAATGAGGGATTTGTTTTTAGAAAATATCTGTATAATAGAATAATATGCATCAATTTAACATGCTGTATAAGAATATATAATGACATGGACAAATATGTGCAAAATGATAAACAGCAAAAGTAAATTTAAGAATATGATCTCAATTTTATTAAAAATACGTAAGTGTATAAATAAGAAATATGTGTTACAGATATATAGATGAACATCTAAAGAGACTGGGGACGTGACAAATAAATTTATTTTCTTCATTTCGTTACCTGTCTTTCCTAAATTTTCTACTTTGCATTAAAAATTATCTTTTTAGGCACACCTGGCTGGCTCAGTTGGTGGAAAATGTGAATCTTGATCTTGGGGTCATGAGTTTGAGCCCCATTTTGGACAAAGAACTTAATTTTAAAAATTGTCTTTTTAAAGATGTTCAATATCAGTTCTCAAACTGAATCTGCAATTTAAAGGCAAAACCTACTTTTATCTGGAAAGGTAAATGAAAATGAAAGATATGTTACTATTAAAATAGATGACAATAATGCTCTAGTAGTCCATCTTGATTTCTTCTCACTTTAAGTCTAAATGTTCTAATTTCCTGGCAGGGAGATAGCAAGAACCATGGGAGCTTCTACTAACTGGTCTTTTATCTCTAGTGTGAATGGCATTATTCTATCAGAATGTGGTCAAAATCAAGGACTCCCCAGTTAGTGAAAATGAGATTCAAGAACTCATGTTTATTTATTGATGAAGGATAAGGATGGGAAAAACAAAGACTTGCTAACTTTCCCATGTTGATTTTCATTAGTAAAATTACTCAGCATGTTTGTTCAGTCTGCAGCTTCTTTCCATATGACTTACAAGGTGTTGTTTTAACAGGAATGGAACTCACTGAGCAATGTGACTGACTGAGGAAGAGCCGGTTCATGCAGATAGTAGCCTCCAGCTCTATCCTAGCAAAGAAATATTCTTGTTGGATTTGTTGAAAAGCTCTGAGAGGAAGGAAGAGACATTAGTGAGAATTTCCCTCAGATAACACATGTTTTAGTTTAAAGAAATCCTGCTCAATTATGTTCCGCAAATATCATATATGAGTAATTTAAAACAGAGGTTGGAAACCTTGCTTTTTTTTTTTTTAAAGAAATTTTCTTTTTTTTTCTGCCAAGCTTCTCATTCTTATAATGCAAACACATATGTTTATTAGATAAGTCATTCTTCCTCCTACCTTCTTTCTGGGTGAAGATTGGGTCAGATCTAGTTCAATAACTGCAGAGTTGTCTTATTACCATACTTCTTTTCCACAGGTTAGAAGTACTAACTGTATATAGAACTTTATTTGAACTTTTGTTGCATTTCTAAATATTATATGTACATGATAGATGATTTTGAACGAAAATTTTTAGACCAGAAAGTCCAAGGAAGATTAAAACAACCACAATCCCACCACTCGGGGGAAAAAAAAACCCCAAAACCCTTAAATACTATATACTCTTCTTGATCTTATTGTATATTAGCATATTAAGGGCTCTTAGCAGTCAAGAAAAAAGAAAACAATTTACCTTTGTTACAAACCATGTTTTCCAAACTTCGACCATGAATCCTTTGGTGGCATAACACCTATTAATAACCTGAAGAACTCAAGATCTGAGGAACACATTTTTATTTATTTTATTTTATTTTATTTTTTTTAAAGATTTTATTTATTTATTTGAGAGAGAGAATGAGATAGAGAGAGCATGAGAGGGTCAGAGGGAGAAGCAGACTCCCCGCCGAGCAGGGAGCCCGATGTGGGACTCGATCCCGGGACTCCAGGATCATGACCTGAGCCAAAGGCAGTCGCTCAACCAACTGAGCCACCCAGGCGCCCAGGAACACATTTTTAGAATGCCACTTTAATGAATGTATCACTGTCCAGGATCTTCAGCCATATTAGTAATCCAGAGTTAAACAAAATGCTCACCCGTCTACATAATCTCACACATATTAAAGTTGAAGAGTTTACGGTGATATATACTTCAAGAAAGCAACAGGTATGGGTAATTTATAATATGTAAACTATATCTCAATAAAGCCCCCCACTTTTTAAAGAAACCAATATGCTTGTGTTTCAGGAATACTGAGAAGTGGAGTTACTTGATGAACATGAAATCAGAGCAAAAGGAGGACAGTTTTACGAATTATTTTATGCTGGCCAAGATGACTTATTCCTGCCCACAAGAGAAGATACCTCTTTAGTTACTATAATATCTCTTAGATTTATACTATACAATTCTACCTCTTCTAGTTTTTCTTTTCAAATGTTCTGGCAATACAAAATTAATCTACTTACAGTCCAAAAGAGTGAATGTATACTCCAGAGTGGCAATGAATAGCCAACAGCCATTGTCTAAAACAGACTACCATAAATGCATTTCTTTTAAACTTCATGTTTTTCCTAGTATATACACATGAGGAAATATTTTTAAAATGCAAAGGTTAAAGTTTTCAATTCTGAATCTTTAGGGATAACTGATATACAAAGAATATTTGTTAATATACTTACCTGCAACTTTATATTCCCTAAAATACATCAAATATACCCTATTTGAGAAATAAAGTTCAAAGCTAAACATCTCCCTGCCATTCTTACTTTTTCTAGAAGCAAAACTTGACAAGGTTGACATAAGTACTAAATCAGAATCTCACTCCACGTATCCCTCCTAGCGTTGACATGTAAAAAAATGATCTCATTTGCTGCCATGATGGATTATACCAACTAAATGAATCTCAATGGCCACTTCTAGTTCATCTTTTGGTTGGTTGACACATTTTTATCACCCACACAAATACAAATATAAAAAGATGCTTTTCTGTATGCAAACTTTTTATTGAACTATTATACTATTTAAAATAGTATAACCTCTTCAAAGAGGTCACAAAAATTATAGAACTCAAAATTTTTAGGTAAAACTCTTCAACGGTAAGTTATTCTTTTTCAGTCAGCTTATACAAAGTTTAGCAGCAAGAGCATACTACTATAGAGACTTGCAGTTGGTTCAGACTCAGTTTCTGCTCATGCTATGTAGAGCGTCCACGATGCTTTTATTGTACTCTGCAATCTGCTTGGTTACATTCTTCATAATTGACTGGTAATCACTCTCTTGACTCTTGGTTGCTATGACTAATTACATGAGTTAAGGGGGAACAGTGATCAACAAAAATAGTAATCCACTTTGGCTTAGGAAGGAACTAAATCATTTTTTTTAATTTTTCTTATTGAAAATTGAAAATGGTCAGAAAAAGCACAATTAGAATATATTAAAAAATATATATTAACAGATTAAGATCAATTGAAACCTAAAAGGCTAAGCAAAACTTGTTTCAAAAAAGTTCACCTACATACTATAAGAGCTTTTTTTTAAAAAAAGATTTTATTTATTTATTTATTTATTTGAGAGAGAGGAGCAGAGGGAGAGGGACAAGCAGACTCTGCACTGAGTGCGGGGCTCCACATGGAGCTGAATCTCATGACCCTGAGCCAAAATCAAGAGTTAGATGCTTAACCTGACTGAGCCACCCAGGTGGCCCTAAGAGCTTTTTTATAGTTAATATTATGCATCTTAATCTAATTCTGGTCTGTGAACAACTGAATGTTCAGAAGAACCATGTTTTCTAGAGTACCACACTGAATTTCAGAAGTCTCTAGAATTCACTCTACTTCAAAATCCCCTACTCTGTGTTGCATAAACTAGACCGCTGGACTAAAGCACATTGAGAGTCTTTTGCTTTTAAACTGAGTAGCACGACTGCTGGGAATAGAGCCCCAATGCATTTGATGTGGAAGTAAGCCAGGAATCCACGCTGCCCTGAGCTGAAGTTTGGCAGTTTCCTGGAGGAGAATCTAAACTACCAATGAGTCAGGAGCTACTTCTCCAAGCTAGAGATGTCCTTAAACGGTCAAAGAAGGGAATAGAAAATAACTTTTGGGGAAATGTTTCTTATAATTTTACAACACATGTCCTCAGTAGCTGCTTCCTCCTATATAATCACACAAAAAGATTAGCAAGAAGATGGGATTTAAGTCCCACCCTGGTAGAAATTGAAGTTGAATTGGCTGAAACACAGATGAGCTTGAAAGTCAAATTTCTCAGGATACTACTGGGCTTACGTCCCTCTGCTGCCCAGATACCCAAGGTACAGCATTATAAGCAACAGCAATTATGAATATACATATATGCATGGTTTTATATAATTCTTTTAATAGCTCTATGAGAAGGAAATATTAACTATATTTGAGATGACAAAATTGGGGTTTAAACAAATTAAATAAATTGCCCGAAGTCCCTAACCTACAAGTAGTAAAGTCAACACTGAAAATTCTGTGCACTTAAATCACTATGCCAGACTATGACTTTGTACAGTCTGCTTTCTATTGTCACTTTGGTATACACACAAATACCCTAATTATTGTAGACTGGAAACTGAGTCTTACTCATTTATTCCCCACATAGTTTAGCTTGGTGTTTTGTACATATTAGGTATTTGATAAGTTTGTGTTAAATTTCATTTCATTTCATTTCTTTAAAGAAATTCTTAGGAAAAAAAATCTCTCTGGGGCGCCTGGGTGGCTCAGTCAGTTGAGCATCTGACTCTTGGTTTGCGCTCAGGTTATGATCTCAGGGTTGTGAGATCGAGCCCTGCATCAGGCTCCCCGCTCAGCGGGGAGTCAGCTTGAGATTCTCTCTCTCCCTCTACGTCCCCACTCCCCGCCTCAAATAAGTGAATAAATCTTAAAAAAAAAAAAAATCACTGTCAAGTTCATTTGCCGTTTTTTAAAGGATACATTCTTTCATCACAAAATTATTTTGCTCATGGTGTTGCCACTTCCTCTCCAAATTTGTAAGCTAAAAAACACAAAATAAAAATGTTAAACAGTACCCATATTCAAAATAATTATACACGCTTTTAAGAGGATAAGAAAAAAAAAAACACTCAATTTTAAATCTTATCAACTCCTTGCATTTTGGTGAGATAAAGGCATGGCAGACAAAAAGGAAAATTAGAAAGGATTAAACAACAGTAAATACATTAATAAATACAATGTTGAATTTGACAATAGGCTTTACTCTATATGTTTAATTGGAAAATATTTACAATATTTATTATGCCAATGAACATGCCAACTGAAAGACAATTTATGACTTTTCCCTTTCCAAAAAGAACTTGAAAGAAAAGAATGGGACATGATGGGAATCTCTCCTTGAAATCTGGAAGTCTAATGCTACAAATGTGATATATATTCTAACACTGTCAAAGGTTCAACTATATAGGAGTAACTTCCTTATTTCCAGGGCTAAATTTCCTGTCTAATTCCACAAGCTGTGATAAGAGCAGAGCTGCAGTGTGAAGATTATAAGAGGGTTGGTAAAAAGCTGGCACTGTTACAATAATTTCTGCATCAACAGGAAGCTAATGTGGATATTATATTGATGGTTGCTTCCTCAGAAGACAATTTTACTGTTATAGAATTAAATTGTTTTTCTGATTTAATTAACCTTTTAACTCTGGGTTATAGTCTTTCTTTTTTAAGATGCACATAGTATTTTTCCTAGGCAAAGGACTGTCTGAGAAATGAAACATTACAATAACATTCTGTGTAGGCATTTCTAGGAGGTAATGATCATTTTTAAGAATCTGATAACTAAAGCAGCATTAATATTTCTACTCTCATGTTAAAATTATTTTCAGGGTATATGTTCAGTGTTAATGTAGTATCCATCCCACTGTTTCCTCTAAAGAGATAAATCTAGGTATTAGGATAAATCCTAACTAATTAATTATGTAAACTGTATGTACTGTGAGTTAACACTATTAAATCAGATCTGGCTCCCCAGATAGGAACTCAAAGTTAAGATGGACTTAAGGAAGCAGTCAGCACTTTTTGGCAATAAATCTCTAATAACCTTTTGCAAAGTCAAGTACCAAACTTTTCCCCTTTGTTTCATACAAAGAGGTGGCCTTCTTAGAATGCAGACCTCTTAAGTGCTAAATGAATAATGCTATAAAAGCAACACTCTGTCAGATGGTCAACTTCCTTATATATTATACATCTGTTTTAGTGACTTGCCTTTAAACCTCTGAGAATATCTTGAAGCATGAATCTGTTTTTTCCCTACAACTTCCTTAAACAGTCTGTTGTATATATTCTTTATATATTTTGGATATTAACCCCTTATCAGATATTATGATTTGAAAATATTTTCTCCCATTCCGTAGGTTGTTTTCATTTTGTTGATTGTTTCTTTTGCTGTGCAGAAGCCTTCTAGTTTGATGTGGGCATACTTATTTATTTTTGCCTTTGTTGTTTGTGCTTTTGATGTCATAACCAAAAAACTGTTGCCAAGACTAATGTCAAGGAGCTTTATCCCTAATGTTTTCTTCTAGGAGTTTTATAGTTTGTTCCAATATAAAGATATTTAAATGATATCAAATAAATAATAGCCATTCATCAAAAAGTCTGTTATGAAATTTATCTATGTCAAAAAGCGGTTTTCGAGAAAATAGTTGCAAAAGGAGACCAGATTTTATTTGATCAATGGGGATTTCCAAAAAGCAACAAATAATATAGAGAAGGATGGTAAATTGTGAGTTGTTATGAATTCCTGTTATCAGTATAAGGGGTTAAGTATATGATTAGCACTTGATGTGGGAATAAACAAGTAGCCATTGACTGGCTCTAAGAAATTGTGTTTGTCAAGTGTTTTCCTCCTTAATCTATTCAGTGAAAAAGGAGAGCTGATATTCCATAAGCAGTATCAGTATTTTTTCCTAAGAATCATTTAAGACAATGGCCTCATAAACTTCTTAGATTTCTTCTCCAGTATCCATCCCCAATCTAAACAGCCTAGGATAATTCTGCCACTTACAAATCTGTATCTAGACCTGTTTATTATAAAGTAGAGACAGAATAACTGATAAATCTGAATATGTAAAATAGTGACTTCTAAGCTTTTAGTAGTTGTGGCAAACTCTGATGAGACGTCACCCCTTTCAAGATGAATATAAGGTATGTCTTTGTTTTTAAAATGGTAAATCCATACAATGAAATACTCATAAAAATATCAAAAAAGGAGCTTGAAAACATTTGTGAGAAAATGAATGTTTAAAGACTGTATGCATAGAATTTCATTTTTTGTAAAAATAATATAATCAATATGGGTGTATAACTGCAAAGGAAAAAAGTTTACAAGGATATTATACCAAAATGTTAACAATGATTGTCTATCATGATCATGTTACCATTTAAAGAAAAGGAAGAACGCATTTAGCATTAATAAATCATAGTTGCAAATTGCTAATATATACTAATTAGATGAGATGATCAATCTTTATCTACTGATTTTGTACATGCCACACATGCTTCATTTAATCCTCCAACAAATACTTACTGAACACCTATTATGTGCCAACCACGGGCACAGTGTGGGGAGAAAGTGAATGAAACAGGTATCATCTCTACCTTCTCAGACAGGACACTCAATCTCTAAGACCTCCGACATTGTTCAGGTAATTCTATCAGTAGGATAAATGATGTGAAAGGGGGGTTTGTCTGTGAATCCTGTGTAAATAATGAGAAATGTACATCAAGAAGTTCAAGGACAGGGGGTGCCTGGGTGGCTCAGTTGGTTAAGCGGCTGCCTTCGGCTCAGGTCATGATCCTGGGGTCCTGGGATCGAGCCCCACGTCTGGCTCCCTGCTCAGCAGAGAGCCTGCCTCTCCCTCTCCCTCTGCCTGCCACTCTGCCTATTTGTGCTCTCTCTTTCTCTGTCAAATAAATAAATAAAATCTTTAAAAAAAAAAAAAAAAAAGAAGTTCAAGGACAGGACTGCTTTTTACAGCATTAAACAGTTTTAAAACTAAAAATAACCTAAATGTCCAATAATATGAAACTGGTTCAGTAATTTATACTATATCCATTAAGTCAAATATTATACAGAATCATATTTTTAGGGGCGCCTGGGTGGCTCAGTCATTAAAGCGTCTGCCTTCGGCTCAGGGCATGATCCCAGGGTCCTGGGATCGAGCCCCGCATCGGGCTCCCTGCTCTGCGGGAAGCCTGCTTCTCCCTCTCCCACTCCTCCTGCTTTTGTTCCCTCTCTCACTGTGTCTCTCTCTGTCAAATAAATAAATTAAATCTTAAAAAAAAAAATCATATTTTTAAAAGCTATGACAAGGCAAACTACTTATTAGGTATAGTTAATAATGAAAAACAAGTTTCCAAATATGTACAATATGATACCATTTCTATAAATATATAGAAATAAATGTATACATATATATAAAAAATGTGCGTACATATATACATATAGACTAGAAGGACCCACACAAAAATGACAAGAATTAATTCTTCTGTGATATTAGTCATTAAGGTTTATTTTCTCTATTTGTGGTTTTTGTGAGTTAGCAAAGTTTCTCCATTAAAAATGTTTTAATTTTGGGGCACCTGGGTGGCTCAGTCGTTAAGGGTCTGCCTTCAGTTCAGGTCATGATCCCAGGGTCCTGGGATCGAGCCCCACATCGGGCTCCCTGATCAATGGGAAGCCTGCTTCTCCCTCTCCCACTCCCCCTGCTTGTGTTCCTTCTCTCGCGGTTGTCTCTGGCAAATAAATCTTAAAAAAAAAAAAAAGTTTTAATTTTGAAATTTTTAAAAGCTATTATTAGCCGATAGGCTGTGCCCAGAACAGGGCCTATCACAGAGTAGTCCTTCAATATAGGTTTATAGAAGGAGAGCAAAAGTAAATTCATTCTGAGTGGAGATTGTACAGTCTGGCTATCTTCAAAGCACAAAGTCTGGAAGGATAAATACAGCAAGTTAAAAAAAATTGTTTCAGGGTGAAAATATAGATTAAAAACATGGGACAGATAGTTTAAAAACAGAAATAAATTTCAGAGTCTTTTTTTTTTCTTTTTACCTGAGAATGTGTCTCATTTTCTTGCAATTGTGTTTTTAGTGTCTCAAATTCTACGTTTAGCTTCTCTGTTATTTTCTTAAAGGCATTTCTGCGGGTTGTTAATACTGTTCTCTCCTGATGTAACTTCTAGATAGATCCAAATAGAAATAAATAACAGACTTTAGCAAATATCTAGTAAGCCAATATAAATCATTTTTAACTTAAATAATTTCAATGATATTCTGGTAAAATTCTACCAAGATTATAATTACTCTAAAACCTGTCTGTAAAAATATCTTTTGAGATATAATAAGCTAAATTAGTATTAACTGTATTAATAACTCTACTAAGGCTGCTATATATGTGTTCCTATCCAACCAAATTTACTTTAAATTAATGTAAATAGCAATGAAAAACCACTGATGAGTAAATCTTAAGGAGGGAAATTTCATAATCAAACCTGCATTTAACAAAGTTCGTATTTGTTGAAATGCTCTTGCTTTTTCTTGCTTTGCCTTTTGTTTAAAACTTACATCTCTCTAAATTCCTCCTATATACATAAACATCTTAGCTTATATATCAAACAATCAACTGCAAATAATAAATTCTATGAACTACATATATATTAAATTTGATCAAGAAAAAAAAATTTGAATAAGTCTGTAAGACTGTTACCATTTACCTTTTTCTTTTCTTCACCTGATGATTTTAAAGCCGGCAAATCATTATATGTCTCCAGGTCAGCTGTCATTTGCTTAATTTTGCTTTTCAGAGAATGTTGTTCCTCAGTCATCTTACTTTCCAGAAGTTCCATTTTCTGTAGATCCAACTGTAGACGTTGACTATCTGAAACACAAGAAAATTCAAGACCAAAATTAGTCAAAACTTTATTCCTTTCACAAAGAGAAATGCAATGCAACCATTAAAAATCATGTTTTACAAGAATATCTGCAAAAGAAACATGTTTCACGTTGTGCAACCAGTGAGACAATACAAAGGTAAATTAAGAAAAAAAAATATTCATCCTCCAGGTAACCAACATAACCTGATATATATCAACCATATTTATCTCCATGCTCATACAAACATTTAAGAATGCACATAGGTGTTTTTTTCTTTACTTAATAACATATATTATGAGATAAAGGCCCATTATTTTTAATAGGGGCATGAAAGCAAATTATGAAATGTTTTTTATATATATATACATATATATATGTATATATATACACATTTGAACAAAATTTTACAACTACAGTCAATTCTCATTACTTACGGTAGTTTTATTCTATAAAGTCACTGTAAATATTGAGTTAACAAATACTGAACTATTGCTCCTAGAGGGGATATAGGGTTAGGTTCCTGAGAGCCTCTGGTCATAGTATTTTCATCAACCAACTAACACATAACCTTGTTTTATGTGTGTTTCTATTTAAACACACCTTATTTAATATATATTTTTCATTCATTAACACTGAACTCAAAGCCAACCTTATGCCTGAATGAAGCTAATCTAACATAATGAAGCTAATCTGTAAGGCACAATGCAGTCTTCTTGGGCTTAGGAACACAAGCCAACACTTCAGCAGTATGCTTGGGAGCCATTTTATATAGCAAAATCACGAACAAAAAGTACAAAAATATGGGGAAAAAATGGCACTAAATATGTCACATAAAGGATACTTGCTAATAGTGTGAGGACTAAAACAAGAAGACAGTGTTGCTTTATTTGACCTCTTCTGGGAATGCATGTCAGGCAATTCACATTTTTGACTCTGCACATGTCCACAAATGACTGTGAAAGTGCTAAAAGTACTGATTTCGGGGCTACAAATTAATTATGGTGAGTAGGCAAATTCACAAATACAGAATCCATGAATAATGAGGACTGAGAGTATAGATGTGTACGTGAAGGAGGGAGTGTGTGTGTGTGTCTCATACTTTGTTTTTAAAGTATGAAGCATCTACTATGTGTTAGGTGCTAAGAATATAATGGAAATCAACAGAAACATTGTTTTTGCTCAAGGAGCTATATTCTAGAAGTAGAACCAGTAAATTAAATATGCATTTATAATAAATGGATAACTACTATGAAAATAGTAATACAGGTAACAGTCTTTACTACTATGAAAATAGTAATACAGGTACTGATCAAGAGCATTCTCTAAAGACATGCCTTTTAACTGAGTAAGGCCTTAAGGATTAGGAATCAACCAAACTAAGGAGAAAGTAAATGTGTCCCAGAGAACACAATCAACATGTGCAAAGTCTAGAGGTAAGAAAGCATGGTACATATGCACAAATAACAGAAGTTCAGTATGACTAGAACCCAAAGTTCAAAGTGGGAAGAATTTCAGTTCATGAAGGGCTTTTTAAATGAAAATAGAGGGAGGTGGAACTTTATCCTAACAGCTATGAAAAGTAATCGATGGATTTTAAATCGGAATGTGGCATAATTAAATTTTAGAAAGTTCACTCCGGTTTCAATGTGGGCAATTAATTGGAAAAGCATTAATTGGTACAGAAAGACCAGTTAAATGTTGATTCAGTGATCTACATAAGTAATCTTAGACTAGTGTAGGGAATTTTTTTTTTTCACTAAGCAATATTAAGTGCTTTCTGTGTGCCAGGCAAACTTCTAGGCATAGGGGATACAGCAATGAACAAAGCATATGAGAATCCCTATCCTTATAGAACCTATATTCCAATGGAAGACAACTATGTATATGAAATCTAAAGCTATCTCACATGGAAATAAATGAGGAAAAAAACGAAGGACAGATGTAGAGGGACTCAAGAGATATTAGAGAAATTGACTGGATACAGTGGTTGAGCAAGAGGAGTCAATGGAGAGTCCCATTTCCAACTTGAGTAAAGGAGTAGATAGTAGGAAAGGCAGAGGGAGGTATCAACTTTTGTTTGTAGGAGGGAATGAGATGAAGGGTTCATGCCAACTTAGGATATGCTGTTCGAGTTACCTCAGAAACACCCAAATAGTAAACATGCCCACATGCCCATATATAGATATATGGGTCTGAAGCCCTGAGAGAAATTTGAAGACAGAGATTTTGAAATCATCAACATAGAGACAGCACCTGAAGCTATGGGAATGGGTGAAATCATCAAGAGAAAAGGATTCATGACAGAACCTGTAAGAATAACAAATTTTTAAAGAATAAACTTACATGAAGGATCCCATAAAGGAGAATAAGAAATGACCAAAGAAATAAAAGAAAAATCAGAAACGATAGTGAAAAGACATTTCAAGAATAAAAGAGTGGTTTGTAATGCAGAATACTACTTAGAGATTTAAAACAAACAAACAAAAAGACTGCAAAATACAAGTTAGACTTACTGTCCAGGAAAACCTTGATGTATTTCCTGAGAAAAGATTTCATAGAAAAGAAAATGGGACCAAGAGGGAGAGGAAGGCTTTTAAAAATTTGGATGTGAAACCTCTGAAAGGGAGGGATGATAGCTGGGCAGAGAATACCTGGAAGAGGCTTTTTCTTTTTTTTCCAAGATGAAATATAAAAAAAAAGACTGGAGAATATATTGGCAAATGACATATCTGCTAAAGGGCTAGTATCCAAAATAAATAAAGAACTGATACAACTCAACACCAAAAACCCTCAAATAATCCAATTAAAAATGGGCAGAAGACATGAACAGACATTTTTCCAAAGAAGACATACAGGTGGTCAACAGACACATGAAAAGATACTCAACATCACTCATCAACAGAGAAATGCAAAAACTACAACTACTCACACCTGTTAGGATGGCTAAAATAAAAAATATAAGAAACAAGTGTTGGTGAGGATGTAGAGAAAAAGGAATCCTTGTGCACTATGGGTGGGAATGCAAACTGGTGCAGCCACTGTAGAAAACAGCATGAAGCATCCTCAAAAAGTTGAAAATAGAATTACCCCATAATCCAGTAATCACACTACTGGGTATTCACCCCCCAAAATATAAAAACACTAATTGAGAGATACATGCATCCCTATGTTTACTGCAGCATTATTTACAATAGCCAAATTATGTAATCAGCCCAAGTGTCCATAGGTAGATGAATGGATAAAGAAGAAGAGGTGTGTGTGTGTATATATATATATATATATATATATATGGGGAAGTGTGTGTGTGTGTATATATATATATACACACACAATGGAATACTATCCAGCTATAAAAAAGAATGAAATCTTGCCATTTGCAACAACACATATGCAGCTAGAGAGCATACTGCTAAGCGAAATCAGTCAAAGAAAGACAAATACAGTATGATTTCACTCATATGTGAAATTTAAGAAAGGAAACAAATGAGCAAAGGGGAAAAAAGAAGAGAAAGAGACAAACCAAGAAACAGACTCTTAACTACAGAGAACAAACTGATGGTTACCAGAGGGGAGGTGGGTAGGGGGATGGGTTAAATAGATGATGGAGATTAAAGAGTTTACTTACTGTGATGAACACTGAGTAATGTATAGAATTGCTGAATCACTATATTGCACACCTGAAACTAATATAACACTGTATGTTAACTATACTGGAATTAAAATAAAAAGCTTAATAAAAAGAAAAGAAAAAAGACTGTAAAGATAAATAACAAAATTTAATAATCATAAACTCTTGATAGTGAGACTGTATTTTATATTTTCTTATTTATCCTTTTCCATATCTCCCAAATCCTCTATAATGAATACAAATAACAATAAGAAAACAATATTTAAAAAATATTCTGTTCTGATAGAATTATACAATATCTACCTTCTCTATTTCAGAGACTTAACATTGTGGTTCTGACTTTATTTTTTAATTTACTTTTAAATTTTTAAAAAAGATTTTTATTTACTTGAGAGAGAGAAAGAACGAGAGCACAGAGGGAGAGGGAGAAGTAGACTCCCTGCTGAGCAGAGAGCCCAACGCAGGGCTCACTCCCAGGACCTGGGATCACAACCCAAGCCTAAGGCAGATGCTTAACCAATGGAGCCACCCAGGTGTCCCAAAAAAGTTCTTTTTTAAAGTGAAAGAAAAGTAATGGAGGGAACCAATATTATTGAGTACCTGAAATGTGCCTGGCTTTACGTTATCCCTTCTACTTTTCTTAACAGCCTTAGGAGGTAAATGTTATATGATGAAACTGAAATTTAGAAAGGTAATTTTTTTTTTTAAGATTTTATTTATTTATTTGACAGAGAGAGAGGGAGAGAGGCAGGCAGAGGAAGAGGGAGAAGCAGGCTCCCCACTGAGCAGAGAGCCTGACATGAGGTTCATCCCAGGACCCTGGGATCATAACCTGAGCTGAAGGCAGACACTTAACTGACTGAGCCACCCAGGAGCCCCATCAGAAAGGTCATTTGCCCAAGGTCACACAGCCAGTCAGGCTTTGGTGCTGAGTGATTTTTTTTTCTTTTTTTTGCTGAGTGATATTATCATGTTTATGAAAGGTTCATTTTTTTTTTAATGTTTTATTTATTTATTCATGAGAGTCAGAGAGAGAGAGAGAGAGAGAGAGGCAGAGGCAGAGGGAGAAGCAGGCTCCCCGCCTAGCAGGGAGCCTGATGTGGGATTCGATCCCAGGACCCTGGGACCATGACCTGAGCCGAAGGCAGACGCCCAACCATCTGAGCCACCCAGGCGCTCTGAAAGCTCAGGTTATGATTTCATTTTTAAAACAGCAAATGTTAATGATTCAGAAAGATGCCTCAATGAGGAATAGTGAGCTATGAGAAAAGGAACAGTAACACTTGCTCAATTTTGCTATTCAGACTTCCCCAGGCATCATTCTTTGTTTTGCTTTTCTTATAGCTATCCAAGTAAAATGTGATTAGAGCAAACTAAAAAATGGATACTAAAATGGAGCTGAAATACGTATATATATCATGCACATCCAGATGAAGGTATCTGAATTCAAACCTGCCTAAGCTAGTTTCCCCTCTCCTATGTTCCCAGGGCTAGGTATGACAATAATCCTAATATCCCAAGCAGTTACTTGTTTGTATACAGAGGCATGTAGTGATACATTTTCATCCTTGAACACTTCGCTTTCACTTTACCTCTATTTTAAAGTAGGGATATGAATAGCCTCATAAAAATATGGTGATATTTCAGAGTATTAAAAGCCAAATGTGAACATCTTTCTTTTATTACTTAGAGATTTAGGGGTGAAAGATTTTTATAATAAAATAACATAAAGTTTAATCTTATAGTGGGATGTATTATTCCCTGTATATATGTATTATTTTTCTCTGGCATTTTTCATTGTTTTTTCTTTATGTTGCATTTTTGCAGTTTAACTATGATGGGCTTAGGTAAGGGATTTTTAATATCAATCATGTTTGGGGTTCAATGAGCTTCTTATATCTGTAGAACTTGGTTTTTCATCAAATTTGGGAAATTTTCAGCCATTATTGTTTCTTCAACTATCTTTTCTCCCCTATTCTCTGTGCTTCCACTCCTTCTGGGACTCCAATTATATGTATATCAGACTGCCTGAACCTGTCCCACAGATCATTTAGGTTCTGCTCATTTTTATTTCTTCTCCAGATTATATTATTTTTATTGATCCTCAAGTTCACTGACTCTTCACTTGGTTCTCTTTTGTAATTTTTATTTTTCTGTGGGATTCTCCATCTGTTCATCTGTTATGATTTTATTTTCCTTTAAATCCTTAAATATGTTTCTAAACGCTTAAAGTCTTCTGTTAATTTCAACATCTGGATTATCTTAGGTTTAATGTTTATTAACTGCTTTTCCCCTTGACTCAATTTTCCTATAAATTTTTATAGTATAATTGACACTTTAAATGACATGTTGTAGAGATTCTGGATTATATTGTGCTCCTTTGAAAAGTGTTGACTTATATTAAATGAGCAATAAACTTTGCTGAACTAAAACCCTAAACTTTTCTCCTTTGGAGTAGGCAGTATGTAAAATCTCTGTACTCAGCTCTTTCAACTTCTAACTGCTGCTTTTTTCTAGGCCCTCTAAAATTTACCCAAATGCTTACATAGTTCACTGGTCAGATTAGGATCTGAATAGAGTTTATGCGTGGATTTTGGCACTTTGTTGCCCTCTTACCATGATGTCTCCCTCTATGTGGGGAAGGCATTAAGTTGGTTTCTTCATATAAAATTTAGCAAAATTTACTTGGAATTGAGTTTTATTATCTATACAGATTCTCTAATGGGAAAATCAAATACAAAGCTGCTATTAAACCTTCTTCTTCTACCTATGAAACCAGAGAGATTATGGATTAAAATATAGGTGGAAGGTAACATTACAGTAAAAATATCATGTTCAAAATTGAATGACTCTCTATGTATAACAATTATCATAGAGCATAAACTATCAAATAGTTTTTTTAAGGCTTCAAAAGACAGTGATTTAAGAAAGGAAGTTTTTCCCAACCAAACTGAAATTGGTATAATTAAACTTGAGCATTTCCTTTTGTCCCTTGCAGAGTCTTAAAATCCAAACATACTGACATATATGTTATAAAGAAACATATGGATATATGGACTTAAATGTTGTTGAGTGTGTTTTGTTTTGTTGGATTCATATCTCAACTAGGGTTGAAAACAATTAAAATGAAAATCAAAGTGCTAAATCAAAGTCACTGAGGCTTATGGTGTCTCAATGCTCCAAAAAGAAAATGTATGTAGCTTGTATATTTTGACTGTTCAGTGAAATGTTATTGAACTCTAACTGAAGTTTAATTTGAAGATCTATTAGGGACATACATTTAGGAGCTATACAAACTGATTTTCCTAGAGAAAGGGAGAAAATGGTTGGTTGGTATAGGGTAAAGTTTATCTTCCTTTAACAGCAGGTCCCCTTGAAAAGCTAAAAACTTCTCCAAGGGAAGAGACAGGAAGAGGATGCAGACTAGTTCCTTCTGATATGCTATGAAGTTGCAAAGTTTACTAAGCAGTGTGTACATAGTAGCAAAATCTCAGAAGGAACCACTTTGACATGGGGAAATGTTTCTGAAATATTCTGCCATCAGTGCATTTGTTTATTCCCTGGAGTTTCCTTTCCAAAAATATAAATAAAAACTATTGCTGACAGATTCCTTGCCTCTTTACTCATGCAATACACCAGTGTTTTGCAATCTCTTTTTTCCCCATTATTGTCCCCCCAAGGAGTCTTCTGTAGACTATTTTTTTGCTAATCACCACCCTCCCATGAAACTTGTACAGTGACACTTTTGGGGGGCCACAAACCATTATATTCATGATTTTTTTACTCTCCCTCCAAGAAATAATTTTGTCCCTTTGGGAATAATATTGGCTCATTAAGAAACAGAGTACACAAAGAAAATCAACCCTACACAACCCTGATTTTCCTGATTTTCATTTTTAATTTAATTTTTAATTATATAGAATTTAATTTTTAATTATATAGAATTATATAAACTCTATATAAGTTCTATATAATTTCCAATTATAAATGCAAGAGCCAAAGGGAGGCAATTCACAAGTGGGAATGTAAAAATTCATTATCTCTGAAAGGTGAACAAGGATAGTATAGACTTTTTCTTTTTTTTTTAAGATTTATTTGACAGAGAGACAGCGAGAGAGGGAACACAAGCAGGAGGAGTGGGAGTGGGAGAGGGAGAAGCAGGCTTCCCGCTGAGCAGGGAGCTGGATGAGGGGCTCGATCCCAGGACTCTGGGATCATGACCTGAGCCGAAGGCAGACGCTTATAACCTGAGCCGAAGGCAGACGCTTAACCGACTGAGCCACCCCGGCGCCCCGAATAGTATAGACTTCTTATGGTGACTTCTAGATACAAGAAAATTTTGATGGGGGATGGTGTTAAGGAAAGAGAGGGAAAATAATTTATATGCTTGGTTTAAATTAACACTTAAGAATAACTGAGTGAATGAAATTAATCGTAGGGGCCAGAAAATTCAAACCTTAATAAGGAAAATTTTCAGTAAAACCCTTATCATAGTAATAAACTCGAATAAAATTAAAGCCAGTTCTCATTCTTTTCAACCCTACATCACTGGAGAAAATATAATGACTAGTTTTTAAAAGGAAATGTAAACACAAAGTATAAAAGTATGAAAGGATCAAAGTCCTTATAATTGAATTCATTTCCTAGTATTGATATTTACTTTTTAAAAAATGTGTTTCTTAACAGTCATTATACAAAGACAGCTTAAAGGAGGCAAAAACTTTAAATTGAAATTGACTTTAGATAAATGAAAACCTTAAAACTACCATCTAAAACACAAAACAGAGATTTCCTAGATGGAATAATTAAAGATAAAATTCTTTGGCTTATAGAAAGAAGAAAATAAAGATGTAAAAATACTCATATTTGAAAAGATCTCAAAGAGATATTTGCACACCCATGTTCATTACAGCATGAATCACAATAACCGAGAGGTAAAAACAACCTAAATGTCATCAGTGAATGAATAAAAAGTGTAATACATACATTCTATAGAATATTATTCGGCCTTTAAAAAAAGGAAATCCTGTCACATGTTACAACACTGATGAACCTCGAGGACATTATGATAAGTAAAATATCCATTCACAAAAAGACAAATATTGCATGATTTCACTTATAAGAGGTACTCAGAGTAGTCAAACTCATAGAAACAAAGTAGAATGTGGTTAGCAGAGGACGGGGATGAGAGGGAAATGGACAGTTGTTCAATGGGTAGAAGTTTCAGTTTTGCAAGATGAAAAAGTTCTAGACATCTGTTGCTCAACATTGTACTTATGGTTAATGGTTAAGATGATATATTTTATGTTATGTGTTTTTTATTACAATTAAAAAAATTCTGATAGTCAAACCAATAAATCAAATTCAGAACATACCTTCTCTAGTTTCTTAGCATATAATTCAGATATACAAATAAAACTACAGCAAACAAACTCTAAATAAATCTGGGCAGATAAAATATACTTTAATGTATAAAATAACTACTATCCACCTATATCATCAACCTAAATTCAACTGTATATTAATAACATTCAGCATACTTTTATAGGTCTATAATCCTTATATAAAACTCTCAGGTAACTCCATTTTAGAATGCAGAATTCTTCAGATTTTAGAAAAGTAACATAGCACATATATTATAATATAACTCCCACAGCAAGGCTTAAGGCAGCATCCTGTCATCAAGTACATAACTATTTCTGCAGCAAAAATTATGAACAGTCACATTAGGTAGGATAATTAAAGACTATAAACAGCCTCATGTCAGTTCAGGTCAGGTCAGGTTTTGCTGCCAGGAGCTTTTTAGATTTTGGGATTCCAGATAAATAAATATTGTGGATCCATTATTCCAATTAAAGAATCTCAACATTTTTAAGTTAGCAAATATTAATTCTTTATTCCTCATAATTTCACTAACTGCCAGTGTAATTCCAGGTAGGAAAAAAAAAAACCATGGCTAATTCGAAGTCACCACACACCAGCATAAAAAAACACCCATAGTTAGAAACCATCAGTTCAAGAACCAAAGATTCTATACAAATTTTGACTTTACCCTAAACTCTTTTTTTTGAGTGTAGTTGACACACTATCCTAAACTCTTTAAGCTCTATTTTGTGTATTTGTTTTTAATCTCTATCTGCACTGTCCAAATGACAGCTATTAGCCACATTCGGCTTTTGAACATTTGACTATGTCTAGTCTTGAGACGGACTGTAACTGCAAAATCTCACTGATCATTTTTGTACTGATTACATGTTTAAACAATAATCTTTTGGATAAACTGATTAAATAAAAATATATTATTAAAATTCACCTGTCTGTTTACTTTTATAACCTACCTACTAGGAAATTTGAAATTATATATGTGGCTGGCATTACATTTCTACTGTAGAGTGTTGCTCTGGTATCATGTCGGTTATAATGGCTGAAACTAATTATAATTAAAATATTACTTCCTCGAGGATTCCTCTCCTAACTACCCAAGACTGGGGTGGATATGAACCCAATGTAATTCTGTTACTCCTTATTCTTCTATCATAGTACTGTTTCATTATATTTTAGTTGATTTTTGTCATTATTCCACCAAGCTGAAAGTTCCTTGAGGAAAGAGACTGGATTTTTTTTTTTTTTTAATCTCTGTGTACCTATGTTATAGCACAGGCATAGAGCAAGCATTCAGTAAATGTTAAAAATGAATCAGAATGTCCCCAATGAAATACTATTAAGTTGATGTGAAAAGTCACACAAAATTCTGAGGCTATAAATGACTAGAGCAATAAGCAATCATAAATTATATTCTCAGCCTTTCAAAAATATCAACTAAAATACCATTAAATTTTTAAAGTTTCAATTTGTTACAGAAAAAAACAGGATACTAAAATCTATGTTTTCTCACCTGAAGTCAAATTCCTAGCTGTACTTTGTGATTTCTGCATTTCCGTAGATTTAAAATTGAGATCATCCTGCATCATCTTCAGCTCTTGATTGGTGATAGAAGAGATCTGTTTCATACGATTTATATTCTGTATTTGTAGAGAAATAAAAATGGAAAAAATTCGACTGATTTGATTCTCCAAGAAAACTCTTGGAAAACACTGCTAAACAACTAGATGTTCTGAATCAGTATTCTTTTTTGAAATACATCATTTATCATGTATGTTTTATGTATGTTTAGAAAAATATAGTGAGATTAAAAGTCAGGTTTTTGCAATAAGGAGACTAAATTAAAGCTAATGTAAAAGAAACAATTCTGAATTTTATCTCACTGTAGAAGAAATTCAAATACACTATTTTAAGAACTGCTTGGAGTCTTAAGACACATAGAATATTTAAAAGAGACTGCACATTTTTCCTTCTATGCCACCACTCATTAGTAGCTGCTCAACAAACATTTTTTTATGAATCAAGATATTCCTTGATAACCTATACTCTTGTAGGTTCTTACAAGAAAAGAATCCCTTCTATTCATAATACAAATGACCGTGTAAAAATGTATCAACATTTTCCATTAGAACATCTAGATTTTGAAGTTTCTGTGCAAACGTTACTTCTCCAAGTTCAGATATGTTAACAATGGAAGAAAATCATAATAACTACTCTGAATTGGCCCCTTACTTATGCTAAAAATTGACATTATACATATCTCATCCTTTTCTCCTATCATCCATAGCTGAATTTTGCTAGAAATACACAAATTAATAGCTTAAAGAAATAAAACAATAAGCAAGGGAATTTAAAGGAAACAGATTAAATGAACAGATACAATAGTGAACCACTGCATTTTTTGAGCTGTATTTGGAAAGGTAATCACAGTAAAAATAATGAGGACGCTAAGACAGGTACATGGTACTCACTCTACTACAGTGCTCCAAAAGTGCAACAATGCTGGCTTCTATCTGTGCCTTCCTTTCCAGTTCCTGATTCTTAGTTTCATCAAAAGTCTCAATAAAAGCTGCAGATTCAAAATATGATGAGAAGCTACTGTTAATATAGTTAACACTATATAAATTCTGATCTATAGATCTTAACAGTACTTTCTAGAAATTCAAAGCAAATTTTCAATTATCACTATGTAATCTTTTATTAACCCAAGGGTAATTAAATTACTCAATAAGAATATTTCTACATACTTTCAAGCTTTTAAAGCTTAATAGTTATGATCTTAATACAAATAAACTAAAGGTTAAAAATTTGGGCTCAGAAGTAACAGCTGTATTAAGGAGAACATAAAAAAAATCTGTTTTTACAGATCTTGATATATCTATAATTATTCATACTTACAATTAGCCACTAATTTTAATATGGAAAGTAGTTGCTAATTACCTATTTCATCTGAAAATGAGTATTTTCTTTAAAATGTTGCATTAATCTCAACAGGTACATTAATCTCAACTAAGTAAATTATTTATTCACATTATAAATATACTAAGAAATCTTCCTTTCTCTTGTCTAATATAGAATCAGTACGTAATTTACTCTTTTTCATATTCTTAGGGTATTTCTATGGCTCTTTTAAAAATAAAACTTACAGTTAAAATAACTTTACTGTTAGCAAGAAACAACGAATTAATTTTGAGATAATTTTTGGTACTTGCTGAGTTGTTTTTTTTTTTAATATTTTATTTATTTATTTGACAGAGAGAGGGAGAGAGACAGCGAGAGAGGGAACACAAGCAGGGGCAGAGGCAGAGGGAGAAGCAGGCTTCCTGCGGAGCAGGGAGCCCGATGCGGGGCTCGATTCCAGGACCCCGGGATCACGACCTGAGGCGAAGGCAGACGCTTAACGACTGAGCCACCCAGGCGCCCCAAGTATTTGCTGAGATTTTAAAGAAATCTTGGGATATTATTAAATCAGAGTTGGCAATTACTACTTTATGGCATGCTTCTATGAAGGTAACAATTGACATGGGACCAATAAAACTTTACATTCTAGCAAAAATGATTATTAAAAAAGGAAACCAGTAACAGATAATAAAGATCAATTTTTAAAAATTTATGAATGTACAACACAATTAAGTTTAAGTGAAGGTCTACTTACAAAGTTAAGATTTTTAAAAAGTAAATGAGAAGCTGCAACAGAAGGCTACTAAAAGCTACAGTCAGTAACAGAACCAAGTAGCAAGATCTGAGGTAAAGGCTGATAAATAATGAGAGGAAGTATTATGAAAAGCTAAAAAAAAAAGGCAAAAGATACTAAAGATGAATACAGTGAAGCAGGAAAAAGAGAACATTCAACATTCAATCAGTAAGTGGTCTCTATACAAACAATAAATGTAAGTACTAGCTTTAGAATCTATCCCTAGCACAAAACTACTCATACACACACAAACGTGCAAAATCTTTTTAAAATTCTCTACCCATTCCTAAATTATGCTAGATATTTATTAATTCTTCAAGGCAAATACTTTGAATGTCCACACTTCTGCATTTATTATTAGCCACTGTATCTTCCCAAAATGAAATCTCTGATTTGGTATACATGAACAGATACCTGAGAATATTTTCATATCAGTAAGGTCACTTACTGTCCATATTTTCCTCTCGTTTTTTTAGTTCCTTGTACTTCTGATTCATTTCGCCTATAAGAGATACAAAATATAACATCAATTTCAAAAACTCCAGACACAGTGCTCTAAATGTAAAATATTTCTTAGGTTTTTCTATATACCAATAGTTATTGAATATTCGATATTTTCAATTCAGTGAAATTTTTTAAATTAACATACAATCTTTTAAAACAACTATGTATGTATGTTTGATAATTCGGAAAAAATCTCCTGACTGGAAAAGACTAAATGCTTTCCAATGGTTCTCTATTTCAGTCTCAACTTGGACCCACTCAACCTGCACATGAACACTACTGGTGATGGGAAACATAAGCTCCCCAAAAAGTTCATTCCCATCTTTGAATAACTCACAACAGCAGGCAAAATAGCAAAGTAACCTCCCTCACAGACCTTAAAGTCTACAAAGACTGAACAAGCAATTAGAATTGCTATCGTATGACAGGGCGCCTGGGTGGCTCAGTTGGTTAAGCCACTGCCTTCAGCTCAGGTCATGATCCTGGAGTCCCGGGATCGAGTCCCGCATCGGGCTCCCTGCTCAGCGGGGAGCCTGCTTCGCTCTCTGACCCTCCCCCCTCTCATGCTCTCTCTCTATCTCATTCTCTCTCTCAAATAAATAAATAAAATCTTTAAAAAAAAAAAATAGAATTGCTATCGTATGAAAAAGGGTGCTGTAAGAACACAAAGACAACTTATCTAGTTAAGGAATTTCCAGGAATTTTCTCTAAGGAAGTAATAGTTAAGCTAAATTATAAAGAACAAATGAATAGGAGTTACCTGGTTGAAACAGAGAAGAGGTTCAAAGTCAAAGCATTGCAAGTAGGGAAACCCGAAAGTGAGGATGAGTATGGCAGCACAAGGAACTGAAAGAGTGGTATGGCTGAGGCAGAGAATGTGAAGTGAAAAAGTGGCACAAAGAGGAGGCAAATGATGAGAGACCTTATAAGACACATATTATAAAAGTTTGGACTTCCACCTAAGGACAGTGGTAAAACTACTGAAGAATTTTAAGCAGGGGAAAAAAATGATCAATTTGCATTTCTGAAAAATATTTCTGGTTGAATGAATAAAAGGCAAGTAATACTGGAGGCAATATGACCAGTTAGGAGGTTGTCACAGTAATCCAGGTAAAAGATGAAGGTTTCTTGGAGTAGAGCAGTGGCAATTAGGATGGAAAGTAGATTTTCAATCCAGTCACTTAAGAGCCAGAGTAAATAGATTTTGTATAACTCTCGGGTTTCTGGCTTGGGCAACTGAAGACATGGTAGTATAATTAACCAAAAAGAGAAGCAAGTTTAGGAACAAGTTGCTTACAACAGGTTTGGACATGTTGCATTTAATATATGTGGAAGACATGTTTAAAAAGGCAAAAATCCAAGACCCTGACAAATGGATGACGCTGGACACTTTAGCAGCATAAAGGGGCCATTAACAGAGGTAGATCGTGATTATTTTATAACAAAAGGATTTTCCGTGTAACAAAAACTGAGTTTTGGAAGGACACCACTATTTCCCTAGACTAGTGAGACCCTGTGTTCTCAGGGTCCCAGGTAGAGAAAGCAGAATAAATTTGCGCTTGCAACAACCTGTAATTTCTTTATCTAAATCAGTCAATTTTTAGCATTCTGGAAAAACTAAGGAACCTTATTAAGATGATGCCCAGTAAGGATGGAGAGAATAACAGACTTGGGATTCCTAAGGTGGTTCCTGATAAGAAGCTGGCACATTTAGAAGAACTTGAAGGGTTCAAAAAAAAAAAAAAAATCAGGGGAGCCAAAAGTTACAGTGCAGAGGTTAAAATGCAACAGTCAGCCCGTATTCTGTATAAACTCGTATGCACTTTTTTCAAGTACTGGCTAAAGTTAGGAAGTAGAGTAAGACAGTTGGGGTAGAGCCTCGAATTACATGGAGGCATGGACTTTGTTATTAATAACAAATTTGTATATGATTAAGTTTTTTCAAAAATAGATTATAGACAAATTAATATTATGTCACCATTCACACTCACTTTATGGCAATAGTTTTTGAGTGAGAAACAAAGAATTAGAGCTGGAATACCCTCCATAGGAGGGTAATATGCATGGAAATGTTATACAACGTATGTGAAATAGCAGAAAAGCTAGTTTCTGCTGAACCTGCCACATCCTAGGTTTCTAAGAACGTCCTGGTTGTCTGAGAAGTCCCACTCTTCAGAGATTGGTTAGGCATTAAGGGATTAGGAGGAAGGTCTGCATCCTAGGCTTTATAAAAATTTAACTACCATCTTATCTTTCTTCTTACAAACTTAAAAGAATCTCCTATACATGCTTTTTAAAGTTCTTCATCTTGCTATCAGACCTCAAGATACTGTAATGAGGCTTCTCCTTCTGCCATCCCAATGAAATTTCTCTCAGTAAGATTATGACTCCTTAATTATCAAATCCAAGGGGCAGTTCCCAGTTATTTCACCCCGCAATATCTGACACTATTGATACATTCTTCCTTCTTTTCAAATCTTTTCCTTATGTATTTTTGTTGTTGGGGTGGGAACTTCTTTGGTTTTTCTTACTCTCAGATCATTCCTTATGTCTTCTCTCATGGCTTTCCCTTTCTTCTACATTTAAATTCTGGTTTCTGCTTTTAGTTGACTTCTAATACTACATTATTTAACCTTTTCCCTAATTTTCTGATTATTTTATCCAACTGCTTACTAGATACATTCATGTGGGTATCTTTCAGGACATCCTAGTAGTAAATTCATAATTAAACTCATCAGTCTTCCCTTTCGAAGTCTGCACCTCTCCGTATTCCCTATTATATTTGGAAGTCCTTGGCCACAGACTTATCAACCAAGTCAGAAACCTGGGAGAATATTCCTTTCTTCTATTCTCAAATCCATGTTCTTAACTGTCATCAGATTGAGCTAGAAGACATATCTGGTCAATGTCTCCAGCTACACGGCTGGCCAGCTGGATTAGATAGGACAGAGAGCCCATATATCTTAGTAGATTCCCAAGCTTCATAAAACCTCTTCCCATATCACTGTTGCTAAGAGGAAAAGAGATCAGGGAACTAGTGAACTCCTCTAGTTTACGATTTCTCAGTTGGAGGATTCATATCTGAGCGGCCCATGAGAAGCAATGTACAGATGTGGACAGTCCTAAGTTAAGGTAAAATACAGGAGTTATTACCAAATCTATTCTTAGATTTACTCTCATAGGAGAGGACAAGATCATATATTGGGGATGCTAATCAGTATGTCACACTGGAGGTGCAAAAGCAGGTAAGTGAAAGGGTCTAAAGTAGTAAGATCAAGGAGACCAAAGGAGAAGGAAGAGGGTACATTGATAAAATAAGGGTTATTTTAGAGCTGTCCTCAAATTCTTAACATTTGATCTAATTATAGTTCTACATAATTTATTTATTCCAAATTTACTGAATGCCTGCTATGTGCCAGATACTGTAGCAGGTGCTGGGGAAATCAAAATGAACAAGATAGTTACAACCCTATCCTAGAGGAGCTTACAAATTATTAGATGTACCAAACCAAAAGTTACAATGGAACATAAGTGCTCTAAATGAGGTATGTATGAAGTCCAATAAAAAGCAGATAGGTGAAAGACTTCAGCAGGTTCTTATATAGAGAAAATATTGTATCAGCAAGGCACTCTAACAGGTAATGTAGGAATTACAGAGATGAAGAGGACCTTTGCCTTCAAGACATTTATACTCTACCAATACAAGTACCCCAAAATTATAAACTATAAATTCAGGCTTTTTTCCCTCACATGGAGGAAAAAAGAAATGGGTATGGACTATTACAAAGACTTGGAAAACTGTAGAGAGGATATCATTGTTTTCTGATGCTCTCTGCCATAGAAAGCTAGTGGAGTAAGGGAGATATGCTTTTCTTGCGCTACCAAGGGACTGAGGAGCATCACAGCCTCCTTGGTCCTCACTGCCAGTTCATCTGACTCTTCTCCACCATCCAATGTTCCCTTGATTCTAGGCTTTCAGAGCTATCTTGACTTTTATATTCTGAGAAGTAGTTCTGCCCCTGGAGAAGGTCTGAGTACCATTTTCCCCCCATCTTCTATCTTGATTAATATATAAAAAGCCATATGCTAATGACTCTTCTGGCCTCAAGCTCCCCAAACTGGCAGGCCTACTGATTTTGGAGGTGAAAGCGCAGCAAACAGAAAATAAAATTAGAGAAGGGGGCCAAGAATAAAACCCCAAAGGACTTCTGCATATCCAAATTCTTCCTATCTAGCACTTGGGGTCCTTCTGAGGCAAGCTAAGTCTCCCCAGTGCCTTTGAGTGTTCGATACCTTTGAATGTTCCTTATGTGACATGGTTTTAGTCTCTACCATTCTGCTCATTCTACTCTTAGTGAGTTCCAGTTCTTCTTTATCCCTTTTAAAGTATAATGCCAAGGGGTGCCTGGGTGGCTTAGTCAGTTAAGCGTCCAACCCTTGATTTCGGCTCAGGTCATCTCAGGGCCATGAGACTGGGCTCTGTGCTGGGCGTGGAGCCTACTTAAGATTCTCTCCCTCTGCCCCCTATAAGAAAGGGGAGGGGAGGGGAGGGGAGGGGAGGGGAGGGGAGGGGAGGGGAGGGGAGGGAAGGAAAAGAAAAGAAAAGAAAAAAAAGAAAAGAAAAGAAAAAAGAAAGGAAAGGAAAGGAAAGGAAAGGAAAGGAAAGGAAAGGAAAAGAAAAGAAAAGAAAAGAAAAGAAAAGAAAGGAAAAGAAAGAATAATGCCAAGAAATTTAGGATTTGAAACTATATCACTTCCCACGTCTATATATTCATCTTTCTGTTAATGCAACCTAGGATTTCAGCTGTTTTGGAGGCTGTATCACATTAATTCATACTGAGTTACTGTTTAAATCTCCGCTAACATTTTCACATATTTTAGTAAGCCAGGACACTTCCTCCTCCCCCTTCCTACTTCAATTTTAATCAGTTTGGGGTTCCTATTAAATTCCATCTTTTTATATTCAGTTTCTCTCTCCCACCTACTTTTCACCTGTCATTAGAGCAGTAAGTAATAAACAAGCATATCAAACTGGTATGTTAAAACGAGTCCATATAAGTTTAATGTTTTAAGCTAACTTTTGGCTTCAGGCTTCATCCAACTTATCAACCATACATTCTCTGCAACATGTTTTAAATTTTGGCAGGCAAGTTTCTTTACAGCTATGCAGACCAAGTCTGATAATATTATTTCTACACACTGGAGGCACTTTAAAAATACATAATAAAAATTCTCTAAATATGTAAAAGTTGAAATTATTGCTAAAAGCCTCATCATATAAAGAAAAGAAAAAGGATCATGAAGACATTTGTTTTAACAGAGTAATGTCAATAAAACTGGATGGTATAATAAGTAGTCCATGGAATGTACTAAACACAATGTAACTTCTTAATTATTTCCTAAAGCAGTGGTTATAAACTTTAGCATGTATCAGAATCAAAAGGAGGGGTTGCTGAAACACAAATTGCTAAACCCTATCCCTAGCATTTCACACTCAGTAGGTCTGAGGTGGAGCCCAAGATTTTGTTACAGATGGTGCTCATGCACCTGATCTGGAAATAATACCATCATTCTAATGAAAAATACAAAATGTAGTTTAACCAATCTTCAAATTGAACAGTAAGCAATGATTCATTCTTCTTCATTTAATGTATATTGAATCTCTATAGAATGGCAATGTATAAATGCCATTTGACATCTCAGATACCAGAATATAAACCACTTGGAAACTGAATCGATTATTTTATATATCCTGGGGAAAATACTTTCCAAAATATGTTTTGCAAAAATCTCCAGGAAAGTTATTCAAGTTTCAGTTTATAAATTAATAGCATTAATAATAACAGCTAATAACTAACACTATATGCATTATTATCGTGGTATGCTATTCTCAGTCTCACACATACACACACACACAAAACCTCATTCATCTAATCTGCACAGTGACCCTAAGTAGCAGGAAGGTACTGTTATCATCTCCATTTTAAAAATGAAAGAACTAAGGGCGCCTCAGTGGCTCAGTCAGTTGAGCAGCTGGCTCTTGATTTTGGCTCAGGTCATGATCTCAGGGTCATGAGTTTGAACCCCAAGTCCGGCTCTGTGCTGAGCATGGAGCCTGCATGAGATTCTTTCTCTCCCTCTGCCCCTCCCCTACTCACACACGTGCTCTCTAATAAATAAATAAATCTTTAAAAAAATAAAAATGAAGAAACTAAAAAAGTAATAGAAAATAAAAATGAAGAAACTAAGGTATTAAAAAGTCAAATAGTATTCCAAGATCAGCCAGTAAAACAGCACAGCTCAGATTTGAATCTAGTCATTCTGGTTGTAGAACCTGTGCTCTTAAATAAAACTATCCTGTCTTTATAAATTCCATATTACCTGACATATGCAAAGAATGAAGGCTTCTAAACTAGGCCATGGAACCCTAAGTATGAAAAAGTATTCTATAGACAAACCAAAGAAAAATGTTTTATATTTTTATTACTCTTCAAAGAAGCATATAAATTATGGAGTAAATTACAATGACTTTATACAGAGTTTAGGACAGTAATACAATGATTCTATAGCACTTCACATGTATTTCTGTCATGATACATATTTATCACATTGTAGCAGTTAGATATCTAGATGTCTGATACCAACAATCACATATTTGGTTTTACAATCTAATCCATCCTTGGAAAGATACTCTACTCTAAAAATGAAGGAATAATTTGTAGTGAGTAACAATGCCCAAAAATCCTTCTTGAGAGGTAAGTGCTTAAAAATAAAAGATACTTTTTTAAAAATGTGACTGTACTTTTTCAACTGTATTGGTCAAGCCTGGTCCGTGTAAGTAGACATCCAGAAAATTAGCCCCACCTTGTGGGTCACAGTAGTACTACAAATGCAGGCCTTTAGGAACAGTGAACTGTCAAAGTGTATATTCTCTGACCTCTACCTCTGAAACCAATACATTATATGTTAATTAGTTGAATTTAAATTAAAAAAAAAAACCAAACTGTATATTCTCTTGACTGACAAAAACTAAGAAATTTATAAATAACATTGGTGAGGAAGCATTTTCACATACTGCTGTTGGTTGTATAAAATGGCACAACTTTTTCTGGAAGAAATTAGCAAAAATAATAAAAATTGTAAACATAAGTAACATTCTACTCATAATTTCACTTCTAGAAATTTATCCTATAGAAATATGCAAGTTAAAAAGCATGTATGCAACAAGGTTATTTATGGAACATTATTTTGGTAGTGAAAAATTAGAAACCACCTAAATGTCAATGTGGATACAGTGAATACTATTTAACCATAACAATAACAAAGATGATAATGGCAGCTAACAGTTGTTGGGAGTAATAAATATGTGCCAGGCACCATTCTTGGTCTGGCTTTAAAACCCTGACACTGACCATTATTTCTAAAATGAAGTATACACCCTCATATGGAAGAATGTACATTAAATATAGTTAAATGAAAGACTCAGCCTCAGAGGAATTATATATTACTCCATCTTAAAATACATATGCTTATATATGAACAGAAAAAGTCTAAAATGCTATAAACATCAAATTGTAAATAATTTAAAAGACTGGGATGACTCTAAAGACTGGGATGACTATGAGGAGAAAGGAGATGACTTTTCAGACACTTTTGTATTGCTTGAATTTTTCACATTGAGTACATACCACATTTTTATATTAAAAGCAATTTTAAAAAATAAATTAACTGGAGTCTTTAAGGGAAAAAAATTTTTTTAAAGATTTTATTTATTTATTGAGAGAGAGTGCAGAGGGAGAAGCAGACTCCCTGCTGAGCAGGGAGCCTGATGGGGGGCTCGATCCCAGGACCCTGGGATCATGACCTGAGTCGAAGGCAGATGCTTAACCTACTGAGCCAACCAGGCGTCCTGGAAAATTTTTTTTAAAACAGGAAGGGATAACCTCCTATATGCTAAGGTTAATTGCACAGTTAATGAAAGCATTAGAATGGTCACACACACACACACATCCCCCATAAAATGAAGCATACTCAGGTGATTAAAACTCTAGAAATTCTGGGGGCACATGGGTGGCTCAGTCGTTAAGTGTCTGCCTTCGGCTCAGGTCATGATCCCAGGGTCCTGGGATTGAGCCCCGCATCAGGCTCCCTGCTCAGCGGGAAGCCTGCTTCTTCCCCTCCCACTCCCCCTGCTTGTGTTCCCTCTCTCGCTGTCTCTCTTTCTCTGTCAAATAAATAAATAAAATCTTTTTTAAAAACTCTAGAAATTCTAAGTAAAGTTTATAAAACTTATAAAACTGGCAATTTCTTGATAAAGACGGCAAATTGAATATGCACAGTTAATTCTAATCCTCTCCCAAACTCAACTAAAACTATAGTAAAAAGAATTTTTAAAGGTAAAACTCCCAGCAATAAGGAAAACTAAAAAAGAAAATAATAGAAATAGAATTTCAAAAGCTGTAAGCAGATAGACAAGTGGCAACTAACTGAGCAGACTAGAGAAAGCCTAAACCTAA
Source organism: Halichoerus grypus (assembly GCF_964656455.1). NCBI lineage: Eukaryota > Metazoa > Chordata > Mammalia > Carnivora > Phocidae > Halichoerus > Halichoerus grypus. The sequence goes on along the minus strand of NC_135725.1, from coordinate 51,884,294 downwards.
GCCAACACTGGGTAAAGCTGAGAACCAACCCAATTTCAAAAGGTTTCAGAATTTTGCATAGAAGACTGATCACTTATTTTGTGCTCCTACTCCGTGGTTTTGTCATGTTTTAAAACAGTAACACTCTTCTTTTCAGAATTTAATGTAATATAGTGAAGAATAAAGTAAGGATCTGACTTAAGTGGACTAAGAAACATTACCTACTTTGAGGAAGCTTCAATATGAGATATATAAACTCTCAAGTATTAATTTCTGGTGAGAATAAAAAATTTCTAAGTCAACAATTACAAAAACAAATTACTTGGCTACATGTCAGAAGTAAACCTTGAGGTAAAAGGATCCTTATTTGAAAGGATATCCTGTTTAAATGAGAATACAGGCTACTATTATCTATTTTTTGTTTTTTTTTTCTTTACCCAGAACAATAGTGCTTTTTCCATTACTTTCTCTTTTTCATTCAGAAGCAATATTTTTTCAAGTTTTTATTTAAATTCCAGTTAGCATACATTGTAATATTAGTTTCAGGTATATAATCTGGTGATTCATCACCTACATACAACACCCAGTGCTCATCTGAACAAGTGAACTCCTTAATATCCATCACCCATTTAACACATCCCCCCACCCACCTCGCCTCCAGGAAACCTCCGTTTATTCTCTATAGTTAAGAGTCTGTTTTCTAGTTTGCTTCTCTCTTTTTTTCCCCCTCTAGGTTCATCTGTTTTATTTCTTAAATTCCACATATGAGTGAAATCATACAATGTTTGTCTTTTTCTGAGGGACTTATTTCACTTAGCATAATACTCTCTAGTTTCATCCACATCATTACAAATGGTAAGATTTCATTCATTTTTATGGCTGAGTAATATTCCATTGTGTATAAATATACCACATTTTCTTTATCCATTCATCAGTTGATGGACATTTGGGCTCTTTCCATAATTTGGCTATTGTTGATAATGCTACTATAAACATCGGGGTTCATGTGCCCCTTTGAAACAGTGTTTTGGTATCCTTTGGGTAAATACCTAGTAGTGCAATTGCTGGATCATAGGGTAGTTCTATTTTTAACTTTCTGAGGAACCTCCATACTGTTTTTCAGAGTGGCTGCACCAGTTTGCATTCCCACCAACAGTGCAAGAAGGTTCCCCTTTCTCTGCATCTTTGCCAATCTGTTGTTTCCTGTGTTGTTAATTTTAGCCCTTCTCTGACAGGTGTGGGTGGTATCTCATTGTAGTTTTGATATGTACTTCCCTGATGAGTGATGTTGAGCATCTTTCCATGTGTCTGTTAGCCAGCTCTGTATCTTCTTTGGAAAAATGTCTATTCATTTCTTCTGTCTGTTTCTTAACTGGAATATTTGTTTTTGGGGGTACTGAGTTAAGTTCTTTACAGATTTTGGATACTAACCCTTTATCAGACATGTCATTTGCAAGTATCTTCTCCCATTCTGAAGGCCGCCTTTTAGTTTTGTTGATTATTTCCTTCACTATGCAGAAGCTTTTTATCTTGATGAAGTCCCAACAGTTCATTTTTGCATTTGTTTCCCTTGCCCCAGAAGACATATCTCGTAAGAAGTTACTACACAACAGCGAAAATGTGGAAAGAGCCAAGATGTCCATCGACAGATGAATGGATAAAGAAGATGTGGTATATATTATACACAATGGAATATTATGCAGCCATCAAAAGGAATGAAATCTTGCCATTTGCAACGACGTGGATGGAACTGGAGGGTATTACACTGAGCGAAATAAGTCGATCAGAGAAAGACATGTATCATATGACCTCACTGATATGAGGAATTCTTAATCTCAGGAAACAAACTGAGGGTTGCTGGAGTGGTGGGGGGTGGGAGGGATGGGGTGGCTGGATGATAGACATTGGGGAGGGTATGTGCTATGATGAGCGCTGTGAATTGTGTAAGACTGTTGAATCACAGACCTGTACCTCTGAAACAAGTAATACATTATATGTTAAAAAGAAAAAAAAAAAAAGAAGATAGCAGGAGGGGAAAAACGAAGGGGGGGATTTGTCTGTTAGCCATTTGTATGTCTTCTTCAGAGAAGTGTCTTTTCATATCTTCTGCCCATTTTTTGACTTATTTGTTTTTTGGGTGTTGAGTTTGAGAAGTTCTTTATAGATCTTGGATACAAGCCCTTTATCTGTAGTGTCATTTGCAAATATCTTCTCCCATTCTCTGGGTTGCCTCTTTGTTTTGTTGACTGCTTCCTTTGCTGTGCAGAAGCTCTTTATCTTGATGAAGTCCCAAAAGTTCATTTTTGCTTTTGTTTCACTAGCTTTTGGAGATGTATCATCATTAGCCATCAGGGAAATTCAAATTAAAACCACACTGAGATACCACCTTACACCAGTTAGAATGGCAAAAATGGACAGGGAAAGAAACAACAAATGTTGGAGAGGTTGTGGAGAAAGGGGAACCCTCTTACACTGTTGGTGGGAATGCAAGTTGGTACAGCCACTTTGGAAAACAGTGTGGAGGTTCCTCAAAAATTTAAAAATAGAGCTACCCTATGACCCAGCAATTGCACTCCTGGGTATTTACCCCAAAGACACAGATGCAGTGAAAAGAAGGGCCATATGCACCCCAATGTTCATAGCAGCAATGTCCGCAATAGCCAAACCGTGGAAAGAGCCGAGATGCCCTTCAACAGATGAATGGATAAAGAAGATGTGGTCCATATATACAATGGAATATTACTCAGCCATCAGAAAGGATGAATACCCAACTTTTACATCAACATGGATGGGACTGGAGGAGATTATGCTAAGTAAAATAAGTCAAGCAGAGAAAGTCAATTATCATATGGTTTCACTTATTTGTGGAACATAAGGAATAGCATGGAGGACATTAGGAGAAGGAAGGGAAAAATGAAGGGAGGGAAATCAGAGGGAGAGATGAACCATGAGAGACTATGAACTCTGAGAAACAAACAGGGTTTTAGAGGGGAGGGGGGAGGGGGGATTGGTTAGCCTGGTGATGGGTATTAATTAAGGAGGGCACGTACTGCATGGAGCACTGGGTGTTATACAAAAACAATGGATCATGGATCACCACATCAAAAACTAATGATGTACTGTATGGTGACTAACATAACATAATAAAATTAAAAAAAAAAAAAACGAAGGGGGGGAAATTGGAGGGGGAGACGAACCATGAGAGACTACGGACTCTGAAAAACAAACTGAGGGTTCTAGAGGGGAGGGGGGTGGGGGGATGGGTTAGCCTGCTGATGGGTATTAAAGAGGGCACGTTCTGCATGGAGCACTGGGTGTTATACGCAAACAATGAATCATGGAACACTACATCAAAAACTAATGATGTAATGTATGGTGATTAACATAATATAATAAAAAAAAAAAAGTTACTACAGCCAATGTCCAAGAGGTTACTGCCTGTGTTCTCCTCTAGGATTTTGATAGTTTCCTGTCTCAATTTAGGTCTTTCATCCATTTTGAATTTATTTTTGTGCATGGTGTAAGAAAGTGGTCCAGTTTTCCCAACACCATTTGAAGAGACTGTCTTTTTCCCATTAAGTCTTTCTGGCTTTGTTGGATTAGTTGATCATATAGTTGTGGGTCCATTTCTGGGTTCTCTGTTCTGTTCCACTGATCTATGTGTCTGTTTTTCTGCCAGTACCATACTGTCTTGATCACTACAGCTTTGTAATATCACTTGAAGTCCAGAATTGTGATGCCTCAAGCTTTGCTTTTCTTTTTCAAGATTGCTTTGGCTATCTGGGGTCTTTTCTGGTTCCATACATATTTTAGGATTGTTTATTCTAGCTGAAAAATGCTGGTGGTATTTTGATCAGGATTGCATTAAATGTGTAGATTACTTTGGGTAGTATCGATGCTTTAACAATATTTGTTCTTCCTATTCATGAGCATGGAATGTTTTTCCATTTCTTTGTGTCACCTTCAATTTCTTTCCTATGTGTGTTATAGTTTTCAGAGTACAGATTTCCTACCTCTTTGGTTAGGTTTATTCCTAGGTATCTTATGGTTTTTGGTGCAATTGTAAATGGGAGCGATTCCTTGATTTATCCTTTCTGCTGCTTCATTATTGCTGTATAGACATGCAACAGATTTCTGTACACTGATATTGCATCTTGTGACTTTACTAAATTCGTGTATCAGTTCTAGCAATTTTACTGACTTTTTGGTGGAGTCTTTTCGACTTTTTTGGTTTTTTTTTTAAGATTTTGTTTTTTTTAAGTAATCTCTACATCCAACGTAGGGCTCAAACTCACAACCCCAAGATCAAAAGGCCTATGCTCTTCTGATTGAGCCAGCCAGGAGCCCCTTCTGGGTTTTCTATATAAAGTATCATGTCATCTTCCTTGCCGATTTGGATGTCTTTTATTTGTCTGATTGCTGAGGCTAGGACTTCCAGTACTATGGTAAATAACAATGGTGAGAGTGGACATCCCTGTTTTGTTCCTGACTGTAGAGGAAAAGCTCTGTTTTCCCCCATTGAGGGTGATACTAGTTGTTGATCCTTCATATATGGCTTTTAGGATGTTGAGGTATCTTCCCTCTATCTCTACTTTGTTGAGAGTTTTTATTAAGAATGGATGCTGTACTTTGTCAAATGCTTCTTCTGCGTCTATTGAGAGGATCATATGGTTCTTTTATTAATGTAGGGTATCATGTTGAAGGATTTGCAAATATTGAACCACCCTTGCAACCCAGGAATAAATCCCACTTGATCATGGTGAATGATTCTTTTAATGTACTGTGGGATTTGATTTGCTAATATTTTGTTGAGAATTTTTGCATCCATGTTCATCAGGGATATTGGCCTGTAGTTCTGTTTTTAATGGAGTCTTTGTCTGGTTTTGAAATCAGGGTAATGCTGGCCTCATGGAATGAGTTTGGATTCCATTTCTATTTTTTGGAATAGTTCGAGAAGAACAGGTATTAACTCTTCTTTAAATGTTTGGTAGAATTCCCCTGGGAAGCCATCTGGCCCTGGGACTTTCGTTTTGTTCGGAGATTTTTGATTACTGCTTCAGTTTCTTTGCTGGTTATGGGTCTGTTCAAGTTTTCTATTTCTTCCTGTTTCAGATTTAGTAGTTTATATGTTTCTAAGAATTTATCAATTTCTTCCAGATTGCCCAATTTGTTAGCATATAATTTTTCATAATATTCTCTTTTGTTTGCATTTCTGTGTTGGTTATTTCTCCTCATTTGTGATTTTATTTATTTGGGTCCTTTCTCTTTTCTTTTTGGTAAGAGTGACTAGGGGGTTATCAATTTTATTAATTCCTTCAAAGAACCAGCTCCTGGTTTCATTGATCTGTTCTACTGACTTTTTGTTTCTTCTTCTTTAGCACAGAGGGAGAGTGAGAGGGAGAAGCAGACTCCCTGCTATGCAGGGAGCCCGACACAGTGCTTGATCCCAGGACACTGGGATCATGACCTGAGCCGAAGGCAGATGCTTAATTGACTGAGCCACCCAGGTGCCTCCTAGTTTTTTTGTTTCTGTATCATTTATTTCTACTCTAATCTTTATTATTTCCCTTCTTCTGCTGGCTTTAGGCAGAAGCAATATTTAAAAAGCAACAATTAAGCAAATTTAATGGCTGGCATTTAGCTGAGAAAGGAGAAATCTGGATGGGTTCTGCCTTTTCTGAAAAGTAGTACGGCATCTGCCAATAATGCTCTGCTTTAGCAATGATGTAGTTTATACCCAAATTCTGACCACTTTAGTAACTTTCAATAGAACTATTTCTCATTGCTTCTAGTTAGCATAAATAATAATAACAATTACTTACAGAACAGTATATGTATTTCAATCTAAATATGTTTAGAACCCATATAAAAAAATTACCTCATCCATCACCAAGGTAAAACTACTATCTGGGTGAAGTCTAGAAAATATTTAAGATGATAAAATTAAATCCCTTAGCAGTATGAAAAGAGAAATGCTATTTTATTATACTGAAATTTTTGCAAGGAGATTATTATTTTTTTCAGTCACTTAACAAAGAAAAAGTAAAGATTTTAGATCAAAGAAGCCTATCTAGAATTGGTCAAAAGTCCAAGTGCATTATGAGGATAACTCAGCATCTGCACAATGAAGATTTTCATAGAATAGTCAAATAACTGTTCACTGAATTTACTTAGTTAGCTTTGAGACACAGTTACCCAATGTAACCTTTGGCAAATTAAAACTTTAGAGACTTGCCAAAATGAATAAATATAATGCACTTAAGGAAGATATTGGACTACACAGCCACCATTAATACCTAACAGAAAACACAACTGTACCTGGCCTAGTATCCGAGGATGCCTCTGAATTTAAAATGAATTATGCAAAACTGAAAGGATGAAGCAACTACTACAAAGTGAGACATGTACAAACATCATTTATAGTTTATATGTTATCTTAACCAGAACCCCTACAAGGCAAAAGGTGGCCTTAGGTGGATCATACAAAGGTACCATAAATAGCAGAAGCTAAGGTAGCATCTATAAAATTAGTAAAATGGGCCAGAGGGAATAAAGCCTGAGGCAGGAAAAAATATGAATTGGAAAGTCAAAATATCTTGATTATCCTCCACATCTTAAGGAGTGGATTATCTACAATCTTGTGTCAAGGAACTGCTGAGAATGCAGATGTAGGTGAGAACCCACCACTTTACTGGAAATCATGAATCCAAGGTAGGAATCCTCTAGAAAATAATAAAACCTTTGTTAACCAATCCAACTATCTCTAGAAAAGAGTGCATATGTATATCCTAAAAACTAAAGGGTGCAAAGAATTGATAGAGCCCAACTTCCATCTTTTGTTCATTCTACAAATCTTTCCCTGCTGAAGTATAGCACTGTTTCATTCATTCCACAAACATTTATTGTTTATTTTCCTAGACACTGTGTTGATGAGAGGTTACCAGAGTGAATAAGACACAGTCCAGATCCTTTGAGGATGTATAGCCTCAGAGGAAAGACAAACATCCTAGTAGATAGCGGTAATACAGTGTGGTCAATACAGTGATATATTTATGCACAGTGTGCTCTGATAATGGAGGAGGTCATTCACTTAGCTCAGCCCAGAAATAGGTCAAGGAGAGAAGTTAGGGTTATTACGGTGAATTAAAGGATATCTGAAGTAGATTTTAAAAGATGAGAAATTACCAAGGTAAGAAACAACGGAAAGAACATTTAAGACAAAGGAATAAATAGTAGGAGCATAGGATTGAGCATGAAACAGTTTGACTTATCGTAAAGGGGGTGAGGTGTGGAGTACCATGAGGAGATTATTAGAATGTAAGGATAGAGATGATGAGGAGTAAGAGAGGAGACTGACAACATACAGGTCAGATTGCAGAGGGACTATAATGCCATGCAAAGATTCTTAAACTTTATCTCATAGGTCATGGGGAGCCACTGTTAAGCAGGAGAATGACACAGAATCAATTTTACATTAAGTCACTCTAGCAACACTGTGGTGGATGAATCTGAGAGGGGGCAAGACTGGAAGTGGGACAACCAGTTGGAAGTGTACTGTGATAGGTCCGGCAAGAAATAATGAAGTCCTGAGCTAATACATAACCTTCTAACAAAACCCCCTGTGCTGTTATACCCATAATTCAGGATGTTCACACTGTATCAGAAGAACAAAAAATGAATGTGTTGACATATATATGTATATATATATGAACATACATATATATGTATATTTATATATATAGTATTACATTATAGATTGTCTTTTTCCACATTAATCAAAAAGGACAAAGGTTAGAAAACAAAAAGGAAAACAGAAGCTAAAATTCAAAACATTCTATTTATCTTAGAACTAGCAATTAATAATAAATTGTACCCTCAAAATGAGTTACTTTACTGGAAAAATAAATTCAATGTTGTTAGAAATTTAAATTTAGGATGAGGAAAATTATTCAGAAAGTTTCCTATAAAGTGTCTAAAATCAAGAACATTAGCAGATTTCTCAGAATAATTTGTTAATAAAGAAAATCTAGAATACTAGATCTATATAAATTAAAAGCAATAAAATAATTTAATAAAGAAAATAATATGACCTTAGTCTTAACAATTTATTTTGAGCCCCTCTTGCCATATATGCCATTTAATATTCATAAACCTTAGTGAGGAAGGACCATTATATTCATTTTGTAGATGAGAAAATAAAAGCTCAGGTAAGTTTTATTTACCTAATAACTGGGACTTAAAGTTTGTCTGCCTTATATGACTAATATGCCTAAATATGTCTTACTTAAAGCCATTACTAGCCATATGTAAATAAAACTATGTAAGCATATCATAAGAATATTTTTATTTCACAAATGTAGCACTTCATATCAGAACGCCAAGATTAGGCTTGGAAAGAGAATAAAACTTTGGGATCAAAGAGAACTTGGTCTAAATCTAGACTTTACCCTTTACTAGCTGTGGGAATTTTAGAAACTTCTCTGAGCTTCAACAAGTATAAAAGGGCTTATAAGACTTCAAAAAGTTCTTGTAAAGATCACATAGTGCCCAGTCCAGGTAAGTAATTAATCAATAGTAGCTAATGCTATTATTCATACATCAAGAAAAAATATAAATAAAACTAATACACTACATTTAAAACTGAAGTAAAAAATTTATTTAGGAATAGAACACCTCTTTTCCCTGCTATGAGTGTTTCTTTAGCCATAATAGGTATACACGTATATGCATACGGTTTACAATACCATATGTAACTCTTAAGAATATATAGTCACTTCTTCCTAATCCAAGAGCACATAAATACCGGTTTGCAGTTAATCTGTGATTAAAGTGCCATGAGGAACCCACCTTTCTCATCCTTATTACAAAGAAGCTGGTAAGGAAACTATAATGCCCAATCTCTTCCCCCAACCACACATACACTATAGCTCTCAAACAGCCACCAAAAGCATTTCCACTTATTCACACCCCATTTCCACTTGTTCACACCCCAGAACACATACAAGTGTTCTAGTCCCTTTGGCTCTTCAAATCTCACAGCTGGGGAAAGTTGGAAAAGGATCAGAATAATCAGTACTTGCTACCTCATTACTGGGACCCCTACAGAATTAATTCTTTCTGTTTGTGACATGATCCTCTCTCCCCTCAATTCTTACCCCAGTTGATTTATAGTTGACCTATTAAGGAGGTATAAATTAGAAATCTGTAACAACTTTCAACTGTTTCACTTCATTTTTAAAAAAATTGTTTTGCAAAACAAGATAAATTCTTGTCATTATATCACCATTTTATTTCAAGGTTTTAGTCAGCTGAAATAATTTAACATTAATTATAATATTTACTATTATAGTACAGTTAAGCATTTTAGTAGTTAAAGTTAGGGATCTCATTAAGAATTAAATAATAAATCCCAGGTAAATAGTCCCTGAGGCCCAAGTTAATACGAAATCAATACTGCTATATATCTGTTATTATACATTATAAAAATTCCAGAAAAATCACCTTGGTGTTCTTCTAAATCCATGTCCAGTTGTCCAATTTCTTCATTAAACTGATTTATTTTTTCTTTTATATCTGTTAACCTGTTGAAAATATTAGTTAATAAATTTATGACAGATAATTTAGATATTCAGTAGAAACATTTAATGATGTTAGGAAATCTTTTCTAAGTTGCAAAAATAGTAACTGTATATAATATGCCCTATTCTGAAGACAATACGATAAATTTAAAGAGAAAAGTCTTTTCCAGATCTTTCTTTAGGATTCATATTCAGAGTATAAGTATATTCTGAGAATGTTAGGTTGCCTGATTTCAAAAGCAGACCCTTCCCCAAGCTTCTTTTGAGCTTAACTTGTGATATTAAAGTGAAAAATCTTTAGCAACCTTTTTTGTTGGTTTGTACAAACTGAACTAAATTGGCAAATTAGTCTTAAAAATTAGAAAATAAGAGAAAATTTATCATTGACTGAAGATTATATAGGTTAAAATTTTAACAAACAGCATCTATACTTGTTACAAAGCTATGGTAATTAAGATAGTGTGGTACTGGAATAAAGGAAGATATATACAGCAATGAAATAAAATTGAGAGTAAAGAAATGAGGCCCTGTAACTATATACAACCTATTTTTGACAACGGTGTCAAAATAATTAAGCGGGTAAAGAATATTAGATAATATCTGTTGAAAGAATATTTCAACAAATGTTGCTGGGACAACTGGATATGCAAAAACAAAAGAATAAAACTGAACTCCTACCTCACACCATATACAAAAGTTTACTTAAAATGGATCATAGATCTAAACATACGGGCAAAACTATAAAATTCTAAGAATAAATCATAGGCATAAATCTTCCTGACTCTGGATTAGGAACTGGTTTCTTAGATAGGTCACCAAAACCATAAGCAACAAAAGAAAAAATAAACTAGACATTGTCAAAATTTAAAACTTTTGTGCAAAACCCACAGAATGGGAAAGAAACTTTGCAAATAATTTATCTGATAAGAGACTTGTCTCTGGAACATATAAAGATTTCTTACAATAATAAAAAGATAAATAGCCCAATTAAAAAATGGGCAAAGCAGGCGCGCCTGGGTGGCTCAGCTGGTTAAGCTCGTGAGATTGAGCCCCGCATTGGCTCCCTGCTCAGCACAGAGGCTGCTTGAGATTCTTTCTCTCCCTCTCCCTCTGCCCCTGTCCCCACTCACGCACGCACACACTTGATTACTCTCTCTCTCTAAAATAAATAAATAAATAAATCAGGAAGGAGTTAAGATGGCGGAGGAGTAGGGGACTAAGTTCATCTGGTCCCTGGAATTCAGCTAGATAGTTATCAAATCATTCTGAACATCTGTGAAATCAATTGAAGATCTGAGAAAAGAAATGCTGCAATTCTACAAATAGAAAAGCGACCACTTTTTGGAAGGAGATGTGGAGATATGAATCCAGGGCAATACACTGGAGGATACAGTGAGAGGAGGGAGCCTTCTTAAGGAGCCTACTGCAAAGTATTAAAGCGAAGGAGTGCAAAATTGGAACTTGCAGAGGTCTGCTATGGTGGGGGGATGTCCCTAGCTTAAAGGTGCTTAGTTGACGAAGTGGGGCAGATTTCCAGGTGGGAAAGCGAGGTCTCAGGAACCCTGGGGTCACAAAAAGAATGGGGGTGCCCTGAGAGCAGCAGAGTTCCCAGGCATCAGAGTGGGGAAGCTGGCTGAAAAAAGTGAGTCTAGGTGCCAGCTTTATGCTCGGTGTTGCCATACTGAGAACTGCTGCACAGTCACACAACTGCTTTCTAGGCAGGGACCCAGCAGAAGCGCAGGTGACCCCGCTCCTGTTCCTAGGAGGAACAGTGTGGATCTGTGCCACACGAACCCAAAAAGTCTGGAGACTCAAAACTGGGTTGCATGCCTGAGATAAAAACACTCGGTCACAGACTGGGTGAACACACAGTTTAGATGGAGACCAGGGAGACAAGAGTGATTGACTGCTTTTCTGTAAGGGCTCACTGAAGACTGGGGGGCACAAACTTCAGCTCCAGGGCTAGAGACGGGGGCACCACCATTTTCATTCCCCCCCACCCTTTGGTGCTGAAAGCCTTCAGGGAGCAAAACAGCATCACATAGGCAATCTGGAGCCACTCACACTGAGCCTGACCCCCTGGCAACAGGGGTGCAATTCCATCAGGGCAAGGTCACCTGAGAATCAGCACAACAGGCCCCTACCCCAGAAGAATAGCAGGAATAACCAGCTAGCACAAAGTTTACTAATCACAGAGAATTTGCAAAACTTCAACTCTTGGGGAAAACAGTATATAGCATTCATGTTTTTTTTTTTTTTAATTATTCTTTAGTTTTTCAGTTTTGCTTTTTTCCAGCTATTTTCTTATTTTTTCAATTCTTTTTAAAAATTTTTATATATATTATATATATTTTTATTTTTGGTTTCCTTTCATTGTATTTTATTTTATTTTTGTATATATATAAATTTTTCTTTCTTTCCTATTTTGGAATCTAGTTTCTTTTAATAAACAGACCAAATACACCCAGGATCTTTTTGTTCTGTTTTACTTCTTGTTTGATTTTTTCTTATTTTGTTTTGTTTCTGTTTTCTTAGGGTTAGCTTTGTTTGCTTTTTTTCTGGTGGTGGTGGTGTTATTTTTGTCTTCTCTCTCTCTCTTTCTTCTATTCTTTTCTGGACATAATGATGAGACAGAGAAACTCACCCCAAAGGAAAGAACAGGAGGAAATACTTACTGCCAGGGAATTAATCAATATGGATATAAGTAAGATGCCGGAACTAGAATTCAAAACAACGATTATAAAGATACTAGCTGGGCTCAAAAAAAGCACAGAAAACACCGGAGAATCCCTTACTGTAGAAATAGAAGAACTAAATTCTAATCAGGCCAAAATTAAAAATGCTATACTGAGCTGCAGTAACAAATGGAGGCTCTAACAGCTAGGATAAATGAGGCAGTCATATAGAAGAGAGTCAGTCATATAAAAGACAAAGTGATGGAAAATAAGGAAGCTGAGAAAAAGAGAGAAAAACAACTACTGGATCACGAAGGGAGACTTCGAGAAATCAGTGATACTACAAAGCAAAATAATATTCGAATAATAGGGGTCCCAGAAGATGAAGAGACAGAGAGAGGGGCAGAAGGTTTATTTGGACAAATTATAGCTGAGAACTTCCCTAATCTGGGGAAGGAAACAGGCATTCTAGTCCAGGATGCACAGAGAAGCCCCTTAAAATCAATAAGAATAGGTGAACACCTTGACATATAATAGTGAAACTTGCAAATTTCAAATATAAAGAAAAAATCCTGAAAGCAGCTCGGGACAAGAGATCCTTAACCTACAAGGGTAGAAATATAAGAATGATAGCAGACCTGTTCACAGAAACCTGGCAGACCAGAAAGGACTGGCATGATATATTCAATGTGCTAAATGGGGAAAATATGCAGCCAACAATACTTTAGCCAGCAAGGCTGTCATTCAGAATAGAAGGAGAGATAAAGAGTTTCCAGGGCAAACATAAACTAAAGGAATTTGTGAACACTAAACCAGCCCTGCAAGAAATATTAAAGGGGATCCTTTTAGTGAAGAGAGAGCCCCAAAGAAACAAGGACCAGAAAGGAACATAGACAATCTACAGAAACAGTGACTTTACAGGTAATACAATGGCACTAAATTTTTAACTTTCAATACTTACTCTAAATGTAAATGGACTAAAAACTCCAATCAAAAGACAAAGGGTATCAGACTGGATAAAAAAGTAAGACCCATCAATATGGTATCTACAAGAGACTCATTTTAGACCCAAAGACACCTCCAGACTTAAAGTGAGGGGGTGGAAAACCATATATCATGCTAATGGACATCAAAAGAAAGCTGGGGTGGCAATCCTTGTATCAGCCAAATTAGATTTTAAAACAAAGACTATAACAACAGATGAAGAAGGACACTATATCATAATAAAAGGGTTTATCCAACAACAAGATCTAACAATTGTAAATATCTATGCCCCTAAGTTGGGAACAGCCAATTATATAAACCAATTAATAACAAAATTAAAGAAACACATTGATAATAATGCAAAAATAGTAGGGGACACCCCACTTACTGCAATGGACAGATCATCTAAGCAGAAGATCAACAAGGAAACAGGGGCTTTAGAATGACACACAGACATTCAGAACATTTCATCCTAAAAAAACAAAATACACATTTTCTCAAGTGCTCATGGGACATCCTCCAGAACAAATCACATACAGGGTCACAAATCAGGTCTCAACTGGTACCAAAAGTCTTAGATTATACCATGCGTATTTTCAGACCACAATGCTTTAAAATTTGAACTCAATCACAAGAGAAAATTTGGAAGGAACACAAACACGTGGAGATAAAAGAGCATCTTTTTTTTTTTTTTTTTTTTTTTTTTTTTTTTTTAAAGATTTTATTTATTTATTCATGAGAGACAGAGAGAGAGAGAGGCAGAGGGAGAAGCAGGCTCCCAAGGAGCAGAGAGCCCGATGCGGGACTCGATCCCAGGACCCTGGGATCATGACCTGAGCCGAAGGCAGACGCTTAACCATCTGAGCCACCCAGGCGCCCTAAAAGAGCATCTTAATAGCCAGGAAATTAAAGAAGAATTTTAAAAATACGTGGAAATGGGGTGCCTGGGTGGCTAAGCTGGTTAAGCATCTGCCTTCGGCTTAGGTCATGATCCCAGGCTCCTTGGATTGAGCCCCGTGTTGGGCTCCCTGCTCAGCGGGGAGCCTGCTTCTCCCTCTCCCTCTGCCTTTCCCCCTGCTTGTGTGCTCTCTCTCTCTTCATGCAAATAAATAAAATCTTAAAAAAAAAATACATGGAAACAAATGAAAAGAGAGAAGTACATAGCAATACAGGCCCTTCTCAAGAAGCAAGAAAAGTCTCAAATACACAACCTAATCTTACACCTAAAGGAGCTGGAAAAAGAATAGCAAATAAAGCCTAAAGCCAGCAGGAGAAGAGAAATAATAAAGATCAGAGCAGAAATCAATGACATAGAAATAAAAAAAAACAGGAGAACAGATCAATGAAACTAGGTGCTGGTTCTTTGAGAGAATTTATAAGATCTATAAACCCCTACCAGCCAGACTTATCAAAATGAAAAGAGAAAGGACCCAAATAAATAAAATCATAAATGAGAGAGGAGAGATCACAACCAACACCAATGAAATACAATTATAAGAACACATGATGAGCAATTTATATGCCAACAAATTAGGCAATCTGGAAGAAATGGATGCATTCCTAGAAACATATAAACTACCAAAACCAAAACAGGAAGAAATAGAAACCTGAACAGACCCATCACCAGCAAAGAAATTGGAGCAGTAATCAAAAATCTCCCAACAAACAAGAGTCCAGGGCTGGATGGCCTCCCCGCAGAATTCTACCAAACATTTTAAGAAGAATTAACACTGGGGCACCTGGGTGGCTCAGCTGGTTGAGCTACTGCCTTCAGCTCAGGTCATGATCCCGGGGTTCTGGGATCGAGTCCTGCATTGGGCTCCCCCTGCTCTGTGGGGGGCCTGCTTCTCCCTCTCCCTCTGCCTGCCACTCCCCCTGCTTGTGCTCTCTCTGTCAAATAAATAAATAAGATCTTAAAAAAAAAAAAAAAAAAAGAATTAATACCTATTTTTCTGAAGCTGTTTCAAAAAACAGAAATGGAAGGAAAACTTCCAAACTCATTCTATGAGGCCAGAATTACGTTGATCCCAAAACCAGACAAAGATCCCACCAGAAAGGAGAATTACAGACCAATATCCCTGATGAACATGGATGCAAAAACTCTCACTAAGATACTAGCTAACAGGATCCAACAGTACATTAAAAAGATTATATTCACCACAACCAAATGGGATTTATTCCTGGGCTGCAAGGATGGTTCAACACCCTCAAATCAATCCACGTGATACACCACATTAATAAAAGAAAGGACAAAAACCATATGATGCTCTCAAAAGTTGCAGGAAAAGCATTTGACAAAATACAGCATCCTTTCTTGGTAAAAGCTTTCTGCAGTATAGGGATAGAAGGAACATACCTCAATACCATAAAAGCCACTTATGAAAAACCCACAGCAAGGATCATTCTCAATGGGGAAAAACTGAGTGCTTTTCCCCTAAGGTCAGGAACATGACAGGGATGTCCGCTCTCACCACTGCTGTTCAACATAGTACTGGAAGTCTTAGCCTCAGCAATCATACAACAAAAAGAAGTAAAAGGCATCCGAATCAGCAAAAAAGAAGTCAAACTTTCACTCTTCTCAAATGACATGATACTCTATGTAGAAAACCCAAAAGACTCCACCCAAAAACTGCTAGAACTGATACAGGAATTAAGCAAAGTCTCAGGATATAAAATTAATGCACAGACAATATCAGGCGCATTCAGGGTGGTATGGCTATAGACATGGGGGAAGAGAGGAAAAAATAAAACAAGACAAAACCAGAGAGGGAGACAAACCATAAGAGACTCTTAATCATAGGAAACAAACTGAGTGTTGCTGGAGGGGAGGGAGATGGAGGGAAAGGCTAACTGGGTGATGGATATTAAGGGAGGGCATGTGATGTAATGAGCACTGGCTATGAGACTGATGAATCACAGGCCTGTACCTCTGAAACCAATAATACATTAAATGTTAATTAACTGAATTTAAATTAAAAAAATGTTAAAAAAAAAATACAGTTAACCAAGACTTAGGGGGAAAAAAATCAATGCACCGAAGTCAGTTGCATTTCTATACACTAACAATGAAGCAGGGGAAAGAGAAATCAAGGAATTGATCCCATTTACAATTGCACCAAAAACCATAAGATACCTAGGAATAAATCTGACCAAAGAGGTAAAGGATTTGTACTCTGAAAACATATGTTCACACAAAACTTGTACGACAATGTTCATACCAGGATGATCCATCTTAGGCAAAAATGGAAACAATCCAAATGCTATCAACTGATAACTGGTTAAGTATGGCATAACCACACAATGGATTACTATTTGGCCAGAAAAAAAAAAAGGAAATTAAATACGAATGCATACTACAACACAGATGAACCTTGAAAACATTATGCTGAGTGAAAGAATCCAGCCACAAAGGACCACATATTGTATGATTCCATGTATATAAAACGTCCAGAATAGGCTAATCTATAGGGACATAAAGTAGAATGGTTACCTAGGGCTAGAAGTGATGGATGAGGGGGGGTGAGGAAACAGATACTGGGTCTTACTGGGGAGATTAAACTGTTCTAAAAGTTACTGAGGTGATGGTCACACAATTCTGAATATACTAAAAACCTCTGAACTGTATGCTTTAAATATATGAATTGTATGGTATTATATCTTAATAAAGCTATTTTCTAAAAAGAGGGGCACCTGGGTAGCTCAGTCGGTTAAGCTTCTAGCTCTTGATTTCAGCTCAGGCCATGATTTCAGGGTCATGAGATCAAGCTCCACATCGGGCTCTACACTGGATGTGGAGCCTGCTTAAGATTCTCTCTTTCCCTCTGCCCCTCCCCGCACTCAGCTCATGCTCTCTCTCTCTCTCTCAAAAATAGTAATAATAATTATACTATGCAATGGCTCTTAACTAAACATTAAAAGAAATATTTAAAGTTGTAAATAAGATTGAAAGCTGCATCAATATTACCAGTGTGAACTATAGGAAAAGATAACTGTAACAATATGTACCTACTGCACATTTAGAATATAATTTAAAAGATGTGAAATGGATGTAATATGTCCTATTATAAAGTACTTACTGTCGCTCCATGCTGGCTATTTCCTGATTATCTTCTTTAACCTATAAAGGCATAAAAAGAAAAAGTACTTTAAGTACTTAAACAATTACTCATTGTTAGGGTACCTTAAACATAACTTCCTTCTATGTATGTTGTACTAAAATGTCAAATATAGTCTCTTAAAACCTATTTCTTAAAATTCAACCTTTGAAGTTAAAAAACACATCATTAACTATTCACAGATTTTTCCTTTTTCTTCAAAGGAAGGGTGATGACTGATACAGCTATACCTATCCACATGGCACCATGAGGTTAACATGTCTTCAGGCCTGGAACAGTTTACATAAATATCCAGGATTTTCAGGATTTCTGAGACTGTCTCCCCTCACCCCCCCAACTCACACACACAAGGCAGGGGTTGCCAGATTTAGCAATTCCATTACAACTGAATTTCAGATAAACAAGGAATAACTTTTAGGGCATGTATATACCATGCCCTAATATACCATGCAGACACACACACACTCTTACTCTAAACATTATTCACTGCTTCCTGAAATTAAAATTTAACTAGTTGTTCTGTATTTCATCTGACAGTCCTATCGCAAGATCACACTCTCCCTCCCCTGCCTCCGATGATCTCTTTCCAAGGAATTTCAGAGTCTAGATTTTAATACCTTTCTGGAATGATTCTAATACTTAAATAGCTCCCAAGTTGATCCTAAGGTTCTTCCAAACCATTTGGGCTCAACCTAAGACCACAAAGGAGTCTCATTTGTAGGTTCCTGATGGGTGTTGTTCCCAAATATATATGCATTTCTCCTAAGGGCCCTATAGTTAGGGTGTCTCATTATAAATAACAGGCTAATTATAACTTGGTGCTAAATTAAAGCTAGCTGTGGGTAGTAATAAAGCTACTTAATACATGTGACACAACTTGGTGAGATACTGTGATTTCATAGGACATTTTAATTCCATTCACTTCATGGAGACACTGATAAAAATAACCACAAAAATTCATGAACCTTGGAGGCCCAAACAAATAATGGAACAGATCTTCAATAAGATTATCTAATTGTTTACTGACCAATAAAGAGAGCCTTCAGTTTCCTTATATGGATCCAAAAGATGAAAAAATGGCCAAAATGTGCACAAAGACCATATAAAAGTAGGATTTAAATCAAGAAACAGTTTATATGAGAAATGACTTTCACCTAGATTTTCTTGGTCAAATAGTTCATCTCAATTTAGATGAAACTCACTTTTCACTGTTTTTTAAGTACTGGCTTTCTGTTCAACTCTTATGCCTTAAATAAAATAAATCAATACATTCACCACATCTTGATATAGTAAAATAAGTATTTTTGTTTTTCTACCTGCTTAAGTAATCTCTCTCTTTCTTCCATTGGAGATCCCATGCTTTTGTCTTCGGCAATCATTTGGTCTCGATGGGACTCCAATTCATAAAGTTTTTCATGCAGCAATACAGCCTCCTGTTTTACCTGGGAGTGTGCTATTTCCTGAAGGGCACAAAAAGAAGAAACATTTAATTAGTATTTTATCAAAAACTATTCTCACATAGGTTTCAGCTTATAAGAATAAGGACAAATTTATTTTTTTATTTTTTTATTTTTTAAAGATTTTATTTATTTATTTGAGACAGAATGAGAGAGAGAGAGAGCACATGAGAGGGGGGAGGGTCAGAGGCAGAAGCAGACTCCCCGCTGAGCAGAGAGCCCGATGTGGGACTCGATCCCGGGACTCCAGGATCATGACCTGAGCCGAAGGCAGTCGCTCAACCAACTGAGCCACCCAGGCGCCCCGAATAAGGACAAATTTAAACCATCAGCATTTTTAAATAGTGATATCAAATATCTACGGTACTCAATGATGCTACAAAGCACATTTGTAAATTGGAAGAATAAAAATAAACCCCTTTTCCTTCATAAGCTATTTTCAGTCTAAGATTCATGAGAAGATGGTAGTTTATTTTATCTTCTAAATATAAGACCTGAACAAAGATAAGACATCTCTACCAATGGGAAGATAATAAAGAAAATGTCACAATGTATGCACAACTTTAACCACAATATTAAATTTAAAGTCTAAAGAAATCTCTAGAGGGAATATATTTTCATATATATGTAGTCATATACATACTCTAATACAATATTATATAGGTTGAACTGTCACCCAAAAAGATGTGTTGAAGTCCTGGTAATCTCCAATACCTGTGAATATGACCTAACTTAGAAACGGGGTCTTTGCCAATTTAGTCATGTTAAGACGAGGTCATTAGGGTGGACCCTAATACCCTAATCCAGAATGACTGGTGTCCTGATAAGAGCAGTCATACAGACAGAGACACAGAAGGGGAGCCATGTGATGACACAGGCAGAAACTGGGGTGATGCAGCTAAAATAAAGGAATGAATGCCTAGGATTGATAGGCACCACCAGAAGGTAGGAAGAGGTCAGGAAAGATTCTAACAAGGTCTCAGAGGAAACGGCTCTGCTGACACCTTGATTTTAGACTTCTAGGCTCTAGAAGAGTGAGAAAATTTGTTGTTTTAAGCTACCCAGTGGGTGTTACTTTATTACAGCAGCACTAGGAAATTAATACACAAGAGTAGAATAGTTACTGTATATTCACCACTATTCTACTGTTCACAAAGAGAAAATAAGGGCTGTGGCAACTTTAGTAGATAACCAAAAGAGCTAGGGTTGTTGATAGTGATGATGATGAGGAGGGAGAAAACTGCATTTAAAGCTGTTATTTATTAATTACTTGTTCTGTGCCAGGCACTATATTCCATGTTCTTTATATACTATCTCTAATCCTCAAAACAACTCTATCAGATAATATTATCATCTCTGTTTTACACATGAAGAGACTGAGGATCTGAGATCTAAATAATTTTCTAAGTTAACAAACATAAAAGTGAATGATGATATCTGAAACTAGGTCCATAGCATGAAAGAGACCAAATTTTTAAAAGGCAAGACCTCCTCTTTTTTGAAAGCCAAAGAGAAGGAATCTTAAAAGGAAAAAGTAAATTAAAGGAAATGTGTGAAAGTCTATTTAAAAAGCATAATATAGGGGCACCTGGCTGACTCCGTTGGTGGAGAGTGGGACTCTTGGTCTTGGGGGTTGTGGGTCTGGGCCCCACGCTGGGTGTAGAGATTACTTAAAAATCTTAAAAAAAGGGGCGCCTGGGTGGCTCAGTCGTTAAGCGTCTGCCTTCGGCTCAGGTCATGATCCCGGGGTCTTGGGATCGAGCCCCGCATCGGGCTCCCTGCTCAGTGGGGAGGCCTGCTTCTCTCTCTCCCACTCCCCCTGCTTGTGTTCCCTCTCTCGCTGTGTCTCTGTCAAAAAAAAAAAAAAATCTTAAAAAAAAAAAGCACCATATATACAGCTCAAAATAATGGATTAGGTTCAGGTGAAAAAGTGTGATAATGAAATACAGATAGAAGAAATGCAGGTATTTTGGGGTATTCCTTTTCATAGTTACCTCCCCCTTCCTTTTGCTTAATCATCCTAAGACTTGTTCAAATTGCATCTCAATAAAACTGTTCCTCAATAAAACGCATGTTGATCTTTCTTTTTTTTTTTAAAGACTTTATTTATTTGAGAGAGAGAGCATGCGCAGCAGCCAGGGGAGGGGCAGAGGGAGAGGGAGAAGCAGACTCCCCACTGAACAGGGAGCCCAAGAGTCTACAAGAGTCAGATGCTTAACTGACTGAGCCACCCTGTCTGCCCCACTACTTATATATTCTTGATCTGAGAATACTGTAAGTTTTTATAAAATTTCATGTTATTGTAGGCATACATGTGCTGATGTCAAAAAGTGGCATCAATACAAACACTAAATCCAAGGATATAGCTTACACCTCTTCCCGCAGAAACTAAATTTTGCCAAGTGAAATAAGACTTGACATTCCCCACAAACCCTAAAACAGATAGTGAGGAATTCTGCTGGCCAGCTGTGTTAATACTAAATGTGGTCCTTACTCTTCGAAGCATATTTCTATTACCAGAGATATCCAAAAAATAAAAATTATACTCACATGAAGACAATCAGCATAGAAAACCATTTTGATAATTTTTTTTAAAGATTTTATTTATTTGACAGAGAGAGAGAGAGAGCATGAGCAGCGGGGAGGAACAAGGGGAGAGGGAGAAGCAGGCTCCTTGCTCAGCAGGGAGACCGATGTGGGACTCATCCCAGGACGGATCATGACCTGAGCAGAAGGCAGAGGCTTAACCGACTAATCCATAAGTAAACTACTTTTTCAACAGCAAATTTCCAAAATTACAAAATACTCACATTTATTTCTTGTGCAAGAGAGGTAAAGGCAATCCTGTCAATCTATAATTGTTACTAATCCTATCATCATGATACCTACCTGAATCCACAGGAAATCAGGAAAGGCAGGCAAGGTTTGAGGTATAGACAGTATACTGAAGTGTAAAGGACATGAAAAAGGTAGTTCACAGAAAAAGAAATACATTGGCCAACAAATGCATAACTAAGTGAAAATTAAAACAAGATAGAAATTTTTACCTATTAAACTAGTAAAAATGGAAAAAGTGAATAATGCTTGCTATTAAATGAGTGCACGAGAAAACAGGCACTCTCATACATTGAGTCTAGAAGTAGAAAATGAAACCACCTTTTTGGAAGGCAATTTGGCATCCTTACATTTCAGAAGTGTGTATTTAGCTTTTGACTCATTCCAAGAAACTTATCTGAAGACACATTCATTTAACTTTGTATAAAATGCATGTTTTCATTGCAGCATTGTTTATAATCCAAAAATACTAAAAAAAACTATAAACAACCTATTCATCTACAAGGCTGTGTTATAGTCATGCAATGTAACACAATGCAGTAATTTAAAATAATGAAGGAGATCTCTGAGAGCTGATGTGAACAATCAAGAGAATGCTAGGTGAAAACAAACAAAACCAAGCTGCAGACAGCATTTTAAATGTGAATCCCACTTGAGGTTTTCCACAACAATAAAACCAAGATAGGATTATAAAATTGTTGTAAAGATTAAATGACAATGCTGGTGATCTACATAAAGAGCTCAAAAAAGCACAGAATAAGCACTCAAAAAATACAAAGTGGTTCTGTCTGGAAAGAGGGAAAAGAAACAGGCATTTTCACTTTCATCTTAATTTTTTTTTACCATAAACATGTTTTTTTTAATTAAAACTGCTTTAAATAAACAAATAACAAATAGCAAGCATTTACATCTTTAAATTGATGAACTGATCTCTCTCCCTCTTCACTTCTTTTGAATTTCTTGTTTATGTCTTTAAATTACTATTAGATTTTGCATGCCTCAGCAAGGCAGAATGATTTTGCACACAGTAGGTACTCAATAACTGAATCTAATTTCTTACCAAAGTAGGATATTTGTGGTGCTGAATGGGAAAAAAATTATACTCCTCGTAGTAAACTACTAAATAAATATATACTTGAATGAGTTCCTTTTATTTAGCTGAATTATCTTTTGTAGCTGAGTAATATAAGAACCCTTATTTGATTTTATACTTACAGCTTCCAAGCTCTTTTTTTTCATGTTCAGTGAATCTAGTTGTTGCTGAAGTGTGTCTAACTCCTAAGAAAAAGGAAAAAAGTAAATATATATACAAGTTATGTTTAGAATAATATATTTCTGTTTCTTAGCATCTCAAATGTGGATGTGACAAAGTAAACATTATAAACATATTCAACTCTCATCTTGCTATTGACTAGAATTTATTAACATTATTTCTATCTTTGCCAATTTCTTTCATTATTCCTAAAAACTTTGCCATGATCTACCTTTAAAAAAATACTTGGAGCTTGTCAAAGTTAGCCAGACCTTTTCACAGTGAATCATCACTGTGTTTCGAAAATATTAAATATCAGAAGCCCTCAAATTAATGATGTTATTGTTTAAAGTTAACTTTGATATTTTAAAACCATGTTTCCATATCTTTTGCCTAATTTCTTTTAGGGCCAAGACATATAGTAATTTACATGGCTCACTCCTAGGGACAAGACTTTCCAGCTGATTATTATTCAAAAACCACTGGGCTAGATTAACTATATTTTGATGGTATTTTGGCATTTCTATAATACTCTTTCTTCAGTGTTTCATTGTATCTTATAAATCCTGACTAAAATAGTTGTATTAAATTGTCAATGAAGTTATATCTGAGAAATGAGAACTACATTCACTTTTGGCATTTTGGGGGACTCATTCTCTGCTAACTGTTTAGTTAAGGGTTATCTGGGTATGTAAGGGCACTAACTTGCAAACTGGAGTCACCACCATGCCTGAATGTTGGAAGAATTCTCAATAACCCCTCAGCAGGCTCCCAAATTGCTTATTTAAACACTATGTTTAGGAGGCAAGAGCTGTTCAAATCAAGGACAAAGAAGTAAAAGATGTGCTGCTTATTAGGTAGGAAAAAAAGAAAGTAAATATCCCTATGGCTCTGGTATATGAGGTTTTTTATTATTTCTATTAACAGTTCATTAAAAAAAAAACCCAAGTGTTTTCATGTATCTGTATGACATGCAAAAGTGAAAGATGCATAGAAATGAACAAATAATACAGTAAGATTTGATCATCATGCAGCATAAGAAAATGAAGTTTTCTAGATTAGTGCTTCTCAAATTTAAATGTCCGTTCATACGAATTATCTGGGAACCTTGTTAAATTAAGATTCTGATCAGTAGGTCTAGTCAAGTTCTCAGGGATGCCAATGCTGCCCATCTTCAGACCATATAGTAGCAAGACTGCTATATGCTGGACGAAGTAGTGATTAGTATTACCTGCAACAATTTCTCATTTGTGGTTTTCATTTCTGTGTACTTGATTTGTTTTTCAGGAGACATGTTTTTGATAATGCCATCTGCTGCTTGTTTTTCCTGTTCAACTTCTTCTTCTACACTTCTAATTTGTTTTTCCTTCCTGAAATCAAAAGTATCCAATATTCCTCTTACTACATTGAGGGGAATAACAACAATTAATTTTACTGAGGTCATGGTCCCAACTAAATATGGTAAAGTTATTCAACGTAGTTTGTAATCCTTATAGATATACAAAAAATTCTATTTGGAGAACAAACTGGTGGTTGCCAGAGGGAAGAGGGTGGGGCATGGGCAAAAATGGGTGAAGGGGAGTGGGAGGTACAGGTTTCTAGTTAAGGAATGAGTAAGTCTCAGGGATGAAAAGTACAGCATAGGTAATATAGTCAACAGTACTGTAATAGTGCTATATGATGATGGTAACTTGTGGTGAACATTGCATAACATATGGAACTGTTGAATCACTACATTGTACACCTGAAACTTAAATTAACATTGTGTCAACTATACTTCAGTTAAAAATTAAGACAATATGAAAATCCCTTACACTTCCAAAAAAAAAAAAAAAATTGTCCCCATCAGCACAGACTTATTTTATATCTTTCTCTTCTCAATCCCCAAATCCTTCTATTTCCTTACTACTCATTTTACTTTCTTATAAGAAAACACAAAGATTATCACAGAAAAATCCCTAAAGCCTTGCACATATGAGGATGTATTTACAACTCTGTCATACCCTCAAGACAAATAAGACAATTTTAGAATAGTGGTTTTCAAACATCTTTTAGCTACAAATTCTTTGACCAAATGAAATCTTGTATTGTAGTTCACCATGTAAATGATATAAAGTAACACAGCTCTGACTGATCTGAGAGTAGGGAGACCTACAGTGCAATTTGATTAAAAAAAAAAATCGTAACTTTAGATTAATAATATATTTTGCTTACCTACTACTTTAATTAAAATTGGTATTCCAAAACTTATCAACTGTATTTTAGCGGTGCAAAATAAGTTAGTGTCTCCAAAAACATAACACGAATATCACAAGTGTAACCATATAAGAGAAATAGTCATTAATTACAAACAATAACCATCTTTATCATATAATCATAAGAAATACCAGTGATGTGCCACTTATTACCTAAGCAAGGTCAATTATCAATAGGATAGAATTTTTCTCTAGAATTCTGAAAAAATTCTCCAGAATTTTGGAAAAAAAAACAACAACAAAAAGATGCTAGTTATCATGTAACTACTTCAAGACTAAAAAGACTACTTGAAGATAACTGTTTAGTCTAAATATCAAAATTTTTATTTTGAGTTTCAAAATAGGAGTATTCTATTTAATCTTTCACATGTAGTTATCAACTAATAGTTTTCACAATCACTCTCTAAGCCTTACAGATTCACGTATTCCCCACACATTTTTTACACTGCCAGAATAAAACGATCTAAACTCAGAAATTTTCCTACAAACAACATCTCATAATAACCCAATAAAAGATGAACAAAATCAGACAAACAACCTGGAATTTCTATTTATTTTTGTCTATTGACAAGGAGTGATATCTTCTCTTTGAACTTCAATTACTATCGTATAACAAACGTGTTTGCTGCTGAATTTACATGGGTTTATGGGCTCACAGAATTTTCAAGCAGGAAAGGTCAATTTCAATCTTTTTGTTTCATAGATTAAGGATACTAAGGCTCATGGGAGTTAATCTTTTGGAACTAACTCATTCTGAACTCCATGATTATTCACTATCGACAATGAATCTTAACCGCGTTTTTGCCTGATATATGTTTACTGTAGTTACAGGGGAACGAGGGTAATACAGTATTCCATTTTACAGAGGGGAAGCTGCAGCACAAGGAAGGTAACTCATTTTTTGAGGGTCACAATATGGCCAGCGTTAGGTCTTTTGATGCTTTGAGCACTTCGCTCCTATAATAACTTGGCAGTAAATCCACCAATGACAGTGTCATAAAAATGAGTAAACAAAGTTGAAACGGGAATTCAAAACTCGGGGGCTATCTTTTCAACTTGAATCTTTCTAAACACGAAATACCTTTAGGACTAACTTTAAATCACTTTAACAATATATCTTTCCAAGTATGCATTTTTCAATATTATATACTTTAACTTGCAAAGTAAATTTGCTAATACTTACATTTTTCAAGAGTAATTAAGAAACACAAAGGTTAAGCAAAGCATTTTACTTGTTATGCTAAAAAAGTCAAAGATGACTAAGAAATTATTCTTCTAGTCAATCTTTTGCTAAGAAGTCTAGCTTTTTTTTTTTAATCACGTGTTCTTTGGGTACAAAGGTTAAAGCATAGTGAAATGCAACATATGACATATTTTTTTTTTAATGGTCTAGAAGAAACAGTAGATTCCTTAGCACACAAGTCTCAGAGAAAAGAAAAAAGTAAAGGTAAGATCCCATATATTTACAGGTTTGATGGTTGCTGGTGAATTTAAAACAAACAAACCATATTTAGGTTTGTTAATCTACAAAAATCTTTCTTTAATACGGGATGAGAGAGCAGAAAATATAATTATATCTTCGTATGCTCTACCTTAGAAATATAAACCTGGGATGTGGCCAAAAAGTCTTTTCCAAATACATTTATAATGTAATATAAAGTAATTAATTTTCTTTTGGGAAAAAAAGGTTTCATCTAATCAAATTTATAAGATCTTTTTATTCTGAAATATGCTAATCATAGAGCATTCTGAAAGTGACATTAACTTAAAAGCAAATTCACAAGATGGAAAAAGACCAAAATTATAAGTAACTATGTTTGTAGAATGAAGAGATAGAAAGCATACATTCAATGGATTGAAGATGAAGGTAGGGAGTGTCTGAAAAACAGCTGAAGGCTCTCATCTCCCACAGTTTTAAGTCAACAGATTATATCAATAGACAATGTCTAAAAATAAAAAAACCAAAAAATAGCTATATAAGCATATACTTAAACATGTACATACACCTAAATATAGTCTTGACTTTCTTTCATACACATATATTAAAATTTTAAAATATACAACCACTTCACTTGTTTTAAAGTTTACTTTTAATCGATCAGGAACTAATGAGACATTCGAAAAACACTTTCATTTGCCAGGGACTTTCCAGTTTAAGATTAGAGTGCAGGGAGGGTGTGGCAACATGTACGTGTTCCACATTTCATATATTTTAAGAAAAAATGGATTTAAAAGGAGAAAAGGGGAAATCAAAATATCCTCAGTACTCTCTAAAGTTCTTCTCCTATTGAGATGAAAATATTCTCTTTTCTATCAGGCCTGCGATATGAAAACTACATGCATCACAATCTTGTTTTGGCCCCTCTCTCTGCTATTATTATCAGACGAAAGCCAGTCTTCTCAAACAGTAAGTTTTTACAATCAAGGTAGTGAAAATATTTTCAAAGGCATACTTTGTGTACATTTAGTAAAATATCCCAAGGCAACTAAAGCAAAAAAAAAATCTAAGCTATCAAAACTAATTGGTTAGCTGTGTATATTCAAAATCTGTGATATGTGAGCTAGATTCTAATCTGACAGCAGTCTTCATTTTATTTAAACTAAGTTCTTTAACAGTTGGTTAAAGAAGTCTGTAAGTTTTCACTATAAAATCTGAGATTAGTTTCAGGATATAAATACCACTCATTCATTCATTCATTCATTTTTTAAAGTAATCTCTGTGACCAAAATGGGGCTCAAACTCAGGACCCTGAGGTCAAGAGTCATACATTCTACTGACCAAGCCAGCCAGGCGCCCCTAAACACCACTCTTTAAAATGTAGGGAAGGTTTTTTAAAAATCACATATTTATGAGGAAAATTATTGTTGTTGCATTACTATTATTATGAGGATACTTCAACTGCAAAAACAGTCAAAATAAAAACTAATTTTTTAGATCTATAGCCACATAAGGAAAGCACTTCATGTTGGCTGGCTCTTAAATTCAATCAATAAATGGTTCAGTTTCTTTTTTATTTTTCTTAAAGATTTTATTTATTTATTTGACAGAGAGAGACAGCGAGAGAGGGAACACAACCAGGGGGAGTGGGAGAGGGAGAAGCAGGCTTCCTGCTGAGCAGGGAGCCCAAGGCGGGGCTCGATCCCAGGACCCTGGGATCATGACCTGAGCCGAAGGCAGACACTTAACGACTGAGCCACCCAGGTGCCCCAGTGGTTCAATTTCTGTTATAAAATATTTTCTGGGGGCACCTGGCTGGCTTTGTCAGTAGAGCATTTGATTCTTGATCTTGGGGTCATGAGTTTAAGCCCCACATTGGCTATAAAGATCACTTAAAAAAAAATTTTTTTTCTCTTAAAACACCAAACTTTGAGTTGTTTACCCTATATACAGTTATATATTATTACTTCTTAATTATTTAATAGCCTATGTGTAGTGCTGGTAGCTCTGATTTTTAAAAACAAATTTTAAAGTAATTTCCTCATTATAAATCATGTACAAATATGAGTTAAGAGAATTATTTGCCATGTATTTCCACATAGGTAATGAAATTATACCCACATTCTTTCTGTAATGAGTATGTAATAACAGAAGATATCTATATGATTAACTAGAATCTCTTTGCTCAGGTACATGTATCAGAATTTCCTTAATCTTCAGTATTTCATCCCAATGAAGAAATAAAAGTATTTGCTTTACTTTTTTCACAATATAACATCAAAATATTAGAGAGGAAATGTTTTTCTAAAACTATTTTCTTCCAGGGGTGCCTGGGTGGCTCAGTTGGTTAAGCATCCAACTCTTGATTTTAGCTCAAGTCATGATCACAGGATTGTGAGATCTCCCTCTCCCCCTCCCCCACCTAAAAACAAAACAAAACTATTTCCTGCCAATGTCTAATTACCTGCATATGAAAATGTGGGAAATTCTGTTAATATTTTTCCTAATTAATGCATTTCTAATTTTTTTCTTTTTTAGGAAGTCAAATGTAATTTCACTGAAAAGAATTATTCTTTGATTCCAGCAGATATCAATAAAAATGTTACTATACTTGATCTCAGTTATAACCAAATTACTTTGAATATTACAGACACCAGGGTTCTACAAACATATTTTTTACTCACTGAACTCTATTTGACTGAGAACAATGTCACTATGTTATATAATAATGGCTTTGGTAACCTCTCCAATCTAGAAATTTTAAATATCTGTAGAAACTCCATCCACGTAATTCAACAGGGTGCGTTCATGGGCTTAAATAAACTAAAACAGTTACATCTCTGCCAAAACAAAATATTTCAACTGAATCCTGATGTATTTGTGCCTCTAAAAAACCTGATACTTCTGAATCTGCAAGGCAATTTCATAAGCTATTTTGATGTACCACAACTGTTTCATCTGGAATTAATAATTTTATATGGAAATCCATGGAACTGCTCTTGCAGTCTACTGAATTTGCAGAACTGGCTGAACACATCAAATGTGACACTAGGTAAGCTAACATTATTTAAATTAATCAAAACCAAAACGTGATTGATTTTTTCCTGTCCCACCCCAAGAAAGTCTCTCACTTCATGTTTTAAAGAAAAAGAAACTATTCCTGTTTAAGGGAAGCAGGAAGAAACACTGAAAAATAACTGTTGAATAGATATTCTTCCTCTGCCTTTTAGGGAAAAAAAAAGGAGAAGAAAAGAAATTTAAATGTTCTATATATGTGAGATGATACTGTCACTTCATGTATTAAGTTTGAAGTTTGAATACGAATACATAAGAGTATTTTTTTTTCGGTATTTCCTTTTCTTAGGATATCTTGCCAGATAGTACGTAAAAACAGGTGCCCTATTTTCTTAACCGCAAACCATGCTCTGCCTGAAATCAATTTTTATCACAATCTTAATCATAACATCTTTACTAACACAAACTAAACAATAAACAGATACTGCATTTAAACCATATATATTGTAAAATAACTTAATAAACAAGAATGTGAATCTTTCCCTTCTTGTGTTGCTAGGCAAATACAAGAGTTTCTTATAATCTGTAATAATGACAGATAAGTATACCAAAAAATTCTAGGTAAAAATAATTATAAAATGTTAGCCATAATTTATTAACAATAATAATCCTATTTCCATAATAAATCTTATTCTGATTTACCAGAAAATGAGAACATCACCACGTGCACCTACCCAGATATCCTGATGTACTACAGTATCAAAACAGTACCTTATAATGCTGAGTGCTACTCAAAATTTCCTCCACCTATAAATGAAGATCTTTATAACCATTTTCAGTCCATTAACAACTCAACATTTAATAGCTCTTTGAACAACTTAAAAAACTCAGGTAATGTACCGGTTTGCAACATTAATATTGCTGAAGGCAGTATACTAAATAAACTGAAGTAGTTCATTTTCCCTAAATTTTAAATTTCTAGAAATAATGTAAAAGAACAACTCCTCATCTCAACAAAAGATTTACAAAATACTAAGTTTCCAAACTAGGCTCTGCTAGTTACCATCCAAATGCCATTATGCAACTTATTTAACTTTTCTGAGTCTTAGTTTTGACCAATTAAGTCATAATTCTTAACAAGTATAAATCAATAATGTTCTTTGGTGAATTGATAAACAATACCTGCAAAGACAAGTAGTTATTTTGGAAAAAAGGTATTTTTTCAGCACACTTTGAAATATCTTGTAGTAACTTTTGCTTAAAATTATAATGTTTATTTCTAATACCAATATTATGGAGTTATTAGGACATATGATTAATGATTATTTTATTTTTGTCAATTTAACAAAATCTCTCTCTCTTTCTCTCTCGGTATTCCAATTAAGAACATAAACTTCTTGGAAAAAGCTGGGCTTTTCTTGTTGGTGTGGTAGTCACTGTACTGATGACTTCATTCCTCATTTTTGTTGCTATCAAATGCCCAATATGGTATAATATTCTGCTTAGTTACAATCATCATCGCCTGGAAGAGCGTGAAGCAGAAACCTATGAAGATGGTTTTACTGGAAATTCAAGTTCTCCTTCACAGGCCCCAGATACAAACTCTGAAGAAACTACAGTAATATTTGAACAACTACATTCATTTGTGATAGATGACGATGGGTTTATTGAAGACAAATATATAGATACACATGAATTACGTGAAGAAAATTAATTCTCTTAAATGCTTGATTTTTAAAAAAAAAGTTATTGGTTTACTCGCAATTTAGACATAAATGGAGATTAGGCATGTGACATACCAAACTGTGGCTAGTAGACTTTCATATTAATTGCAAGACACATGAATATCATAAAATCATGTTTTTCTCATTGGTACTGAGCAAGTAGGTCCAAATACAGTAATTGACATCCTCTGGTAGTTTACAGTGACAATACTAGCATTACTATTTTCAGCAGTATTCAGGAGACCATACATCCTAATAAGGAAAAGACCTTAAGTAAATTATTCATTAAAATGAACTGATTCTAATATTAGCCCAGATATTGGATGTAATACATATTAAAATATATTAAAGTTTTACTGAGTAGAATCAGTAAAAAAATAAAGGTTTTGGGGGCCACCTGGGTGGCTCAGTCAGCTGAGCATCTGACTCTTAGTTTTGGCTCAGGCTTAGATCTTGATCTTGGGGGGGCCTGGGATCCAGGCCCATGTCGGGCTCCGTGCTCAGTGCAGTCTGCTTGTCCCTGTCCTCCCACCCCGGTTCTCCCCCTGCTTGTGCTCTCTGTCTCTCTCTCCCTCTCAAATAAATAAAATCTTTAGAAAAAAATTTTAAAAAAATAAAGGTTTTGGATTTGTCAAAGTGAAAACGCTTAAACATACAACACACTAAGATTGATTTTATGCTCACAGAATGAATTCATGGACTTGGAAAATATTTTTTTAAATGCTTCCTGAATTAGCACAATAAATTTCCTGAAAATTTAGTACTAACTTAAAGCACAGGTACAATGTCCAAGCACAATCCCTAATAAGTTACTACTGACTTTAAAAAAAAAAAAAAGGTTACTACTGCTTTCAGTTATAAAGAAAGACCATCACCATAATGCATGATCGTCATAACTGAGTAGTATGGTAGCTTCCAAAGTGGGTATCACAAGTCTCCAGGAATCTTGTTTTTAAAAATCTGTATTTCTGCCTCTCTTTGGGAGAGTTCTATTCAAATGAGTCTGTGCTACAGCTGAGGAATCTTCAGTTGGTCCATGGACAGATGTTTGGGATCCTGTAGATACAGCAATGTTTCCCAAATTGTTTTCTAGAATATTAATTTCCAGGGAAATGATCAGAAATATTTACAGGGGGAAAAACAGTACATGGTCAAAGTACTAGAGAATTACTATAGGAAATACTGAGTTTAAACAAAGTGAAACAAGAGTCTTTACCATAGGACTTATTCAAGATTCTAATAAGCTAAAGTGCTCTCTGCTCTTCAAGAAGTAAGTATTAAGAATTTTCCAAACTTACTGGACAACAAAACCCTTTCTTTGAGATACGCCTACAATGAGTTCATAGCACAATAATGATCCAAAAAACAGTTTGGACAACAATGACCTTGAGACTATTACAGAAAGAGTCTGAAGTTAATTATTTACTAATTCCTTATAATCAATTGGCTGTAATCATAATTTTAACAATGCAAACAGTAGCGTTAAAAATTGTAACAAAATCTATAAAAAAAAAAAAAAAATTGTAACAAAATCCATCATTTTTACCCTGCAGAGGGGTGAAAATTTACTGTATTTATATCCTTTAGAGAAAAGAGTATCTCTAAAACACTATAATAAAATACATTTATGGATGAAATAATATGATGTTTTAGATTTTCTTCATCATCATACAGCGGAGTAGTGCCTAGATGTCTATATGGAGGAGGACTGGATATGAGCTGATAGAGCTGGGAGATGGAGCTGATGGAGCTGGGAGATGATATAAGTATAATAACATTATTTTATTTTTGTGTATGTTCAAATTTTTTTATAATAAAGTTTTTAAAATGCACATGTACTTGACAGTTTCTCAGAAAAAAGAGTCTAAGAATAATGTATATGTATGTTATATTCTGCAAAATGGTCATTTTAAAGGTCATATCAATAGTAAATTCAGTTCAAATGTCTACCGAGGGAAATAAACTGTTTAGGATGATATATACCCTGTGAAATAGAACTTACTCATTTATAATGCATATTTGCTTGTGTTTATAGAAACACGTTTTCAATAAAGGATATAAATGTTTTACATGTAATATTTCTTATTAGATAATATCAATTTTACTTTATTGTTTTAAATCTTGATTATAAGAGTGAGATAATTATGGAAACAAAATGCTTTTTCTAAATAATTATTTTACCAAAATATCATTTCCTAATTTAAGAGGCAAATATTAATATTTGAAAAATTTAGTAAAGTGAAATATAATTATGAATGAGCAAAGACTACATCTAATTTCTTGAGCCTCTAATAACTGAATGTTGGCATACGAAATTGAATTAAAGCCAAGTGTAATGTTATAGTAATATGCTAAAGGCTCTACACTATAACTAACTTATTATGAATAGATGTTCCATAATAAACCAGATGGTTTAGTCATACCACACTAAATGGTTGTACTAAAAGAGAAGAGAATGAAGTTTTTTGGACCTGCCTTCTCAAGGTATGCTATTACCAGCTCCCTTTGAATGTGTAGCCAAGGTAGATCCTTTGTGTTACTGAGATGTTGGCCATCTGATTAACGCATGAAATCTATTCACCTACTGCATATAAAAGTAAACTTCATGAAGATAACTCCTGTTCTTAATTCAAATTTCTCCTTAAAAGGGTCAGGAGAACCAAATACATTCAGCCTCAATTACAAACTACAGACATTAAGAAACTGCTGACATTTCAGGACAAACCACCATATTTTAAGAACTTTTTCCTTAACTAAATGAACCAAATAGACATAAAAGCCTAAGACAGTCTTAAATTTATAATCTGAGTTATCTTTCTGGATGAAATATATATAATACATATACATATAATATTTATAAATCGGACCTGAATATTATATAACTGCAGATGAAATAAATGAGGACCTTAATGTTTTAAACTCTGTTAGGTGTTCAATGGACTACAGTTCATTATTTACTTTTTAGGTACCTAGGGGAGTTATTTTATGTACGGTAAACAATAAATATTTGCTAAATGGTTCAAAACCAGAACAGTAAAAAAGAAAGTTTTCAAGTAAGAGCTTGGTCACCATGAATATGTAATTTTCTTTGTAAATGGGAAGGACTTCCAGTATTTATAATTTTTAAGGCAGCACTTTACAGCAGTATCAAATGATAAGGGAAAAAGAGGTTCCTTTGTTTTTAATCAACAAAAAAATTGTATTTATCTTTCAAGTGTTTTGCCATTACATGTTAACATCCTATTCTTCATCAAATATTTACATTATATGCATAAGTAACAGGACAGTATATTTGGTGTTACAGAATTTAAGTAATTTTGATTAATTATTATCCTTGCTCTCAGAGATTAAGACTGATAAAATTCTGAGACAAAATATGTATGGGGTGGGTGTATACAAAATAGCTTATGTTTTATGTTTGCATTGCCTTAGACAATATTTAATTAAGGCCCCCAATCAATGAAGAATAATTATGTTAACTACTGTTATTATCTGAATATTTATGTCCTCCAAAATTTGTGTTGCAGTCCCAGCCCCCAAAGGTAATGGTATTAGTAGGTGCAATCTCTGGGAAGTGATTAGGTAGTGAGGGTGGAGCCCTCATGAATACAATTAGTGCCCTTATAAAAAGAGATCCCACAGACCCCCTTCTACCATGGGAGTATACAGCAAGATGCCTGGTATGAACAGGAAGAGGGACCTCACCAGAATGGGACCATGTTGGTGCCTTGAGCCTGGACTGCACAGAAATGTGAGCAATAAATTCCTGTTGTTTATAAGTTACCCAGTTTATGGTATATTGTTATAGCAGCCCAAATGGACTAAGACAACTACATCACATCTACCTATTACCTTTGTAGGCCTTTGTCACTGCCACACTGCCACTTATTACCAAAGTCAAAATTATTTGCTATTG
Source organism: Halichoerus grypus (assembly GCF_964656455.1). Lineage (NCBI taxonomy): Eukaryota > Metazoa > Chordata > Mammalia > Carnivora > Phocidae > Halichoerus > Halichoerus grypus. The sequence goes on along the minus strand of NC_135725.1, from coordinate 51,849,071 downwards.
GGTCTTTAACCATGTTATATAAAAAGATGTATATACATATATGCATTACTATAACTATTAATTAGAAATTAGTAATTGAATAATGAAATAATGTAAACAGCTCACTAATAATGTGCGTTTTATTAGACTGGGCCTTGAATCTCATAATTCAAACTAGCTAAAAAGCCCAGGTTAAAATTATAAATGGCAGAGATGAAGATGTTCTTACCCATCTTAGATTTTAAACTACTTGAAATAGAAATGTTATTTATCTAATCTATGTAGTAATTTTATTTATCCAGGATTTGGGTACTTAATGGTAAATGAAAATAACAGATGTGTAAATAATAAAATTTGTATTGCAAATATTCAGCTTTTTTAAATAAAATGCAAGGGAAGGGGTGCCTAGGTGACTCAGTCGGTTGAGCATCCAGCTTTTGATCTCAGCTCAAGGTTTGATCTCATGGTCATGAGTTTGGGTCTGCACTGGGCTCCACACTGGATGTGGAGCCTACTTAAAAAAAAAAAAAAATGCAAGGAAAAAACGAGAAAATTTATAAGGAAATAAATGACTTCAAAGTTAAACTACCTAATTCAGCTCCTTAGAAATGTTTGATTTCTAAATGGATTGTACTTACGCTTGTCTTTCAGTAAATATGATATCCATACTTTGTGTTTCTCGATCATTTTGAGCTTTAAGCTGAATGAAGAGTTAACAGAGAAGATAGTGATAAAAAATTACCATTAAACTGAACTACTTCTTTAAAAGTTATTCTGGTCGTGAACTAATTGAGAGATTATTATAATAATCCTAATGCCACACGCAAAGTTTTTAAAAAATATATAGTATTTATTTCACTTAACAAACTACAACCCGAAAAAAGGAAGTCTTTTTCACAGGCACTGTAATCTCACACCAAAAATATTCACTATTCTTTAGTGATCTATCGAATAATCCAGTGTAAACTTAATTTACGTAAATAGAATTTCTAAAATTTATTGGGCATTCAATAGTTGATTAGTAATATGTTGATTTTAGACCAAACACAAGTTTTATCCTTAAAAAGAATTTTACCTGAGTACTCCTACTTGACTCTACCTGTGCATATTCAGCTTAGAATTTGGTTCTATCCCAAACAACTGACAGAACACATAAAGAAGTTTCCACATTTTACATGTGGCATTAAAAGTATATTTTTAAATTGGAAATTCTCCTGTGTTCTAAAATTAAGACTAATTTCACCAAATCATGTTTTCAGAACCCCAATTTAGAAAAAAGTCATTTTATGAATTCTATGCTTTCACAGAATAGTCTGTGTAAATTATAAGCTGTATCATAAGCTATATAAAAGTTGTATAAATAAATTATAAGTTATATAAACTATAGGCTCTATGTATGTTACTTTCTTCCAAATATTTGTAATCAAAACAAGTTATAGCTACTAATATTTTGTTTTCTACCAAGGAATCTAAGAACATTGAACAAAGATTCTCATTTATCAATCAAAAAGTAGTATTATATCCAGCATCATATGATAACTATTCACTTTTCTCTCTTACTTATAAAACTTTGTAAATGTGGCATTGTATTTCCAGTAAGTACTCAGCTCCATCTGTGCAAGTATTAAACCAAAAGTATTCCAAACTAATTTATATACAAGGAAATATAGATGAGACTCCCTAACTAATGCTGTGTGTGAGACCAGTTCACCTAGCCTTGTAGAAAGACACTAAAGAATCCACTAGGGAGATCTGACCAAGAGGAAGAAATTTAAAAAGAGCAACTGAAGGGGCGCCTTGCTGGGTCAGAAGAGCATGCAACTCTTGATCTTGGGGTTGTGAGTTCAAGCCCCAGAAAGCAACTGAGGGAACTCAACTGTAATAAGAGTATTTAGGATCAGATAATACCTATCTGTAAGGTGTGTAAGGTTTTATCAAACTATTTCTAGATATAAATGCTTTGTATTGGAGGATATGATCTATGTAAGTCTATTGCTTATGCTTATAAATTTTCTTACCATGTTGTAATCATCCATTACTTCTTCCATTTCAGTATTGGTATTAAGTTTATCTACCAACTAAAAGCAAAGATACAAAAAAAACCACTCTATTAGTCTTTATAAATGTTTTCTATAATTCATAAAATGGTATTCAATCTTACAATGAGTAGTCATGTTAAGTATTAATATTTCCAAGTATTTTATCTTCTAAAATAAAAACAAATATTGAGCTATCTAAGTATATACTATGCATTTGGCCAATCAATAAATCACATTTTTAGGGTGGCAAAGTGAGCAGTAATAAACTACTCTCCCAAAGATCGTACATTGAAGAGCTTTGCCTGCTTTGAAAAGATGTCTGACCTTAAAAGAAGTGTCTGAAGAAGACAAAAGTTTGGGGAACCTGTGTCTGTCTGTCTCTTTTCCCCAGCAGAGAGGGTATTAACAGATTTATAAATTTATACCAGTGAAAATGCAAAATTATTTTCTTGGTCTTCTAAAAATTAAAAACAAAACAAAACAAAACAAACAGGGTAAGGCACCATCAGAACACCAGTAAGCCTACTTCAAAACATTTGGCAATGATAGAAATAGCTAATGTATTTACCTTGTGCCAAACATTATTCTGGGCCTGCTGAGTGTATTACACTTCACTTAATTTTAACAATTACTCCACAAAGTAGATACTACCCACATTTTGCAGATAAAGAAATATAGCAAGTTGTGAAGCCAGAAATTGAACAGGAAGGCTACTGAAAACAAACTATTTGGATACAACTATTTCTAAAAGACTAAGCTTTATTAACGTACTATGTGTTAGTATATATTTATTTCACTTCTGATATGAATAAGTGCTACTAAGACCTAACATTTGAGATCCTATATATGTTAGATACTGGCTAAATGTTTTCCCTCTACTAGGTGTTAGTTCATTATCCTACAAACAACATATTTTACACATTATTATTATCATACTAAGTAATTTACCTAATGAATCCCACTACAACTAAAAATGGCTTTTATCGAATGTAATTTCATATTTTATAAAAAAACTTTCTCATATTTAGAACAAAACATTTACTAAAAAATTGCACTGAATACTACGCTCTACAAAATGTTCGTTATGGATTATATAGTCCAATATATTTGAGAATTACAATATCCCATAAACAGCAAAATTTGTTTATGAGTACAATATAACAATATCAAGTAGGCAGAGCATAATTTACCTAGCCATTATGCTGGAATGCTTCTTATTTTATGTAACACTATTTTTCACTAGAAGTGAGATAAAAGTTATCCTCTTTAAGTCCAAACACCATTGCTGTCAAGAGGACCTACAGAGTTAGAAGGAAGAAAATTCTGACACTAGAAATTTTCATGGGGCTAAGATCATCCCAAAGACTGGGACAGTTATGAAGAAAGCCAAGGAGACTATTTCTTCAGAAAGTCCACACTGGGAAAAATCCTTGGTGGAACTATGTTTATCTTACATACTCTATTTTGGCAGAAGGCAACCCCTGTATTTTGAATGAAACGTAAGGATGGAGGTAATGTGTGTCCTAAGTAACTGAATTTTTAAAATTTCATGATAACAGCTCTCCACAGAAAGGCAAAATGTTTTTTCCAAAGAAATAACATTCAGTACACAATAAATTTTAGTTACTTTTAAAAATTAATATTTTAGTATTGTTAGGGAAAAATAGGGTGTGTTGCAGTATTTGTAAGAAAATGTATTTTTTTAAGAAGACTGGAAGAATAGGGGTTAAGACAGTGAAGTAGTAGGAGGTCCCTATGCTTGCCTCATTCCTTGAACACAGCTAGATAAATATCAAATCATTCTGAACACCAAGAAATCGATCTGAGGACTGAGAGAATAAACTGCACAACTAGAGGGAGAGAAGAGACCACACTCTGGAAGGTAGGACGTGTGGAGACATGATTTTTGGGGGAAAAGATTCATGGGTACTGTGGAGGGGAGGGAGCCCTGATCACGGAAACAGGGGGACGGGGGAAAAGGGAGAGACAGAGAGAGAGAGAGAGAGAGAGAGAGGAGAGAGGGAGCAGTGAACAGAGGATAACATAAGAAAAAGACTTCGCCAAAACCACTGACTGGGAAAATGAGAGGGGCTGATGATGTTGAGTTTTTACAACCAGCAGAGCTCAAAGACTGGAGTTTCAGAAGTCCACACTCTAGTTGGTATGGAGCCTGGTGGGCACTGCGGTGCACCTGGGGAGGAGGGCAGAGGCCTAGGAGTGGAGAGTGCAATCTGAGGATCCCCTGGGCTGCACTAGGAGAGACGTCTCCCCCTTCTTGATTGCACTTGGGAGAGGTGGCACTGCCTTTCTGGGGACAAAAGAGCTGGCGGACACCAATTCCCTCCCCTGCACCTCAGCATAGGCACAGAGACACCTGCTGAGGGTGGCTAACGTGGACACCTGCTCTTCGCAGCATTTTACTCCAAACTCCACACTCCTGCATTTTGGTACAACTGCCCTTCTGGGACAAACTTGCAACAGTCCCAGCATGGCAAAAGGACCACCACAGGTCCACCCCACATCAGGTCCCTAAAGGTCAGAGTTTTTAAAATTTGGGTGGCATACCTGGGATAGAACATAGACTGCACTGACAGGGTGAAGGCTGGGATCTGAGGGCCGCATGGGACACACAAGGGAAGATTGTTCACTCTTCTGTGAGGGCTTCCCGGACAGCAGCAGGGGTGAACTCCCCTCTCCATGGATGAGGGAGAGGGCTGGAGCCATTTTTGTCTCCCACCCATCAGCACGGATTGACTTCAGTGAGCAGCACAGAGCCAACAGTGAAGGTCTGAGTACCTTACATCAAGCCCCGGCCCCCTGCACTCTGCAGGTTCTTCTTTACTACGGCAAGTGTGCCTGAGAACCAGAGCATCAGGCCCCTCCCCCAGAAGATCAGCACAAGCTCCCCCCCCCCCCCCCGCCCCAGCACACAGCAAGTCTGTTGACCATAGAGAGCTGCAAAGCTTCAGCTCTAGTGGAAATAGTATCAGGCCTCTTGTAACAAGCAGACCAGAGCACACCTAGTTAAAACCTGCCACACTCTGGCCAAGGTTCAAACACTCCCCACTGCAGGCAAGAAGAAACTCTGCAGAGGACTGACCTGAAGGAAAGAGCAGCCAAAACACAGCAGCAGAGTGCACACAGCATATACCAGAAACACTTGCTTAAGCACTAAGCCCTGGACAGTATATGATCCCTTCTTAATAAAGCATTACTCTCAGGAGCAGGAAACCTAACAGGCTTTCCTAACACACAAAAGAAGACAGAGACCTAGCAAAATACTGAAATGGGAGGAATTCATCCCAAAAGAAAGAACAAGAAAAGGATATGGCCAGAGATCTAATCGAACAGATATAAGTATTAAACCTGATCCAGTATTTAAAGCAACAATCATAAGGATTGAGAAAAGCATAGAAGACACCAGGGAGTCCCTTACCACAGATACAAAAGATCTAAAAACTAGTCACGCTAGAATAGAAAATGCTATAGCTGAGATACCAAACCAAATAGATATGATGACCACAAGGATGAAAGAAGCAGAGGAATGAAAAAGTGATAAAGAAGATAAAATTAGGAGTGCCTGGGTGACTTAGTCGGTCGAGCGTCTGCCTTTGGCTTAGGTCATGATCCCAGGGTTCTGGGATCAAGCCCCACATCCGGTTCCCTGTTCAGCGGGGAGCCTCCTTCTCATATTCCATCCCTTCATCATATCAACCCTTATTTTTGTACATATATAAGTTTTTCTTTCTTTAAAATTTTGGTAGGCACTTTTTTTTAACAGACCAAAATACACCCAAAATCTAGTGTGTGGCACTGATCTATAAACCAGCCTGATCATATTTGATCACATTCTGTTTTTGTCTTGTTTTGTTTTGTTCTGTTTTTGTTTGTTTTTATCTTTATCTTTATCTTTTTCTTTTTTTTCTCTTTCTTTTTCTTTTTTCTCTCCTTCCCTTTCTTTTCCCACTGCTTCAGGTCTTTTCTGATTTGTTTAGAGTATATTTTCTGGGGACGTTGTTACCCTGCTAGCATTTTGTTCTCTCATTAATCTATTCTCCTCTGCACAAAATGACAAGACGGAAAAAATCACCTCAACAAAAAGAACAAGAGGTAGTACCGACTGCCAGGGACCTACTCAATACGGACATTAGTACGATGTCAGATCTAGAGTTCAGAATCATCACTTTAAAGATACTAGCTGGGCTTGAAAAAAGCATGGAAGTTATTAGAGAAACTCTTTCTGGAGAAGTAAAAGAACTAAAATCTAACCAAGTAGAAATCAAAAAGGCTATTAATGAGGTGCAATCAAATATGGGGGCGCTAACTGCTAGGATAAATGAGGCAGAAGAAAGAATCAGTGAGATAGAAGACCAAACGATGGAAAATAAAGAAGCTGAGAAAAAGAGAGATCAACAACTACTGGCTCACGAGGGCAGAATTCGAGAGATAAACGATACCATAAGACGAAACAACATTAGAATAATTGGGATCCCAGAAGAAGAAGAAAGAGAGAGAGGGGCGGAAGGTATAATGGAGCAAATTATAGCAGAGAACTTCCCTAGTTTGGGGAAGGAAACAGGCATCAAAATCCAGGAAGCACAGAGAACCCCTCTCAAAATCAATAAAAATAGGTCAACACCGCGACATCTAATAGTAAAACTTACGAGTCTCAGAGACAAAGAGAAAATCCTGAAAGCAGCTCAGGACAAGAGATATGTAACCTACAATGGTAGAAACATTGGATTGGCAACAGACTTATCCACAGAGACCTGGCAGGCCAGAAAGGACTGGCAGGACATATTCAGAGCACTAAATGAGAAAAATATGCAGCCAAGAATACTATATCCAGCTAGGCTGTCATTGAAAATTGAAGGGGAGATAAAAAGCTTCCAGGACAAACAAAAACTAAAGGAATTTGCAAACATGAAACCAGCCCTCCAAGAAATCTTGAAAGGGGTCCTCTAAGCAAAGAGAGAGCCTAAAAGCAACATAGACCAGAAAGGAACACAAACAATATACAGTAACAGTCACTTTACAGGCAATACAATGGCACTAAATTCCTATCTTTCAATAGTTACCCTGAATGTAAATGGGCTAAATGCCCCAATCAAAAGACACAGGCTATCAGATTGGATTAAAAAACAAGACCCATCGATATGCTGTCTGCAAGAGACTCATTTTAGAACCAAAGACGTCCCCAGATTGAAAGTGAGGGGGTGGAAAACCATTTACCATGCTAATGGACACCAAAAGAAAGCTGGGGTGGCAATCCTTATATCAGACAAATTACATTTTAAACCAAAGACTGTAATAAGAGATGAGGAAGGACACTATATCCTACTTAAAGGGTCTATCCAACAAGAAGATCTAACAATTGTAAATATCTATGCCCCTAACATGGGAGCAGCCAATTATATAAGGCAATTAATAACAAAAGCAAAGAAACACATCGACAACAATACAATAATAGTGGGGGACTTTAACACCCCCCTCACTGAAATGGACAGATCGTCTAAGCAAAAGATCAACAAGGAAATAAAGACTTTAAATGACACACTGGACCAAATGGACTTCACAGACATATTCAGAACATTCCATCCCAAAGCAACGGAATACACATTCTTCTCTAGTGCCCATGGAACATTCTCCAGAATAGATCACATCCTAGGTCATAAATCAGGTCTCAACCGGTACCAAAAGATTGGGATCATTCCCTGCATATTTTCAGACTACAATGCTTTGAAACTAGAACTCAATCACAAGAGGAAAGTCGGAATGAACTCAAATACATGGAGGCTAAAGAGCATCCTACTGAAGAATGAATGGGTCAACCAGGAAATTAAAGAAGAATTAAAAAAATTCATGGAAACGGGGCGCCTGGGTGGCTCAGTCAGTTAAGCGGCTGCCTTCGGCTCAGGTCATGATCCCAGGGTCCTGGGATCGAGCCCCGCGTCAGGCTCCCTGCTCAGTGGAGAGTCTGCTTCTCCCTCTCTCTCTGCCTACTTGTGCTCTCTCTCTATCTCTCTGTCAAATAAATAAATAAAATCTTTAAAAAAAAAAAAAAAAAAATTTCTAAAAAAAAAAAAAAAAAATTCATGGAAACCAATGAAAATGAAAACACAACTATTCAAAATCTTTGGGATACAGCAAAGGCAGTCCTAAGAGGAAAGTATATAGCAATACAAGCCTTTCTCAAGAAACAAGAAAGGTCTCAAGTACACAACCTAACCCTACACCTAAAGGAGCTGGAGAAAGAACAGCAAATAAAGCCTAAACCCAGCAGGAGAAGAGAAATAATAAAGATCAGAGCAGAAACCAATGAAATAGAAACCAAAAGAACAGTAGAACAGATCAACGAAACTAGGAGCTGGTTCTTTGAAAGAATGAACAAGATTGATAAACCCCTGGCCAGACTTATCAAAAAGAAAAGAGAAATGACACAAATCAACAAAATCATGAATGAAAGAGGAGAAATCACAACCAACACCAAAGAAATACAAACAATTATAAGAACATATTATGAGCAACTCTATGCCAGCAAATTAGATAACCTGGAAGAAATGGATGCATTCCTAGAGATGTATCAACTACCAAAACTGAACCAGGAAGAAATAGAAAACCTGAACAGACCTATAACCACTAAGGAAATTGAAGCAGTCATCAAAAATCTCCCAACAAACAAAAGCCCAGGGCCAGATGGCTTCCCAGGGGAATTCTACCAAACATTTAAGGAAGAATTAATACCTATTCTTCGGAAACTGTTCCAAAAAATAGAAATGGAAGGAAAACTTCCAAACTCATTTTATGAGGCCAGCATTACCTTGATCCCAAAACCAGACAAAGACCCCATCAAAAAGGAGAATTACAGACCAATATCCCTGATGAACATGGATGCAAAAATTCTCACCAAAATACTAGCCAATAGGATCCAACAGTACATTAAAAGGATTATTCACCACGACCAAGTGGGATTTATCCCTGGGCTGCAAGGTTGGTTCAACATCCGCAAATCAATCAACGTGATACAATACATTAACAAAAGAAAGAACAAGAATCATATGATCCTCTCAATAGATGCAGAAAAAGCATTTGACAAAGTACAGCATCCTTTCTTGATCAAAACTCTTCAGAGTATAGGCATAGAGGGTACATACCTCAATATCATAAAAGCCATCTATGAAAAACCTACAGCGAATATCATTCTCAATGGGGAAAAACTGAGAGCTTTCCCCCTAAGGTCAGGAACGCGGCAGGGATGTCCACTATCACCACTGCTATTCAACATAGTATTGGAAGTCCTAGCCACAGCAATCAGACAACAAAAAGAAATCAAAGGCATCCAAATCGGCAAAGAAGAAGTCAAACTCTCACTCTTTGCAGGTGATATGATACTTTATGTGGAAAATCCCAAAGACTCCACCCCAAAACTGCTAGAACTCATACAGGAATTCAGTAAAGTGGCAGGATATAAAATCAATGTACAGAAGTCAGTGGCATTCCTATACACCAACAACAAGTCAGAAGAAAGAGAAATTAAGGAGTCGATCCCATTTACACTTGCACCCAAAACCATAAGATACCTAGGCATAAATCTAACCAAAGAGGCAAAGGATCTGTACTCAGAAAACTATAAAATACTCATGAAAGAAATTGAGGAAGACACAAAGAAATGGAAAAACGTTCCATGCTCATGGATTGGAAGAACAAATATTGTGAAGATGTCAATCCTACCTAGAGCAATCTACACATTCAATGCAATCCCCATCAAAATACCATCCACTTTTTTCAAAGAAATGGAACAAATAATCCTAAAATTTGTATGGTACCAGAAAAGACCCCGCATAGCCAGAGGAATGTTGAAAAAGAAAAACAAAGCTGGCGGCATCACAATTCCGGACTTCCAGCTCTACTACAAAGCTGTCATCATGAAGACAGTATGGTACTGGCACAAAAACAGACACATAGATCAATGGAACAGAATAGAGAGCCCAGAAATGGACCCTCAATTATATGGTCAACTAATCTTTGACAAAGCAGGAAAGAATGTCCAATGGAAAAAAGACAGTGTCTTCAACAAATGGTGTTGGGAAAATTGGACAGCCACATGCAGAAGAATGAAACTGGACCATTTCCTTACACCACACACAAAAATAGACTCCAAATGGTTGAAAGACCTCAATGTGAGACAGGAGTCCATCAAAATCCTAAAGGAGAACACAGGCAGCAACCTCTTCGACCTCAGCCGCAGCAACTTCTTCCTAGAAACATCGCCAAAGGCAAGGGAAGTAAGGGCAAAAATGAACTATTGGGACTTCATCAAGATAAAAAGCTTTTGCAAAGCAAAGGAAACAGTCAACAAAACCAAAAGACAACTGACAGAATGGGAGAAGATATTTGCAAATGACATATCAGATAAAGGGCTAGTATCCAAAATCTATAAAGAACTCATCAAACTCAACACCAAAAGAACAAAGAATCCAATCAAGAAATGGGCAGAAGACATGAACAGACATTTTTCCAAAGAAGACATCCAAATGGACAACAGACACATGAAAAAGTGCTCAACATCGCTCGGCATCAGGGAAATCCAAATCAAAACCTCAATGAGATACCACCTCACACCAGTCAGAATGGCTAAAATTAACAAATCAGGAAACGACAGATGTTGGCGGGGATGCGGAGAAAGGGGAACCCTCCTACACTGTTGGTGGGAATGCAAGCTGGTGCAGCCACTCTGGAAAACAGTATGGAGGTTCCTCAAAAAGTTGAAAATAGAGCTACCATATGATCCAGCAATTGCACTACTGGGTATTTACCCCAAAGATACAAAAGTAGGGACCCGAAAGGGTACATGCACCCCGATGTTTATAGCAGCAATGTCCACAATAGCCAAACTGTGGAAAGAGCCAAGATGTCCATCAACAGATGAATGGATAAAGAAGATGTGGTATATATATACAATGGAATATTATGCAGCCATCAAAAGGAATGAGATCTTGCCATTTGCAACGACGTGGATGGAACGAGAGGGTATTATGCTGAGCGAAATAAGTCAGAAAGAGAAAGACATGTATCATATGACCTCACTGATATGAGGAATTCTTAATCTCAGGAAACAAACTGAGGGTTGCTGGAGTGAGGGGTGGGGTGGGAGGGATGGGGTGACTGGGTGATGGACACTGGGGAGGGTATGTGCTCTGGTAAGCGCTGTGAATTGTGCAAGACTGTTGAATCTCAGATCTGTACCTCTGAAACAAATAATGCAATATATGTTAAGAAAGAAAAAAAGAAGAAGAAGAATGTAGCAGGAGGGGAAGAATGAAGGGGGGGAAATCGGAGGGGGAGAAGAACCATGAGAGACGATGGACTCTGAAAAACAAACTGAGGGTTCTAGAGGGGAGGGGGGTGGGAGGATGGGTTAGCCTGGTGATGGGTATTGAGGAGGGCACGTTCTGCATGGAGCACTGGGTGTTATGCACAAACAATGAATCATGGAACACTATATCTAAAACTAATGATGTAATGTATGGGGATTAACATAACAATAAAAAAATTTAAAAAAAAATAACCACTCTGAATGTAAATGGAGTAAATGCTCCAATCAAGACACAGGGCATCAGAACGGAAAAAAACAAGACCCATCTATATGCTGCCTATAAGAGACTCATTTTAGACCTAAAGACCCCTGCAAATTCAAAGTGAAGGGATGAAGAACGATTTACCATGCAAACAGATGTCAAAAAAGAGCCAGAGTAGCGATACTTATATCAGACAACTAGATTTTAAACCAAAAACTATAAGAAGAGATGAAGAAGGGCACTATATCATAATTAAGGGGTCTATCTAACAAGAAGATCTAACTATTGTAAATATTTATGCTCCTAACTTGGGAGCACCCAAATGTATAAAGCAATTAGTAACAAACATAAAAAAACCTCATTGATAATAACACAATAATAGTAGAGGATTTTAACACCCCACTTACAGCAATGGACAGATCATCTAAGCAGAAAAGCAACAGAGAAACAACGGCTTGAATGAACACTGGACCAGATGGACTCAGAACATTCCATCCTAAAGCAGCAGAATACACATTCCTTTCAAGTGCGCATGAGACATTCTCCAGAACAGATCACATACTGGGTCACAAATCAGGCCTCAACAAGTACAAAAAGACTGAGATCATACCATGCATATTATCTGACCACAATGCTATAAAACTGGAAGAAGTCAACCACAAGACCACAAGAAAAAATCTGGAAAGACCACAATACATGGCAGTTAAGGAACATCCTACTAAAGCATGAATGGGTTAACCAGGAAATTAAAGAAGAAATTAAAAAAAAAAAAAATACATGGAAACAACTGAAAATATGATGGTCCAAAACCTTAGAGATGCAGCAAAAGTGGTCATAAGAAGGAAGTATATAGCAATATAGGCCTACCACAAAAAGCAAGAAAAATCTCAAATATACAACCTAACTTCACACGTAAAGGAGTTAGAAAAAGAATGGCAAGTGAAGCCTAAAGCCAGCAGAAGAAAGGAAATAATAAAGATTAGAGCAGAAATAAATGATATAGGGGTGCCTGGGTGGCTCAGTCGGTTAAGCATCCAACTCTTGATTTCAGCTCAGGTCATGCATGATCTCAGGGTCTTGAGACTGAGTCCCGAGTCAGGCTCCATGCTGGGTGTGGAATCTGCTTAGGATTCTCCCTCTCCCTTTCCCTCTGCCCCTCTCCTCCACTCGTGCTGTTTCTCCCTCTCTATCTCTCTAAAAAAAGAAAAGAAAGAAATGATAGAGAAACAAAAAGAGCAGAACAGATCAATGAAGCCAGGAGCAGGTTCTTTGAAGGAATTAATAAAATTGATCACTTCCTAGCCAGACTTACCAAAAAGAAAAGAGAAAGGACCCAAATAAACGAAATCACAAATGAGAGAGGCTAGATCATAACCAACACCACAGAAATACAAACAATTACAAGAGAGTATTTTGAAAAATTATATGCCAACAAATTGGGCAATCTGGAAGAAATGGATAAATTCCTAGAAACATATAAACTACCAAATCTGAAACAGGAATAGAAAACTTGAACAGACCCATAACCTGCAAAGAAATTGAAGCAGTAATCAAAACTCTCCCAACAAACAAAAGTCCAGGGCCAGATGGCTTCCAGGGGAATTCTACCAAACCTTTCTTTTTATTATAATTACTGGATATTATTATATCCACTTAGTTCTTTTTTTTTTTTTTTTAAGATTTTATTCATTTATTTGACAGAGAGACAGAGAAAGCGAGCACAAGCAAGGGGAGCTGCAGAGAGACAGGGAGAAGCAGGCTCCCTGCTGAGACGGGACCCCCATGTGGGGCTCAATCCCAGGACCCCAGGACCATGACCTGAGCTGAAGGCATATACTTAACCGACTGAGCCACCCAGGTGCCCCTCTACCAAACATTTAAAGAGTTAATACCTATTCTTCTCAAACTATTCCAAAAAATAGAAATGGAATGAAAACTTCCAAACTCATTCTATGAGGCCAGCATTACCCTGATTTCAAAACCAGACAAAGACTCCACTAAAAAACAAAACTACAGGCCAATATCCCTGATGAACATGGATGCAAAAATTCTCAACAAAATATTAGCAAATCAAATCCCACAGTACATTAAGAGTCATTCCCATGATCAAGTGGGATTTATTCCTGGGTTGCAAGGGTGGTTCAATATTTGCAAATCAATCAACATGATACACCACATTAATAAAAGAAAAGAACCATATGATCCTCTCAATAGACGCAGAAGAAGCATTTGACAAAGTACAGCATCCATTCTTAATAAAAACTCTCAACAAAGTAGAGATAGAGGGAAGATACCTCAATATCCTAAAAGCCATATATGAAGGATCAACAACTAATATCACCCTCAATGGGGGAAAACGGAGAGCTTTTCCTCTACAGTCAGGAACAAGACAGGGATGTCCACTCTCACCATTGTTATTTAACATAATACTGGAAGTCCTAGCCTCAGCAGACAACAGAAAGAAATAAAAGGCATCTGAATTGGCAAGGAAGAAGTCAAACTTTCACTATTTGCGGATGACATGATACCCTACATAGAAAACCCGAAAGACTCCACCAAAAAAAATTGCTAGAACTGATACACAAATTCAGTAAAGTAGGATAAAAAAAACAATGTACAGAAATGTGTTGCATTTCTGTACAATAATGAAGCAGCAGAAAGGATAAATCAAGGAATCACTCCCATTTACAATTGCACCAAAATCCATAAGATACCTAGGTATAAACCTAACCAAAGAGCTAAAAGACATGTACACTGAAAACTATAGAACCCTGATGAAAGATGACACAAAGAAATGGAAAAACATTCCATGCTCATGGATTGGAAGAACAAATATTGTTAAAACATCTATACTACCGAAAGCAATCTACACATTTAATGCAATCCCTATCAAAATACCACCAGCATTTTTCACAGAGCTAGAATAAACAATCCTAAAATTTGTATGGAACCAGAAAAGACCCTGAATAGCCAAAGCAATCTTGAAAAAGAAAAACAGAACTGGAGGCATCAGGACTCTGAATTTCAAGCTATATTACAAAGCTGTAGTGATCAAGACAGTATGGTACTGGCACAAAAACAGACACACAGATCAGTGGAACAGAATAGAAAACCCAGAAATGGACACACAACTATATGATCATAATCTTCAACAAAGCAGGAAAGACTACCCAATTAAAAAAAAAAGTCTCTTCAACAAATAGTGTTGGGAAAACTGGACAGCAATATGCAGAAGAATGAAACTGGACTGCTTTCTTACACCAAACACAAAAATAAATTCAAAATGGATCAAAGATCTAAATGTGAGACAGGAAACCATCAAAATCTTAGAGAACACAGGCAGTAACATCTTCGACATCATCTATAAGCAACTTCTTACCAGACACATTTCCGCAGGCAAAGGAAACAAAAGCAAAATGAACTATTGGGACCTCTGCACAGTGAAGGAAACAATCAACAAAATAAAAGACAACCTTTGGAATGGGAGAAAGTATTTGCAAATGACTTATCTGACAAAGGGTTAGTATCCAAAAATCTATAAAGAACTTAGAATTCAGGGCGCCTGGGTGGCTCAGTCGGTTAAGCGCCTGCCTTCGGGTCAGGTCATGATCCCAGGGTCCTGGGATTGAGCCCCACATCAGGCTCCCTGCTCAGTGGGGAGGACTGCTTCTCCCTCTCCCTCTGCCTCTGCCTGTCGCTCCCCCTGCTTGTGCACTCGCACACTGTCTCTGTCAAATGAATAAAGTCTTAAAAAAAAAAGAACTTATGAATTCAACACCCCAAAAAACAAATAATCCAGTTAAGAAAAAGGCAGATTTGAATAGACATTTTTCCAAAGAAGACAGATGGCTAACACATAAAAACATGCTCAACATTACCTATCATCAGGGAAATACGTATCAAAACTACAATGAGATACTACCTCACACCTGTCAGAATGGCTAAAATAAACAATACAGGAAACAACAGAGGTTGGTGAGGATGCGGAGAAAATGGAATGCTCTTGCACTGTTGGTGGGAATGCAAACCGGTGCAGCTACTCTGGAAAATAGTATGGAGGTTCCGCAGAGAGTTAAAAATAGAACTACCCTATGATCCAGCAATTGCACTACTAGATATTTACCCAAAGGATACAAAAGCACTGATTTGAAGGGGAACATGAACCCCGATGTTTATAGTAGCATTATCAACAATAGCCAAATTATGGAAAGAGCATAAAAGTCCATCGACTGGGGCGCCTGGGTGGCTCAGTCGTTAAGCGTCTGCCTTCGGCTCAGGTCATGATCCCAGGGTCCTGGGATCGAGCCCCGCATCGGGCTCCCTGCTCCGCGGGAAGCCTGCTTCTCCCTCTCCCACTCCCCCTGCTTGTGTTCCCTCTCTCGCTCTCTCTCTGTCAAATAAATAAATAAAATCTTTAAAAAAAAAAAAAAAGTCCATCGACTGATGAATGGATATCGACTGATGAATGGATAAAGATATGATACACACACACACACACACACACACACACACTATTACTCAGCCATAAAAAAGAATGAAATCTTGCCATTTGCAATGAGATGTATGGAGCTAGAATCAATAAAGTCAGTCAATAAAGACAAACACCATATAATTTCACTCATATGTGGAATTTAAGAAACAAAACAGATGAACACAGGGGAAAGAAAAAAAAGAGAGAGAGGGAAGCAAACCATAAAAGACACTCTTAATGATAGAGAACAAACTGAGGGTTGATGGAGGGAGGTGGGTAGGGATGGGCTAGATGGGTGATGGGTATCAAGGAAGGCACTTGTGATGAGCACTGGGTGTTATATGTGAGTGATGAATCACTAAATTCTACCCCTGAAACTGACAGTACACTATATGTTAACTAACTAGAATTTAAATAAAAACTTGAAACATTAAAAAAAAAAAGAAGAAGACTGGCAGAATTGGGCGCTTGGGTGACTCAGTCAGTTGGCGTCTGCCTTCGGTTCGAGTCATGATCCCAGGGTCCTGGGATCAAGTCCTGCGTCGGGCGCCCTGCTCAGCAGGGAGCCTGCTTCTCCCTCTCCTCCCCGCTCACGCTCTCTGTCACTATGTCTGTCTCTCTCAAATCAATAAATAAAATCTTTAAAACAACAACAACAGACTTGTTCTTTAAAAAAAAGAAGACTGGCAGAATACATATCAATCTGTTAAGCCAAATTATTTCTGGGGAGGGAAATGAGGGAAAAAGCAAAGTGATACTTTAATCTGTACACTTTCCCTGTTTTCAATCTTTTAGTATACGCTTGTTACTCATGTATTATTCGGTATTTAAAATAATATATTTTTAAAGTAGCAAAAAGCAATAAAAATACTCAAAAAAATCTCAGAAAAGAGCAAATACCATGTTGTAGTCTGCTAATTGTCCTTGAAACTCTTTGATTTCAACAGCTAAAGTCTCAGCTCTGCAAGCATAAAACAAATATTCATAAACACATAAATAAGAGGAACATTACAAACATTATATATAACTATGAATTCAGTATTAAACTTCTGAAATATATTACATTAAATGTTGTGTATTAATAAAAAAGATCTTGTATAATTTTAACTCCAAAATTACTTACCTCTTTTCATATGACAAATATACTGAATTCTCTTGATTGTACATTTCTATCTCTTTCTGAAGTTTATTAATTTCTGTTGTAAGTTCACTTATTTTACTTCTAAATGAAAAGAAATTAGAAAGTTAGCAATACTTCTAATCCAGAAAAGAGCCTTTCTAGTCAAACAAAGCAAACTTCTCATGTGTTAACAATATAAATGGTTTTGTGCAATTTCACTAAAGAAAAGAAAAACAATTTATGTGGCTTGTTTAACTAAGAATGAGGCATATCCCAACTTTGATAAGAAACTAAAAGAGATTCTCTAATCATTAAGATGAACTAGGACCAGAATGTAAGCCTGGTCAAACAAACAACCTTTAGACAGAAGTAGATGCTTAATTGTCACCCTTACAGCTCCTGCTACCCTCTAGGACAGGGCTTCTCAAAAGCAGCACTATTGACATTTTAGGTCATTAAAGAATAAGTCTGACAGTGGGGAAGGGGCTATGCTGTGCACTGTAGGATGTTTAACAGTATACCTGGTCAAGTTGTCAGTAGCATAACCCCTCAACCCCAGCTGTGACAACCAAAATCTGTCTAAAAATTGCCAAATGTTCTCTAGGGGACAAAAATCACTGCCAGTTGAGAACCACTGCTATAGCATCAAACAATTACATAAATAGCTAGAACTATTTTTTTATGCTGAAGCACAAATCCTGAAGAAGCACGGAAATGCTATGATGAAAAATAGTTCTTTAACTTTTCCTTCTTTTAATTAAAAAGTGGCTGGATATCAAGAGATGCTATACAACTGATGGCCTCACTATTTTTTTTTTTTTTTGCTGATGTTAGTTTAGGTTAATGCTAACCTTAATGGACTGATGGGGAAAACCTACATTTCTCTTTATTGCCTTCTAGAAGTCTGAGAATCATAAAGGATTCTGATAATTGAGAAATGAAAGAATCCAGAAGAACTAAGAAAACAGAACTTTTAGGACATGATGGAAGATGGATTAAATGAAATGGAAGTAAGAGAGAAAGAAGATCTAGATGATGAGCCAAGAAGAAAACAAAGTAAAATGGGGAAATGGAGATAGTAGGACATCTGAGCAAGAAAAAGGTAGGTAGAGAATAAGAAAAAAATTCTCAGTTTAGAGCTTAATACTTAGAGCCACATAATAAACATTTTAAATTAATTAAAATTAGGTCACATTTGTAGCAAATGACCAAATATACATTTATGTAAAACCCTACACTAGTTAATATATCATAAATAAGTATCCACATTTTCCCTTTCTTATTAGATGCAACTAGTGACATGTCAATGATATGAATAATATATTTCAGAATAATTAGTCAAAGAAGCATAAAAGATTATTCTTATCATTATATGAAAAATAGTGAACTTGACATCATCTACATGCAAATATATACAATTTAAAATCTTAGCCTAACTGTATTATCACATATATTTTGTAACACAGCCAAATTAACCAGAAATTATATTAGAACACAAAATAATTCTTAGAAATCAAAAGATACCTAACTATCATTATTAATAAGTACCAGAGTTAAAACTTCATGACCATACATAGGAAAAAACATACCGAAGAAGCCCAAGATAGTAAGATTTGTCTAAAATTTGCCTCTGGGGACCTAAAAAAAAAAAAAGTTTTTAATTACTACTGTTCAGTTTGGAAATGCCACCAAAATAGCCAAGCCAAAGCACAACCATAGTTACACTCCACAATTCTGATAGTCTTTATTTGTGCCCCAATAAATTTGATAATCAAGATGAATCGTTAAAATGGTAAAGAACACCGGGGCACCTGGCTGGTTCAGTCGGTAGAGCGTGTGACTCTTGATGTCAGGGTGAAATGAAGAGAGAATATCTTAGCATCATGTAATAATGGAAACTTGAATAAAGACCACAAAAATGGGACTAGAGGTAGGGCTGTTAAGACAGTAGACTCTACAGGTCAGGTTGACTGAATGCAAACTAAGAAAGTCTAGAACAGGGTTATCCAAGAGAACCTTCTGCAACAGTGGAAATACTCTATCTCACCACTGTCCAATAAAGTAGCTACTTGGGATTATTGAGCACTTGAAATGTGGCTGAGGCTACTGGAGAGCTGAATCTTTATTTTACATAATTTTAATTAATTTAAATTTAAATAGCTACATGTAGCTATTGATTATCATAATGAACAGTGCAGATTTAGGCTGTGAATTTCTCAATGCAAGAGATTATGACTTTTCATAATTTGTCTCAGAGACCTTTTTTTTAGAAACATTATCTTATTTCAGTTATTTCAGTAGGAATAAGAAAATATTCCTAGGCTCAATGTCCCAAACCTTGAGAGATGAAGTGCTCTGCAAGGTGGGAGAAGTAAGGGAAGAGAGCACTGTGAGGTGTATGCTCAGAAGAGAGAGAGAATATGTTAGAATGGGAAATGGGGCACCAAAGCAGGTAAGAACAAGTCACAGCAGATAGTAGTGCATAGTGGTAATAATCAGAACTCTCCTGTAAGACTCTGAAGTATATTGGTAGAAACCATCTTAACTGATATTGGTTCTGTTCTGTAGGAGAAATCAATATAGTAATAAATATTTGATAAATTATCTATAGTATTTTTTAATAATATAAAATGTACAGACATTTCTATGAATACATTTTTAAAGACTAAACAATTATATAATTTTTACACTTTTTCACAATACTGATCATTATTAAGCAAGCATTTCTAAACAATTGTTTTTTAATATTGAGTGAGCTAAGTAGTATTACAATAAAGAAAACTTCTCAAAGGCATGGTACACTATATTATACAAGGTAGTATAATATCTTATAATTAATTTTTTCCCAGAATATCTTCATCCCTGATAAGTCATTTGTCACAAATATAGAAAATAAAAAACTCATTATAGAGTTCACCATGCTTTGATTTGTATATATCACAAACCAATTTTTTGAATCATAACATGTAGTGTACCATTATGCCTTTTAAACACAGAGGCACAAGGGAAGATGCAGTAAAAATCTATACATTAGCCTTATTTCCTTACTTAGGGAGTTACATATTATAATGAAGCATTAAATATTAGAAAAAGTAACACTTCTTGACTCATTTCTCATAAATACATAAATATCTTAACAGTGTGACTTTTATATCAAAAAGTATTTCAGAATATTTCTATGTAGTACTAGAATCTAATTTTCATTCCTGAGCTTTTCTTCAAATTATTCCAAATTTCTTCAAGTTATAACAAATTCCATGTTCAGAAAAATGAAGATTAAAATAGCTCACAAATGTATTTACTCTCTAGTTCACAATGTATTTTCACATTCATTCTTTTATTTAACCCTAACCACAGTCTTGTGAACCAAGGAATAAAAATTGAATAAAATAGGCTTTTTATAATTCTCATTTAGGAATAAGGTACTGTAATACTTTTTTTTTTTTAGATTTTATTTATTTATTTGAGAGAGACACAAAGCGCGCACAAGTAGGGGGAGGGGCAGAGGGAAAAGGAGAAACAGACTCCCTGCTGACCCCTGCTAGATCATAACCTGAGCCAAAGGAAGATGCTCAACTTCCTGAGCCACCCAGGTGCCCCTGTAATACTTCTTATATAAAATATACTTATCTTCTTAAAATAGATACCTTTCATTCCAGTTTTCATTCCACTCAAACCTTGTTGTGTTACAGGACGGTCAGCAACTTTGATTTGAGAAGACAGAACTCCTCCTGTCCCTATGGGACCGCCACGAGAGCCTGGTCTTGCTGTTCCAGGTGGCATCTAAATGAAAAACATGATTCCAGTTTTAGTAAATGAGAAAAATACTACACTGTTAAGACTACATAGAGAATATTTTCAAAATTAAAATTCTATTTAATTTGTAAAATAGTCCTTATATTTTTGAATTTCTGAAATATGAAATATTAAATAAAATTCCTTCACATTTAAAATTCTGTGAACATTAAACAGCACATTTCTTTAAAATGTAAAATTCTAAAAAAAAATTTTAATTCTATGTCAACTATATTTCAAGAAAAATAAGGTTAAATGGGGCGCCTGGGTGGCTCAGTCGTTAAGCGTCTGCCTTCAGCTCAGGTCATGATCCCAGGGTCCTGGAATTGAGCCCCGCATTGGGCTCCCTGCTTGGCGGGAAGCCTGCTTCGCTCCTTCTCCCACTCCCCCTGCTTGTGTTCCCTCTCTCGCTGTGTCTCTCTCTGTCAAATAAATAAATAAAATCTTTAAAAAAAAAAAAAGAAAGAAAAAGAAGGTTAAATGAATAAATAAATAAAATTCTATGTGGAGACATTATTTATAACATCTCTAAATTGGAAAGGAACTAAATATACACATATTTGTCCTTATTTAACTATAAGAAATGGTTGAATAAGTTGTAATATACAAAAAACCAGTTTATAAAACAATATTCATAATTCCATTTTGTAAAACAAAAAATCTGGAGAATTATATAAAAAACAGTAACAATGGTTATCCTCATATAAAATAATGATATTATAGTTCATTTTTATGTTATCCTTTTCACAATTTGGTGTTTTCAGCATCATTACAATAAGTATATATTACATTCAAAATCACAAAAAAAGAAGACATTTTCATTTTTAAATTGAAATCATACATAATTCCGTCACAAGATAGCCAAGTAAGTGTTAAGGATAACATCATTCAACAAGCATTCATATTATTACTCTATATGATTCTCTACGTCAGGTCTGCAAAATCCAATATAACATTATACACTCTGAGGAAAGAACAAAAGACTCCCTTCTTGGGGCATCTAGGTGGCTCAGTCAGTTAAGTGCCTGCCTTCGGGTCCTGGGATTGAGCCCCAGGTCGTCCAGCTCCCTGCTGCACCCTCTCCTTCTGCCCTCCCCCCTTGTGTTTTCTCTCGCTCTCTCTCTCTCTCTCTCTCTCAAATAAATAAAATCTTTGGGGGAGAAAAAGACTCCCTTCTTGTCAGTTCATACAACATGGATATGTTGGGAAGGTATGAGACCACCCAAAGCTGTTCCAAGTTATCCTTCTTTTGTTTATCTTCCATCCTTTCTTTCCTTTTGCTCCATTCTCTGCCAAAGAATAAAGTAGTAGATTAAATATGTAGTAGACATTTTAGATAGTGATTATATATAACCATTGTCGTTCATTTTGATTGTCTTTAATACTTAGCTGGTAGCCTCTAATCCTATCAGCTAACATAATTCTTAAGTGATTCTGAGAATTACTTGGTAATTACTGGGGGAACCAGCAACAGTAAAACATTCCAAAGAATATGCTGGACACAGAAACACTGTTAACCACAAATTCAAATGAAATGAGTTCAGGGTTATCCTGAGTGATCTTTGGAAGAGAATGCTAAATCTCTTCCTAGGTAAACTTTATCAAATGAAAATACAGAGAAGTATAAATTAAAATTAAACACATTTAAAAGAATGAATAGACACATGTATTTATATGAAAATATACTTAAAATATATTACTGAAGGTAATGGATAAAATACATAGCAATGTATATAGTATTATGGTCATTTTAGAAAATATTAAAATCATACAATCTCATATGCATGGTGTTAGTGTTTGTAAAGGAACAGAAAAAAGTCTGAAGGATACACATCACACTGTTGACAATAGTTATTCCTGGGGTAGGAAGGAACTCTGATACTTTTCCTTTGTATGTTTTACAGCAAGCATCAATATTTTAAAAACTACAAACATTAAATGGGTAAAGCACATAGCATGGAGTAGGTGGCCAATAAGTATCCAAATTCTTTCATAAATATTTC
This sequence comes from Halichoerus grypus, assembly GCF_964656455.1. Classification (NCBI taxonomy): domain Eukaryota; kingdom Metazoa; phylum Chordata; class Mammalia; order Carnivora; family Phocidae; genus Halichoerus; species Halichoerus grypus. Next base: position 51,826,086 of record NC_135725.1, on the reverse strand, counting down.
ATTAGGAAGCATAAATTCTTACCAAAATAAAAATTTTTAATAACTCAGTACCATATATGTGAAGACTTTAGAAAAATCATTTCAATATAAGTTGATGGTGTTGATAATACTACCTGAAACTCTAGAAAAATCTGTAAAGTTTAAGAAAACCTGACTTTACCAAAATTTTTCCCGCCAAAAATTACTGTTCTTCTTATGAATTAAACACAGGACCCAGCATTATCTCTAGTTTGCAATTAGCCTACTGTATAAGCTTGACATACAAGGAGTTGAAACCATCTGTTGCAAGCATCAGAAAAATTATTATGAATATTTTGGCATATTAATTTCTTTTTATGTGTGTATAAATGTATATTTTTATGTTCAATTGACACCACATTGCTTTTTACACTTAATACTGTATTATAGAGATATATAATTTCCTCAAATACTCTTTGAAAGTAATTTTTAATGACTACTTAATAGCCTATTATAAGGATAGATATATCATAATTCATTTAAGATTTACCTGTTGTAAGGTAATTTAAGTTGCTCTCAAATTTTCACTATTATAATTCTAATGAAACTGTAATAATCATCTTTACAGGATATTATTCTACTTAGAATTATCAGTTTATAATGTTTATCCAACTTTTTTAAATGTGGTATATGTTTCTCTTACTGATTTATGACACTCTCCATTTCACATTAAGCTACTAACATTTTCTAGTTTGTTTCCAGGCTGCTGTAGCAACCAAAATATTGTTTTACTTATTATTAATAATCTGTTTTTATATTAGAGTACTGTACTTTTCCTTATTTTTGCTTTTTTGTTTCAGATGAATTTTACAATAGTTTGATATGATATCTCATGTAATTTTGATTGAACATAGGGTTCATAGCCTTACTATAGAAAGAGCTCTTTTTTTTTTTTTTTTTTAAAGATTTTTTTTATTTATTTATTTGAGAGAGAGAGAATGAGAGAGCAAGCACATGAGAGGGGGGAGGGTCAGAGGGAGAAGCAGACTCCCTGCCGAGCAGGGAGCCCGATGCGGGACTCGATCCAGGGACTCCAGGATCATGACCTGAGCCGAAGGCAGTCGCTTAACCAACTGAGCCACCCAGGCGCCCTATAGAAAGAGCTCTTACAAGTTAGTAAAGTTTGCTTTTTCATTTTGATTCTGAACTGTATTTATGATATATATGTTGCAAATATTTTTTACTGATTTGTCATTTTGAACTTTTTAAGGTGTTTTCAATTTTTAAAAATTCAAATATATAAATATAAAAATACTTTCCTTTTCAGTACTTGGTGTTTCTGTTTTACAAAGGCCTAGTCCACACCAAGTTTATATGAAATACTTGCCTATATTTTCCTCTAGTATGTTGATGGTTTCATTTTTTAAATATAAAGTTGCTAAAACATCTAGAATTCTGTGTGGAGGGGTCGATTTTTTAAAAATAAATCGTTTACCCATTATTTGAATGCACTACTGAATGCTTCACGCTTTTCCAACTATTTTGAAATGTCACCTTAATCATTATGTTCTTATGTATGTCTAATTTTGTTTCTTGTCTATTCCATTTCATTTGATGCAGGCACCAATAAACTATACCACTTATTTTACCTTTAAAATAAATTTGAGTATCAATATTAGCAGGCATCTTCTCTCAATAATGTCTTTCAGACATCCTCCCACATTTATACTTCTAGGTATTTTCCCCCAAAAAATCATGTATAATAGTATGCTGACAGAATAAAGAAAGAACAAAGTAGAATTACTATAGACAGGCATTCCAACTTCTACCAGGACATACGCACAAGAATTCAATAGAATTGTTTGAAACTTACTCCAGTTGCCACTCGAATATTTCCTGAGGGGGGTCGTATTCCAGAAGGAGGTCTTCCAGGCAACCCAATTCCACCTCGTGAAACAGGGCGAGCTGCTGAAGGTTTGTGATTACTGGCCATTGTGCGTTCACTTTAACCACTATTTGGAAACAAGAAACAGTTCAATTCTCCTTTGGTATTTTCTATAGCAAGACACTGGAAATCCACATAGCTTTCCTTCAGATATTTAATCCACAATAACTTTTCTTGCAAACTGCCATTCCAAGTACCACTACAAGGCTAAACCAGCTTCATTTTGTTCAAATTTGACATTGTTACATTTAGTATGGAACCATGAAATCATTTATTATACTATGCCTTCCTCAGTTCCCTATTTTCTTACCAAAATGCAAGTCCCTGTGTCTTCAGCTCTTCCCATATTCTAGTAAAATTTCTCTTTTCTGACATATCCAGCACCTTTCTTCTCTCCCTACTTTTTCTCTCGGCTCTTGGTCTATGATTCATTCCCTGATAGTCTCAATCCTGTTATCAAATACTTCATTTTACTCTTTAACAGAATCCCAGCTTGCCCCAAAAACACTTTCAGTAGTAAAGGCTGTTTTAGCTTCTCAATCCACAAATCCAAAGCAAAGGGAGTGTACAACATTCCCCTTGCTCCCCAGCGTCACTTTCAAAATACTATTCTTCCAAATCTTAAAAAAAAAAAAAAATGAACAAGATTCTCTGACGACCAGGGAATGCATGCAACCTTATTGCCTTGGATCTTTCCTGGTTGCTTTTATCTAGGGACCACCTAACCTCTCCACCCGTCTTCACTAAAGTCTTTTGTACCTAGTTCAGTCTATTTCAGTTCCACCAGTGTCCTGGATGACTTCCACGGGGATACTGGATTCAATACCTAACATTCTAGGTCACAGTTCCCTGACTTAAATTTCAGTTACTATTTCAACTCCATTTCAGTCATCCATAGCTGTGGGTGGACCTGGAGCTTGTCATCACCTGGAATTGTTTCACCTCAGTATCACCTGAAATATTTCATTCTCTGACCTTATCTCCATTCCTTATACCCGTCTCATCTTTATTCTCACTACATCCCCCTTTAAACCAGTTCCTTAATTCACTCATTCTCTCCCAGTTTATCAGCCCCCTCCTATTCCCCTCAGAATATATTATTTAAAGTTTGGCTGATAATTTAGAATAGCATTTTTCAGATTATGGGTCACGACCTATTAGTGGCTTGTGAAAACAATTTGGCAGGTTCTGATCAATATACTTTAAGCATGAAATAAAAAATATAAGAGTTCACTGTACAAAGGAAGGGTATTGTTTCCTTAAATTTTGTTTCAGTTATGTTTACATAAATTTACACCTTAGTGAAAAAATATTGCTAAAAAATGCTAACCATCATTTAAGCTTTCAGCAAGTCCTAATCACTATTCACAGATGAAGAAACAAATATAAGAGTTTGAAGTATCACCAGAATTACCAAAATGTGACAGACATGAAGTGAGCAAATGCTGTTGGGAAAATGGCACTAGTAGACTTGCTTGATGCAGGTTTGCCACAGACCTTCAATTTGTGAAAAAACAAAACAAAAAAAACCACAAAAAACCTCAGTATCTGTGAAGCTCAAGAAAAATGAGGTATGACTATTGTCAATGTAAAATTTAAGTCTATTGCTCTAGCTTTCCTGATAACTTCAAGAAAATGTACAATATATAAAATTTCCACCTGATTGCCACTGCCTTGTCTTGGAAAAAGCTTAGCATTAGATCAGTTCCAGAAGTAAAATAAAAAGGGTCACTAGTAACAAACATGCCACTAACTCTGGGTCATTCACGCAAACATTCACATAATCTCCACCGTTTTTCACACAGAGAAGCAGCCTGACCTTTGGTTCCAGAAAAATGAGTGACACAAACTCTGACAGTTAACCAGCTATATAACCCCCACTGGATGTGTTTCCTCATCTGTAGGACCCAAGTGTGGCAATGAGCTGTACCTTAACGAGCTGATGTCAAGATTACAGAAACTACATATAAAATATCTGCCTCCTAATTATTGCTACCATTATCCTCCCTAAACCAGCCATTTTAACATATATGAAGAAGTGGAGAGCTGCTATTACGAGACAGAATCTGTTACTTTGAGTAAAATCCCTCAGCCCACAGTGAATTTTCTTTCTGAGGCTCTGGAATCCTTCTCTCTGGTCTCGCCTTGTCAGGTTTCCTCAGGAGACTGAGGAGGTCTCTCCACACGCTTTGCGGGACTGGAGTCGGACTTCCCTAGCCTGGCGACAGGCTGAGGAGAACAGCTAAGAGGGGAGAAGTTCAGATGTGTTTTCTTTGGAGCGGACCAGCTTCTCCAATGTGAGATAACCGGCTCCCAAGGGACTGAGGGAGGGATAAATGAGACCCGGGATTTCTCACCTCCTACGTCGCGTTAGGAGGGAAGTCGCAGCGGTCAGGGGAGCTCCAACTTCTTCACTAGGCCGCCACCCCGGCGGAACCCACCAGTCTTTCTCGGTACCGGTTAGCTGACTCGCGACTCCTCGCTAGTGCACGCGCAGCTTTCCTGGACCCTCAGGCCGAACCACTAGCGGCCCCGCGTGACTGCGTATCCCGGCAACGGGGGCGGGGCGGGGAGAGAGCCCTCGTCCTGATTGGCCAATCTTCGGCCTCTGCCCCTGGTAACTACAAGCGAGGCGAGAGTAAACTGCTCTCGCGAGATTGGAGGGCTAATTTTTGTGGCCGAATACCTCCGCGCTTTTCGGGAAGAAATAGAAAACGGCGACTTGGCTGAGAAAGAACACTTTATTGGAAAACTTTAGTGTTCTCTATACTTACAGCAACCTGTCCGATTGTGTGCCCGACCTCAATTCACTCCTGGCGGGTTTTATTATATTGCTATGTCACCTCACACGTGCTTTCATTTTTAATAAAAACTGTTTAAAGTTATTTGTGGTAGGCAGCCTTGTACAGTCTTTTTACTTCTTATTAGAGGTAGGTTTTCTTCCTGTTAGGACTGCACAACGTATACAACATTAAGTATAGATGCGTTTCTGGTACCATCTATTCCTCATTTGGTTGGAAGCTTCCTTTCAGAGTTCTTTTGATCCAAGTTTGTGAGGAAGGATGAATTAAACGGACAGTTGTCTTAAAATAACTATTTTAGTATCAGTATTTTTAAAAAACACAATGTAAGAACTACTTCATCTCAAATCCCACCTCTCTAGTAAAGTAGCCGTTTGTTTTCTTCCAGTCTTCCTATAGAGTTAGTGTGATTGCAGCTATACTCATAACCTAAATATATATGGACTTTTAACGTTTTTTACATTATTTCCAACTTGCATACTTTATTTATATCCAGATTTATTTTCTAGTATGTCTGCCTTCAAGTAGTTTAAAATGAATCCAATAGAAAATGAAATAATGTCATGTGGCTAACTTCTCACTTCAAGTTTGTAAAATATTTTTATGTAATTCTCCCATTTGAGCCCAACATATTTGTAGTGGTCATTTATTATTCTTTTGGTCACTGTAGTGAATGGTAGTAACATTTGCCACTCTAAAATATGCCACTTTCAGGGCGCCTGGGTGGCTCAGCCGTTAAGCATCTGCCTTCAGCTCAGGTCATGATCCCAGGGTCCTGGGATCGAGCCCCACATCAGGCTCCCTGCTCGGCTGGAAGCCTGCTTCTCCCTCTCCCACTCCCCCTGCTTGTGTTCCTGCTCTCGCTGTCTCTCTCTCTGTCAAATAAATAAATAAAACCTTTAAAAAAATAATAAAATAAAATAAAATATGCCACTTTCGTATAAGGATTATTTTGAGCTAAATGCAATTGGAAGGAAGGAGATACAAGAAAAGCTACCATTCCCCTATTTGACTAAAAGCAGGACATAAATTTTCAAAGGTGTCCCTTCTTGCCTCTCCCTACCAGGAAGGACAAATTTAGTCATGGGAGACTTTAGACCCTTTGTCAGCCTAGACTACACAGAGGAATCTACATAACAAACTTTACTAACTGGCCTTTATTTACCATTAGTTCCCCCATATATTTGCCTCTCCATAATTTGCTGCCTCTAAAGACTTTAGGTCCTTTTTTTTTCTTCTGTAAATGCTGTTCCTTTGTTAAGATGTTATTTAAGCCCAGACTCTAGCCATCTCTTTGAGTACTCATCTCTGAGTTTCTCTTGTATATAGGACATATACATGTTAATAAATTTGTTTTTCTCTTGTTAATCTGTCTTTTGTTACAGCGCCCCACGGAAAGCCTAGAAGGGTAGAAAGAAAAAAGATTATTTCCTTCCCTACAACCTTTGTCCAACTACTCCGTATACAGAATTGTCTGAGAGAAATTACTGACACGGAGATTTCCCCCTGAGTGCCTTCAGACACAAGGGAGGGGGGCCCAGCATTTGTCATCTGTATGCAGATGTCACAGTTGGGAGAAATGTCCTATACCTTAGAATTGCTTAACACATAAAATATTTAAATTTTTTAGAGTACCAAGGACGCAACTTAGGGTTCACAGGATTTAAGGCAAACGATTGATTACAACTTGGTCCCTAGCTCTCTCGTTTTAACTAAAAAACAACGTTTAGCTTGTGAAAATCTCCGGAGACTGCAAAGTAGGTTTGGTGAAATCGGGGCTAAGCTGCCCTGACACATCAACCGAAGCAATCTTTTTCAACCACAAGAGAGCGCGCAGCCCCTCGGATGAAGATTTAAAAATATCCGGATTCGGCGCCCCGGAGTCTCAGGTCCCACTGGCGCATGGCATTGTGGGATTTGTAGTCCCGGGCCACATCTTGTACTACAATAAGCAGTTCAGCCAGGACTCGGAGAGGACTCGGGCTCGGAAAGGATCTGGACTGGGGCGATCGGGCGAAACGGCCGGACGTTAGCTCTTCCTTGGCTGGCGGTCCGAGGCGCGGGAAGGAAGCGAGCTTCATCTCCGCGTCGGCCTCAGCAGCCGGGACGCACACGCTTTGCGTCATGGCGGGCTGAGACAGATGATGAATTCCGGTGTGCAAGTCAGGGTTGCTGTGTCACTCGGCCCGTTCGGCGCTCCCCTTCCCCGTCGCCCTTCCGCACCGGCTCTCGGGCTCTTCCGGTCCTCAGCGGCCCCTCACCTGCAGGCCCCTCGGCCGCCGCGCCCCGGCGCACCCCCGGCCTCCCCTGCGGACTGATCTCGCGCGGTGCCTGGGCCCCGGGCGCCGGAGAGACGAGGGTCATGGCGAGCGGCGCCGCCAGGTACCGGCTGAGCTGCTCGCTCCCGGGCCACGAGCTGGACGTGCGGGGCCTGGTATGCAGCCTTTATCCGCCGGGGGCCTTTGTGTCCGTGTCCAGAGACCGCACTACCCGCCTCTGGGTCCCAGACAGGTGAGCTCTGCGAGTCCGGGGGCTCCCACCACCCACCCCCGCCTGTGTTGCAAGCTTCCTACTGCTGATGGGAAGAGAGGGACTTTTCCCTGCTGTTAACCTTGCACTCTTCCCGGCCTTGACTCCAGTCCGCGCTCCCTCCCAGTTCTGAGAGCACTAGTACTCCGGGCGCACAGTGTACGAAACCTGTGAGATTTAGGTGGAAAGAGCGCCGCTTTCGGGAAACAGAGATGTACATTCTTGTCCTAACTTGACCACTGACGGATGGGTGACCTTGGACGAACCTCTTATCTTTTGGGCGATGATTTCCCATGTTTCTTTTAGATTTGAAAATTTACTGATGCTAGGTGCACCCCCCTAAATGAAACATTGTGAAACATCTCACATGTAATTGAAGTGAAGGCTCTTCTCTCCCTAGAATTTGCTCTGTAGTGTTCCCTCAAATTTAATTTTTGAGAACCTTAGTTCTCAAAAATTGCGTGGCAGAAAGTTGCATTGGCTCCTGTCCTCATTGTCCAAATGAGAGTTTCTTAGTCTGAGGTCTGTAGTGGGCCTAGATGGAGGAGTCTCCCATTAGTATAGGTTTCACTCAGAGTTTGGGTAACCATGCATAAAAACAGATGAAAACTGTTGGTTAAGTGCCTCCTATTTGTTTACAGTCCTGAAGAAGAATAAGACAACAGACAAGTTCCCTGTTTTTATGGAGCTTTCTTATAATCTGGGAGGGAAGGCAGATCAGAAAAAAGTAAAATAATTGTTCATTGGCATGTGTACTATGAAAAAAGCAAATATAAATATAGAATTGAGTGGAGGGATGTTAAAGAAGGAAGCCCCTCCGAGGAGGGTTTCGGTTTTGTTTTGTTTTTTAAAGCTGACACCAAGATGGACCTGGTCATGGGAGCAAGGAATGAGGAGGGATGAATTCAAAGGGCCCTGTAGACAGTAGGAGGATCAAGCACAGAGACCCTGGATTAAGAAAGTGGCAAGTCGGGCGCCTGGGTGGCTCAGTTGGTTGAGCGACTGCCTTCGGCTCAGGTCATGATCCCGGAGTCCCGGGATCGAGTCCCACATCGGGCTCCCTGCTCGGCGGGGAGTCTGCTTCTCCCTCTAACCCTACCCCCTCTTGCGCTCTCTCTCTCTCTCAAATAAATAAATAAAATCTTTAAAAAAAAAAAAAAAGAAAGAAAGTGGCAAGTCCCTTTGTGCAGGAGGGAATGAGCTGTGAGGTGAGGACAGGAGCCAGAGGTTGGCTGGAACCAGATGCTATGGTATGAGTGCTGTGAGAAAGAGTAAGCAGAAGCCTTCAGTGAGTTTCATGCAGGGAGCAGCATGATTTGATTGACCTGTTGAGAAGTAGTGCTAGCTGCTGGTGGAGATTGGATTGCAAAGGGATAAATGTGGAAATCTGTTTGGAGGCTTTTGCTGTAGTGCAGCCAATACATGATGATAAACAGACTAGAAATATTGTAGAGCAACCTCCTATATTGAATTGGATGAGATGATCTCTAAAGGTCTCTTTTAACTCTAAGATTCTGTGATATTCCAAATCACTTAGTAACACTAATACATAACTTTCTGTGTATTTGAGTGTAATTACTGATTAAGCTTATATCCATGAAATTGAGTTAAGAGAAGCATATACCCAGTAGGGTATAAATATTGCAGTAAGGAGTATCTAAAGGATGCCTGCTGTCATAGTTGAGTCCTGTCATTAAACTTTACACATTTTGTAGGACTCTGCTAGATTGACAAGAGCTTAACTCACTGGAGCATTTGCATTTTTCAGGAGCTTCAGGAATTTGAGGCTGAAATCATCTATTTGAAAAGTGGTGTGTTTTTTTTTTTTTTTTAACTCATGTTTTTTATTTTGTTTTCAAAACCATCCGTGAATTTATTCAGCTAACGCTGATGGAGAGCCACCATTGTGCCAGGCACAGGAGTAGATGGTGGGTGATTAGTGAGATAAGATTGTTTATCTCTCATTTCCAACTACTCAGAGTAGGGCATCTCATAGTCACTGGGTGATGAGTCTTTTCTACATCCATATAAAAAGTGTCCTCAAGGCTGACATCCTGACAATTTCTATTTCATGGTATGTTAATAAAGTTAATGAAGTGCTATAAGAGTTTGCGGCCAAATAATAAATGAAAATTGTTTTCCCATGTACATTGTTGATAGAGTTCTGGATCAGGGTAGTTAGTGTACAATTGGATTGGGAATGATGGGGGAATTTAATTTAGTTTTAGGGAAGCAAAATAATTCTATTCCAGGATGCACTAAACCAGATACTGTGTCTTTCGCAAAAGCCCATTGAAAATCCAGAAACTCTCTGGGCCTTCAGAAGATGCTTCAGAATGGAGACATTATTTTTTGGTTGTACATTGAACTGAACCAGTCAACATGCCATTGTTTCAGACTGCTTCAGGCCTCTCTTATTATAAGCCCACTTCAAATTAAGCTGGATTTCTCAAGTCTGTTATCAACTATTGTGTGCCTTTTGAAAACTACCCATATTTGAGGGGCACCTGGATGGCTCAGATGGTTAAGCGTCAGCCTTCGGCTCAGGTCATGATAGCCCCACATCAGGCTCCCTGCTCAGCGGGGAGCCCACTTCTCCCTCTCCCTCTACTGTTCCCCCTGCTTGTGCTCTCTCGCTCTCTCTGTCAAATAAATAAATAAAATCTTTAAAAAAAGAAAGAAAGAAAACTACCCATATTTGAAAGATGCAACTTCAGATATAAGGTTGTGTTTTAAATCTTCCCTGACCATACTGAGGTTGAAATGACTTCTTCCTCATGTAAACACTCAGCATTTTGGGTCCTAAGTCCAGTGGTTCCATGGGGTTTGTTGAGAAATAGGAACCATTCTCTTCCCAACCCCCAGTTTCCTTTTCTTGGAGGAAAATTTTTATCTCTTTTAACTGCTTATTTTTTGTATTTTACTTCCACGTCTATGCATAAAGTGCTTTATTGCTATTTTTATTTTTAAAATATTTTAGGCATTTTGTATTCCTACTACGGAGTATTAGAATTTAGCTCTCTTTCTACGCCCTTCCAACCCCCATCACATATGCATCTTTTCTATGCTCTGACCCTAATAGTTAACCTTAATTTAGACAAAATCAGTATTTTATGACTGCATAAAGTCTATTTACACTGGAGCTGTGGAATAAACTATGATAATTTTTCCTCAACCATTTTATGATCTCTCTGTAGCTAGTAAGTGCCCTGCTTTGGGTTTTCATTTGCTTCATTTTCTATGTATTTGTCACTAATTCAACTTCATATTCTTTGCTAGTTGTCTATATCTCTTCTCAAGACCTTTAGACACCCTGGATATTTTGTAGTTCATCTTCCTGGCAATGAAAACTTTCTGACCTTGGTCTGTCTACCCCTGGTGCACAACAAATCCTGAAATCTCCCTTCATTGTGCTCTCCACAGTTCCCTCTTTTGGGCTTCTTGTATTGGGTTTCTGTTATCGGTATCCTTTTACTTTCTTAGTTTTCTTTCTTGATGCTTTATTGGGGCATATTCTTCAGGAGCTTCCAGAAATACAGTGCACTGATGATAAATGTATTAAGACCTTGCAGGTCTGAGAATGATTTTATTCTGTCTTCCTACTTGAGTAATAATTTAAATGTTTGTATTGTTCTAATTCCCAAATAATTTTCCTTCAGAATTAAGGAGCCATTGCTCCATTGTATTCTAGCCTCTAGTGTTACATTTGAGTAGTCTGAAGCCAATCTGATTCTTGAGCTATTATTTTTTTTTCTCTCTGGAAAGCAGTGTATATTCATGCATTGTTCAGGGCCATTAGTGGGCCCTTTAATGTGAAAACTCATGTCTGTAAGTTCTGGGACATTTTCTTAAATCAGTTCTTAGATTTCTTCCTCTTGATTTTCTCTGTCCTATTTTTCGGAACTTTTAATTCAGATATTGAACTTGTTTCTGAATTCTCTCTCTCTCTACTGTATTATTTCAGAAATTGCCTTGACTTTTTGTGAAATTATCTTCTTGTTCCATGGTTGCAATATCTTCTAGCTCTAAGAATAATAGTGATGATTTTTTTTTTTAAGTTAGTCTTAGTGTTCTGTTTCCTTCAAATTGGTTTTTTCCCCATGCCTGTTTATTTTGATCACTATATTTCATGGTGGAGAGAGCTTTCCCAGATGTCTGGTAATCCTTATTTTGTGCTCATTGTTATAGTGGAGCACTAAAAAGCTCCTGGGAGGGTCTGCTCACAGTTGGGGTTTGCTGGCTGGGTTATCTGGCTGAACCATTTCACTGGACTGATCTCCTGCCTGGAGGATCATTGCCCTTGTGAATGTACACTTTCCTCATACCCCAAGACTCAACTATGCCTTGTGTCCTTCTAGTCAAAGATTTTCAGCTTTTCTAAAGAAGAAAAGTTCAGACTTTTCCTCGGTGCAAGAAGGGCAGTTGTCTGGCTGGGGTATGTAGCTGCCTTTTTTTTTTTTCCCCCCCTTAACACTGGTATTAAGTATTTTTTTCATCAGTTCAAGAAATATTTAATGCTGGGGCGCTTGGGTGGCTCAGTCGTTAAGCGTCTGCCTTCAGCTCAGGTCATGATCCCAAGGGCCTGGGATCGAGCCCCGCATCGGGCTCCCTGCTCCACGAGAGGCCTGCTTCTCCCTCTGCCACTCCCCCTGCTTGTGTTCCCTCTCTCGCTGTCTCTCTCTCTGTCAAATTAATAAATAAAATCTTTAAAAAAAAAAGAAAAGAAATATTTAATGCTTACCAAATATAACATTGTGTTAGGAACTTGGGGAGATATAAAGACGACTAGATCTGGATTTTGCCTTTCAGAACTTCATAGATGACTAAAAAAGATGCACATAAACATCTATACTGGGAAGTGCTAAGAGTCACAAGTAAGTAGATTTAGTGGTTTATATAAAATAGATTTTTAAACATGTCCTATCTTTTGGATTTCTTTAGGCCTGTTGATAAAATGCTTTCTAACATTTTAAAAAAATAAAGTGGGTAAGTTAAAAATAGCTACTACCAAATAACTTCCTTTGAAGATTTTTTTCTTATGATTCAGCTTCCAACTGATTCTGAAGATTTTCAGTAGTCTTCCTTATTCTAGTTCCTACTCTTTTTTTGTCCCTATTTCTAGATTGTGCTGCTAATATTCTTGAGCTTTTTGGGGATTCATTGGTAGATTGGTCCTCTACTTTGTCTAATGCCTGCTTAGAACTCAATTTTCTCAGGTCTCCTATAGCCTTTATTATTTTTCAACCCAGCTTTCAGTATTCAAAGCTGTATTCCTGTTTCTTTTTCTTCTCATTCCCCCTGGCATTGTGAGTTTATGCTTTTCTTTGAAATGTGTGTGTATTTGTGTTTATCTGGGAGTCTTTTATATGCAGTTGTCCTATTCCCTTCCACTACACTGTAAACTTTTTGATTTAGCTTGAGTCAGGGATATAATTCTTTATATTACTCTTAGCAGCTAACTTATTGCCTTCCACATAGTATATTGTAATCTGTTGTTTGACTTGTTAGGTAAGGCAATGATGCTGAGTGACTGATGAATAAAACAAATTGATAATCTCTCTTCCTCCCTCCCTCCCTCCCTCCCTCCCTCCCTCCCTTCCTTCCTTTCTTCCTTTTTTAAAAAAAGATTTTATTTATTTATTTATTTATTTATTTATTTATTTATTAAAGAGGGAGAAAGAGATAGCACAGCAGGGGGAGTGGCAGGCAGAGCAGGCAGAGGGAGAAGCAGGCTCCCTGCCAAGCAAGGAGCCCAATGCAGGACTTGATCCCAGGACCCTGGGATCATGACCTGAGCCGAAGGCAGACACTTAACTGACTGAGCCACCCATGCGTCCCCCTTCCTTCCTTTCAAGTAGGCTCCATGCCCAGCTTGAACTTGAACTCATGACGCTGAGATCAAGACCTGAGCTGAGATCTAGAGTAGGACACTTAACCAACTGAGCCACCCAGGCACCCCAGAAGTTGATAATCTTTCTAATCCTAAAATAGGTATTAATACCCTAGAGCAGTCATTTTTTATATCCCTATATTCCCGTAGTTTGTATATTGAAAATGATTGATAGTCTAGCTATTTTATACACACTACACTAATGGGTACTAAGTTAACGTTTCATAGTGTGAAAATATCAGCAATGTGTTTAAGGCTTATTGATTGTAGATTCCATTATCCTAATTGCATGAATGTTTCACTTCACTAGGGATTTCTGAGGGTAACAGTCATGGATGAATGGAAATAAAGATGGAATACGAGAAAAAGCCATTTATGATACTCGTTTCCCTCCCTTTCCTTCCTTATTCTTTGTTAATTAACATACTTTTCTCAATGAAAGAAAAGAAAACAAGTACTTTGACAATTTATCTCATGTCCTATGCTAAATCAGGGAACGAATGTATATCTTATTAATTACCATGTCTTTCTAGTCCTAACAGGGGCTTTACAGAAATGCACTGTATGAGTGGCCACTCCAATTTTGTATCTTGTGTATGCATCATACCTTCAAGTGACATGTACCCTCATGGACTAATTGCCACTGGAGGAAATGACCACAATATTTGCATTTTCTCACTGGAAAGTCCAGCACCACTTTATATACTGAAAGGTCATAAGAATACTGGTGAGTATAATGCTTTGGTTTTTTTCTATTTGAAGAAGTTTCATCCTGTTGAAAATAAAATACATATATGCATTCCGTACTATTTATTATGTTTGTTTTACCTGTGGATATGGCTTGGTAGTGAAAACCTTTTTGGATCATCATCATTCTGTAAATTCTTTGTTACAGATTTATTGTTGTCATCAGTAAAGGTTGACATGCTTATACGTGTAAAAAATAAAGTGTTCAGTTGTAAAAGGAAGAAGCTATATAATTTTAATATACTTTGTGGTTTTGGTTTTTCAACTATTTTGTGCAAGGAATTAATATGCTCAGGAAGACTAAAAGTATATCTTCATCCTTTGGTTGTTATATCTGTATTTATGCAGCAAATTGAAGACCGAGAACAAATGTGTTTAGGGCCTTGGTATCATAACTGAAGAGTATTTAATACTTTTGAATATTGTTTTCTGTGATTTGTGTATATTTCTGATTGTCTGATGTTCCTGAATTTGTTTGTGGCTTAACAGCTCTTTGTTATAAAACGATATGCTTATTAATCAGTGCAGTATGTGTACTTACTTTGTGTAACAAATATGATCTGTAAGCAAGTAGGATGGCCCATCAACACTTTAAACTTAATTCCCTTAAAAAATTTTTAAGATGTTTTGTGTGTGTATATGTGAAATCTTTAATACAGAGTGATACAGACTTTTTAAACTTTATTAAGGAAGTCTTGAAATGTATATAAGAGTAGAAACACATTATTTTATAACGAGTTATATATAAAAGAGAATAATGCTCTTTTCCACCCATGTATTTACATAGCGTTATATGTATTGTCAACACATGGCCTATCTTGTTTTCATCTACCCCCTCTTCCACAACATTATTTTAAAGGAAATTTCCAATATACTATTTCATTTGTAAATACTTTAATATGTAGCTCTAAAATAGGGTTTGGAAAACTTTTTCTGTAAAGGGCCAGATAGTAAATATTTTAGACTTTGCAGGCCATATGGTCACTTTTACAACTTTTCAACTCTGCCATTGTGTACAAAAGCAGCCATTGACAATAAATAAATGAATGAGCATGTCTGTATTTCAATAAACCTCTATTTATGGACACTGAAATTTGAATGTCATAATTTTCACGTATCAGGAAATATCTTTCAATTTTTTTCTCTCAATCACTTAAAAATGTAAGAACCATTCCTAGTTTGTACACTGTACAAAAACAGGTGCCCCACAGGCATAGTTTGTTGATCCATCTAAAAGATACAAATTACCTTTTTTTAAAGTAATCATTATGCCTAAAATGAAACCTAATTTCTTATTATCAAGTATCCCATGAAGGCTCAAATTACACTCAGTTGTCTCATAAAAGTTTTTTTTACAGTGTGTTTGAACTGTGACCCAACTAAGGTCCACATGTCTTTTAATCTATGGGTTTCTTTCCCTTTTTTGCCCCTCTGTGTTTGAAACCAGCTTATTTATCCTGTAGGATTTCCTACAATCTGAACTTTGCTTATTAAAGCCTTATTGTTTCCTTTTACATGTTCCTCAATCCCCTGTGTGTCTTATAAGCTATTAGATCTAGAAGCTTAATCAGATTCAGATTCAAGTTCTTGGCAAATACACATTATAGGTAGTATTGTGCACTTTCTGTTGTAGCACATTAAGAGGCACTTAATATCTCTGTGATGTTAAGATTAATTAGTAGGTTCAAGTGTTGTATCATTCATTCATTTTAAATTCCCATCAGTCTTTTATGTAATGGTTTTTAGCATGTATTGATGATCACACACAGATCTAGTATTGCATTAAGATTTGCAAAATCATTGTACTTTAATTCTACCATTATTTTTGCATTTAATAGCTAGCATTTTTTTAATATAGAATTTTCTCATATCAGTTCTTTGGTTACATGGGAGACTTATACAGGGAAGGCAGGATAAATGCTCTTTTACTGAGTTTCAGAATGAGTAGGTTTCCTAGCATCTTTTTTTTTTCTTTTTCATTCTCAAATTGTCCCATATTTGGCCATTGGATACCTCTTTAAATTGGCCCCTGTGGGCTTTTGATAAGACCTTTAGCAGTCTTCCTTGCTTTTGGTACTACAGAATGTTCCAGGTTCACTTTATGCATTTATGCTTCTAGACCTGAAATCAGCTGTTATGCCAAGAAGCCCTGTGGTTTTTGCTTTTGTTTTTTCAGTTGGCAATAATAACTAGAAACCTCAGTTTGGGCTGGAATGGTGCTCAACAGGAGTTTTTTAAACGTAATCTTCTTTTATAATTCTATAAAACATATATAGTTTCAAAGGAAAAAACAATAAGGTGTATTCAAAGAAGTCTAGATTTAGTCTGTATTGCCTTCTTGCACTATTCCTTTCCTTATATTTTTTAACTTTGTTAGCAGATATGTATGTATATTTATATTGTCCCTTTATATGTAAAAGATAAACAGATAACATACTGTATGAAATTTTCTGCCCTTCCTCTTTTTGCTTGATAATATTACCACCTTGGAGATCTCTTTATTATAGTATATAGAAATCTTCTTCATTCGTTTTTACAGTGGCATTTTTATTCACTGTTTAGCTAGCGGTACTGTGGTGATTCTAGCTTATTCAACCAGTCCCCTATTGATGGACATCTGAGTTTTCAATCTTTTGCTAGTACAGTTAGTGCCATGATCAGTCGCTCTGTATATATGTCATTTCCTTCTTTTGGAAGTGTCACTTAGGTATAATATCCATTTCTGGATCAAAAGGTAAGTGCACATGTAGTTTTGTTAGGTATTGCGGAATCCCTTCGTTAGATGTTGTAACTTTTTTTGCATTTCCAGCAACATCATATGAGTCCCTGTTTCCCTTACTGATAGAGTATGTTGTCAGATTTTTGGATTGTTGCCAAAATGATAAGTGAAAAGTGAAATTTGCATCTCTCTGTTCATGGAGGGGGGCATCTTCATATATGGAAGGGATTTTTACCCTTCTTTTTCCTGTGAACTATATTAAAAACTCTTGCCCATTTAATACAGGGTTACTGACCGTATTTGAAGCCCTTAATTAGTTATTAAGCCTTTGATACAATTACAAATTTTTTCCCAGTTTGTTATCTTTTTTACCCTGCACATTTTTTGTAATGCAAAAGTCAATTTTTATGTAATCATGTTTGTCTTGATCTTTTAAGGTATTATAAGATCTCATAGAAATCTCTACAATAAAAAATACTGCTTCAGTTTTCTAGGGTATTTTTTCCTGCCTGATTTATTTCTGCTTTATCATAAGGTAATCTTTTGTTATTTTGTTAATTTGCTTGATGGTTTAGAAGCCAAATGTTACTTGCTTTTTTTTTTTTTTTTTTCCTTTTTTGACACCCCATAGCATGCTAGTGAGTATAGCTGAAGAAATTAATGATTGACATTCTTATGTCATTTTTTGGTCAGTTTTCTAGCCCAAATTTTATTTTCTAAATAGTAAAGTAGTACTAACCTTTAGTTGATATTATATGTATAACACTTCCCAGTTACATTATAAGTTGTGATTCTAAGTAATACGTTGCATTATGTGATATCTTAAGGCTTTTCTCCCCTACCTATTCAAAGCTGAATGCTCCCTATACTTATTGAAAGAGATTTATCTTGTTATTCGTTCTTTCTGCCTGATCTTGAAAGAAATTTTAAGAAACTTTCTGAGCTCTTTAATGTTTCTCTTGAATTACATGTTGCATTGATCTCGGAGAGAATATAAAGAACATTCCCGATTACAGCTATCAAGATCGGTAGCTAATTCTTCTTATGAAAGAACCTCCTGTTCCCACAGATTTAAGAACTGAAACTTATTTTGTAAATTCAGCTTGATTCACTATTATCCATTAGGAAATATATGGTATAAGTTTTTGGAAGTAAATTATTATTATCTGAGAAATAAGTTTATCCAAAAGAAAAAAGTTTTTAAAAATTAACCATTTCCTGGTAACTTATGGTTTTCTGTTTTTAGACTGGTTCATGAATAATGTATTAATATAAAATCAAATGGTTAAATTTACTACTCTTCTGGACATTTGAGTTTAAAGAACAACTGATGATGCATAAGCTTTTAAGTTGATTTTTTAAAAATTTTTAATTACTTGAAAAGCAACTTTTCACATAAATGGAAGAATTTACTTTGACTTCAATATTCAAATACAGTAATCATTTTTATGGGTACAGTAATTTGTTTCGGTCTTTGTCCCTATGACTAAGCATGGGTAATACTTTACAGACACACAGAAGATATTTTCTGTTCCAATAACCAGGTCTATTTCCTGACTAATTTATTTTTCATTTTAAAGATTAAAATCATTTCATTTCTCTGAACTTTAGTTTCCTCATCTGTTAAATGGGAATGATAGCACTTAGTTCCTGGGGTTCTTGTGGAATGTAATGTACTTTTTATGGTGTCTGGCACATGATAAGGACTCTATATCTTTTAGTATCACTAAGCAAAGGTTAGCCCAACACCAGCACCTGTTTACAACTTCATATTTTACATACAAATACTATTTTCCTTTTGTCCTACTTGCTTTTCTACTTGTTTTTAATTTTATTATATTGTATATGTTTATGAAAGTCATTTAAAATTTTTCTGGAGCGGAGTAGATAATAAAATTTGGGGAATGCCTATTTAAATGTAATCAATGCATATATAGTTCCTAATATAGTAACCCCTTTTTTTCATTTCCATATTTTTCTGTATAACTGTAACTGATATTTTACAAGGGTTGCAGGAAGTTTCCTAAATGCCTATAACATGTTTCAAATAGTCTAACACATAATGAGTCAGAATAGGCTAAGATATGGTATAGTAACAAACACTTCCCTGATCTCAGTCTCATCACACAAGAGTATTTCTCACTCACCGTACATATTCATCGTGGATTAAGGAGGGGAATCTGCTCTTGGAGCTTCTCAGGGACCCAGGCTGGTGGGGGCTTTCTCTTTCTATGTGCTTCAGGAGTTTGGTGTAGCAGTGAAAGGGCAATGTGATTAATAATGCATTGACTCTTAAAAGCATATACCTGAAAGTGTCAGCCACCATTCATACTGTTAACTAATGTGTGCATCATTGGCTGTGCCTGACGTCATGCACAGAAAGGGCAGGGCACCACAGTCTGCCTCTGGTTATCAGTTATTCAGCTTGCTCTCCCCTGTGTAGGCAGACCATACCCACCTCTCTCTCAGTGTCAGACAACAGCCCTGGATTCCCCTTTGCCAATATATTTCCTAGAAAAAATTCTCATATTTTTGTCATTTTTAACTTAACTTTTGTAGCTTCTTAAGAAAGCTGTGACATAGGGGCTAAATATATTTGTATATTACAAAATGGCTTTATTCTATCCTTACATTTGGTTGTTAATTTGGCTAGATGTAAAATCCTGTGTTAAAACCATTTAATCTTAGAATTTTGAAGGCATTGCTCTATTGGCCTTTAGTGTATGGTGTTAAATGAAAAGTTTGATGCTGTTCTGATTTCCCGTCTTCTCTGTGAGACACACTTCTAGTCCCCTTGTAAGCTTGTAGGATCGTCTCTGTTTCTGATGTTACAGATGTTCACAATGCATCTCTGTCTCTGAAAGTGCCTTTCATTTGGCACCTTTGTGGGGTCATTGAATCTAGACATTCATGTCCTTCACTTTTGAGAATCTTTCTTGTATTATTTCTTTGTCCTCTCTGCTCTGTCCTCTGTTATCTCTTTCTGGAATCCCTATCGTTGGATATTGAACATTCTGAAATTATTTTCTGACTTTTTAAACTTTTTCATTTCTTGTGTCTTTGTCTTTTTAGTCTAATTCTCTGGAGAGACTTTTTTTTTTCTAGAGCCATTTAGTTTTGGTTTGGTTCTTCTACTTTTTGCTTTTATTTTTCTTGTTCTGTCACTAGTTTTTCTTTTCTTTTTTTTTTTTTAAAGATTTATTTATTTATTTGAGAGAGCGAGAATGAGAGAGAGAGAGAGAGTACATGAGGGGGGGAGGGTCAGAGGGAGAAGCAGGCTCCTCGCCGAGCAGGGAGCCCGATGCGGGACTCGATCCAGGGACTCCAGAATCATGACCTGAGCCGAAGGCAGTCGCTTAACCAACTGAGCCACCCAGGCGCCCCGACTGTCACTAGTTTTTCTTATATAATATCTTACCTATTTGCAAATATTATAGTATTCGTTTTTTGTTTTTTATGTGTTCTTACTTCCTTTTTTTTTTTTTTAATTGATTTATTTATTAGAGAGGGAGTGCAGGGGAGGAGGGAGTTGCAGGTGGAGAGAGTCTTAAGCAGACTCCACACTGAGCGTGGGGCTTGATCTCATGACCCCAATATCACGACCTGAGCCAAAACCAAGAGTCGGATGCTTTGATTAACTGTGCCACCCAGGCGCCCACTTTTTTTTTTTTTTTTTTTTCTTCCTGAAGTTGGATTTGTCTCTTCTGGATTGCCCAGCCCTTTCCCCCTTATTTTTGTGTTTCTTTGTTTGGATTTTTCTCTTTCATGTTGGACAGTTTGATTAAATGGTTGTTGATATTAAATTGGCTGCTCATATTTAAGAATAAGGTATAAAGAAGTAAACTGAAAACTTTTTAGCTTGTATAGATAGAGCTTGGTGATTGGTGGGCTTCATTAGAAGGCAAACTGGTGGTGGTCTGACCTTTAGGTTGGGATACCCTCTCACATGTCCTTATCTGAAGTTCTTTAGCATTATTCAGTCTTCCAGAGCAGAATTCTCCTGTCTCTTGCCTGGGTGGAGCGGAATATATGCCTGGTTGCTGGTACTGTGGAAGAAGGGGATGTAGATTTTCCATTTATTTCCCTTGTGTTTCATGGGGCTTCTTATTCCAGACCTTTATTTTGCCCAGTTACCTGAATGTGCAAACTGTGCTTCAGTTCCTCCAGAGAATAAACCTCCAGTTTCCTGCAGTGGGGGAGGATGTGCTTTCCTGACACTGTAGGCTGAAAAGAGAGATCTAGCATTTCAAGTCCTCTGCTTAGCCCCATTCTCCATCGAACCTAGTAGCTGTTTATTGAGTCTCATGAGAGTTCCCTGGGGGGAGTCACTCGTTTCTAATCTCTCTCTGTGGGTGTTTAAATTATAATCTCCTCCATTTTGCTAAATCTGTTGTGTTCTGTTTTCTTTGTCCTTGTAAATTAATACCACTGATAGCTTTACTGTGAACAATCTGCCAAATTTTTTTGAAAGATTTATTTATCTGAGAGAGAGAGCGAGCAAGCGAGCTAGCAAGCGAATGACTGGGGGGAGGGGCAGAGGGAGAGAATCTCCAGCAGACTCCCCACTGAGTGTGGAGCCTGACACAGGGCTTAATCCCAGGACCCTGAGATCATGACTTGAGCTGAAATAGAGTCAGATGCTCAACCGACTGAGCAACCCAGGCGCCCCAACAATCTGCCATTTTTAATCAGAACTCTGTCTTTTTTGTTTGTTTTTTTTTTTAGATAATTTTTCACGTTTAATTTTTAGCTTGTATAATTTTATATTAAGATAATAAGACATTTAATTACCTGTTTCCATTGCTATTGAATATTTAGCTGAGCTCCAGTGTTTTGTTTTTTTTGTCATTTTAATTAAATATTTTTATAAACAGCATTTCAAAATCATTTGCATTATCTTTCTATGTAGTTTTTTTGTAACCAGAAGGCATTGTACAACCCATTTGATCCTGCTCTCTCATTTTGCAGATGAGGAATCGGAGGTTATCCCTTGGTCAGACAGTCCGTAAATAGCACAGCTAGGACTTGCGTCCAGACATTCTGGCCCAGAGTCTGCTCTTGATCACTGCACTCTTCTTCATCTCCATTGAGTTAAGCCTTAACTGACCACGTTACTCAGTTCAAAAAGTGTTTTTAAAATTGCAGTGCTTTGGGGGTGTGTGGGTGGCAGCGTCGGTTAAGCGTCTGACTCTTGGTTTAGGCTCAGGTCGTGGTTTCAGGGTCGTGAGATTGAGCCCTGCATCGGGCTCAATGCTCAGTGTGGAGTCTGCTTGAGATTCTTTTTCTCTCTCTCTCAAATAAATAAATAAATCTTTTTAAAAAATTAAAAAATAAAATTGCAATGCTCTAATAACTAGCAAGGTTGAACATTTTTCTATATGACATTGTATTAACTAATGCCTTTTCCCCCTTTAGTTTGTAGTCTTTCATCTGGAAAATTTGGGACATTACTTAGTGGCTCCTGGGACACCACTGCTAAAGTCTGGCTGAATGACAAGTGCATGATGACCTTACAGGTACTGTAGTAGTTCTGTGTGAATGTCCTACATAGTAATTAAATGTGATGATTTCTGTGGCAACTCGGGTTAATTCCCATTTCACTCACAGGGTCATACAGCTGCAGTATGGGCAGTAAAGATCTTACCTGAGCAGGGCTTAATGTTAACTGGATCAGCAGACAAGACTATTAAACTGTGGAAAGCTGGGAGATGTGAGAGGACCTTTTCAGGTAAGATCAGAGTAGACAACATTTTAGTCTCATCACTTCATATTCACTCCAATGGTGTTTTCTCAAAAGCTTAGAAGCTTGAAAATGGTATTTGAAAAACATCAGTGTATTTGAACCATTTAATTTGGGTAATGTAACTTTTCTGACAACTAATATTTAAAATCTTTTAAAAGACATAATGAAACCTCTCATAAAACAACTAGATGTGGACTAACCAGTGGCTACTTGATGAGCTTATAATATGGTATGCAATTTGGTTTTGGTTTAACAAGTTCAGCGTGAAACTTTCAAGCATAAGCCTTATTGATGGTGGGTCACTGCTGTTAATTTCATATATAGAGGAAGACATCATTAGTTCTTCTGTGAATACTGAAATACATTATTTAGTAATAACAAATTTCAGGCTTATGTTGGGATTTTAGATGGGTAGTCCTTTTGAACCTCACCTATTAAATAACTCCTGCACTGAGGCATCTGCTGACTGATACTGGTATTGCTGATTTATTTGTGGAGCACTTAAATTTTTGGTGTGAATTTTTTTGAGTTGTTTTTCCTCTCTTTTATTTATTTTATCCTTCAAAGTTGATCACTAGTCTGGATAATATACTTCAAGAAGTCCCTTTGTGCAGATAAAACTATCTATAGATGGACAAATTATAACTAAGCATCACTGTGTTCCTGCTTCCATACATATATGTTATCAAATTGTTATAAATCTTCAGTAGCTAATCTAAAGCAGCAAATACTGAACATGGAAAATATTTTTGATTCCTGATCTCCTTTACTAGGTCATCAGCTTCAGAAAATGTTCTGTCCTTAAAAAAAAAAAAAGTATGGGCACCTGGGTGGCTCAGTTGGTTAAGCGACTGCCTTCAGCTCAGGTCATGATTCTGGAGTCCCGGGATTGAGTCCTGCATCGGGCTCCCTGCTCAGCGGGGAATCTGCTTCTCCCTCTCCCCCCTCTTGTGCTCTCTCTCTCTCTCTCATTCTCTCTCTCAAATAAATAAATAAAATCTTCTAAAAAAAATAAAGTAATATCTTCTGCACTGCCTCAATTTATATTGAAAGAAATTGAGTCTTACGAAGTTTTTAAAAGCATTTTAGGGGCGCCTGGGTGGCTCAGTCATTAAGCGTCTGCCTTCAGCTCAGGTCATGATCCCCGGGTCCTGGGATCGAGCCCCGCATCGGGCTGCCTGCTCCGCGGGAAGCCTACTTCTCCCTCTCCCACTCTCCTTGCTTGTGTTCCCTCTCGCTGTGTCTCTCTCTGTCAAATAAACAAATAAAATCTTTAAAAAATAAATAAAAACATTTAAAAATTTTTTATGAATGGAATATATGTATTTTTTAGTTACATAATTAAGAATAATGAAGTTTATGCCATAAAATCTTGCCTTATGAAAAAAATGGTCATTAGTTTTTATGGTATCATTTTAATGCTTATATTTGTATATATTATAAAATGTTTCTGCTGATAAAGCAGTGATGTTTGGTTTTATATTTGTGTTTTGGTTGAATCAGGGGAGAAGTTACGATTTGTTGGATCAAAAGAAGTGGGATTATAAGGCAGGAAACTTGAATTCTTGTTTTAATTTTTCCATTAGGTGTGTGGTTTCAGATAAATTAATCTCTCTTAACCTATTCTTTCTATACTTTAATAAAGTTTACTTTTCTATAATGGTTTTTATTTCAAATTCTTAAATAATTGAAATATTTTTATAATTAATTTTTCTTAATCTTTATTAGTGCCTTATTAATTTCAGTATTATGTTTTGAGAAATTTAGGGGCTGTTCCTCTTTGTCATGTTTGAATGTCTTGTATGTTATGAATTACTCTTGTTACTGGGGATGAAAAGTTGAAAATGAATTGTCAGGTAAAAAGGAAGAATTGTTGGGATCAGAATCTTGTTTCTGAAAAGCTTTAGGAAATAATTTGGAGAAGATAAGATAAATGTAAAATAACTTCTGAAGGTTGGTAATAAAAAATATTGCCAAACCTAAAATACAAATTTTGGTTATCAGGCTTTTCTACAGAAAAAAATTTTCTCTACTTTGAAAATCAGTTATTACTACTCACTGATATGTTTTATAATGTTAGTTAAATGCATAGATCCATCAATGAAGTCATCCATCTTACTGGTTTATATTATTCTTCTTTCATGCAGGGCACGAAGACTGTGTAAGAGGTTTAGCAATTTTGAGTGAAACAGAATTTCTTTCCTGTGCAAATGATGCTAGTATTAGAAGGTGGCAAATCACTGGCGAGTGTCTTGAAGTATATTATGGACATACCAATTATATTTATAGCATATCTGTCTTTCCAAATTGTAAAGGTAAGATTAGCATATATTAAAAATTTTACATTTTATACCAAGCATTGTTCCATTCCATTCTTGTGTTGGGGGTAGAAGCGCTAATTATCAGTTTACTAACTGTGATTTGAATAATTTAGTAGTTTTATCTCATTAAGGATCTTCTCGTAAAGGAGAAAATTGTGTGATCATCTTTATATTAATTCACATTTGATGGTTATGTCAAAAAGTTTTTGGGTATTTGAGGAAAGACGTTGTATAATTTATTGGTGCAAAGTGTATGGTATGTAAAGTGTGAAATATAGAAAATGAGATTTTTGAAGTTGTAAATGATATGAGACAAATACATAAAATGTAAAACTAATTTTAAAATAGTTTGGGGTTAAAAAAAATTCTTATGCCTACCTGGGAGGGTGATATGTAATACACGTATTTAATTTTATTTATTCAAACTAATTTTTCCTATATTCATTAATTTTAGATTTTGTAACAACGGCAGAAGACAGATCTCTGAGAATCTGGAAACATGGGGAATGTGCTCAAACAATCCGACTTCCAGCTCAGTCTATATGGTGCTGCTGTGTTCTAGACAATGGTGACATTGTGGTTGGTGCGAGGTATTTATATTCTAGTCAGTCAATAAATATCAAATGTCTAGGGGGCGCCTGGGTGGCTCAGTTGTTAAGCGTCTGCTTTCGGCTCAGGTCATGATCTCAGGATCATGGGATTGAGCCCCGCATCAGGCTCCCTGCTCCGTGGGAGGCCTGCTTCTCCCTCTGCTTCTCCCTCTGCTTCTCTCTCTCTCTCTGTCTTCCATGAATAAATAAATAAAATCTTAAAAAAAAAAAAAATCAAATGTCTAGGCCTTTGATAGCCTCTCTAGTGCACAGAGATAGGCCATAAGAGAACTTCAGGTGAATTGGGAGACCGTATGTATATTTCTGGACTGAAAAAACAGTACTAGCCATGACAACTTTTACATTAATGATACATGATATGTTACACTGGTGTTGTACTGCAGGTCGTGCAGTCAAAACATTGAATGCGAAAGAAATGGGAGAAGGTAGAGATTAGTGTGGGAAAACTCTCTGAAGAAAAAGAAATTTGAATTGAATATTGAAAGGTAATGAGTAAGAAGGGAAATGATAATTTCTATCAAAACAAATGGTATAAATAAAGGTGTGGCATGGGCACGAGAGTGATATATGTGGGAAATGAAGGAAAACGGTGGAGGACTCAAGCTGGGGAATAGTGGGGAGTGCTGATAAGGTGATAAGGCAGTAAAGCAGAGCATAACTATGGAAAGCCTTGAATGCCGGCATTTTGTAGATTCTGTGCTTGAGGTAAAGGTTCTGGCTTTTGAAGTAGTGACATAATTAAAGCATAACCTGCGAATTAATTACATACATAGGTTGGATTTAACTAGTGGTGACAGTGGGCAGGAAAGCAATTTATTTATTTTTTAAATAATAAGTGCTTATTATTATTTTTTTGTCAAAGATTTATTCATTTGAGAGAGACAGAGAGAACACGAGGAGGGGGAGGAGGCAGAGGGAGAAGCAGACTCCCCGCTGAGCAGGGAGCCCAATGTGGGGCTCAATCCCAAGACCCCAGGATCATGACCTGAGCTGAAGGCAGACGCTTAAACATCTGAGCCACCCAGGCTTCCCAAGGAAAACAATTTAGAAAGCAGTTACAGTAGTAGGGATGTGCCATTATGAAATGTTATCCCTACAGTGCTAATAGATAAGAGGCCAAAATATGAGATATTGCAGAGGAAGGATGATCAGAAGAAGGATAAAAGAAAAGCATAAAGCTTCTCACTTTTGGTGATTGCATTAATAAAATTGGGTAAGTGGGAGAACTGGTTTGGTATAGAAGGTGAGGACCTCAGTTTTAGACTTCTGAGGTTCAAGTTGGGGATACTCCACAGTCATGCCAGTGGATCTGGCATGGAAGATGGAGAAAAAAAGAAAGCAGCAGCTATAAGGGATGGAGGGCCTAATAAAGGAGGTGATTTACTTTTTGGCTGGGTCAAGTGCAGATTTGTTGGTTTCATTATTTTCCTCCCAAGCATATTTAAAGTTGAAGAAAAATAAACAAACGGAAAAGGTGAAGTTCCTGTTAGTGGAAGGTTAAGTAAGAAACCAAGTTCTCTGTAGAATTGGGCAGGATTAGTGCATTTGAAAGTGACTAACTTGCCTCTCCTACCCAAAACTAGAGGTTGGGGTTGCCATCTAGTCCAAGGCGAGGCTGGTTTTTTCTTGATTGGGATTACATCACTAGTTAATCAGAGTAAAGACAGACTCCGTGTTTCCTGAATGGACAGATAATGAGCATTTGCTATTTTCTAAGCTTTGTGTTGGGTGTTTGAATCCTTTGTAAAGTAAACCAACCCACTGCCCTTCTTTATACTCATGTACCTGTGTAATATTGACTTGAGGTGTATGTCTCTAGATTTTTATGATGGTAAATAGTTAACTTGGAATTCAAAATTGTGTCAAATATCTATTTCTCTGTCCTTTGTCAGTGACTTTTCCCTTAAATTATCCTTTTTCTACCCTAAACATGGCTTTAGAAAGCAGCAGAGGATAGTGTGTGAAGTCAGCATAGGGCTCTACTCAGCCATAAATACATAGTAATGTTTCTCATATTCACAAATACAGATTATTTTTGCTTTGGATCATTCAGAAGTGATAATGTTCATGCACTATGGCAGTGACTTCAAATCAATTTGTTTTTTCCTTATAGTGATGGTATTATTAGAGTGTTTACAGAATCAGAGGATCGGACAGCAAGTGCTGAAGAAATCAAGGCTTTTGAAAAAGAACTCTCTCAGGCAACCATTGATTCTAAAACTGGTGATTTAGGAGACATTAATGCTGAGCAGCTTCCTGGGAGGGAACATCTGAATGAACCTGGTAAATATTTCAGTGTAGGTAGTAGTAAAAAATGCTACCATGTTTGCCTTTTGGAATAATTAGAATGATAAGAAAAAAGAGGTTGTTTTGCTAGTCATTAAGTGTTATTCTCATTGCCATATAGGGATTTTTTTAGAATTTTTACTGTTATATTTAACCACTGTGAGAAACCATGTTCTTGCCTCTGTCTCACAGTTTTAAAGACTTTGAGCTAAACTCCTCATAAACAGGAATCTTGTTTTTGTTTTAAATAAATCTCCTAATACTTAGCTCATATATAGGTACTAAAAAGTCACTCATTTAATACCTTTTGGTTGATTGGATTCTCTGAGAGAGGTTGTATAGACTAAAAATAAAAATGAGTTCAAATAAAGCAATGTCTGCCTAACGAGTTGGGGATCATTTGAGTTTAAATCAGAGGACAGTGGTTATTTCAAATGAAATCTAGATAATATGCCTGATCCATTATATCACTGGTTCTCAGAACTTTGTCCATGGACCCCTGGGAATTCTGAGACTCTTTCAGGATGTCCATAAAGTCAAACTAATTTTATAACACTAAGCTGTTAATTTGACTTTTCTACTGTGTTAACATTTGCACTTATGGCCCAAAAACAATGGTGGATTTAAAAAAATACCCCAAAACTGCTGGCTCCTCAGTATAGAAATCAAGGCGGTGACACCAGACTGTTCTTGTAGTTGTTGTGCTCTTCACGGGCATGTAGGTGCAGTTAAAATAAAAAGCCATTTGCCCATAAGAATGCCCTTGATGAAGCATTAAAAAGTAATTTCACCGCATCTCAACCCTTTAGTGCATGTCTTTGTTAATATTCTAGTTGACAAAATGTAAAGTACAGATGAAGTACTCCAAAGTACCATGGTGTTTCGAGAATAAGTACTTGTGCATTCCTTTGAGTTGCAGGCTGAACTTTTTCATGGAATGCCATATTTATTTCAAAGAACAACTAACTGGTAATCCAAGCTTGGGTTTGGGGCAGACTTTTTTTTTTTTTAAAAGAACAAAGTGACCATGTCGCTTTAGGGAAAATATTGACAGTATTTATTGCTAAAGATAAAATTCAAAACTCTCAAGTGAAAATTGAAATTTTGGAAAATTTGTGTCTGCTATCAGGAGTTTGTAAGACAGACCAATGGATTTCAGTGTTTAATAGCATAAAAAATTGATATGGTTTCAGATTCTAAAGTATAACCTTTAAAGACCTACTATTTGTAGAATATTCATATTTTTCTGAAAAGGCTATTAAACTAGTCATTTCTCTTTCAATTATATGCTTGAGGTTGGATTTTCTTTATATACTTCAAACAAAACAACAGATTGCAACAGATTGAGTGCAGAGGCAGGTATGATAATCCAGCTGTCTTCTATTAAGAGAGACAGTAAAGAGATTTATAAATACATAAAACAAAGCCAGTCTTCTCAGTAAATTTCTAAAACTGTTATTTTTCATTAAAATATTAATTATTCAATATGTAATATATCTATTATTGTTTTCCATTAAGTGAACATATTTTACTTTTTATTTTTAATTTCAAATCCAGTAAGTCAATCGATATAACCCACATTAATAGAAGTTCTTTGGGCTTTTGAATAACTTTTATGACGGTAAAGAGATCTTGAAATCAAAAGTTGGAGAACTGATGCATTATGCTGTCATGTTTTTAATATTCTTACAATTCTTTTTTTTTTTTAAGATTTTATTTATTTATTTGACAGAGTGAGAGCAGGAACACAAGCAGGGGGAGTGGGAGAGGGAGAAGCAGGCTTCCCGCCAAGTAGGGAGCCTGATATGGGGCTTGATCCCAGGACCCCAGGATCATGACCTGAGCTGAACGCAGACGCTTAACGACTGAGCCACCCAGGCGCCCCATATTTTACATTTTTCTAAGCTCTGGGGAACGCAGCAAATAACAAAAGGAACAAAAATCTCTCTTCTCATAAATTTATGTTCTACAGGAGACAGATAATTAAAAAGCAACTAAGTATTGATATAAGTATGTCAGATAATGATAAGTACCATGGGAAACAAAGCAGGAGTTGGGGTGTTTTGTAATTTTAAATACAATGGTCAGGAAATATATAATACTTAGGATAGCATTAGTTGCTGTAACAGATAAACTCTAAAATCTCAGTGACTTAATACAAGAGAAGTTTATTTGTTGAACATTCAAAGCTCAGTTGATGGCAGGGTAGGCTGAGCATGTTTGTAGAGCAGTTTTGTTCCTTGTGGCCACTCAGGGACCCAGGCTGATGGAAACCACCATCTTCAGCATGTAGCCACATGATGGTGGCTTGTACCATTGGGTAGCAATGGAGATGGCAGGAAGAGATAGTTTTCTAGATCTTTTTTAAAGATAGAACAGATAGAATTTGCTGAAGGATTGACCATGGAGTTCAGGGGAAGAGGAATCAGACTCTTCTGTACTTTGTGGCCTGAAAAGCTAGAGGAATGGAGGGTCATTTACTAAAGTGAAAATGTTGGCAGAAGATATTCAGTAATAAAACTTGTTTTATTTTTAGTGAGCTGGCTTCTTTCTAGTAGAAACATACTTTTTTAACCTTCCTTTGTTTATATAGGTTCCTTTTAACCATTATTTTCTTTTGGGCCACTTTGCAGTAGAGTAACATTGTAAAATCTTTTAATAAAATTTTCATTTAACCAAATACATATTCTGTTTTATGTATAAATTTTAAAATTAAATTTTTTTAATCTAAATGGCTTTGAATTTTACTCTGCTATTCTACCTTTGATTCTTAAATGTTCTATTTTAAGGTACTAGAGAAGGACAGACTCGCCTAATCAGAGATGGGGAGAAAGTCGAAGCCTATCAGTGGAGTGTTAGTGAAGGGAGGTGGATAAAAATTGGTGATGTTGTTGGCTCATCTGGTGCTAATCAGCAAACATCTGGAAAAGTCTTATATGAAGGGAAAGTATGTCAACTTCTACTTTCTAATTACCATTATCTTAAAGCATTAGACAAAGGTTTTCTTTTCCCTTTTCCCCATGCTAATAAAATTTTCTTTGGTGTTTGACATTTAAAAATTCATTTCTATGGAGAGGATTTCCTCTTTTCCCTGCCTGGAAATTGATTTGTAAAAAAGTTCTTTCCATGTAGGGGAGCTGCATTTAATAGATTAGCCACTGTTTGTCTTTGGGTACTTACCATACGTAAACTGTTCCCAACCATTTTGGATTAGGAGCTTCTGTGCCACCTTTCACCTAATGCTTTGTGCCTCACTATATTTAATTTGACAAGATATGAGGGCCCCTATAGAGCAGTGCTTATAATGCCAGCATGTTTTGCTGAGTGGGGCATGGTAACAGCTAATACTTTTGGCCTTGAGATCAACCAATTAGAAACCCTCCTTTGGCCTTAATTGTGTAGTTGTAATATATCCCCTGCCTCCACCCCTAGTGAAACGCTGATCTTGCAACACACGTAGATGGTTGCTATCAATCATCATATTCCAAGTGGAAGATTTTAACATTGCATTTTGGAGAAAGTTTAAGTGTTATAATAATTATTTTAAAAAGGACATATAACATCTGTGATATGTCATTAATATGAACAGATAAGTTAGTAATCATTTGTCTCCTTTTTGTATTCCTATTGAAGGAATTTGATTATGTTTTCTCAATTGATGTCAATGAAGGTGGACCATCATATAAATTGCCATATAACGTCAGTGATGATCCCTGGTTAACTGCATACAACTTCTTACAGAAGAATGATTTGAATCCCATGTTTTTGGATCAGGTGGCTAAATTTATTATTGATAACACAAAAGGTCAAATGTTAGGACTTGGGAATACCAGTTTTTCAGATCCTTTTACAGGTAAGTTAGGAAAGTCTTCTGTACTTTCAACAATGTTGGTTGATTTTTTTTTTTTTTTGCTTTTGATGTGTTTAAACATCCATTATGATTAGCTGTTTAAATAAAAACCAAGATCTAAGATCTATAGCAGGTTTTTACTTTAAATTCATATAGTAATTCTGTATTTATAGAAACAATTATATGTTGTTCCTTTTCAAGATTTTATTTATCATTTATTTTAGAGAGAGAGACTGTGCACATGCGGGGGGGTGAGGGGCAAAGAAAGAGGAAGACAAAGAATCTCAAGCAGACTCCATGCTGAGCCTGATGCGGGGCTCTGTCTCACAACC
Organism: Halichoerus grypus; assembly: GCF_964656455.1. NCBI lineage: Eukaryota > Metazoa > Chordata > Mammalia > Carnivora > Phocidae > Halichoerus > Halichoerus grypus. The sequence goes on along the minus strand of NC_135725.1, from coordinate 51,794,354 downwards.
CATGAGAGCATGACCTGAGCTGAAATCAAGAGTTGGATGCTTAACTGACTAAACCACCCAGGTGCCCCTTTTCCCTTTCAAAAATACAGCCACACTGTAAACTAAATCACGAAAATTTAATTTAGTCATATGAAATGAAAAGAGACTCAGAAGTTCCTTTATATAGTTACTCCTTTTTAAAAATACGTGTTTTGGTGAATTTTAGTAAACAAATTCTCTTCACATGAGGCTAAATTGGTTAGTTGGGCATCAAATCTAGGATTGAACTATGGGTAGTTTTAGTTTACATGTGCTTTGTATTCCACATTTTTAAGTTAATTGTTTATAACATAATATATAGTGTCTAAAATGTTCTAAATGGGGATTTGAGGGGAGGCAGGGAAGGGCAAAAAAAAAAAATGTTATAAATGGTATTAGGTTCTCAGACCAGTCCATAGATTATAATCCTAGTAGTATTAGTCTGAGTCCTTTTTCCTAGGAAATGGATTATAATACTAGTTGTACTAGCCTGAGTTTTGGGTCCTGGGAACTGAGGCCATGGTACAGGAGGAAATAAAATGCTTCCTTTTTTCTCAGGTACAGGGCCAGCTCTAAATAAAATTCTGAAATTAGCACTTTATTGTTAATATTTTCCTGTTGTCATTTCTCATGGCATTTTTCACGTGCTAGTGCTCTTCCTTGTTTTACAAGGATTCCATATCCCTTCCTGTCTTCCTCCCTCACAGATACTTCATGCTCCTAACTAAATTATCTCTTCCTCTATTTCAAAATTCCGTTGCTCATTCACCTAATAAAGCTAATGTCACCTGCATGTTGACTTAAACAGAATTATCAGACTGACTCACTACTGAGTATAAATGATGTAACCCCTCCCAATAGTTGCACTTGACAGAAAAAAAAATGGATTTATTATCTGGGTATTCTGTTGATAGAATTTCAGACAGTACAGAAGAGTGAACACATGATCATAGTATTGTGTCAGCTGTTTTGTGGAGCAGAAGACAGATGTTAGAGCAGCTGGCTCCATCTGGAAATCTTAGCTCTGGCTTTTTTTTGCTCTTCTGAATCTCTAACTTCATAAGCATCCTTTTGTGTATACTTTTTACATATGTCTTATTGTAGACACCTCTGGTTATTTCCCTTGAGGTACTAACAAAACATATACTCACACACACTCACACCCCACACATTTGTAAAAGTATAAATGGAAATCTCTTTCCTTTGTGGCACTCATCGCCTTTGAAAAATTCTCTTCTCCAGTAGGTTGTAAGCTTCAGTGGATACAAGCAGTCTTGTTCCCTGCTGGATCCCCAGCACTGCACGCACTATTTGACACATGAGTTAATGAACTCAGGGGTTCTCTAAAAGATTAACATTTGATGCCTGTGGTTTTGATAGCAACAGCAGGAATTCTAGTGAATTTGTATAGCAGCAGGAACTGATTACATGTGTATATTATTTAGGTCAGAGACCACCTGTAATATCTCCTTTTATATTTGAATTTTTAGTTATTTTAATATTTAAAGGCAGTGGCTAACACCTAATAAAGTGCTAAAGTTGAGAAAATGAAACTTAGAGAATCACCGAAATTTTAGTTTCTTAGTAGTCTTTCGTACTATAAGATGTTGACTAATTTCTGTTATACTGTCATGTGACAGCTTTACTCTTCTATTTTTTTCTCCAAGCTTAGAGTCTCCTAATGTAAGCATTGTGCTGTTTATGAAATTCAAAATTTTGGCATACTTCAGCTTTTCCTTTGTTTGCATGCATAGGTGGTGGTCGGTATGTTCCGGGGTCTTCATCAGGATCTTCTAATACACTGCCTGCAGCAGATCCTTTTACAGGTGGGGTGCAGTTTTGATAAATATAGCTTTCTTCACTTAATGTGTAGCATTTTGCATTATATGGCTTTACATTTTGGAGACATCATCTAATAATTAATAATTCCCTTATCTATATTCCAATTTTGATGGATCTCCTTTTCTTTAACTTCTAATTTTTGCTTTTTCCTGGAGTATTTTGTAGTTTTTCTCATGACTTTTAAATAGCATATTATTAGAACTCATCGTTTTCTCCAGTGGTCCTTCCTGCAAGGAGAGCAAGAGTCATTAAGGGCATAGTTTTTAGAGTCAGATAGACCTTGGTTCAAAATCTGGCTCTACCACTTACTTGCTATGAGAAGTTGGCAAGTTGCTTAACCTGTCTGAGCCTAATTTTTTTATCTGTGAAATTAGATAATAGGGGAACCCACCAACCAAGACACAGCATGAGTGCTATTACTGGCGAGATTCTACTGATCACAAGCAAAGAAGGAGCCATGTGAGTCGTTGATATTGGATGAAGTGGTGCAGTCAAGAAGTCTGTTTAAGCATATTTTGCCTTAGCATGGAAGGACACAGTCCACCCAGGATTAGTCTTCTAATCTATGTTATTAATGGCCTTCGTGAAGCCCTGGAAGTGTTGGTGTATCTCTTCACAATGACTTTATTTACCAAGGTATGCATGCCTCAGCATCAACACTACTGGGAAAAAATTGCCAAGCTTGGACTTTAATGCAGCTGAAGAAGTCTCTGTTTTCAGAGTAGCTTTTGATGTATTTTATGATGCTTTTGTTGGATCATCAGCCAGAGTTCCTGGACAATATACCCAATTTGGGAAGAGATTCTTGGCACTTATGGTATCCACTGGCCTTGCCAACATAGATTCCTGTCTAAACCATAGATTGGACCAACACACAACCTTCAGTCACTATCATGAAGTTGTGAATTGCTCTCAGTGAGCTTCTTCTCTCCTGTGAATGAATTGGTGGCCCAGATGCCCGTAGCTACACCCTGTGCATTGGTAACCAGTATGCTACAATCACCATCTATCAAGATCCAGCTAAATGTTGTGATGGCACAATGGCTATTAAGGAAACCCTTGATGACATAATGCAATTTAATAAGGTAGTAAGGATCTGAAGAGTAGATAAGAGGTGATGGCTTATTCAGACATAGTGATGCCCTGAAACTTAGAACAGCGTAGTTCACAGATCTCATTAGCAGCTTTTTCTTGGAACAGAAAGAAGCTTCAAGCATACCATCAAAATCAAGAGAACTCCTGGGGCCGTCTGTCTCACTGTTGCACAATGTCAGTAACTCCGAAGATTCAGTGATTATGGAGATATGCAAGATAGCATACTAGGATAACTGAACCACACTATTATAAAAAATAGATAACCGCACCTACATATTGAGATGTTATGAAAATTAAATGGTATAGTACATGTGAAGTTTAGCAAAATGCCTGGACTATATTTAAGCCCTCAATATATTTTAGTATATATTCCCCCAATTTTACCAGTAGCACTGGGGCAAAGAGTTTTTCCCATTCACCTTACAACTTAAGGTCAATCTTAATTCTCTTTTCTTTTCCTTATTTATGTGCTTCTCAAACTTCTAATGTTAATGAGAATCATCTGGGATGCTTGTTTAACTCATAAGGTCCTTCCCACAGAGATAATTCTGATACACTAGGTTGGTGAGGAGGTAAAAATTACTCATGCCCTGATCTCTCACCCATGGAGTCTGATTAAATGTTCTTTGTTGTTTGTTTTGCCGTTAGGTAACTTTAAAAGCTCCCTATAAGTTTCTAAAGAGAAGCCAATTTGGAGAACCACTAGGCTGTTATGGGTGGGCCTAGGAATCTGCATATTGAACAGGTGACTCTCACGTGGTTGGAGAACCACATTTAGAAAAGTGTAGGATCGTACTTTGCCTTATAATTAATGCCTTGGGCAAGTTATCCAGCCTTCTTCTAAAATAGTAATAATAATGGTATCTAATTGATACTTAAATGAGTATATAATATAAGATGCTTAGCATGCGGGGCACCTGGGTGGTGCAGTCAGTTAAACAGCCGGCTCTTGGTTTCAGCTCAGGTCATGACCTCAGGGTCATGAGATTGAGCCCCACCTTGGGCTCTGCCCCCAGCAGAGTCTGCTTGGGTTTCTCTCTCCCTCTCCCTTTGCCCCTTCCCCCTCCGCGCTTGCGCGCACGCACACACACTCTCTCTCTCTACCTTTCTCTCTCCTACAAATAATAAATCTTTTTTAAAAAGATGCTTAGCATGCTGCCTAGCATATTAGTAAAAACTCAACAAAGCCTCTTATTCTTGTTCTTCGTTATTTTAATTTATTTACATCTGCAGTTTAGGTTTTTTTTTCTTTTGTATAGTTTGCTTTTTCTGTATGTGTTACACTGGTTATACCAACGCCTAGATATTAAATTCAGAGGGGCTGGAAAAGTAGCTCATCTTTCTTCTTCCCACAAAGGCTGATCAGGACTCTGAACATCTCCAAATCCTGCTGATTCTTTCTCTACACTGGTTTTTCATGTTCCTTTCTTTCCATTTTCAATGAGACATCCACAAGTAGGATCTCAAATATGAGACAGAGCTATTATCATTAGCATCCCTAAATCTTACCTAGTCTCTTTTTTGCTTATGTATTAGCTGATCCTCTCTATTTCAGTAGAATAGTGTTCACATTTATTTTTTTGATTGTTTTTAATTTTTTAACGTTTTCTTTTTAAGTACTTTCTGTACCCAGTGTGGGACTTGAACTTACAACCCTAAGATCAAGAATCTAATGCTCTACCAACTGTGCCAGCTAGGCACCCTGTGTTTACATTTCATTATGGGAATATTTTAATTTCTTCTCTCCAATTCACTAATGCTTTTTCAATTCATTAGCATCTGTAATTATAATGTATAAGGCATCTAATGTTTATTTTGTAATTTGGGAATTACTTTTAAGACTAACATTTATCACCGACTATATGCCAGGTACTATTCTAAATGAATTTATAGCCCATTTATTATGTATATAAAGATGCCATTCTGAAGTGTGACTCATAATGAAAATAAGTTATTCTATGTAGAGAGGAGCATTTTGAACTTTAATTTGCAGTTACCTTTGCTTACTAGATGTGTTATTACATTTTAGGTGGTGGTCGTTATGTGCCAGGGTCTGCCAGTATGGGAACTACCATGGCTGGAGTTGATCCATTTACAGGTACACACTTTTCCACTTTTCATTTCTTTTTCTTCTTCGTTTTCTTCTTCTTCTTCTTTTTCTTCTTCTTCTTCTTTTTTCTTTTTTACATTTTTAAAATTCGTTGAAACTTTTATTTAATGAAAGATTGAGAAAACTGGTATCTTTTTCTTGCTAGAGAACTTTTCATGTAGTAGATTAAGACCAAACTTCTTGACCTGGCTTTTATTTTTTATTTTTTAAAGATATTATTTATTTATTTGACAGAGAGAGACACAGCAAGAGAGGGAACACGGGCAGGGGGAGTGGGAGAGGGAGAAGCAGGCCCCCCGCCGAGCAGGGAGCCCGATGTGGGGCTCGATCCCAGGACCCTGGGATCATGACCGGAGCTGGAGGTAGACGCTTAACGACTGAGCCACCCAAGGCACCCCTTGACCTGGCTTTTAGAATGTTCTCAGAATTGTGTCATACTGCATATGGGACTCATGTAGGAAACTTAAAAAAACCTCATCTCCAGAGAAGCCCACTGAGTCTATTACTGCTCTGGTTTGAGGCCTTGGCAAGTGTTCGTCATCTTCCAATGTGATTCTAACGTGTAGTCAGGATTGAAAACTGCTATTCTGTCATAAGTCTGGTTTACTCACTACCCTTATGAAAACTGAGTTTTTTTGCATCTCTCCTTTGTTCATTCTTAATGTATTGAGAATGTTATTCAGGGACGCTTGGGTGGCTCAGTTGGTTAAGCGTCTGCCTTTGGCTCATGTCATGATCCTGGGGTCCTGGGATTGAGTCCTGCATCAGGCTCCTTGCTCAGCGGGGAGCCTGCTTCTCTTTGTGCCTCTGCCACTCCCCCCTGCTTACGTTCTCTCTTTCTCACTCAAAATAAAAATCTTAAAAAAGAGAGAATGTTATTTACTATGCTACATGTTCTGTTTAAGAGGACCCAGAAAAAAAATTGCTTTTGTGATTTAGGCCTATGCTATCTGGCCTTCTCCTGACCAATTAATTTTTCTTTTTTATTCTTAGTATCTTGCCTAGACTCTGACACATCTTACTTGTTCATCATTGTTGAGTATAGGCAGACATGCTTCCCTCTGTATTGACTATTAATAAAATGCAGAACTAAATTTGTGGTTCACCTCTTGCCATATGTTTTCCCCTACTTGTTATTTTCTACAAGAGACTAATATATGTGGGACATATATGTTCTTGACCATAATAAAATATATACTTACGAATCAGCACTCTACTTAAGAACTAACTTGGTATATGATGATTTCTGTAAGCTATTTTTTCATTGCAAAAGTAACATTGACTGGTGGTATTGAAGTATAACACAATGATTAAGATTGAGGACTCTGGAGTGAGAATGCTTAGATTCAAATCTCTGTTCCACTACTTTTTATGTGTTTTGCCTTGAGCCAGTTATTCTGTTTCTGTGCCTCTACTTTTCTCATTTGTAAAGTTGAAGTAATGTCTACCTCATGGAGTTAAGAGCTTAAAATTACAAAATGTATATAAAGCACTTTATACAGAATAAATACTTAGTAATTGTTAGCTGTACCTGTTGTATTAGAAAAGAGTCTAAAGTTAACTGTGCTTCCTGTCATTTCTCAGAAGTTATAGTTTTTAACAGTTTGGTGTATATACTGGGCCTTATATACCTTAGTCAAACTTATTGTCATCTCTTACTTAGACAAATGAAGTAATATCCTCCAAATTGGTCTCTCCATGGTCCATACTGCAGCCAGCGATCATTTTACAGTTGAACTTTGTTTATACTCCTCCCTTGATTAAAATCCTTTAATGGTTTCCCATTGAATATTTTTTCTTGGCTTGTATCAGCTTCCTCTCTGCCTTTTTTCTGCCCAGCCATACCGGCCTGTGTCGGTTTCTTGAGCGTCCCATGCTGTTTTCTACCTCAGGAGTTTGGTAGATGCTGTTCTGTCTTAGAATACTTGAGCCCTTTGCTTTGTTATTTAGATCACAAATTATTGTTTGGCTTTTCCTCCATTTTCTTTTTTTATTTAATTTTGTAATATAGTATTTATTAAATGAAATTTCCTGGATGTTCACATACGCCCTTTGCTGGATCACCTACTCTATGATAAGCTCACATTGCACCCTATACTTTTCTTTCTTGTTTTACTTAATTGTTTGGATGGTATTTGATTTGCATTCTCCTTACCACAACTAGACTGTAATGACCAGGACTTTAGGCAATGTCTTTTAGCTCATCTTTGATCATATCAATAAATATTTATGCTTTATAAGCAATTAAAATTAATTTTGTGTATTTATCTCATAACTTAATCTTTACCTACCTTATTCTTGTTTCTGATATATTCAGAAAATCAAAATGTTTTATACGTATTTTTGTGAAATACCTTAATTTTTGCATTGGAACAAAAATAAATTAAGATTTGGCAGGCAAGAATTCTACCACTGAACCACCGATGCTAAATTAAGATTTGGAATGCAGGTAAAATACAAATTAGGTTTAAATTATACTTTAATTGACTTTAGTCACTATGTATTGTGCTAAATTTTCATCCTGTGCCAGTTTTTTTTGACACACTGCATTTTGGTTACTATAATAGGGACTTAGGAAATAAAAATGTATAAAAGACTAGGACCCTTTCCCTTCAGGAACCTACATCTTGGGGGGATTTATTGAAATGATGGAGATCATATGGTCTTAGTCTTTCTCTGACTGACTTACTTCACTTAGCATAATACGTTCTCTCGTTCCATCCACATCATTGCAAATGGCAAGATTTCATTCTTTTTTATGGCTGACTAATATTCCAGTGTGTGTGTGTGTGTGTGTGTGTGTGTGTGTGTGTGTGTGTTTGTATACACACATTTTCCTTATGATTTCACTCATAATGTGGAATTTAAGAAACAAATGAGCAAAGGGGAAAAAGAGAGAGTCAAACCAAGAAACACTCCTAACCATAGAGAACAAACTGATGGTTACCAGAGGCGAGGTGGGTGAGGGGATGGGTTAAACAGGTGACAGGGATTAAGGAATGTATTGTGATGAGCACCAGGTGATGTATGAAAGTGATGAATCACTGTATTGTACACCTGAAACTAATATTATACTTTATGTTAACTAACTGGAATTTGAATAAAAACTTATAAAAATAAATTAAATGATGGAGAAAATGACAATGCCTACTATATCATTTAGAATAAGCAGTAAAAGACATGAGAAGAGACAATATGCCTTAAGATGGGAATGGAAGGTTTCATAATTGTTACGTACTCTCTGATCTTTTAAAACTTTGTAATTTAGGTTGAATCTTAGAAGTATGAGAGATGTAGAGAATATGAAATGGAAAGGCTTTTGTTTTACATTTAAGCTCCCAGTCCAAAAACTAAAATTTATTATATCAATAAATATAAACCGTATATAAAATCTTATTATTTTCTTTTTTCTGAGGTTGTTTTATTGCATGCACTGAGTAGTTACATATCTAAATAATTGTTAAAACAAAGTCATACAATTAGAAAAATCTCAGTTTTGTCTACTCCTTATGATTTTCATCATCTTCTGTTCTGTAAATAGGGAATAGTGCCTACCGATCAGCTGCATCTAAGACAGTGAATATTTATTTCCCTAAAAAAGAGGCTGTTACTTTTGACCAGGCAAACCCTACACAAATATTAGGTAAGTGCATTTTAATTATACAGTTTTCTCACATATCCATAGACTCTTTGCAGTGCACTCAAGACTGTTTCTCCTCCTCACATGAGCTAGGAACTGGGTGCTTACATGATAGAGACTTCTGTTGTGGGATTACACAACTGCGTCGACTACAAATACACAGTCTGATAATGGACCCTTAATACTTTCAAGAAGCCTTATACAAATATAAGGTAAATGCTTTATGATGATTTTAATGGAAAAAAAAAACTAAAAGGGAAAAATAGAAATCCCCTAAGATCTTAATGTTTTCAGGAAAAAAAATAATGAAAACAAATGAGTAAAGCATTTAAACAATAAGTTTTCTCTTAAAAAAATTAGTGGCCCTTAGAAATAATAATAAAAGGCTGTTCAAATTGTCCATTAAAAATGAAACTGCTCAGTTGACTTTGAATGCTTTTTCTGTTAACTTTTTCCTCTCAAAACAAAATGATAGGTGTTTTTTGGACAGAGAATCCTAGCTCTGTTTGCCACTACTACTTCATGAGAATTGAGATATGATAACATATATACCTCAATATAAAACGGGGGGGGTTGTCAGAATTAACCTTTATACCATATTTATAAAAATCATTGGTAAGGGGCGCCTGGGTGGCTCAGTCGGTTAACCTTCTGACTCTTGGTTTTGGCTTAGGCCATGATCTCAGGGTTATGAGATAGAGCCTCATGTCGGGCTCCACACTTAGCAGGGAGTCTGCTTGAGATTCTCTCTCTCCCCCAACCCCCGGTCTCTTACTTTGTCTCTAAAATAAATAAATCTTTAACAAAAAATTGTTTCATGAAAACATGAAACATTCATGTTTCGTGAATATGGTAACAAAAGGCAGTATTTCCATTAAATATGTTTTTAAAGTAATGTGATGTCAAATGTGCATATGGAAATAAGTCAATAAATTAAATATTATAAATAGACATTTAACTCTTCAGTTAATTCATTAATAGTCATAGAAGTTGACATAAGTTGGCTAAAAGTTGTTATAAATTTTTTCTTTGAGAAAATAGAAGATTGACCTATACTTGGGTATAATGACATGATATTGCTTTGAAAACCAAAATGATTACAAGTATGATCTACTTTAAAACTTACTTGAAGCAGAAAGTTTCATAAGATCTTAGAAAATAACAGGTAAAATAAAAATCATCACAGTAGCCTTTCTTTTTCTCTACTGTGCTCAACTAAAAACATTCACAGGCCTTATTCTTAATTTATGGTCTTTGATAATTGCCATGAAAAGTCTTACCTTCCCCATGGTGTATGGTGGAATACTCTTATTGAAAATTTTGACATTTTTATATCATATTTGGCTAATTACAGTTAGAGAATTTTGAAAGTTTGGGTTTGGGTTCTAGGTAAACTGAAGGAACTTAATGGAACTGCACCTGAAGAGAAAAAGTTAACTGAGGATGACCTGATACTTCTTGAAAAGATACTGTCTCTCATATGTAATAGTTCTTCAGAAAAACCCACAGCCCAGCAACTTCAGATTTTGTGGAAAGCTATTAACTGGCCTGAAGGTATGCAAACAGTCTTTAAAATGTAATTAGAAAGCAGTAAGCATATGTTTTCATTTCTGTCAGTATTACTGGTGTTTCTAGATTGAGTAAAAGTTACCCTGGGTAATTGTAATTCATAGTCTTGATTTGGTCACATGCCTTATGAGAATCTGAAGGGAATGTAATGATCCCCATACATATACCATTTCATATGCCATTTTACAGCATTTGTGGATCCCCTGCAAACCACCCAAGAACGTTTTGTGACCTATTAACCCCAGGCTACAACCATTTGCTATAATTATTTTTTTAACTCACTTAATTCCTTTTAAATTCCAAAAGTGTCCTCTCCCTTATTACTTTTTCATGCTATTGATTAGAGAAGAAAAATCATTTGTCCTGCTTAATATCCCATATTGTGAATTTGGCAGATCACTTAATGTGTTCCACTATCTCTGTAGTTCCTGCTAAACATAATTAGATTCTGGTTCAATAGATTTTTTTTTTTAGATGAATACCCTTTATAAATAATGCTGCATACTACCTTTATATCACAGGGCACATAATTTCTGGATTCTTTACTTTTAGTGATGCTAAGATTATAGAGTGGATTCATTCAGATGGTGTCTGCCCAATGCTTTGAATGTAAAGCCCTCCACCAACCTGTAAGCATCCTATTAGCATTTGTCAACTGGAATTCTGTTAAAAAAGCTTTCCCTCTTGGGGCGCCTGGGTGGCTCAATCAGTTAAGCGCCTGACTCTTGATTTTGGCTCAGGTCATGATCTCAGGGTTGTGAGATCTAGCCCTGAACTGGCCGCTGCACTAGGCGTAGAGCGTGCTTAAGATTTTCTCCTCCCTTCCCTTACCCAACTCCCAGTCACACACATGTGCGTGCTCTCTCTTAAAAAAAAAAAAAAAAAAAAGGAATACTTTAAAAAAAAGAAGCTTTTCGTCTTCAACTCTCTGGTCTTATAGGAACTCTCTGGTCTTATAGGATTTTTAAAAGCAAGGTCCCCATCCCATTCATTCCACTAGGATTTATTGAATACTCAGTATGTATCAAGCTAGATAATAATCCATTTAAATTATCTTTAAAGTGTACATGATCTTGTAAAAATAAATCCAGTCTCTATAAATATGAAAAATTAATTAACAAAAGTTTTAGAAATATACATATTTTGTAAAGCAGGCACATGGTTTTTAACATTTTCTGAAATGGTCGTGTGTTAATGAAATAAGATTCTTAAAACTGAGTAATAGTCATAGGAATTTTCTGGGTTTTTATAAACATTAATGAATTTTTCTTTTTAATAGATATTGTCTTTCCTGCACTTGACATTCTTCGGTTATCAATTAAACATCCCAGTGTGAATGAGAACTTCTGCAATGAAAAGGAAGGGGCTCAGTTCAGCAGTCATCTTATCAGTCTTCTGAACCCTAAAGGAAAGCCAGCAAACCAGCTGCTTGCTCTGAGGACTTTTTGCAATTGTTTTGTTGGCCAGGCAGGACAAAAGCTCATGATGTCCCAGAGGGAATCACTAATGTCTCATGCAATAGAACTGAAATCAGGGAGCAATAAGAACATTCACATTGCTCTGGCTACACTGACCCTGAACTATTCTGTTTGTTTTCATAAAGACCATAACATTGAAGGGAAAGCTCAATGCTTGTCAGTAATTAGCACAGTCTTGGAAGTTGTACAAGACCTAGAAGCCACTTTTAGACTCCTTGTGGCTCTTGGGACACTTATCAGTGATGATTTAAATGCTGTACAGTTAGCCAAGTCTTTAGGTGTTGATTCTCAAATAAAAAAGTATGCCTCAGTATCAGAACCAGCTAAAGTAAGTGAATGCTGTAGACTTATCCTAAATTTACTGTAACAATGGGGATGGGGCTGAGATTTTAAATTGATAAGTGTTTTTTCTCACGTTTTACATGACTGATTACAGATGGTTGAAAAAAAAAAAGGCTGTGGATTAAGTAAAATTTCAGATCTTGTAAAGTGGGGGGTAAGAGGAGATAAAGAAGAAATAAAATTTTTGCACTGATGAACTGTGAGATTTTCCTGTGTGATGTGGGTAAGTTTTCAGGAGTTTAGAAACAAGAATAAGCTAAAATCAACAACAACACAGATGCTACAGTGGCATAATGTTCATACCTTTGCCACATAAGATAAGAACGTTTATTTATATAATATGCTTCTACTACTTATATACCCTAAACTGTTACTTGTCAGTGGTTGTCTTTTATTTAACTTCTGCTCTACTCATTTTCATTGCTGATTCTTTCAACAGCACTGATACATTTCAAGGTCTTATTTTAACATAAGTACTTTAGAATTTTCAAAAATTAAGTTGTTATAAATTATTCCATATATCGAAAAGATATAATTTCTTCATTTAAGTTACTTGTAAATAGAAATTATGTTTGATGGCTTATTTTTAGATGAAGGAAAAGCAACTTACTAAGCTGCATTAGGTTGTTATCAGTTGAGACAGATGAGACCCCAAATTAACTCCAGGCTTATGATCATTTTCTTTTGTCCCTCCCTATTTGAGGTAACTTCATTATTCATTCTAGTTTTGATATTAGTTTATTTTTGGTAATTTCCATTGTCTCAAAGGGAATTTGAAATGTGGTGAATTTTATCAAGCAACTGTGCAAGCAATAACAATGTTATTGGCAAGTCCAGAGCCTATCATGTAAAAGTAGTATTTTTGAGCTTCTAACATGATCCAGGCACTATGCTAACCACTTTGATATTTAATTTCCAAAACCCCTTAGATGAAGGGTGATGGTGTCTCTATTTTCAGAAGTAAGTATAATGGGAGGAATCATGATAGGAGAAAAAAAGAAAAGTGCATACCATACAATACTTTCTAGAGAGAGGCATCACAAATTTGTCTCTGAACACCCTAGCAATTAACACAAAGGAGGAACCAGCACTTTAATTACATAATTTAATGTGTTTACAAGAACTTGAGTTTCTTAAGAGAAGCAGAACTATTCCTATTTTTAAAAGTGGGAAAGATCTTTTCACAAAGAGGACTTTGCCTAAGATAGTGAGCAGCATTCTCAACATTTATGGTATACAGAACCATCAATTTACTGGCTTAATGACAAATTGCAAAGAAGAACAGTTCTTCCCCAATAAGGGAGGAAGGATTTTTGATCATCTGGATTCAAGGAAAAATTTGGAATATCAAAAAAGAATGGGTAAAATATAAATAGGGGGAATGTGTATTTTGCTGAGTATGAAATTGCAACTTTCTGATGTGTACTCAGACTTTAAAAATTCTGTTGTCTGGCTCCATTAGGAACCTTTGCTTTACTCTTTGTTGAATTGGGATTTAGATGGTTAAGTCAAAGTTTTAAATGGCAAAGTTAAGAGTTTAACCCAGGTCAGCCTGGTTCCATTACAATACACTGCTTTCTTGTTAACATGTCCAGTCTAGCATGCAGTTGTAAGTACAAACAATTTATCTACAATATTTTGAAGTACTAGGTAGAAACTTTGAATGATGGGAGGACATTAAGAACGTGAGTTCACTCTTCAAAATGTAAGGGGTGGCAAATTGTAAACACTGTTTGCTTCGTATAGTGTACAAGTCTTTACAACAACTTTTAGAATATCAGTATTTTATGTTCATTGAAGAAAAAATACAAAATACAATTTATCTAAAGAAAAAAGATAATCCCACTTGAAAAATAAGTGTTATATGATGGTTTTGTGATATTTTAAAGTCTTTTTCAGTTAAACTTTTTTCCATGGTTCCCTTAATATTTTTTTGTGAATATAAAAACATACATTCATTGAATAAAACACACACATCAAATAAAAATTGCCTGTAATCCCACTACCCAGAGAGAACCATTCTTAACGTCTTGTGGCATATTAGTAGGTGTGTAAATGTGTTGTTTTTGTCTTAAAAGACTGTGGGATACACATTGCTCAATAACCTGGTTTTTAAGCTTGCCATTATATTAATATGCATACCTCCACCTTAATAAATATAGTACATTATATGGATCTATCCATTTCCTATTATCTGATACTGTTTTCAATTTTCAGCTATCATCAGTGCTCAGACAAATATCCTAAGTGTCTTACTAGTTCCTTAGGCTACATTTTATACATGGAATTGGTGGGCCAAATTAATGCACATTCTTTAGACTTGATACATGCTGTCAAGTCACTTCCAATGGTTAAAAGTCTTAGAGTTAATGTCCATATTGCATTTGAAACACAGTTGCTTGCAAAAGATATGTTATCATTGCCTTGGTTTCAGAACTATTAGCGTCCATCTGGCATCACATTTTTTAAATGAGCATGCTTCTGTTGTGATCCCCCCACTACCCTGCTCTAATCCTGCTACCCCTAGCCCCTGGGACTTGCAGTTTATGACTAAATAGCAATTCAGTGATATTTTTACCTACCTCATGTTCCTTTTAAATCATGGAAGAAGCATAGCTAAAAACAGATTCTTCACAAATTCTGGGGATGAGACTGGGACATAGCTTCCTTAGCAGCTATCAGTTATTGTGTTAAGAAATGATAAAATGTATAGACGATCATTTGTGATGTATCATACTTCCTAAAGGTCTTGAGATTTAAATTACTTGAGATTAGGAAATGCTACTCAATTTTTTTAAAGTAATTTAAAAAAATATAATCTAATTTCTAGTATATTTTTCTATAGAAAATTATACACAGGGAGTTAGTTTATTTGGGCTGCTACAACAAAAATACCATAGATTGGGTGGCTTAAAAACATTTATTTCTCACCATTCTGGAGGCCAGGAAATCCAACATGAAGGTGCTGGCGTATTTGTTTGATGAGGGTTCTTACATGGCAGAAGGAGGAAGCTCTCTGGGGTCTCCCCATTTATGAGGATTCCACCCTTCTGACTGTATTATCTCCCAAAGGCCCCATCACATTGGGGATTACATTTCAACATACTGAATTTTGGGGGTGACACATTCAGTCTAGTACACAGTGTAGTTGTGATTATAAATACAATTTTGAAGATTTTTTTCACTTATCATCATTCCATGTGGTTTTCTTCAGTTTTTTTTAATGAAAATGTTCATACATACAGAAAAGTTCAGAGAGTACAGTGAACACTCATGGACTGGCCAACTAAGTTCTACAGTTGTTAACATTTTGCCATATTGGCTTTATCTCTACTCTTGAAATTACAGATATCACACTTATCAACTAAATACTTCAATATGTATCTTAAGAATAAGGACATTTTAAAGAATATTCTTATTTATAACTATCATTGTATTTAAGAGAATCGGTGATTTCATAATATCTAATATCTAGTGCATACTCAAATTTCCTTATTGTCTCATAATACCTTTTAACACTTTTTTTAAAGGATCTAATATAAATAATCAAGGTTTATGTATTGTATTTATTTGGTTATATATCTCTTTGGTCTCAATCTAGAACGATTCCTCCATTTTTATTTTCAGTATCATTGACTTTGAAGTGTCTAGGCATTCCAGAATGCAAGGTACCCCAATTTCATATTTGTAAACCATTTCTGTAACTCTTCTGTATTAATTATCTATTGCTGCTTAATAAATTACCCCAAAAGTAAAGTGGCTTAGAACAACACACATTTACTATCTGAAATTTTCTGTGAGTGAGGAATCCTGGCCCAGCTCAGCTGGATCCTCTGTTTCTGTGTTTCACATGCTATCAAGGGTATCAGCCAAGGCTGAGGGCTCGCTCATCTGAGGGCTTGACTGGGGAAGGATGCATTTTTTAGCTCACTTACATGGTTAGTGTTCAGTTCTTTTCCAGTTGTTGGATTGAGGACTTAAAATCCTAGTTGGCTATTGGCCAGAGGCTGCCCTCAGTTTTTTGTTTGTTTGTTTTGTTTTAAGAATATTTTCCAGGGGCTCCTGGATAGCTCAGTCTGCCTTTGGCTCAGGTCATGATCTCAGGGTCCTGGGATCGCGCCCTGCATTGGGCTCCTTGCTCAGCGGGGAACCTGTTTCTCCCTCTGCCTCTGCCCCTCCCCCCACTCATGCTTGCGCTCTCTCTGAAATACATAAAATCTTTTTTAAAAAAATTAAAAAATGTTTTCCCTCCTTTATTTTTTTGTTTTTATTATTTTTTAGTGGGGGGGAGGGGGAGAGGGAGAGAGAAAATCTTGGCATGGAGCCCTGTAGGAGGCTTGATTTCAAGACCCTGGGACCGTGACCTGAGCCTAAAGCAAGAGTCAAACACTTAGCCAACTGAGCACGTAGGCTCCCCTGCCCTCAGTTTTTTGTTTTATGGGCTTCTCCATCATGGCAAGTGGTTTCATCAAAGCCAGCAAAGGAGAGGGTCTGCTAGCAGAACCAAGGTCAGAATTTTTATAATCTAACCACAAACATGCCACCCACTCAACATCAACATATTCTATTGACTGGAAGCAAGTTACTCAAGGACAGTGGATTACACAGGCTGTGAATATCAGGAAAAGATCACAGGGAGCCTTCTTAGAATCTACCTGCCATACCTATTTCCTATAAACTAAAAGCTAAATCCAAAGACTTGGTTAGATTAAGATTAAAATATTGTAGCAAGAATACTTCATAGGTGTGTGTACTTTTTTTTTTTTTACTTGATTGCATCATATCTCTGCTTCCTTAAAGTTTATGTTCCCCTTACCATAACTAAAGGAGGTTAGGAAGACAAAACAGGGTGTAATTGGCCTACTGACCATCTTCACAGAGATGGGTGAATATTTTTTAAAAGTTTTTTCATTCTTCTATATTTTATTTTTCTAACTGATTATCAGGTTTTACTTGTTTAATGGTTGCAATTAGAGTGCTTGTTTTCTGGAGGTACTAAGGCAGGATCCTGACTTTGAGGGCAACAAGTAAACCACTTTGGTGCCTCTCGTGGAGGAAAAGAGTCTTTAGAATACAGTGAGTGATGAAAGCGGAGGAGAACGCCAACTAATGCCCTTCTGTAAAGTAGGTAGGCTGATACTGGTCCTAGGCCTAATATGAGCTCCTGGGACTTAAAACTTGATCTTGGAACTACTGGCACATTGTAATAAATCAGAAAAGTAAAATGTCCAAATGGCAATGATACTTTCATCAGATGTAAAGGCATATGATATAGCAATACTTACACAATGGTTTGTAACTGAATTTAAAGCAAACCAGTTAAGTAACATTGCAAAAAAAAAAAAAAAAAGACAAATTTAAGTAAATTAGATAGCATACATTAAGCAATTACTTTATACTAGTTTCAGGCTTATCCTCATTATCCCTATGGGGTAAGTACTGTTACTAATTTTACAAGTGAAGAAACTGGAAGAGGTCAAGTAACAAGGCACTAATAACAAAACAATGGAGAATAGTATTTAATAAATGATGTTGACAAAGCTGGATATCAAGATGAAGAAAAATATCAATTTGTGGTAGACACTTCACTTTATCATAACAGCAACTATGGTGGCCGGTAGTGGCATGTACGCTTGATACATAGAGCAGAAGTATGCCTGAAACAAGCTCTCAAACACATTTCTTTCATTTTTGTGTCTTCAAAGGAACTAATAAATTCAAGAACTGCTTATTTCTATGTCATTTAAAATTTTCAATAGTAAAAGCAACAAGTGAAAGAGTACTAGCTTTGGGGTTAAAAAGGCATACATTTCAATGACATTTCCACCACTTGCTATTAAGTCAAGATGCTTGGTCTCAGCCCCAGTTTAATCAAAGGTACATTAATATGTGAAATGTCTACCACATAATGAGTACTTACCAAGCATTGCTTTCACAGATAACACAAGGCTACCATCTTCTTTAACAATAAAAGTGACTGCAGAAGAGTATTTTATTGCTACTGGGGAAAAAAATGCCCACAGATGGGGGTATCCTGATGATATTTTGCAAAATTGGTAACTGTTTGGAACTCTGAACACAAACATCCTTATACTTCATTTAGACTTTATATAATGCCATAATGCCACAGAACCTCACTATGAAATATAAAGATGTTTCTGTTGGAATTTAAGAATTATATCTGCCCATACTACTGCCCATGACATTGAATAGTGACTCAGGCAATATGAAGCTAGTTTTGAAGACCCTTCTCATGGCTAGCAGAGAAATACAGAAAAGGAAAAGTGCATATCAGTTAACTATAGCCACCATAATACTGTTCAACAACTAACAACAACAATAGCATTAATTTACCTAAGAAGTTACAAGCTTAGGTGTCGCTGATCCTGACTGGGCTCATTCATATCTGTAGGTTGGAGGAGGACTCTGCTCTAGGCTAGGCTTGACTGGATAGTTTAGCTGGGCAGCTGAGCTCTACTTGTCTCTCATCTCTCTCCTGGGACCAGTGTGCTAACCTGAGTATATCATTTTCATAGTAATGGTGGAAGCACAAGAGTGAACTATCACAATTATAAGGTTTTTTGTTTGTTTGTTTTTTAGGTAGGTTCCAAGCCCAAAGTGGGGCTTGAACTCATAACCCTGAGATCAAGAGTTGTATGCTCTACTGACTGAGCCAGCCAGGTGCGCTGTTTTTGTTTTTTTTAACACCGTGCTTGCTACACATCTGCTAACATCCCATTGGCCAAATTAAGTCATCTGGTCAACTCCAAAGGCAGGGACTTATGTGTCTTGCATTAAGTGGAAGGACACTGCCAAATTACATGGCAAAGAGCATGAATACAGGGAGAGGTGAAGAAATGGGGACCTTAATGCAATTTACCAGAGTGGTGATTTGGAAAGAAGCTCTGTATGAATCCTGAACTTCTCAGTTCAGAATTTAACATTCCATTTCTAGCACATGCCAGACACAGTATTAGGTGGTGACACAACACTAAACTCACAGCCTCTGTTCATGAGAACTAACAGTATATTGGAGAAGATACTAAACAAATACCTGCAGTCAAGAGTTCTGGATGCCCTGTAGGGAAGACAATGTCTTACAAAGGAAGAAGCATTTCATTTTAACGGGATTAAGAAAGGAAGTGATTTGGAAAGGTTTTACATACAGAGTGATACTTAAAAAGAATTTTAGATTTAACAAGATGAGTGGAGGTCGGATTGTTGGATAGGCCCGGAGGGCATATTTCTAGGAAAGATATGGGGCTACAGAGAAAAATGCTGTTCAGATCATGCAAGGTCTTACATATTGTATTCATCAGGAATCTAGGTTGCAAGTGACAGAAACCAATTCAGATCAGCTTAATGAAAAAGGAGACAATTGTTGGCTCATTGATATGAAAATGACAGTATTAGGACTTTGTGTCTTGTTTCAGTGTCTCTTGTTGAGCTTCACAGGACAGAGAACATGACAACTAGAGATAATTTCCTTACAGTTCATTTAAGTGGAAGACTGAATTTCTCACCTAGTGTCTCTTTATAAATTCCAAAGAAATACTGATTGGCCCTAGCGTAAGTACATACATATCCCAGGCCGATGATTGTGATGAATGCTCAGTGAGTTGCTGAAGAGCATTTATAAAAAGGGCATATAAACTCCAATCTCTGGGGGCACCTGGGTGGCTCAGTCGTTAAGGGTCTGCCTTTGGCTCCGGTCATGATCTCAGGGTCCTGGGATCGAGCCCCGCATCGGGCTCCCTGCTCTGTGGGAAGCCTGCTTCTCCCTCTCCCACTCCCCCTGCTTGTATTCTCTCTCTCGCTGTGTCTCTCTCTGTCAAATAAATAAATAAAATCTTTAAAAAAAAAAAAAAAACCTCCGATCTCTGTCCACCCTCCCACATATTTGTTCCAGGACAGAAAAGCGGTGTGTAACAATGTTTGCTGAGCTGAAGTCTGTAACAATGTTCAATGCTGGGTCTCTTCATCTCTATAATACTATATTGAACATATGAAACTGTCAACATTCAATCAGTTTTGACCTCCAAAAAAGGCAATTTCATATGGTTCAACCTAAAGAGACAATGGCATCTCTCTGGCTTTAAGCCAACCAACCTTGTGATGTGTCTATGACCTGTTCAACCACGAGTCAAAGTCCTTTCCCTGTTGTCTGCGTGGCAGAGCTCCATGTAGAATTGTCTAGTTTCTGTTAGAAAGCTGCTTGTAACGATTGCTCCAAAGCCCGTGTGATTGCCGGTGTCACAGCGGCAGCTGAGTCCCTGTAGCTAAGTCTCTCTGCCATGTGATGAAGGAGCACTGAACTATGCCCAGCAAAGCTCCTACTGACCTCCTTTAATAAAGGAATTTCTGGCCATTAATTTCACTAGGTACTTTTACTCCCATAATTTAGTGAGGTCATATAATCCTGGATAAATCTGGTTCTCCATCTGAAACTGTGTTTCATTCACTCATTTATGCAACAAATTTTTATTAAGAACCAACTATGTGAGAAATTTTTTATTAAGGGCACTTGGGTAGTGGGAATAGAGAAGTGAGTAACACAAAGTCATTGCTTTCATGGAGCTTACATTCAAGTGAAAGGAGACAGACAAACAAATGCATGTGTAGTGGTATTAAGAGCACTGAAGAAAAATAAAGCAGAGTAAGAAGAATGCAGAATGCCAGAGTGAGGATGGAAGCACTTCCTATTGTGTGGTTTTTTGGTTTGCTTCTCTTACCAGAATATAAGTTAATGAAGGTGTGGATTTTGTCTATTCTGTACTCTATCACCAGTGGTCAAACAATGCCTTTGTATTCTAGAACAAGAATATGGAAGAGTGGACAAAGACTGGGATTCATCTGCCAAATGGATAAATTCTTAAGCCATCTAGTTGGCAGCGTCCTGGCTTCTTGCTCCAGCCAAAGAAATATGGGAACTATTTGTCAGTTTGCTGTAGAATGAGGTAGAAACCGAGAAGCTTCTCAACTGATTTTATAAGGGAAAAATTTGTAGCCAGTAATTAATATACAACTATCCAGGCTAATACATACCATCGTAGGTTTATATCAGTCATCTCAAGTTGCCATAACAAAATACCACATACTGGGTGGATTAAACTACAGAAGTGTATTTTCTCACAGTTCTAGAGGCTAAGAGTCCAAGATCAAGGTGCTGTCAGGGTTGATCTCTGATGACATCTCTCTTTCTGGTTTGTAGACAGCTGGTTCCCTTCTCACACTAAGCTTTCCTCTGTGTACTCACAGGGGAGTGGGATGGGGGTGGAGGGGAGAAGGGAAAGGGTAGAAGGAGACCAGGGACAGGGGGAGAGAGATCTTTGGTTATCTCTTCTTCTTATAAGGACACCAGTTTTATCTGATTAGGGCTCCAACCCTCATGACTTCATTTAACTTTATTTATTTTTATTTTTAAAGATTTTATTTATTTGACAGAGAGAGACACAGCGAGAGAGGGAACACAAGCAGGGGGAGCGGGAGAGGAAGAAACAGGCTTCCCGCGGAGCGGGGAGCCTGATGTGGGGCTCGATGTGGGGCTCGATCCCAGGACCCTGGGATCATGACCTGAGCCGAAGGCAGACGCTTAACGACTGAGCCACCCAGGCGCCCCCACTTCATTTAACTTTAATTATGTCCTTAAAGGCCCTATCTCTAAGTACAGATACATTTGGAGTTAGGACTTTAACATATAAATTTTGGGGAACACAATTCACTCCGTAACAAGGTTACAAATGTTACATGTTATTAATTTTATGTGCTTATTCTATGAACATAATACTTTCAATCCTTTCAGGTAAGATACTTAATGAGGCCAATATAGAACTTCCAAGAGCACAATATGCTCAGTCTCAGCATTTACCTTAGAAGGCAAAACTAAGGGTGGAGCCAGGGGGTAGAGACAGCTGTTTTCACAGGGCTGTAATTACCCCTGCATCTGTTTTGTTTTATGCACTTATTAAAAGTTGTTGAATGGCTGAGACAGTTAGGAAATGTGATCAAAGGGAAGTTTCTTTTTTAAATTGCTTTTCTGTCCCTCAAGTGGTAATTTTAGGATTACTATCACTCAGCTAGTGTTGCCCCAGGCCCTATCTTTTTTCTTCTGTGGCTAAAGCCCCTGCTGAGACCACCCTTGCCACATGATGGCAATTTTTAAAAATATGTATTCTTGATCCTGATTTTAAAACCTGGCTTGTGTTTCCAAAATCCTACACAGCAGCCCACAAAATCTAGCACTGATAAACCTATGACACATACTCAGTTTTCAAAAACTCACTTAAGTCCTTTATTTGTCCCTCATGCACTCGATGCAGGAAATAAATAATCTCCAGAAACGCTCCCTAAATTCTCTTCAGTTGTCTTCCATTTGTTGCCCTCATGCACTGCTGCTTTTCTTTTGCATTTCTTGCCTCAAATTCTTTCTAAAAGTGGCCTGGGGGGCACCTGGGTGGCTCAGTTGGTTGAGCGACTGCCTTCGGCTCGGGTCATGATCCTAGGGTCTGGGATCGAGCCCCGCATCAGGCTCCCTGCTCAGCTGGAAGCCTGCTTCTCCCTCTCCCACTCCCCCTGCTTGTGTTCCCTCTCACGCTGTCTCTCCCTCTCTCTCTCTGTGTCAATTAAATAAATAAAATCTTTAAAAAAAAAAAAAAGTGGCCTGGGACTTCCTTACCAATCCTGTGCACTCCTAAACTCTTCTTTAAGCCTTCTTATCTTCTTCTCCTTTGAAAACCAAGAACTAGTCTGAAAAGGCATTTTTGAGGAAGGAAGGGAGAGAGAAAAAATAGAAACACTGATATGCCAGTATTTTATCCCTGCTCCCTTCTCCCATCTCACCAACATAAATAATTTATGTACATTTATCAGGTCAACACACTGATTTCAGTAGATAAATGGTTAAACTTATTAGCACTTAATGATGAGGAAATAGTGTTCCAACTAATGGTAAAGTATTCAAAATTGTAAATCAAAGGATATATATGCACCCCAATGTTTACTGCAGCATTATCTACAATAGCCAAGATATAGAAGCAACCCAAATGTCCACTGATAGATGAATGGATAAAGAAGATGTGGTAAATATATATATAATACATATATATTATATACATGTAATGGAATATTATTCAGCTATAAAAAGGAATGAAATCTTGTCATTTGTAGCAAAATGAATGGATCGAGAGGGTATAATGCTAAGTGAAATAAGGCAGTCAGAGAAAGACAAAAACCATATGATTTCACTCACATGTGGAATGTAATAAACAAAGCAAATGAGCAAAGGAAAGAATAGAGACAAACAAAGAAAGACTCTTAAATACAGAGAACAAACTTGTGGTTGCCAGATGGGAGATGGGTGGTGGTATAGGTGAAATAAATAAAGGGAATTAAGAGTACACTTATCTTAATGAGCACTGGGAAATGTACAGAATTGTTGAATCATTACATAATACAGATGAAACTAATGTAACATTGTACATTAATTATACTTGAATCAAAATAAAATTAAAAATGCAAGTTAAAACTCTATTATCATATATTAGAAAAAATTTTAAGGTTTCAGTGTATGGATGACATTTTAAATTAGCTTGATCTTTCTCAAAGGAATCTGATTAAATAGGACAAGAAAAATAAGGTGCTATGCACCTGGGTGGATCAGTCGGTTAAGCGTCTGCCTTCTGCTCAGGTCATGATCCCAGGGTCCTGGTATGGAGACCCCCATGCATCCCGCTCCCTGCTCAGCAGGGGAGTCTGCTTCTCCCTCTCCTTCTGCCCCTGCTCATGTGCTCTCTCGCTCACTCTCTCAAATAAATAAATAAATAAAATCTTAAAAAAAAGAAAAAGAAGGTGCTGATCAATTTGTTTTGGGGGGACAAAATACCATAAGGAAAATAATGTAATTTTTTTTCTTAAGCTGTTCATAGCTGTTTACATTGTAAAATGTAAGACTGGCAACAACCTAAATGCCAGCATTTAAGAGAAATATGGTGAAATACTAGACCCAAATGCCTTTAGAAGTGAAAAGGAAACATGCCTAAAAATTAGTGTTAATGGGGAAAAACAAGGAAGCACAAAACCCTATTCCTGTGTAACTCCCTAAAATACACTTCAAAAAATGTGCCCCGCTGATGATGTTAATGAGATTTTCCCCAAGTTCTGTTACATTTTAGTGTCATAAACAAACACTGGAAGACAAATAAAAAAACTACACCATAGCTTACTGCGTATGTGTATAGGACAAAACCTGAAAAGAAGTATCAATAAGCCAAACTGCTACTGTAAACTTTCACCTTCTGTCCTTTGCAGAAAAGCACAGAAACCTTAACGTTCAAGACAACCTGCTAGCCCTCCACCAAATTCAAGCCAACCTCCACCTTTCGCAAGGAAGCACGGTTGGTGCCAGTCACGCCCTCCAGGAACGCCTCCCGGCCTCTGCGACGAGGCCGGAAGTGACGCACAAGCTGCGACGCCAGCGCTCGCCGTCCGTAGCCGCCGCCGCTGCGGGGTTTAGGTAGCTTCAGAGACGGCCGGCTTTTGCCGGATGGTTGCAGCAGGGGATCATGACGGGGAAGAAGTCTTCCCGGGAGAAGCGGCGCAAACGAAGCGGTCAGGAAGCGGCCGCGGCGCTCACGGCGCCGGACTTGGTGCCCGCCCTAGCCAGTAGCGGCAGTGGAAGCACCAGCGGCTGCGGGAGTACCAGCGGCTGCGGGAGCGTCACCTGCTGTGGGAACACCAGCTTCAGTGGAAGTGTCACCGGCGGTGGGAGTGGAGGCAGCTGCTGGGGAGGGAGCAGCGTGGAGCGCAGCGAGCGCCGGAAGCGGAGGAGCACTGACTCATCCTCCAGCGTCTCCGGGTCCCTGCAGCAGGTGCGTGCGCGCCCTTCTCGCTGCTCTCGGAGCCGCAGTGTTCTGCGACGAAGACTGGCGGGGAGCGGACTGTGGCGACGGATGGGGCTCTTATTGTAGCTCACCTAGCGCTACGATCCCAAGGTTCCACCCCTCCTTGAGGTTCATGTTACTAAATACCGGTGAACCGCACACTCCCATGCCTTTAACTTAAAGTTTCCGGATATGCTGATCATCTACCTCTTTGCTTTTGGCCCCTTTCCACTCCAGTAGCAGTCTACCTGAAAAGTAAGGGTCGGGAACTAGCCTTCAGCGCCCTTGAGAGCCACGGTTTACTTATTTCTTCATCTTCACGTTTTAGTAGTTTATGATTAATTCCGCCTTACAGGATGAGAAAATTGAAGCTCAGAGAGATTAATGAAGTTTACCCACAGTCACAGTTTGTTAGTAAGACCTAAATTTGAATCCAGTATCTGATTATAAAAGCCATGTATTTTACACTCCATCGATCTACCAAGATACCGCCGTTTAAAAAAAAAAAAAAAGCCGTTTGCTTGTATTATAAAACGAAAGCATGAATACATAATAGTTATACAACACAGAAATAAAGGAGAAAGCATGAGAATCTGTTTAACCCCCCCCCTTTATTTGCTACGCAGCCTCTTCATTAACTCTTGTCAAGTATATGTATTTAAGTTCTTACACATAAGCTTTATTGTGATATTACCTCCCATTGAATTAGATATTGTCTTATTTTTTAGTGACTGCGGGATATTCCATTTTATCTTTATTGATGAATATTTAGATTTTTAGTTTTCTTGCTGTTACAGAGAATGTGAAAATGAACCCTTTGTACGTATATATTGCCCAACAAATACTTTAGGTAGAATCTTAGAAGTGAAATTGCTGGGTCAAAGTTTATGCATTTAAAAAGGTTTGGTAGGTACCACCAAATGCTTTCCAAAAACTATTTTACTGATTTATAGTCTAAACATTAGAAAAGAATACCCATTTCTGCAAATACTCACTATATCCATTTTTGAAAAGTTTGTCAGCGGGTGAAATCAATTTTTCATTTGTTTTGATTTATATACTCCTGATTATTCAAACATTTTAATATTTTTATTTACCATTTGATTCCTTCTTATGTAAATTGCATAAATATATTCTCTGGCCATTTTTCTTTTTGGTTGTTTTGAGCTTTTTACTGGTAAGTTCTGAATCTCTCTATATAAAGTCTGGGTTCTAATCCTGTGTGTAAGGTATATTGCAAATGTTACTGTAACTTTGTCCATGGTGTACTGAAGTTTTTTATTTCTTTGTGGTCAGGACTAATAATATTATTCTTTGCCTTCTGGATTTTGTGTTTAGAAAGATCTTTCCATACTCCCAACCTATCTTAAAACTGTTGTTTTCTTCTAATATTTTTAAACATTACATCTCTAAATTGGGAGTTGTGGAAGCACAGAAAGCCATTTATTTTTATGTATTTTCTTGTATTTAGCCACAGTATTAATTACTAGTTTAAAATTGACTCAAAAATTTGTGCTAACAGGGGATTTTGTCTCTTTTTTTTTCAGCACTAATTTCTTGTTTTTTGTACTTTTACATTAACTAAGACTTTTAGTGTAGTGTTGAACAGAAGCAATGATAGGAATTTTTTTCTCGTTTGTTTTTTTAATGGGAACCCTTCTAATGTTCCATCCAAAAGTATATTTGCCAAAGGTTGTGAAAGATACTTCTGATCAAGTTAAGGACATTTTATTCAATTCCTAGTTCATTGAGGGTTGTAGAGTTTTATCAGATGGTTTTATGGCATTCTGTTGAGATGATCACATAATTTTCCTCCCTCAATCTGACAATGTAATTTTTAATAAATTGGTAAATTAACTCGTGTCAAACTGTCTTGCAGTCTTGGGATAGATCCTGTTTGGTTTGTTGGTTTGGTTATTGTACTCAGCTGGAATTCAGTATTCTTCCTTTTGTGTCTATGTTCCTAAGTTAAATCAGCTTATAGTTTTTATTTTTGTAGTTATCCTGTCTGGTTTTGGTATCAAGATTATGCTAGCCTTATAGATTGATTTGGAAAGCTTTGCATTTTTGGGATGTGTTCCAGAATAGTTTCTTTTTCTTGAAGAACTTTCTTATTAGAACTGGACTATTGGGCTATATAGCTCTGTGGGTCTTAAAATTTTTTTAAATTAATTAATAATATTAGTATTTCCATGCAGAACTAAACCCTAGTTCTAATTTATAAAGGAAAAAAGAAGTCATTATATATTAGGCATGTGGATAACATCTCAGAATTCTGAGAGTGCCATTACATCTGGTGTGTACTGTGTTCCCTATTATTGTTGTTGTTTTTGGTAACAGCTTTATAGAGATGTAATTCATATACCATACAATTCGCCTATTTCAAGTATGCAGTTCACTGGTTTTGAGCATATTAATGGAGTTGTGCAGTCATGACTATAGTCAGTTTTATTTTCATTACCCCCAAAAGAAACCTGATGTGTACCTTCCAGCGATCATCCCTAATACCTCCACCACATTCCATCCCTAGGCAGTCACTACTTCCTGTCTCTATAGGTTTATAGATTTCCCTGTTCGGGACATTTTATATGAATTGAATAATATTTCATTGTATGGCTATACCACAATTGGTTTTTCCATTTGTCACTTGATGGACCACTTTTAAAACAGTTTTTTTTTTTTAAAGATTTTATTTATTTATTTGACAGAGAGAGACACAGCAAGAGAGGGAACACAAGCAGGGGGAGTGGGAGAGGGAGAAGCAGGCTTCCCGCGGAGCAGGGAGCCTGATGTAGGGCTCCATCCCAGGACCCTGGGAGCATGACCCGAGCCGAAGGCAGTCGTTTAACCGACTGAGTCACCCAAGCGCCTCTAAAACAGTTTTATTAGAAAATATAATAAAGAAATTTACCTGAACTATATAGTCAGGGAAGATTTTCTTAAAGAAATGACTTTTGAATTGATATCTGAATTTGTTAATTTTAGGAGTATAACGTTGGGGAGGGAATGGGGAGGAAAGGCTGTCTTAGGCAGAGTGGTACATACAAAAGCCCTGCCTGAATGAGGTGAAGGGAGAACAGGTTATATTTGAGTAATTCAGAGCTTGTTGTGTTTGTAGTACAAACAGTGAACATGTTGGCCCAGATAGGCTTTAGTACTCCAAGATTAGTGCAAAGTCGTTGAAAGGTTATAAATAAAGAGGATGAGTATAGGGGCGCCAGGGTGGCTCAGTTGTTAAGCGTCTGCCTTTGGCTCAGGTGATGATCCCGCGGTCCTGGGATCAAGCCCCCGCATTGGGCTCCCTGCTCAGCGGGGAGTCTGCTTCTCCCTCTCCCACTCCCCCTGCTTGTGCTGTCTCTCTCTCTCTCGCTGTATCTCTCTCTGTCAAATAAATAAAATCTTAAAAAAAAAAAAAGGATGAGTATATGTATATTTTTGGAGAGACCTCAGATTAGATGCAAGACATCCAGTTAAGTAGCTGTTGAGATAATCTAGGCAAAAGATGATGGTACCTTGGACCAGGATTATGGCAAGTAGATTTGGAGAGACTGGATGGATTTTGGAGATAGGAGGTAAAATTGACAGAAATGTCTTAAATGACTTGGCTACTTTGAATATGATTAAATTACATAGCAGTTTTAAAAATGAGTGTAGCTCCTGGTAAGCAGTTATACTTCATAATTGTGATCGTCAACATTTTTGCTGCCATCCCATTTCTTTTTATGAATTTAAGAAGAATAAC
The DNA here is from genome assembly GCF_964656455.1 of Halichoerus grypus. Taxonomy (NCBI): domain Eukaryota; kingdom Metazoa; phylum Chordata; class Mammalia; order Carnivora; family Phocidae; genus Halichoerus; species Halichoerus grypus. The sequence continues at coordinate 51,765,640 of NC_135725.1, read as the reverse complement.
AATGCATACATAAAATTTTGGGTTGAGTGGCATGCTAGAGGAATATCCTAATTGTTCAGAAGTCTAAAATTGTAGATCACTCAATACTGAGTATATTTTCTTTTCTTTTTTTTTTTAAATATTGAGTATATTTTCACTTGTGTGTCCTGAGATAATCTCTTCACTTTATATCAACTGATCAAGTTAATTGTAGTACAGACAGTAAGATCAAAGAATATTGAACAATTAAATATATTTTTCACTGGTTTAGGTAAATAATCTATGCAAAGAAAGAATTTAGAAATGTTTAATGAAGAAGTAGTTATTAAGTGTAAATGTATGACATCATATGCATACTCCTTTATTTAATGGTTCTTTGTCTCTTTTAATTTTAGGATACCAAATACCTTTTGCCGACTTTGGAAAAAGAATTATTCTTGGCAGAGCACAGTGACCTTGAAGAAGGTGGACTGGACCTGACTGTGTCATTAAAACCAGTTAGTTTCTATATATCAGACAAAAAAGAAATGCTTCAGCAGTGTTTCTGTATCATAGGCGAGAAAAAGTTACAGAAGATGCTTCCTGATGTATTAAAGGTACTTCATTACATATATTATTGGATTATACATATATATAGAAATACACAAACACCTTTTTTATAGTAATCATTTTACTTCATGTAAATTATAATTGGATGTTTTCAACTCAAGCTACGTCAAAAAGATTAAAAAATGGGATCTTGGAGAAGTATAAATGGCCTGTATATTTAAAAGTTTGCCAAGAAAAAATGGAGCAGTATACTGTGTTTAGGTAAGGAATTTATTAACCTTTTGGAAATAATTCTATTAAATGCAGGCAATTTTAGTAACAAAATTAGCGGTATAATGACTCTGGTGTCTTAAATAATATTCTGCTATGTAACAGTATACAATATTGGTTGGTAAAAGCTTACATTTCATTAAATTCACAAATATTTTCATATATTTATTTATGGTATTCTAATTTTACAGTTATGGAAATAGGGCATGGAAGATCTAAGATGTATAGAGCCAGCACTTGAGTATGTAAATCTTTAGAGGAATTACCTAACAAATAGACTGCTATTAAGAATATCTGGACACCTGACTTACTCTTTAGTTTGTTCTTTCATAATAAACATGACTTTATTCTCATCTATACATGACTTTATTTTCATCAAATGTCTATAAATTATAACGTTTACATGTTATTGACCGTTTTACAGATTTCATCTCATGGAAAGATTTATATGGCTTTTAATTTGTTTTAATGTAAGAGTTTGCTAACCAGACATTTTTTATGATTACTGTTTTCTAGTTTACATTGGCACTATATTACATAAATGTATTTTTTTAATGTCATTTTCTTTAGAACTGTTCAATAGAAGAAATTAAAAAACTGTGCCAGGAACAGTTAGAGCTCCTCTCTGAAAAAAAAATCTTGAAGATTCTCGAGGGTAAGAATACGTATTTCTGCACTCTGGTAACTTACTAGTTAACATATAACTAGCATAAATCCTAAGTTATTCTTTTTTTTTACTTGATTATTTAATTTCATTACTGGGTAATCACTGAGTAATTTTTCTATTTGTACTTTGAAATATAGCTTACATAGCAGAAGAGCCTTTCAAGAATAGACTTTTTGATGTGTATTTCGTTTTCTCAAATCAAATATAATCAAAGATAAGAGCATAAGTTTGTATACAATAATAAAATGAAATAAATTTTACCCAAAATGCTGTAAAGAAGTATTAATTATTGAGATGGCTTTTCTTAAAATAATTTTTTATTTTCTGCTTTACATCCCTATTGCTTGTAACTGCCTGTTGCTATACTACTTTTGCTCTAATAAGACCTGGCTGCAGAGTTGGAAGAATTTTTGCAATTTGCCTACATTTATCTCTGCCTAAAGTGTGACTCTTCTTTGTGACACTATTACCTGTAGAATTTTAGAGTTTCTTTTTTTTAAATTTATTCATTTGAGGAGAGAGAGAGAGAGAGAAAGCATGAGCAGGGGGAGAGGGAGAAGCAGACTCTCTGCTGAGCCGGGAGCCTGATGTGGGGCTCGATCCCAGGACCCGGAGATGATGACCTGAGCCGAAGGCAGACGCTTAACCATTTGAACCACCCAGGCGCCCCAGAATTTTAGATTTTCAGGCTTTTTTTTTTCTTTTGGAATTGTACAAGGATTTTAACATTAGCATTACAAGAGAAGAAGCAAAAAAATGGAGACTTTCGATTTCCAGAGATAATATCTCTTTTAAATGTAAAATGGTTTAATGTGCACGCTTGGCTGGTTCACTTGGTAGAGCATGCGACTTTTGATCTCAGGGTTGTGAGTTTGAGCCCCACGTTGGGTGTAGAGATTACTTAAAAATAAAATCTTTAAAAAAAATTAGAATGGTTTAATGGAATTTGTAACTTTGCTAATAGATGTATACATCTGGGTGTAGCCTATAAGTATATATATACACACACGTATACACACACAGACACGTTTTGTGTGTGTGTGTGTGTGTGTATTTATAAAATAGGTAACGGGAAGGCAGTGAAAAATACCTAATAAGGCATTGAAAGGAACTCATTTTAAATATAAGCAATTAATAATTTCATCTTTCAACAACTATAAAGTTCTTGAATCTGTATCACTTTTATAGATGGCACTTTGTGTAATGATTAAATTGTTCTGACATTTTATAAGCCTGCTTTCAATAGTTTATTTTATTTATAAGGTGACAATGGTATGGACTCTGATATGGAAGAGGAGGCAGATGATGGCACTAAGATGGGATCTGATTTAGTCAGTCAGTAAGTTAAAAACTTTCATTTACATTTCAAAATTTCTTTGTTGTTCCTTCCATGATTTCTTACCTCAAGAATGTGTTTGTTATTCTGTATTGTATTTATATAAAATGATTCAACAGTGTAGAATTGATTTGTTTACTTGTAATGATTGGTCTTTTTGGTATATATGAGAATACAGTTAATTGCTTTCAGGATTAAGATGATTTTCTTAAACTACTACTCATACATTTTTGACAACAATGATGCCAGCCTGAAGCAGAATCACATCTCTCATTTGGAATTTGAATTTATTGCTAGTGATACTCATTATTTATTAAGTACTTAGTCTACCAGGTATTATGTTAATTGGTTTAGAACACTTAAAATTCTTCTAGTATCTATTAATGTCAGGTTGATAATTGTCTCATTTCACAGCTGAGATAGTAAGGTGGTTCATTTTATATAGGTACATAAAATTTGACTATTGTGATGATAAAAACTGTCCAGAGTTTTGGGATGCTAATATAAACCTTTTTATTTTGGAAAATTTCAGATTTATCTAAAAATTGAAAGAATCATAGAATGAAATCAGCAACATTAACATTTTGCTATTTTTGCTTTCTCTCTTTGTATTTATCATTTTTCTCCCAGAGCTATTTGTTTTAGCTTTCTAGGGCTGCCATAGCAAAATACCATAGACTGGTTGACTTAAAGAACAGAAATTCAATTTCTCACAGTTCTGGAGGCTGGAAGTTCAAGAGCAAGGTACTGGCAAGGTTGGTTTCCTCTGAGGCCTCTCTTCTTGGCTTGCAGATGGCCACCTTGTTGCTGCCTCTTTTTTTTTTTTTTTTTTAAGATTTATTTAGAAGTGGGGGGAGGGAAGGGCGGAACTGGAGAATGCTCAAGCAGACTCTCTGCTGAGCAGGGAGCCTGACATGGGAGATGTGGGGCTCGATCCAAGGACCCTGAGATCATGCATAACCTGAGCTGAAACCAAGAGTTGGACACTTAACCGACTGAGCCACCCAGGTGCCCCTTGTTGCTTGCTGCCTTTTGATTTGGTTGCCCTTATGTGTGTGTGCCCCCTGGTGTCTCTCCCTGTGTTCTAATCTCTTTTGATAAGGATACCAGTCAGACACCAGAGTCTACCATAGTGGCCTCATTTTAACTTAATTACCTCTTTAAAGGTCCTATCTCCAGAATAGTCATATTCTGAGATACTGGCGTTAGGACTTCAGCCTATGAATTTTTTAGGGAGGAGACATAGTTCAGCCCATAAATCATTTAAAAATGCAGATGTCATAACATTTCATACCTAAACAATTCAGTATGCATTTCCTAAAAATGACAGTCTATCACTTTTAAGAAAATAAACAGTAATTCAATAATGTCCTCTAATATATTGGCCATATAAAGTTTCCCCAATTACTAAAACAAAATATTTAGAGTGTATTTATTTTAATTAACAAACTGATTCTGATCCAGGATTCAATTAGAGTTCATGTGTTTCATTTGATTGTTAGCATCACAGAGCTGAGTTTGAAGGGAAGGTTTAAATATGAGAAATAATAGGTTTAATGACTAGTCCAGGAACTCAGTGCACATTTTAAAGGAATTTAAAAAATAACAAGGAAACCAAAAGAAAGTTGGAAAAATGAAACAACGAATGTAAACATTAAAACTAAAGAAATAAAAAAAACTAAAGAAATAGAAATGAATAAGTCCACAACGTGTCTTTGTAAAGTTCAGATCATAGAGAAACTCCTTTTGGATCTGATTAAGGAGATGGAAAACAATTGTAATTGAGATCAGGAAGAAAGGAGATGTAATCACATAATCATAGACTGGTATGAATCCACATGCAGCGTTGTATAAACAATCTTGACACTAGCAAATGGATGGTTTTTTTTGAAATACAAATAAACCAAGTCAACTTTCTGCAAAAGTAGAAAACTTAGAGATTAAACATAGAAGAAATTGGAATGGTGAATAGAGATCTATTGAAGAAAACACCAAGACAAGGTGGATTCACAGCTGAATTATTACTTAACGTGAGTCAATGCATGTAATGTGTTTACATCTAATAAAATATTCATTAATACCATCTGTTGTTCTTTTCAAACACATTACACCTGTGTTATTTAAATTATTCCAGGCCCTAGGAAAAGAAGAAAAGGTCTTCAATTTACTTTATGACTTCTGCATAGCTTTAATACCCCAAATCTCATAAATAGTGAGAAAAAAGCATATGGGGGATTATAGGTGTTCTCACTTGTGAATATAGATGTAAAAATTATAAGTACATATTAGCATGTAGAATCCAGCAGTGTATCATGTGAATAGTTACACCACTGACCAAGTAGAATTTATTCCAGGAATTTACAGGAAATTTAATTAGATAGTCTATTAGCATAATTTGTATCAGCAAATTAAAGAAGAAAAATTATATGGTCAGATAAGTAGGTACTAAGAAGGCCTTTGATAATATTCAGCAGTCATTTCTAATATAAGCTATAGGTAAAAAAGGTACCGGAGAAAACTACTCAGATATGATGAGGACATTTGACCAAACTTACCTACCCACTTAATGAATTAAAACGAGGGACTAGACAGGAAGCCTGTTATGGCCATTAATTTTAAACATTTTCTTAGAGGTTCTAGCAAATGTAGTTAGACCAAAAGAAAGATGGGTGGTGGAGAAGAATTAATTTTTATACGATCAATTTTGGAAAAGAAGAAATAAAAATATTTCTCTTTTTAGTTTATAAGGTTATAAACCTAGAATAGCTGAGAGCTTCTAGGTTTTTTTAAAAAGACTAGAATTTGATAAGATGGAACAATATATAAGCATAAGAAAATCAGCATCTGTTCTCTCTTACAGCAGAAACATCTATAAAGGGAATGTATTAGGGTTTTCCAGAGAGACAGAAGCAGTAGGATATGTATAGATATATAAAAGAGATTTATTATAGGAATTGGCTCATGTGCTTATGGATGCCAAGAAGTCCCATGATCTGCTGGTCTGTTGTCTGTAAGCTGGAGAGCCAGGAAAGCCAGTGGCAAAGCACGGACTTAGTCTGAAGGCCAGGGAATGTGGTGTAAGTCCCAGTCTAACTGCAAAAGCCCAGAAACCAGGAGTGCCCCTGTTATAGCGCAGATGGATTTCTGAACTCAAGCAGACAGAGTTAATTTGCCCTTCTGCCTTTTTTTTTTTTTTTTTTTTTTAAAGATTTTTTACTTGAGAGAGAGAGCACAGGAAGTAGCCAGAGGGGGAGGGACAAGCAGGCTCTGCACTGAGCACAGCGCCTGATGTGGGGCTGGATCCCAGGACCCTGAGATCAGGATCTGAGCCAAAACCAAGAATTGGTCCCTTAACTGACTGAGCCACCCAGGTGCCCTGCCCTTCTGCCTTTTTTATTCCAGTCAAGGGATTAGATGTTGCCCACTAGGGCTATATGCTTTACTCAGTTCACCAAATTAAATGCTAATCTCTTCAGGAAACATCCTCACAGACACACAGAAATAATGCTTTACTCGCATTCTTCAGCTCAGTGACCAGGAACTAGAAAAAAAATTCTATTAATACCAGTTGTAAAAACTATGATATGCTTTCAAATACATTTAACAGGAAACTTCTGAAGAAAACCATAACATTTTACTAAAAGACAAGAAAATCATGATCTGAAAAAAAATAGTGTACTTTAATTGTGTAATCTATTGTGGTTGGTTGGTGAAGTTCTTAAATAAGACTAAAAACCCAGAAACCATAAAAGAAAGAAATTATGGGTATTACTTGTCTTAAATAAAGTCAGTAACCAAACAAAAGATCTGGAAGAAATACTTACAAGCAAAGTATAACAATTCTAATATTAGTGAAGGTTGAATTCAGGGCAAAAAGATTTATGCAAGACAATTAAAGGCAATTTAGAATAATGTGAAATCCACAAAGATGATCTAACAGGAATATATGCCTTACCTGTGCCATATATCTATGTATTTCCTCTATATAGCTTTTATAAGGCAAAAACAACGGGAATCATGATGTGAAACAAGAAGTGCATTAGTAGTAGGAACTTGATTTTATCTCTCTCATCTATCTCATGATAAATTAACTGGATGAAAAATAAGTAAAGATATGGAAGACCTAAATGAATTGATTGGTATAGACCATATTCTGTATTCTGAAAACAGAACTCACCTCCTGTGGAATATCCACAAAAATTGGTAATAAGTTTGGTCATAAAATGTCAATAAAGTTCTCAAAGAACTATTGTCCTGATTTTAGAGCAGTAAAGTAAAATGAACAAAAAGGCTGTGGAACCTCACTATCTACATCTTTTAAAGCTCAACAGCTTTTAGGTTGAAGAGGAATTATAAACTGTCTAAAAACTAACAATAAATAAAAAATTAACCAGCTCTATGGGATACAGCTAACGTAGTACTCAGAGGAAAATTTTAGCCTTAAATATAATTACTGATCCGCAAATAATTAAAATAAGTGAACTGAATATTCAAGAAGTTAGGGGAAAAGAAAACAATAAAATAAACTTAAAAGCAAATGCATAGAATTAATGGCATACTTAAAGGTAAAAACCTGCGTGGTTTCTAAGATAGGGCCAAGCAGAAATATCTTCTCTCATCACTCCTATTTAGCAATGTACTAGAAGTCCCAACAGGTTTAACAAAGCATGAAAAAGAAATACAAGTCACACAGATTTGAAGGAAAAAGTAAAACTCCCTATTTGGTGAAGACTTAATGTGTTAATAATCTGTTGGGGCTGCCATAACAAAATACCACAGACTAGATAGTTTATAGACAATAGAAATTTATTTAACTACCAAAAATAACAAAGCAGAAGCATTAGTTATAAGAAATTTTTGACAGTGTGCTACTTTAAAACTTGAAATTAATGAGTGTTAACTTAGAACAAATTTTATAAGAATGAGATTTAGGAACTATAAAAATAAAACATCCATAGTTTCTAAATACCTTCATTTCCAAAAGGGTGAGGGATGGGATTGTCACTTCAGTTCACCTTAGGTAAGCAAATGAACAAATTTATATCATGTTACAGATAGTCTAAAAGCCTCAGCATCTATGATTTTGCAGTGTTTTAAAACTGTTAGGTATAGTGACAAGATCTGCAAATGTTACAGATGATGACAATTGCTTAACAAGGACAACAATTTTCAGTAAATAAGTCAATATAGAGGCCTGGAATTAGAGTGCTGTCTCCATTTAGAAATGGGCTGGAAAAGAAGCTTTATAGCTAAAAGAGCACTAAAAATGAGACCAGGTATTAGCTCGGCCTTTAATGTAAGATGATTAGGCTCTAAAGGATATGTTTGTAATGATATTTAAAGCTTGAATAGTGCAATAAAATAATCAGGATTGAGGTTTTATATATGAAGAATAAAAATACAAATACGTTAGGGAGATCTTCGCAGTATTTTAGAATTGCTCTAATATATTTTCATGAATTTTAAATTAATGTGCTTTTAGTGAGCGATATTGAGGGAGAATTTGATGGAAATGAAACTGTTTCCCTATAGATAATAAACATTGTTGAGATAATATCACAGTTCTAGAAGATAAAGAAATTTAAAAATCCAGATTCTCAAAATAAGGTATACTGCAGAGTAGTTTCTATATGAGTGTTATGGAAATACTGTTCCTGGTCATTGCTACTTTCTTAGCAGATAATAGGCATGTTCTTTTTGTTTGTTTGTTTGTTTTTTAAAGATTTTATTTATTTATTTGAGAGAGAGAGAGAGAGCCCATGAGACAGGGGGAGGGTCAGAGGGAGAAGCAGACTCCCCGCCAAGCAGGGAGCCCGATGCGGGACTCGATCCAGGGACTCCAGGATCATGACCTGAGCCGAAGGCAGTCGCCCAACTAACTGAACCACCCAGGCATGTTCTAAAGTAGCTATTATTGGATTCCAGTTTTGGGGCGCCTGGGTGGCTTAGTTGTTAGGCATCTGCCTTCGGCTCAGGTCATGATCCCAGGGTCCTAGGATCGAGCCCCGCTCAGCAGGAAGCCTGCTTCTCCCTCTCCCACTCCCCGAGCTTGTGTTCCCTCTCTCTCTCTGTCTCTCTCTGTAAAATAAATAAAAAAAAAATAAATAGCAGGGCGCCTGGGTGGCTCAGTCGTTAAGCGTCTGCCTTCGGCTCAGGTCATGATCTCAGGGTCCTGGGATCGAGCCCCGCATCGGGCTCCCTGCTCCGCGGGGAGCCTGCTTCTCCTTCTCCCACTCCCCCTGCTTGTGTTCCCTCTCTCGCTGTGTGTCTGTCAAATAAATAAATAAAATCTTTTAAAAAAAAAAAGAAAATAAATTTGTAAAAAAAATAAAAAAAATAAATAGCTATTATTGGATTCCAGTTTTAGATGATTAACTTTTTTTTAAAAAAATAAGAGATTCCTAAATAGACTAGAGATTTTAGATAACAGATATAAGTTGAACCATTTTTATTCACTAGAATATTTAACTATTTAAATATTTAACTATTTAAATATTTAACGATTCTTTGGCAGGAATTATTTTTAAATCTCCATTTAATCATCTGTTTTATGAATTTCAAATGTGAATTTTTTGTTCAAAATGGAATACATGGGTATTAAATATAAGTGGTTGAAAAGAGAAGTTGGTGTCATCTACTACTAGTTACTATTTACAGTGGAGTGGTTACTAGTTACAGTGTACTAGGTTTTAGTACATTGTAATAATTATATTTTTTAAGTAGTCTACAAAGCTATTCCACCCTTCAAAATAGGAGTAGCTTCCTATTTACTGCTGTTTATAGTAGGGTTAGGCACTTTAGTGAGATAGAATGAAAAGAAGAGCATATTGCTTAGATGTAGGTGAGTAAATGACTACTTTGCATTAAGATGTTTATTCTTGAAAATACTGAACTATTCCTCTGGCTTGATCAGTTGTCTTACTAAGAGCAACAGCTAGAACTGTACTGTATGACCGTTCTTCTGTTGCTGAACCTTGGCAGTGATAGTGATCCTGTGTTAATTTAATAAAAAGCCAGAGATTAGCAGCTGTGTTAGTTTTCTTAGTTTTTAAATTGTATCTATTGTGATTTTTCTGTCAGTTTACTGCCTTATCCTGCTGCTCGAAGCCTGGGTTAGATGATAGCAGGTATTTTTCTTTTTTTCTGCTATTTCCTTATCACTATTTTTGAAAAGTTAAGTTTTTCTTAATCGTTTACCTGATTCTCGTTGTATTAATTGCCCTTTCTAGTTCATTTGAAAAATAAATTCACGGGACTCCTGGATGGCTCAGTCAGTTGAACGTTGGACTCTTGATTTTGGCTCAGGTCATGATCTTGGGGTCATGGGATTGAGCCCCATTTCAGGCTCTGCACTCAACCCTGAGTCTGCTTATCTCTCTCCCTCCCCCCGTTTGCTCTCTCTCAAATAAATAAATAAAATCTTAAAAAAAAAAAAAATTCACTGATGTTTACAGTGTGCTAAACCGGTTGTTAAAGACTGTTCTTGGGGGCACCTGGGTAGCTCATTCATTAAGCGTCTGCCTTCGGCTCAGGTCATGATCTCAGGGTCCTGGGATCGAGCCCCGCATCGGGCTCCCGGCTCCTTGGGAAGCCTGCTTCTCCCTCTCCCACTTCCCCTGCTTGTGTTCCCTCTCTCTCACTGTGTCTCTCTCTGTCACATAAATAAATAAAATCTTAAAAAAAAAAAAAAGACTGTTCTCTAATACACATGTGAGCTTGTACCACCATTTGAAGTGCTTGCTTACCAAGAGTCATTTATGTTGTTTCCAGTTCAGTTTTTGTAGTTGCATAATTTAGTGAAATATATAAACAGATGAAATATCAATATGAAAAGAGTAGTTGATTAAGTTGATTGCTTTGGAAAAACTCAGAGTGGAATTATTAAAAAGTTGTCATTTAGCTGTGGGATAACAATAAAAGTTTGGGGAACATCGTTAAAGGGTAATTTTTTTTGCACTCAAGATGTTTGTATTTTAAATAAGCCAAAAGTAGAAATGGTTTATGTGAGTAGGATGAAATGGAACTGTTTTCTGTTTTCCATGGATTCCTAATAAAGGTGAGGCTGTGGCGTCAGATCCAAAGGTTGGTGAAGGCAGGTAACACTTCTGTTTTATGTTAACCTAAAGTGCTTAAATTATGTAACTTTTAAAGGTGTTTTCCTATGTTAATAAGAACTTTTTTCAGGTAAACGACATTACTTGTCTGAGTTAGGTAAAAGAATTTCTTTTTTTTTACTTTTATTATGAAAAATGACAAGGGTATAGAAAATTAAAATAATAGTGTAACGACACTCCCATATACATGTTGGCTAGATTTATTGATTATAGCAATTTTCATTTTTCCATTTTTGTTTCATCTTTTAAAGTATTATAAAGTGAATTATAGATATCTTAACTCTGAATATTTGTTTGAATTTCCAGAAAATAAGGACATTTTCCCACATAACCATGTATCTAGTGTCTTTTATTTAAGAGCTTATTTATTTGAATGGTAAATGCATGCACATAGTACAAAAATTTTTAAAGTGTATAGTAAAAATAAATCCTTTCCTATTCCTCATTCGCCCTTCCTATAGGCAAGCACAGTAAGCCAGTTTCTTGTATATCCTCCCAGAGATATTACATAGTTTACAAATTTATGTGTATTTTTTCTTTTCACACATTATTAAGCATACTGTGCAAACTATTCCATACCTTTTCCATTTAATTTTTTCCATATAATAGTATGTCTTTTCTTGGGTTTTATTCTACCTAGTACATATAAGGCTTCCTATATATACCTGTATGCTATTCCATTACTGGATGTAGCAAAACATTAAGTCTTTTGATGGACATTTAAGTTGTTTACTCTTTTGTTACCACAAGTGATATAAATATTTCTGTATATAATCTTGTTCCCCTGTGATTATGTGTAGCATAAATACCTACAGGTTAATTGTTGAGTCAGATGTTTACTTATTTGAAATTTTAAAAGATTTTGCCATAATTGACTTACAGAGTTTAAATTGATTTGTACCTCTAAATGTGGAGTACATGTGTTCATACACTTTACTTAATATAGTGTTATCTAACATTTTGATCTTTGTTCACCCAAAAGATAATAATATCTCATTGGAATTTTAATTTGTAGTCTCTATGAGTGAAATTAACCATCTTTATATATATTATGGAGTTAGTGAAGTTTTCTGTGAACTCTGGCATTTATTTACCCTTTGTGTATATAGTTGGAGGAACTTTGGTCTTTTTTTTTTTTAAGATTTTATTTATTTATTTGACAGAGAGGGAGAGAGAAAACAAGAAGAGGGGAGGGGCAGAGGGAGAGAGAGAAGCAGGCTCCCTGCCGAGCAGGGAGCCCCACATGGGGCTCCATCCCAGGACCCTGGGCTCATGACCTGAGCTGGAGGCAGGCACTTAAGCGACTAAGTCACCCAGGCGCCCCAACTTTGGTCTTTTTAATCCATTGTTGGTGGTACAGGTTGCAATTATTTTTTGCTTGTTGCTCTTTTTTTATACTTTAAGTACTTTTACCTTTTTTTTGCATGCATAAATATTTTATGTTTATGTAGTCTAATTTGGCAGTCTTTTATGTTTTCTGGGTTTTATATTTAGAAAAGGCCTTCTCTATTCTGAAGTTAGTAAGTATTCTTCATATTTTCTTTTAGTACTTTATGGATTTTTTAGATGTTTAAATCTTTGATTCGTTTGAAATTTAGTTTGGTCTAAGTTTTAAGGTAGGGCTCTAAGATCCCCTTTTAATTTTCATTTTGCTATATTTTTCTTTACAACTATGAAGAATTCACTTAGAATATGATTTTTACAATTATTGATTAGACTGCTGTTATTCAGTAAATTTCTTCTGTATGTTTATTTCCTTTTATTCCCCTCCTTGTTTTCTGTTACAAACTTGTGTGAATCTGTACTTCCCCTAACCGTTTTTTGTTTTTGTTTTTGTTTTTAAAGATTTTATTTATTTATTTGACAGAGAGAGTGCTCGCTTCGGCAGCACATATACTAAAATTGACAGAGAGAGAGAGAGAGAGCAAGCGCACAAGCAGGGGGAGTGGAAGAGGGAGAAGCAGGCTCCCCACTGAGCAGGGAGCCCGATGCGGGGCTCGATCCCAGGACCCTGGGATCATGATCTGAGTCGAAGGCAGACGCTTAGGCAACTGAGCCACCCAGGCGCCCCTCATTAACTGTTTTTTTTAAAGTTAATAGCCAAATACATGGGCATGGTTTAAAAAACACAAATAGTACTCTTTCTGCCATCTTTCCATGTTGCCATAATGGTGCTCATGAATGTCTTGGCACATGCTCTCAAGAGCATTAACAATGTCAATACAAACAAACAAAAAACCAAAAGAGCCCCATAGTGCCAGAAAGAGAGGCAAACACCAAGTTCTTACTAGGCCACTCTCCAAAGTCATTGTTCAGTTTCTAACTGTGATGATGAAGCATGGTTATATTGGCGAATTTGAAATCATTGATGATTACAAAGCTGGGAAAATTGTAATGAACCTCATGGGCAGGTTAACCAAGTATGGAGCAATCAGCCCCAGATTTGATATACAACTCAAAGATCTAGAAAAATGGCAGAATAATCTGCTCCCATCCCACCAACTTGGTTTTACTGTGCTGAAAACCTTAGCTGGCATCATGGACCATGAAGAAGCAAGACAAAGACACACGGGGGAAAGTCCTGGGATTCTTTTTCTAGGGATGTAATACGTATGTGCAAATAATATACCTCAGTGAGGAAAAAAAATTCAAACAGTACTATTTGTACAAAATAGTACAAAAAGTTACACAGTTTGAAATGTTTTCCTTCCTCCCTGTACATTCCCATTCCTCTTGGACCCTTTTTGAGGATTATGGGTCTTTCGTTGTTGTTGCTTATGTCTGTCTTTTCATTGAAATTTTCAACATTTAAAATATTTCTGTCTGGATGTTTTAATAGCTTATCTTAGTTTACTCAATTAGAAAGAAGAATTTTCCTCTGGGGCTGTGAGGTCAAATTCTGAATGAAAACTGACTTTATGCTTTGAGATATATATGACCTTATGAATATGTATATAGCTATGGCTACATGTTTTTTTTGTTTTTGCTTTTTTTTGGTGGCAGCAAAGCAAAGTTTATTGAGCGATAGTACAAAGCTCTCAAAGAGGGAGGGGAGAGAGGGTTGCCTGGCTACATGTAATTTTTAGGTATTACTAATTGGAGAAGTATCTCTGTAGGTAATAGAAAGTCCAAATAAATGTGAAGAGTGAAGGTTCTAGAATTAAACTGTCTGCATTTCAAATTTAATTTAAATTTAATGCCTGCCATCATAACTCCACAGCTTGCTGTCTCTCTGATGATTGGCAAGTTACTTAAACCCTCCTGGGCCTCAGTTTCCTCATCTGGAGAATAGGGGTAATGCCAGTACATATCCTATAAGACTGTGGTGATGATTAAGTGAGAAAAGGATCATAAAGTGCTTAGAATAGTACCTGTAATATGGTAAGCATCGAAAAAAACATTACTGTATTTGCTTTGGGAGTTTTACTCTGAATCTGTAATAATAACTATTCCTAAAATTCCACTTTAGGCTAATGAGTATTGGGGATTTTCCCCACATTTTTTTTATGAAAGCCTGAAGAAAGTGAAATAATTCATTGTGTTTTTTAATTATTATTCTTTACTGTGTTGCTTTTTAAAAAACAATTCATTGCTTACAAGGGTCTAATTTTTTCATTTATTACAAAAAAGTTTAGGAGAAAACTATTATATATATGTTTTCAAGCATAAAAGGATTTTTATCACAAATGAGATCAATTTGTTATGTTGACATTACTCTTTATAAACTCAGTTCCTTTAAACATATGAATTATAAAGAGCTGACTGTACTTTTAGGCTGGTAAAGGGTAATAATAAATTGGGTATCTGTACCCCATTTGTGGTCTCATGTCCTTTATAAATTGTTGTTAGGCTATAATACTTAGGTGTAGACTATTCTACATAATAGGGTAAGTTTATCAGAAATGAAAGGATTGGTTTTTCAGAAAACCTTCACAGAAAGTATTACTAATCAGAAGAACCATGAGAGACAATGGACTCTGAAAAACAAACTGAGGGTTCTAGAGGGGAGGGGGTTGGGAGGATGGGTTAGCCTGGTGATGGGTATTGAGGAGGGCACGTTCTGCATGGAGCCCTGGGTGTTATGCACAAACAATAAATCATGGAACACTATATCTAAAAAAAAAAAAAAAAAGAAAGTATTACTAATCGTTGACAAGATTGTAACCTAATGCTTAGACTCCACAAAGTAGCATGTTTGCACATCCTATATGTTTGTACCTTTAAATGTACCTACAAAGTGATCTCTTGCTAATTTCTTGAAAATGCAGGAATATAGGGATAAAACAAAGAGAAAAACCCCTTTGATTTCCTTTAGTCATTTTGTATAGAATAGAACCCCCTATTTAAGGAATTGCCTGTTCATAAAAACAGAGTTGCAGGGGAGCAGTTTATACAATAAACACGAGTTCTTAGAGAATCATGGATCAGAGAAAAACGAGTGTGGTACCTGTGATTCTTTGCATTATATTATTTGGGGAGAGGAAATGGAGATAAGAGTTACATTTTGCTGTCTTTTGCAGAAGGAAGTTGCTGAGGGAAACAGTGGAGATGTGGATTTATTTGCTCTTTGGAAAAGCCCTTTGAAAAAAATTAAGATTGTTTTGCCTCATTTCTTAGTGTTTGAAGGTTACATTTTACCACCATATGATTTAATTTTTTTGAGTCTGCTCTAAGACTTTTGTGGTGTTTCAATTAAAAAAAATTAAGCTATCATTTAAATACAGTACAGTTCACCTTTTTTGCTATATAGTTCTATAAATTTGGACAAATGGATTTATTTAATCTACTGCCACAATCACAGTATAGAATAGTTCCATCACACTAAAAATTCCCCCCATGGCTCTTTGTAGTCCACTCCTCCCATCCCCAATCTCTGACAACCACTGATCTGATTTCTGTCCTTACACCTTTTCTTTTCTAGAGTGTCATATAGATGGAATAATACAGTATATAGCCTTTTGAGTCTGCTTCTTTCACTTAGGATAATGTGTTTGAGATTCATTCGTATTGTTGTGTATATCAATAATTCTTCCTTTTTATTACTAAGTAATTAGTATTCCATTGTGTGGGCATACTGTAGTTTATTTATCCACTCCCCACTTGAGGTAATCTTGTAAGCAAAATAATGACCCTTCAAAGGTGTTTACACTCTGATCTTCAGAACCTGAGAGTATGTTACTTTATTTGACAAAAGGGACTTTGCAGATTTGTTTAAGGTTAAGGATTTTGAGGTGGGAAGATTATCCTGGATTACCCAGGTTATCCCACTTTAATTCCATGAGTTCCTAAAAGTGGAAGAGGAAGACAGAAGATGTCAGAGAGATCTTACATGAGACTTGACTAGAATCTGGGAATGATCCTCAGCTTACAGCCAGCAAGGAGTCAGGGACTTTGGTCCAACAACCTCAGTGAACAGAATTCTGCCAGCAGCCCAAATGAACATGAAATGAATTCTCCCCTAGAGCCTCCAGAAAGGAATGCAGCCTGCGGACACTTTGATTTGGTCTGGTGAGACCCATACCAGACCCACAGAACTGTAATATGATACATTTATGTTGTTTTAAGCTACTAAGTTTGTGGTAATTTGTTATGGCAGCAATAGAAAATTAATAAAGGGACATTTCAATTGTTTACAGTTTATGGTGATTTAAAATAATGCCACTATAAATGTTCACATACAAGTTTTCAATAGGAACACAAGTTTTCATTGTCCTTGGTCAAGTACCTATGAGTGGGGGTTGCTAACAGGCATGTCTGCATCCTCGCTGATACTGTATATGAGAGTTCCATTTGTCTGTTGTTTTGATTTTAGCCATTTTAATATATGTGTAGTGGTATGGCATTGTGGTGGTTCCACATTTGCATTTCCTTAATAACAAATGACGTTGACCATGTCTGTTGTTATGTTTATTTGCATCTGTACAATTTCCTTGTCAAGTGACTTAATTTTTGAACCAGTTTTTTAAATAGGGTTCTTTGTTTTTTTTATTACTGTGATTTGAGAGTTCTTAATATACTCTGAATACAGGTCTTTATCAGATATGTGGCTTGCAAATATTTTCTCCCAGTCTCGCTAGTCTTTTATTCTTTCAACATTTCCTTGGAAAAGCAGATGTTTTTTATTTGGGGGAAATCCAGTTGATCAGTTATTTTTATTTATAGAACATGCTTTTGGTGAAATCTTTGGTTATTAATAAGGTCACAAAGGAATTTTTCCTGCATCTTCTTCTAGAGGTTTTATAGGTTTACATTTTTTAGGTCTGTTACCATTTTGAGTTAGTTTGTGTATATGGTGCAAGATACGGGTTGGAAATTATATTCATATGGATGCCAGGTGTACCAGCACCATTTGTTCAGTTCCAGTGAATTGTCTTTGCACTTCTGTTGAAACTCAGTTGATCATGTATATGTGAGTTTATTTCTGGATTCTCTTCTGTTCCATCCATCTATAAGTTTATCCTTTCTCCAACATCATAGTGTCTTGATTACTGTAGCTTTATAGTAATCTGATAATGTGCATCCTTTTTCAAAGTTGTTTTGGCTAATCTAGTTTCTTTGTTTCTTATTTTTAATAGTAGAAAGCTCATAGAGTGATAGGCTGGCTTCTTTTAGCCCATTTTTATTCCCAGGAGAGTGAGGAGAATCAAAAGTCCTACCTTTTGTTACTTTTGCCAAAATGGCAAGATGCTGGCATCTTCTTTATCCTTCCATTGAGGTATCTTCTCTGTATTTTTTATTTGTACAAGAAATTGACTTTTTTTCTCTTCAGAAATATATTTTAAACTTTTAGTAATTCACATGTGTAATTGTTCTTAAGTTCCACAGATCTCCCTAGTGTATTACTCTGAATTAAACAACAAATTCATTGAGTTCTGGAAAACAAACAGACAAACACACAGACAAAAATCCATTGAGTGTTAGAAGTTCTTTGTACATTTTGGATACTGACCCTCTATCAGATATGTCATTTGCAAATATCTTCTCCCATTTTGTACACTGTCTTTTAGTTTTGTTGTTTCCTTCGCTGTGCAGAAGCTTTTTTATTTTGATGTAGTCCCGATAGTTTATTTTTTTATTTTGTTGTAAGAAAAGATCAAGAGTGGAATTGTGTTTGGGTTAAAAGAAAGGAAGTCAGACTGATGCTGGCTTGAAGATTTAAATCCCAGAGATGGGTATACGGCTGTCTTATAATTCAAAGCCAAGATCATAAATTAAGCTGCTTTAAGGAGGAGTACTGTGGATGGGAGAAGGGAATTAGAAAAATAAAAACAGGCTTTTATTTCCACCTTAATGAAAGAAATATGAAAGTCATTGCAAGATTCTTAACCCAGACCAGATTTAGCAGTGTGTAACCTCCCTCCCCCACTTTTCTCTCTTGCCTTCTCTCTCTCTCTCTCTCCAGTTGTTATAAAATTCTTTTTTATAAAAGATTTATTTATTAGAGAGAGGGTGTGCACACGAGCAGGGGAGGGGGCAGAGGGGGGGAGAGAGAGAGAGAGAGAGCAAGCATCTCAAGCCAACTCCCCACTGACTGTGGAGCCTGAAGCAGGGCTGGACTCACAACCCCGAGATCATGACCTGAGCTGAAATCAAGAGTGAGAAGCTTAACCCAGTGAGCCACCCAGGTGACCCTACAGTTGTTATAAAATTCTTAAAGTATTTGATAGAAATATTTAAATGTCATTTAAATATAAATTAGAATTACTTTAGTTTTCCTAACTCTGACAACTAGTATGTCTTACCTGGAAGTAGACGTTTTCTTTTTATGAAACTAGAAATAAAAAGACATCATATGTACTCATAGTTTTCTTACACTTTAAGACATTTCCTTTTTTGTGTATATCTTCTCTTTCATGCTCTTTGGTAAAAATCTTTAAATTGTATTAAAAAGCTCTGTATGTATATGATAATTTTAGTTGCAAAGCCTACAATCTTAGAAAAATTAGCTCACACATGGGGCGCCTGGGTGGCTCAGTCGTTAAGCGTCTGCCTTCGGCTCAGGTCATGATCCCAGGGTCCTGGGATCGAGCCCCACATCAGGCTACCTGCTCTGCGGGAGGCCTCCTTCTCCCTCTCCCACTCCCCCAGCTTGTGTTCCCTCTCTCGCTGTGTCTCTCTCTGTCAAAAAATAAATAAAATCTTAAAAAAAAAAAAAAAAAAAAAAAGAAAAATTAGCTCACACAGATTTTAAAATTCCAAGCTATTTTCTGGAATATTTTTTCGACTTCAGATACTACTGATGGAAAAGCATCTAGCATTTCATTTTTCAGCCACAAGGTGGTGCACTTGTACTGCATCTACTGTCTGAAATTATGTTTGGTGACTTTCTTCAACAGCATGTTCAAACCTAACTTAAGATAAAAACGTTACAAAAGTTCACTTTGGGCACTAAAAGAAATTCTTTATGGCAGCAGGTAATCTTTATAGGGATGTCCAGTTTTATTTGAAGGGAAACCAAGGGCCTTTCACAGAGAAAATAAAATAATGCATACAGTAATGTATTTTATTACATTATTATTAAAACTTTTTACTTGGCAATAACTTCACAGTTATTAAAATGTTATAAGAATAAGAGCAGTACAAGAAACATCCATATACCTTTTACCTGGATTTACCTACTATTAACATTTTATCCTATTTGCACACCCTCTCTTTACCTCTCTTTATATAGGTGTGTGTCTATTTTAAAACATTTGAGGCTATAAGTTACATACATCATGACACTTGACTCCTAAATAGTATGTTGTGCTTTCTTTTTTAAAGATAGTGATGCTCTAGGGCGCCTGGGTGGCTCAGTCGGTTACGCGGCTGCCTTCGGCTCAGGTCATGATCCCAGGGTCCTGGGATCGAGCCCCGCATCGGGCTCTCTGTTCAGCGGGGAGCCTGCTTCTCCCTCTCTCTCTGCCCCTTGTGTTCCTGCTCTCGCTGTCTCTCTCTCTGTCGAATAAATAAAATCTTAAAAAAAAAAGAAATAAAGATAGTGATGCTCTATTTATATAGCCACAATACAGTGTCAACTTCAGTAAACTTAACATTGGTATGATACTTTTATCCAGTCTACCATCGGTATTTTAGTTTGTCATTTGGGACTCAGTAATGTCCTTTATAACATTTTTTCCCTTCCAGTTCAACAGTGTCATGTCAAGTATCCCATTTAATTGTCATGGCTCTTTAGCTTCCTTTAACCTGGAATATTTTCACAACCTCTTCTTGGTCTTTTATAACATTGACATTTAACTCCCCACCCCCTTTTAATAGAACATTACTTTTTTCCATTTTGGGTTTAACTGATGATTTCTTCATGATATAGGTCATACATTCTCAGCTATAATATTGCATAGGTGATGTTGTATCTTTAGGGTATTACATATGCCCATGACTCCCCCCTGCCCCACGCTCTCAAAGTTTATTTAAGTAATCTCTCCACCCAACATGGGGCTCGAACTCATGACCCTGAGATCAAGAGTCGCACGCTCTTTCGACTGAGCCAGCCAGGTACCCCGCCCATGGCCCTTTTAATGGTGATGTTACATTATGTTTTTGTTCAAGTCATTTAGGTATATGTGCTTAGAAGAAGAATAAGGTGCCCATTCAAGGATGTGTAAGAGCAAACAAACATTTTCTCTAAAGGAAGATACTTAGAAATAGATTAATGCTCCCAGTAGGTAAAATCTAATTTGACTGTAAGACTTGAGGTAGCACATTTTAACTTTATTCCTTGCAAAGCTCTTAATATACTATATTGGCATTTTATCTGTCCCTGGATTGCCAAAGAATATTTGTTGATATCTTCTTGGGATCTGCCAGTCATTCTGGTGAAAGAATAAAATCTAAGTCGGTGATATTAGAAGAATAAAACATATCTCAATTTTAATTTTTTATATGTCCTAATACCAGATCCAAATAATTTTGTAGTCTCTATTTGAGTTTGTGCTTGCATTAGTCAGATTTTAATACAAAACAAACACATGAGTGCCAATATGTTGATGGGAAAGAATATAGTAAACTCAAAGAAATGATAACAAGTCTTTATCCTTTGGTTATTTGAAGGATTTATTATTAAGTGGATAGAAATAATTTTGTGAGTAGGAAAATTCCTGAAATGTTTCTCGTATGTTAGTTTTAGAGTGTGTATAGAAATTCTCCAGAAGGTATACTTACTTATAAAGAAGGTAGTCATTTTGAATATTTGCAACTAATTAATTTCTTTTGCTGAAAAGTATTTGTAACATTAATATTTAGATGGTATAATGCCCTCTAAGAAACAACATTAGTTTGCGGGTCTGTTAGAGAACATGGTGAATCAAAACTTTTTTATGATCTTATACTTTAATCCATTTACTTTGATTACATATGTATATTACATATAAAATATGTATTTCGGATACACTGTAGACATCAAAGCATTTGAGGTATGAAATTAGATGAATATAAAATAATTTGAATGCCAAAGTGCCCATTAAATTTAACAGTTGAAAAGTTACTGGATTTCTCTGTAAGTTATGATTTCTCCCACCAGCTATCCTGCAGGATATTGCAAAGGAGAAAAAGTTACCTCCATATTCCTTCCATTTTTGCTCCTTGATTTTTACAAAGATATATACTGCTTAAATTGGTAGTGGTTTATAGCTACTGTTTTTGACACTTGTATACATGCTTCTGAGTTTCCAAAGTGTACTAAGTGGTGTCCTGGGGGCTCAGAATTCAGTGTGTCTTCCTAAGTATGTGACTTAATTCTGGGAACCTGAGCAGTAAGTATTACTTGATCAAATATAGTTTTAAAAATTGTTTTATTTATTTTTATTCCTCAGACAAGACATCTGTGTAGATTCTACTTCAACTGTGAGAGAGAACAAGCAACCTGAAGGTTTAGAATTAAAACAAGGTATGAATCAAGTAGTTAATTTTTATATATCGTTATCTGAAGATTATAAACATTTTACCAATAATAAATTTTCAGTGTTCCAGGTTGCCCCCATTTTACAGATAAGGGAACAGAATAATTTATTTGGTCCAAGATTACAAGAGTAAAGAACATATTCTTTATTTCATGACTCCTTTAGCCCCTGGAGTAGTTCTGTGTTAGTGATACGTGGTTATAGTGTCACCAGAAAGCAGTCATCTTGAATAGTGTTAATTTAGTAATCTCTACTGTATGTCATCAGCTGCAGATACTGGAGATACATTAACTGGATAGCTTTGGGTTATATGTGGAAAAACAAAACAAAAAAAGCTTTATGGGGTGACTTTGTTTGTCTTTTCTGCAGAGATACTTTGTTATTACTCTCTTCCTTATTTATTTTCTGTAAATCAGTAGTTTTTGACATTACCAGCCAGCAGAACTGAAGTGGTAATTTGTAATTTATTCAGGCCAAGTAGATCAATGGGGTTGATCTTTCACATGTCTTTTTTTTGTTTCTTCTCATTCTTGTAGGGAAAATTGAAAGTAAAATAAATTTTTATTAGTTACTCAAAGACCACCTCACATTTTTCCTTTCTCCTGATAAAATTACTTCAGAGCAATGAGAATCTGCTGTAGCCAAAATGATTGTTTTATTTATTATGTAAGCAACTAATCTTTGATTGGTTTAGAATAGTTTCTCTAAAACTTGAGTCATAAGAACTTAGTTGGTACAGAGAAGTAGGTCATCGGTTTATTTAGGCAGAATTTCTTTTTTTACTTGTGGTCTGTGTTATTAATGCTTAATTGACAGTGAAAAAAATTGGGTAACTAATTTTGTGATTCATTCAATGTATGTGGAGAGAGAACAAAATCAAGATTTTTTGTAATTCCAATTTATGTATTCTGGGGTTTTATAAATATTTCTGATGGTTTCAAGAATTCCATTGTTTTTCAGAAGTCCTTTTGTGTTAGCCTCTTAAATAGACAAAAAAAAATTACATCTTTATATTCTTACTACTTCTGAGCACCCACCAAAGACATAAAGTCAGAGTCATAGTTTCATTTACATTTATTTGTCATATATAAATAAATGCTAAGCACACATCATTTTCATATAACTCTTGTACCCCGTGGGTAATTGGACACCTCTGCTATTCTTTCTGTCTTTGTTTCTATTCTTTGCATCTAATGAGCAGGCATTGTGGAGGGTATGCTATTAGATCATCTATGGAGAGAAGAATGTCATGTAATTGACATGGTTGATTCCTAGGGAGAAAGGAATGGAGACCTCATTGTACAAATTAGCCAGTGCTGCCTTATAAGGGAAGAGGTTTTTCTGCTCTCATGTTCAGGTACTTGGAGCTCTTTAGAACTCGCTTCCCAGTGTCAAAAACCTATTTTGCTGTGATTTTATATAGTAACTTCAGTCATTTAAAAACCAGCCATAGAGGCAAAGAGGGAGAGAAAAAGAACTCCAGAGTAGCCAGATACCACAAAGCCCAAGTCTTTTATGCTCAGGAGCCTATATAGACCACTCTGAGGTTCTCACGTAGGCATCAGAAACATCCAAGAACACACTGTCATCAGTAAGGGACAGCAAGCAGAGGTGAGTAAACATAACATCACAGCACAGCAGTACCATCATGCAGTACAGTTCATGTGCATGTTTTGACTAAATCTGTAGGAAATGGTTAAATTAAGTTGCACTTTTTTTTTTAAGAAAAGAGGTAAATAGGTAAAATCTTCCAGAAAAATGTCTATAAAAATAGTTAAAATATAAAATGTTTTGTTGCATAGTGGAATGAACATAAGTTTTCTAAAATATTCAATTATGTAGAACATCTTCTACTAAATATTAGTATAGCTAAAATCTGAACCAGATAGTAAGTAACTTGGTTGGAGTTCCCCAAGAAGCTGAGGTACACCAGGAAATAGAAATCCTAGTAGTCTCAATAAAGATTGGTGTCTTTTTTTCTGAATAAACTAATGTTGCCTATTTTTAATATGCAAAACTTGCAAAATTGATTTAATATTATCTCTAACTTTTCTTGCATAGCTAGCTGTTCTTGCTCACAGTGAGCTCAATAAAAACAGAATAGAATGCTCCTCGTGAATATATTGTCGTTTTGTTTAATGGCTTGACCATTTAAGAAAATTCATGGAAGCTTATTTAGAATGAAAGTAACCCTTTGTTCAGTAGACCAAAATATAAAGCAACATTGAATTTTCTCTTTGCTCTTTCTGAATAAAGTAAGTCTTATTATATGACCTATTCATAGTGTATGATACTGACATGTTATTTAAATTACACTTTCAATTTTTTCAGCTTCTCAGCTTCTAAAATACTCAAATATTGAGAAATATTAACGGTGAATTAGTTAATTGAAATTTACTTTTTTTTGTCTAGTTCTCATGTCATCCGTCTTATTGATAGGAAATATCATTTATGAAACAAGCTGTGCTGAAGATGAGTATCAGATTGTGGGCTAACTTCTACCATACTTTAATGATGGACTAATAGCTGAAGATCTTCCTTCACTGTGCAAACATTATTTAAATGTAAATAAAATCTACTGGTTGATTGATTGGTACTATAGTAAAATAGGAACTCTTCTGTTGGGATTAGTTTCCTAACTCATTTTTAGCAAGAGGGCAGCTGTATAAGAAACATCAGTTATAGTTTTGCTCTTTATCTTCAACACAGCTATGTTTGTGTACATGAGCACATATACATGTACAAGCCTGAGATCTTTGATTAATTTCCTGGAGGATCTCAGGGCTTGTATTATTGAAAAGGTTTAGCTAAGTTTTTAAAATAATAATTATTCTATTTAAGATTTCTTTATTTGAGAGAGAGAGTGTGATAGCGTGTGAGCGGGGGGGGGGGGGGGGAGTGGGGAGAGGGGCAAAAGGAGAGGAGAGAATCTCAGGCAGACTGTGTGCTGAGCACAGAACCTGCTGCGGGGCTGGATACCCCAGCCCTGAGATCACAACCCAGCTGAAATCAAGAGTTTGTCGCTCAACCAACTGAGCCACCCAGGTGCTCCTAAAATAATAATTATTTATGTAAATTTTCTAAATTGGTCATTTGTGCACTAGTTTAAAAAAATGAAAACTGTTTGTTAGAGGTATTTAATTGGTAAAAATTTTTTTAAAATATCGAATCTCTGCTAATATTAATGAATTCGCTTTATATATATCTATAAATAAATTTGCTTCAGACGTTCAGTAATATTTAAGTAATGGTCTATATTTAAATTATTGCTTTAAGGTTTACAACCAGGGCTATGTTTAATTTTGCAAATTATTCTCCTTTGTAACTTAAAAATTTAGCTCTTAGTTTTGCATTTCTTCTTGGAAGTGGTCGTGAGAAATTTTTTTAACTATACATGAGAAATAGCTAAGTCAAATTTGGATACTTAGGTTGAAGAGGACGTGAGGTTTTTAGCACTCACTTTAAAATATTTGAAGAGCTGTCAAGTGGAAGAGTGATTAGGCTTGTTCTGTATTACCTCTGAGAATAAAAATAGGGCCAGTAGATAGAGTTATCATTAGATAGATTTTGGTTCAATTTATTTATCTCAAATAATCAGAAGTACCAGAAAATGAGTGGGCTGCTTTCCTTTTGCTGAAGGGTGTTTGAACACAGGTTACATAAACCACCACTTGGTGGCTCTGTTGTAGAGCAGATTGAAGCAGTGTTTGTTTGGATCTTTGGCCTTGATCTTGAAGTTGGTTTCTGTCAGATTTTGTAAAGACCAGGGCTTAGTGCAGTGTCTGCACTTTATCTTTCTCTATATTTTTTATTCTATTAGAAAATTATTCTTCCTTGCTATTAGAGAGAGACATGCATGCAAACACGCATAAAATACACACCAAATTTTGCTGTGGTTAGGCTCAAATTCTGCCATTGTTGTTGTGTTTTTAAAAAAATAATGTAAAAAAATAAATAAATAATGTAGTTGCCTTATGTAATTATGTCTTGACCTTCCAGTTCACAAATTAGTGTAGGATGGACAGCTTTAAGAATTCTCTTGTTAACAAGAGCTTCAAAAAGTTGAAAGGTAGACTTTTATAGGGGAAAAATGTTTATCAGTGGTTAAATTGTATGATGGAAGTTTAGATATTTTCTGTGGGCTTTTTTTTTAAGCCTTTTAGACTAGTGGTCACCGAAGTGTAATTATACACACTTCCAGAGAATGCAAGAAAAAGAATACCAATACTTCTGAAGTAAATAAATATATATAAACTTAGGTATTTGCCTCTCCATTTAAAAATTTTTTTTTTTTTTTTAAAGATTTTTTATTTATTTATTTGAGAGAGAGAGAATGAGAGAGAGCAAGCACATGAGAGGGGGGAGGGTCAGAGGGAGAAGCAGACTCCCTGCCGAGCAGGGAGCCCGATGCGGGACCCGATCCAGGGACTCCAGGATCATGACCTGAGCCGAAGGCAGTCGCTTAACCAACTGAGCCACCCAGGCGCCCTCCATTTAAAAATTTCTGATTCCATATATTATTGTATTAGTACATACTAACTTATAATACTATGTATTATTTTATAAGTAAATAAAAATACATACTAGAGCAGGTACTTGAAAACATTTTCACTGATATGTTTATATAAGTAATGAATAGACTATAATAAAGAATCGATGATGGTCACACTTATTACTTCTAAAAATTAAATGTGAAAGAAGAGATTTTTGCCAATATTTAGCAAAGATATTAAATATAAAACTATATGAGACCATTTGAGTCCTTAAGGTGAGGGATAAATGGAAAACCTCAACTGATTTGTGCTCTTATTGCTGTTATTTGTACTGTTGTTCTAAGGTAGTACTGTACCAGGAGAAGCAGAGGTAAGTAGAGGGACTAGAATAAAAAAGAATGAGGAAATTAATTGGCAGTTAAAAAGGAGTTGAGTTTTGCTGAAAAGAACTTCCTCACCATAGCTGAAGGAATACATACAAGTTATAAGAAGTTAAAAAGATAATGAGAAAAATGCCCTCAGAGACTTCTGTTGCTTTGTGAAGGAAGAGAGAATGAATATCATCAGTTAATTAAGCAGCATTTGGAGGAGTTTTATATGTACATATTGCTGTAGAAACCTCTGGATTGGCAAGTGAACTCTGTGTTGCCTCTTCCTTTCAAGACCAAAATCGCAGGCACGAGCATGAGAGAGCTGAGGGGAAACTGATAGAAAGTGTTTCAGGTCGTTTGGAGTTGGGGACAGAGAAGCAGATGTACAACTGATTTGTTCTCAAAGTTTGAGTCTAATTTCTTTTTTCCTAGCCCTTGATTACCTCCTTGACTGGCTCTAACAAATAAGTATTCACAGAATGCAGCTTCTTAACACGAGTTAACTTCTTTAAAGGATTTTTAGAAACTCATTCTGGAGAAATGACGTCCAGTTCAGCAGTTGGTGAAGTAAAAAGAGATTTATGGTGTAAACATCAGTGCGACTTAAGAATTTACATTTCTCTTTTCATTCCTTTGAGCTTTTTCACAAGTTATTACCAGCAGTGACACCAAACAGGATCCTCCCACCTTTTCATCTGTCTCTTTCTGTGTGAAGTAGTTGAATAAAAGGGTGAAAATTACATTTTATGTGGCAGATTAGCCCATACTGTTTTGAAGACCCCTCTGTTACATTTAATTGTGCAACTTTTCTGGATTTAAAAAAAAAAAGTAAACTGGCAAGGTTTTCGAATGCATAATGCTTTGTGTGTGTTTTACCAAGAATGACATTATGAAGAATTTGATTTAGTATATGAGGAAAATGTTGGTTTCCATGTTTCTTTAAATTATACCCGTTGTATCTTGTGATGTATTTCACAGGATCCTACACATAGTCTGCTTTGGAGGTTACGTAGTCCAGGCCTTCAACGGATGTTTGGATCCCCTTTGGATTCACTGTGCTTTTCAGTAATTATGTTCTTGTCCAACTGATTAGCGAAAGTATCTCCTTATACAGAAGTACTCCTACCAAAGGAAAGATAGTAAACATTAGGCTTGAAATCAGATTTTGTTACCAGTTTCTGAACTTTTTGCACATCCTATACCACAGTCTTTTAATTAGAAGTTTTGGTTACAACACCATAACGTAGTATGTAGTCTTTTCAAATTGATTTCTTTCACTTAGCAGTATGCATTTGAGGTTCTTCCATATCTTTTTGTGGCTTGATAACTCATTTCTTTTTATTGCTGAATAATCTTCCATTGTATAGATTTATTGCAGTTTGCTTATCCATTCACCTATTAAAGGACAGCTTAGTTGCTCCCAGATTTTAGCAATCATGAAAAAAGCTGCTGTCATCATTTGTATGCAGGTTTTTGTATGGATATAAGCTTTCAACTCTGGGTAAACACCAAGTTCAATTTTTTAAGAAACTGCCAAGCTGTCCTTCAAAATGCTGTATCATTTTACATCCTGCCATCAGTGAGTGAGAATTTCTGTTGTTTCATATCCTTGCTGGCGTTTGGTGCTGCCAGTGACTTGGATTTTGACTATTCTCATGGATGTGTAAGTGGCATCGTATTGTTTTACTTTGCAATACTCTAATGACATATGATGTTGAGTATTTTTTCAGGTGCTTCTTTGCCATGCATGTATCTTCTTCGGTGACTGGTCTCTTCAGATCTTTTGCCCGTTCTTTATTTGGGTTGTTTTCTAATTTTTGAGTTTTAAGAGTTCTTTAACCAGGTGTGTTTTGTGAATATTTTCTCCCAGTCTGTGTCTTGTCTTTTCCTTCTCTAAATGATTTCTCATAATACATACTTTTTAGCTCCATGTCTCCTATATATTTTATTTATTCAGGTGGGGTTAAGGGACCTACGAGAAGAAGATAAATTCAGTCTGAGCCAACGTTTTCATCCGTGATGCTTCTTCAGTGGTCATTCTGATTCTGTTAAGATCTGGGAGGCACTATAGAATATTTAAATGCATAGATTTTTGAATATACTTGGGTTTGGATTTTGGTTCTGCCACTTCAGTTGTGTGAACTATAGGGCAAATTGATTAAACTCTGTTCCTCAGTTTCATCATTTGTAAAATGGGGATAATAAATATGAATGCCTGGGGCGCCTGGGTGGCTCAGATGGTTAAGCATCTGCCTTCAGCTCAGGTCATGATCCCAGCGTCCTGGGATCGAGTCCCGCATCGGGCTCCCTGCTCTTTGGGAGCCTGCTTCTCCCTCTGCCTCTCTCTCTGTCTCTCATGAATAAATAAATAAAATCTTTTAAAAATCAATCAATCAATCAATCAATAAATATGAATGCCTATTCCAATATGTTGGCATAAGGATTAAATGAGTTAACACATGTAAAGTGCTTTAGAGAAGTGAACAGTACCTAGTAGATGCACAGTAAATATCAGCTCTTGTTATAATTATTTCTGCCGTGATTATTGTTGTCATTAGAATTTTCTGCTTCATCCCCTCAATATCCTACTTGCTGTCTCTAATTGGTAATAGGGTCTCTATATTGAGTCATAGGCTGCTATTATGTAACTTCTGCTCATTTGTCCTTGTGTGTCCTTTGGATTATGGAAAATGAATTTAATACTTTTTCTAAATGATGTTTGTTCAGATTTTGAAGCTGATCCCTTCTTCCAACAAATGAATTGTAGTTTTGTGCTAGGCACCAGAAAGTTAAATAAAATATGGCCTGGCTTGGAAAGAACTTCTCTAGTAAAGGAAAATAGATGTGTAAATTAATTTTTCCTACTTACCTGTGTCTGACCTTAAATTATATAGTCCCTGTCTCTTCTCTTAAAATGGGTGAACTCTGTGTTACTGAGACCAGCCCCTCTATTTGTATAGTGGACACATTCTCTTTTGGTACCTGTAGGTGTTTTTTTCTCTGTCCCTGATTATTGCCCCCCTCTCTAGTGAACTGTTGCCAGCAGCAGTTTCACTGGTATTGCTGAGTCCTTATCTTAACCCATCAGCCATGTGTGACACCACTCATTATTCCTCCTTCCCTGACACTTTCTTCTCAGTCTCCTTTGTGTCATGCTGTCCTCTATCTGATATCTAAAGAGTAAGTGCCCCACCCACCACCTTCTCTTTGGACTTTTTGTCTTTTTTTAGAATTTTTTTTATTTTTAGGGCGCCTGGGTGGCTCAGTCGTTAGGCGTCTGCCTTCGGCTCAGGTCATGATCCCAGGGTCCTGGGATCGAGTCCCACAGTGGGCTCCCTGCTCAGCGGGAAGCCTGCTTCTCCCTCTCCCACTCCCCCTGCTTGTGTTCCTGCTCTGGCTATCTCTCTCTCTGTCAAATAAATAAATAAAATCTTAAAAAAAAATAAAAAATAAAAAATAATAATTTTTTTATTTTTAAAAGATTTTTGTTTATTTGAGAGAGTAAGCAGAGGGACAAGCAGACTTCCCACTGAGTGTGGAGCCGCTGAGTGTGGAACCTGACGTGGGGCTCGATCCCAGGACCCTGAGATCATGACCAGAGCCAAAGGCAGATACTTAACTGACTGAGCCACCCAGGTGCCCCTGGACTTTTTCTCTTTTCTACATCTTATGTAATTCTAAGACTGGTAACTACAAATTTATTTCTCCAATTCAGACTGCTTTCCAACCCTTTATGTCTAGCTTACTTATTAGATGTTCAGTAAGCATCTTAAAGCTGATATGTTCCAGAGTAAATTCTAGATTGTTCCCTGACACACACACACCCTACCCCTCACACCCCCCGCCCAAAGCAACAAAGAAGAAAACAATACCCCTCCCCCTCCAAACCTTGCTTCTCCTACAGTCTTCTCCATCTCAGTGAATAGCAGTTACGTTCTTCTGAGTGTCTAGGCCGAGAATCTGGGAATCACTCTTGAATGCTTTCTTTCAACTCTGTCAACAAATCTGTCAGCTCTGCTTTCACAGTATTCAGAATCCAACCACTTCTCACCTCTTCTTAGCCATATTATTTTGGTATTGATTCCTACAACATGCTGATCCCTTTGTTTCTACCTATGCTCCCCTGTAGTCTCTTCCATAGAGCTGTCTGAATGACTGTAAAAACTAAAACAAAAAGTGGTCATGTCACTGTGCTCATCAAAGCCTTCCCATAGCTTCCCACCTCAAAACAGAATCTGAAGTCCGTCCTTCCTGTGGCCAGTACAAGCCATATGTGTTACGGCCTGTCACTCTCCCCCTTGTGCATTCTCTTCCTTCCTCCTCACTTCCTTTGGCACTACAAGCACTGTTGTCAGAGATTTCGCTTTTGCTGTTCCCTCTGCCTGTATGCTCCTCCCCAGATAACCATGAGTCTTCCGCATATCATTTAGATCCTGATCAAATGTTACCTTCTCTGTCTAAACTAATTAGAACTACTGTTTTTCAGAGCTCATTAACCTCTTAAAACCTAGAATTTTACTGAGCATTGATGTCAGATTAGAAGTTACCTTTTTTGAACATAGAACTATGATGCTCTGTCATGTGTCTAGTTCACAGCATATCTCAAAATATAAATGTGAATCTATCATTTGTGACTCCAGGTTTTAGTGCCTGTCATGCAGTTTGTCCAAATCTGAGAATTAAACTCATTCACATCAGTGATGTACTCTTATTTAAGTCAACTACTTCTTCTTTAAGATCAAACATCTCCAAATCAATGAGGCCTTCCCTAACCTACTTGTGCTCACCTCACCTCTTCTCTCTTACTAAATATCACCTAGTTCCTGCTACTGTTGCCTGTTTAATTACTTATCTGATCCATTGGAAAGACTGGCAAGAGGTCCCTGTTGTGCTTTTTCTCCTAGAATGGTGATGTCTTCAGAGGCAATAATTTTGGATACTACCCTTTTATATATTCTCATGTGTGTGTTTTATGCTGTTAGGTTCACATACTTCTGTACTGAGTTTAGCTCTAGCACCTGTCTTTCCATTCTGTACCTTACACTTGGAGTTTCTTCTTTTGTCAACGTCACCTAATATATTCTAAGACCTACTTCATATCACATGCCTATGAAGATCTCCTTGACTTTTTCCTGTTGCCTTTTACACTGTGAAATCCTGGCATACTTTATATTTGCACAGTTTAGTACTTTATCATGTCCATATTTTAAGCAAACATAAGTACCATAAAGGCAAAATTTGTGCCTTAATCATGCTGCAAATATTTAGTTTACCCTACCTGTAGCATTTTGTAAGGCCTATCTCTTCTGTGGCCTTTATAGCACTATTGTGGCATAGGTAATAGATACTGAGTAAATATTTATTGATTTTTGGATAATTTCTGAATTTGTCATTCACAGAAGTTACGTTTATAGGCTAGTGGACACTCAGTTATCCAGAAGGTCAGTGTGTGGTTGGTAGAATGCTAGACTTCTTCTGTATTAAATTGTTTGCATTTTTTTCTTTATGTCAGTAACAGTGTCATGATTAATTTTTTAATACGGTGGTTAACATGATACACTTAAATTTAAATCAGTAGTTTAAAACACTGCATGAAAGAATAACCAAGTTCTGCCAGTTTTGCTGAGAGGAAGATTAAAGTCCTCTACAAAAATTATTTTTATATATTAAAAAAAACCCAGTTGTTTCTTTTTCAGAAAATAAAGTTTTGGTTTCTTGAAAAGGCTAGAACTCACTAAAACTGTTACAAGTTGACTTTTTACAGTTAGAATACTGTAGAATTGTGTTCCTTATCACTTAAAATTTAGTAAAACCAAAGTTTTTTGTTGTCTCAGAAAAGAAATCCATGGAGGCATAGCATTGCTGTCCAGTGAGCTATGGACTTTTTTACTAATGAGATTCTAGCAGGTTGATAACACTAGAAGCCTTGGAGAGTTGAGATTCTAGAGGGAAGGACCTAGAGGGAAGGATGGTGAAATGTGCTGTTCTAAATGGCATAACCACTGAATGTGATTAACTTAAAATTAGATGGGAAAAAACTGAAAGAGAAAACAAAGCAAAATAGTTTAACCCTTTTGATAACCAGCTATAGGGTTGCCTAATAGGAATATTGGATTTTGATTTTCTTGTGTTCTCCTCCAGGATATATATTTTTACATAATTTCAAAAATGTTATTTTAAGTTTCTGAATAGCAATCAACTCTTTAAAAAAACCTTTTTATCTTGGAAATTTTCAAACAAAAATAACAAAAAAAACAGGAGCATTAACTCCTGTGTACTCCTCTCCATCTTCAGTTATCCCCCTCTGACTAATTTTTCATCCATACTACTACCCGCTTCATATTGCTAGATTGTTTTAAAGCAAATTCTAAACATTTTCAGTTCATCTGTAAATATTTAAATATGTTTGTATCTCAAAAATTAGAGATTTCTTTTTAAGCATGATCATAATGCCTTAAAAAGTTAACATTGCTTAATATCAGATATTCAGAAAGTGTTCAGATTTAACCTGCTACTCATTGGTTAGTATTGTGATATTAAGATTGATGGATTGGTACAAGAATTCTCACCCTACCACCTAATGGTTTTAGTAGCTATTAATTATTGTTGAGATCCAATATTTCATTAAGGGTTACAGAATAGTGATATTTTTAATCCTTAGATATCCAGTGTTCAAATTTCTCTGGTTGTCTCTCTCTCTCTCTCTCTCTCTATTTTATATATATATATATATATATATATATTTTTTTTTTTTTTTTTTTTTTTTTTTTTTGAGAGAGAGAGAGGGATGGTTGGGGGGCTGAGGGACAGAGGGAGAGGATCCCAACAGACTCCATGCCCAGCATGTAGCCTGATGTGGGTCTCGATTGATCTCAGGACCCTGAGATCATAACCTGAGCTGATAATCAAAAGAGTCGGATGCTTAACTAACTGAGCCACCCAGGCACCCCTGTCTTAGAATATTTTTAAAACTCTATTTGTATGAATGGAGATCCAGATAAGTTCCCTACATTACAATTGGTTGACACTAAGTTTCTTTTTCATCTGTATGCTTGTCCTTCTCATCCCACCCTCCTTTACCTCCCTCTCTTTGCAGTTTATTTCTTGAAGAAACTGGGTTGTCAGAGTTTCTCAGTTTGAATTTTGCTGATTGCATCCCATTGTTTTATTTAATATTCTGTAAATTGGTAGTTAGGTATAGAGGCTTACTCAGATTCATGTTCAAGTTTTTGACAATATTTTAGAAGCAATGTTGTGTCCTTGAGGCACATAATACACCATTACTTCTCTTTTTTGTGATCACGTTCATAGCCATTGTGATATCTTGTCCACAGTGGCTGATAGGAATGCTCTTGATATCTTGAGGCTAGCTGTTGTTAGTAATCTAGTTTTTTTCCTCTGGGAATTCTTAGTAACTTTTTTTTTACCCCTGAGTTCTGATTTTTTACAGGATGTGTCTCAGCTATGATACACTGCAGTTGGCAAGCCTTTTCAACGCGAAGACTGTCACCTCAGATCACTTTTTTCCTTGTATTTCTTTATTTTCCCTCTCCACTGTCTCTTTTTTTGTTTTGTGACTTACTCTATCACTTTATTCAATTCTCTGCTCAAATGTTACCTTATCAAATCACATTGATCAATCTCTGTGAAAGCGTCCTGCTACTGTCTTCTTATTCTAGTTTTATTTTTCTTTATAACACCTGATATGTATTTATAGAGTCTCCTATGACTTAAATAAATGCAGGGACTTTTTTTTTAATTCACTGCTGTTTCCTTAATGTTTAAAACACTGTCTTCTACATAGTAGGTGCTCAGTAATATTTGCTGAATTAATTATATTAGGTTGTTGGACTCATGGGTCATTCATCTTGATCTCTTAACTTTTATAGCATATATTTTTTAAAGATTTTATTTATTTATTTGAGAGAGAGAGTGAGCAAGAGAGAGAACACAAGCAGGGGGAGTGGCAGAGGCAGAGGGAGAAAGAAGCAGGCTCCCCGCTCTGCTGAGCAGGGAGCCTGATGTGGGACTCGATCCCAAGACCCTGGGATCATGACCTGAGCCGAAGGCAGACACTTAACCGACTGAGCCACCCAGGCACCCCTTTTATAGCATATTTTAAATATATTTTATTTCTTCTCTACATTTAGAGTGTTTCTTTTCTTTCACTATCTTCCAGCAACCACTGAATGTTTGCTTTTGATAACTGTATGTTTAAATTCTAACATTTCTTATTCTCTGGTCTTCTTTCACTACACCATGTACTTAATGGCTGCAGGGTCCACTTCAGTCTAGGGATACTAAGTAGACTCCTCCACCCTTCCTTCTCCCCCATTAGATTATCTTCTGATCCCTAAATTTTCTTTATTCTTCCTTTGTTCATCTTGGTTCTTTATTGTAGCTGGGTCTTTCTGGAAGCTGGGTTGGGTTTCATCAGTAGCTGTTTAGATATATTTCTCTAGGAGAGCTCTTTCATTTAAGTGGATGAGGTGGGCCTCCCAGTAGAGTGCTTGGACCTGTGGCACGGAGCAGAAGGGTAAGAAGGAAGGGTTCAGTTGGCCCAACTATTCTGAATGGATTTAATTTAATTATCTTTTTTGTGTGTGTGTGTGTGTGTGTGTTTCACAGCCAACTCTTCCTTGCTTCCAAGACTCTCCAAGAAGAAAGAATTCTGTTTATTTGTGGTGTCTTTTGGCTATGGTTTTGCTTTGCTTTTATTTTTCTATCAATTTCATCCTGCTTGCTTACATTTTGTAGGACTCTGGCAAAATGTCTTTTTAGATGATACCCTTTTTTGTCATCTAGTAGTATGGTTTCATTTCTTTTTTAACTTTTTACAAGGTTACGTTCTTGGAAATGGTTGAAGAAATATACATATGTTCATAGAGCAAAATTGGAACACTCATTTTCTTCTCTTCCCCTACAACTTTAACTTCCCTCTCTGGAAGTAACCACTATTAATAATTTACTTATGTTATTTTTAACATAAATATGATCATTACTCGTTAGCTTACTTTGTTGACTTAATCATGTCTTGACCATTTTTCCATCTTATGAATTTATTAAATTTTTTCCAGATGTATACAATTTCTCTTTTTACTAATGAGTTAAAAGTAATATTTTGTTTTAATTTGCCTTTCTTGATTAGAAATTAAGTTGAACATTTTTTTTAAAGATTTTATTTATGTCAGAGAGAGAGAGAGCACAAGCAGGGGGAGTGGCAGGCAGAGGGAGAAGCAGGCTCCCCACTGAGCAGGGAGCCTGATGCGGGGCTCGATCCCAGGACCCTGAGATCATGACCTGAGCTGAAGGCAGATGCTTAACCAACTGAGCCACCCATGTGTCCCTAGTTGAGCATTTTTTAATGTATTTTTTGATGATTTGTATTTCATATTTTATGATATGCTTGACTTGTTTCTACCTTTGCCCATGTTTTTAGTTATTTCTTAATGATACCTAGACATTGTATGTATTCTTATATTTGCCATGAAAAAATGTATTTCATTAATAGTTGCTTGTAGAGTACCTCTGTCTTATTTTAGTTATGTTTCTTTTTTTTTTCCTCAGAGGCCTTACTATTTATTTAGCTAAATTTGTTGATTTTTTTTTCCTTTATGGATTCTCCATTTTATGTTTTACTTAGGTAGGACTGATGTTAGTTTTATCCTCAGTTACTTTACAGTTTTTATGTGCTATTGTATTTTTAAGTATCTGTCTTCTGTCACTTCAGTGGGTTCTTGGTAGGGAAGGGAATTAGGTATGTGTGCTCAATTTGCCGTCTTCAGCAGGAATTCAGACAGATATTTAATTATTCCATGTTCTAGGGTTTGTGTCCTGGCTTAATTTAATAATTGAGTATCAAGAAGTTTCACAAGAATGTAGTCACTCATAACATTAGATACGCTTCCATTTTACGCATTAAAACTATTCTAAGTTGAATTATTAGCAAGTAGAATGTAGGCTCTACTGAGGCTTAAATATACTAGCATAACTTAAAAATCCTTTTAAAATTTTATCCCTCAAAATCTTTGTGATTAAAAAAAAAATCTTTGTGATTAATAATTCTTGTATGTTTGTGTACTTCCAGTTGGGTATTTAAAACTTTTATTTTAACAAAAAGCAAACACACATGCATGCATGCAGAATGGGGGTGTGAAGGACAGAACATGACAACACTGATATTTTAAGGATTTTGAGTGAGGCATTTTGGGGTAAAGTTACTTTTTCAGAAAGAATGTACAAGTGTCACCCCTTTCACCTTGAGGATCATAATCGATGAGAAAAAACTTTATAATTTCCTAATACTAAGGATGAGGTAATTATCTTTGGAAGTGTAGTCATGTGTTGTTTGCAAATGATGCTTTAAATTTTTTTTTTTTTTTTTTAAATATTTTTTTATTTATTTATCTGAGAGAGAGAATGGGAGACAGAGAGCATGATGCTTTAAAAAACAAGTCAGTAGGGTGCTGAAAATTAAGGAAGAGTGAAAAGACTTGAAGTTTGATCCTTGATCTTCAAATAATTTGTCATGTTACATTGTATGAGTCACTTGACTTGTTTTCACATTTGTGAAATGAAGTGCTTATGCTAAGTTATTTCAGATACAAATTGTACAAAGCTTTGGCGTCCATGGTGCAGGTATAATGGGCAGATGGAATCTATGAATACATTCACCAATACTGTGTTATGGAGAATTCAGTCACTTAGACTTTGGATAATTTTTTTTAAGTTTTTATTTTTAAGTAATCTTTACATCCAACATGGGGCTTGAACTTACAACTCTGAGATCAAGAGCTGTGTGCTCTACCGACTAAGCCAGCCAAGAACCCCAACCTTCAATAATTTTATATGTAAAACAGAGAATGCCAAATTTATGAAGCACCATTTCTTCATAGGATATGTATAGCTGTTTAAAATAAAGAAATAAAGCGAAGCCCACCTTCTGCCCACTAAAAAGATGGAAACAGACCCAAAGAATATATAGATGAAAAAAAATTCTTGTCAGGATTTACCTCTTTTGAAACATGGGGAGTGTGTATAAACACTTTGATTCTGAATCTTTGGTGCTGGTAACCTTATAAAATAAGGATTTTACTATTACAAGCTCAGGGCAGAAGAGCTCTTTAGCTGTGTGGTTGCTTCTTAAGCTTATAGGCTTAAAAAATTAGGTGAGAATATATGTAGCTCAGTGGTTCTTGGCCATTTGAAGTGTTTGGAAAAACACACAAATAATGTGAACATAAGGTACATTCCATTAAAAAATATTTATACACATTCATATATATTCCTGTAGTCTTTCAGTAAGAAATATAGGCTAATGGTATATGACAGTGATAATTAGCTAGAAGATTTGCCATGTATGACTTAAGGATCTACTAGTGTAGATTCTCCACTTATTTAATAAAAATATCTCTGAGATTTTCTATTACTGTTTATTTACTCACATATAAATTCAAAGCAAATTAATTTCATAAAAGTACAGCTACTTCAAAAATTGTGATTTAGCATATAAGGGATTCCAGAGTTGTATCATTACACACTGAACCCTGGACCCAGGATAATAAGTGAGCTTCGATTATATTGCCTGGATGTTGTAAATGTACTTCTTTTTTCTAGAAAATCTGGTATCAAAAAGGTCGGGGGTACCTGGCTGACTCAGTCAGTAGAGTATGACTCTTGATCTCAGGGTTGTGAGTGTGAACCCCATGTTGGGTATAGAGATTGCTTAAAATAAAACCTTAAATAAAAAAAGGTTGTTGAGTGAAAAAAATTTAAGTAGAATGTGACTTACTGACATGTGTTACTTATCTTTCATTGGCTACTGCTATCAATAAGAAATTCTTTTGGATTATTATTCAAGTGATGAATGTATCAAGTGAAAAATAAGTGGTAAACATATCTTGGGAGAAAAGAAAAATAAAGTATTGCATTTTATAAACTTTTATATAGACTTAACTTACTATAATACTAGACCTTGTACTTTAGAGATATCCTAGGACAATTTGCCTTAACTTTTACAGGAGAGAAATTCTGGGAAGGTAAGGGATTTGCCCAAAATCACATACTTAATAGCAGAGTAAGGTTTAGAACTCAGGTATCCCAACTTTCAGACCACCTCTCTCCCCACCCATCGTTATATTCTTCTGCTCTTAATTCATGATCAGGCAATGACTTCTAGTTGGAAAACAAATCACCGTTTTTCAAAAATTTATGTTTTAAAATCTTTTAAACAGACTGCAGATTTTTCACTCAGAATCAGTGAGTACAGATTTAGAATTTTAGATTAAAGATGGCTAAGCATGAAAATGAACTTTTTGAGACTATGAACAACTTAGCCCTTTATTTCTTAATTTGTTTTTGTCTCAAATTGCAATACTTATGTAAAGCATTATTTCTTTACACAAAAGGCTATATTCTTGGGCGCCTGGGTGGCTCAGTTGGTTAAGCAACTGCCTTCGGCTCAGGTCATGATCCTGGAGTCCTGGGATCGAGTCCCACGTCGGGCTCCCTGCTCAGCGGGGGGTCTGCTTCTCCCTCTGACCCTCTTCCCTCTCGTGCTCTCTCTCATTCTCTCTCAAATAAATAAATAAAATCTTTAAAAAAAAAAAAAAAATTAATAAAAAAAAAAAGGCTATATTCTTTTTTTTTTTTTTTTCAAGCTGTTTGGAGATATGTGTTGCTTTGGGGGAGGTATGTAAAATATTCTTTGGCATCAAATAATTAAAATTGCAACCTTTTTTTTTTTTTTTACAAGTTCTATTTGTAGGCACAAATATAATTTATTGATTCATTTTTCCACATTAATTTTGGAATAGGGAGTAGTTTTTTAATTATTAGGATGTAGGAGGGTTAGTCAGGCTCAGTAAATTGTTATTATAAAACCAGTGGAGTAGAATTGTTTATGGCCTCCCCTATACATTGTATTATCTGAATTTTCCATCTGTCAGTCAGTAAGTTTTTTCTTATATAAGACTAGCAAAGCTAACATTTGGGGGTTCATGACTTTAAAAAGAAATTAGGAATTCAAAAGATAAATAAATTGGAGGTGTGAGTACCCAAAGTTTAAATGACATCTGGACTTAAGTAATGTCCAAAGCCAAGGTAGTTGGGGCTATAATCTGTCTATATTCAAGGTTTTAGCATCAGTTACAGAGGTTTTATAACAAATGCATTTTTAAAAATTATAGTGTACTAACTTTATTAATTAAAATCCTCTTGATGAAAACTTGGCCTTAGGCATTCTCCTTTAATTTATTGATTTAGAACAAAGTGTTTGAAAAAGCATATGAAAAGATTTAGGATAATTGCAATGCACATGGTGTCCAGCTTGCCAATGATATTTTTTCTTTTTTGTAGTTTATAAAGCAAAGTATTTTAAATTCCTCCTACAATGGAATTTTACTTTTTCATTAATAAGCAGTGTTTTACTCAGGGTTTCCAACATTAGCTTTCGTTTTGTAATGTAGAAGCTTCCCTGTGGTATAAAGTGTTGGGACAATTTAATTAGGAAAAGAGATCATGGAACTCCATGTGATGGTATAAATTTTCCAATGCTTCCATGTTCTACTAAATTGGAATGAAAATACATTAAAATTTACATTAAATTATATCTGTTTTCAAAGTTGAGGAATCAGGGGAAAAGGGGATGGGATAGAGATTGTGGAATGTGTTTGGGGCTCCATGGTGGGAGGTGGGGTCAAAGAAGCCTTTTAATCATAAGTAGAAAGGAAATTTTGACGAGGGCATTTAGGTTACATGGTTCTTTCCCCCTTTTTTGTTTGTTACAGGCAAAGGGGAAGATAGTGATGTACTCAGTATAAATGCAGATGCTTATGACAGCGACATAGAAGGCCCATGCAACGAAGAAGCTGCTGCTCCTGAGGTCCCAGAAAATACAGTCCAAAGTGAAGCTGGTCAGATAGATGACCTGGAGAAAGACATTGAGAAAAGTGTGAATGAGATTCTGGGACTGGCAGAGTCTAGCCCAAAGGAACCCAAAGCAGCCACCCTGACTGTTCCTCCACCAGAAGATGTTCAGCCTTCCGCACAGCAGCTGGAGCTGCTAGAACTTGAGATGAGGGCGAGAGCTATTAAAGCCCTAATGAAGGCTGGTGATATAAAAAAACCAGCCTAGTTATTTGACTTGAATCTGAGTTCTAGGTGTGTTTGAGCAAAGCCCCATCATATAATTTTGTATATGAAGTTTATTTTTAGTCTTATGTGATATTTCTCATGTAATCCTTATTAGATAAACTCATTTTAGGCCTAAAATACCTGTGGTTTTTTTTTTTATTGTTGTTACTTTTATATATGTGTTATTGCTTTATGAATTCATGGCAGGTATCATTGGATAACCTGGATACTTTGTTAGATGAGCATTTAGCTATGTCTGCAAATTAATATCTGAAAAGCGATTAGCAAAGAGTCACTGTATATTTTCCTTCATTTTTAAATGTTTTGGCATCAAACCTAAAAGCTTAAGAAAGATTGACCAAGCATGTTGCTCTTAAGGTTACCTATATGTTGTGGTAGAATATTAAATTATTGCTTTTAGATTTGTTAACAATTTAAGAAATTTAGTCATGCTTATATGCACTTTTAAAACAAGTCTGTCTTGGAGACACCTTCTGTGGGTGTGAATTTACTGGTAAAAACAGAAGAACATTTTTTGTTGTAAGGCTTAGAGGTCTGAAATGGCTGAGAAAAATGTTTTTTATAAAAGAAAAAAAAGGACTTAATTTAAGGCCATTTTTAAAAATGTAGAAGTA
Organism: Halichoerus grypus; assembly: GCF_964656455.1. Taxonomy (NCBI): domain Eukaryota; kingdom Metazoa; phylum Chordata; class Mammalia; order Carnivora; family Phocidae; genus Halichoerus; species Halichoerus grypus. The sequence goes on along the minus strand of NC_135725.1, from coordinate 51,724,195 downwards.
ATTGCCCAACTTTAATTCCAGCAGACAAGCCATTCTAACAGGTATTTGATATTATTGGACACTTGGTTCAAGTTTTTTTCTTCAGTAAAAAGGGAACATATTTGCATTTACATTCCAAGCTATTAGGAAAAGAATATTTTATTGTACAGGCTTTTATCTCATGTTTTTGCTTGAAGATCTGATGTGCTATAATTCCATGAATTAAAAATAATAAAGACTATCATCCTGGATCTGAAGACTTTTGATACATTTCCAAAAGCAAAATTAATTTCAGGAAGCTTTGATAAGTCGATGTTATAATTAATCTAATTTTGTATAGTTTTTGTAAATAAATTAACATCCTGCACAATAATGGATGCTTTTTGCCCCATCACTAATTGTAGTTGTTTGATACTGAAATTTAGGTAGAGCCTCTTAAAATAAATTAATTTTTTTTCTAAAATATAAATCTGAAACCACTGTTTTTATAATTGCTAACAAATTACTATATTTTATTTGTAAACCATGCTCTACTAATGTATGAGGATTTTCCTCATACATAAAACTTGTTGGAATTGTGTTATATTAGCTGGCTTAATTATATGTAAATTTTAGAGAGTTTCTTGTGGAAATAGAGAGTGTTTATGAAACATAGAGTTGCAAAGTTACAAATTTATTTTTTTGTTGTTTCTGAATATGCCTTTAAATAATCCTGTCATATTCCTCCCCCCCCCCCCCCCCCGGGAATCTTTCTAATGTAGCACAGGCCTATGTCATCTGGGGTACTTCTCTTAGGCTGGTGAATGTGGGTATGATTCGAATAGTGAGTTCTGCTTCAAGATGAAAAAGCATTGATTATGGCAAAATAATTTTTTATTCCAACTGGAAGTTAAAATAATAACAAAGTAGTACGGAACAAACTCTATTGCTGCTTACTAATTATAAAATGCAGTAGATGACATTTGTGTGATTAAACATATAGCAGTAGGTAAGGGTCTGAGTGCTTTGTAGCTGCCTAGTTACCACCTTCATGAAGCATTGTGTGTCTGCTCTGTTCATTGTGCAGAATGGTCTAGAGGACGTTTGACTAGAGTGGTATGTGTGAGGTAGAATGAGCTTAACAAATTAGAAGCCACTTAGTTTCCTACCTTGGAAAATCAGCTCTTCTTCTAACTCTTTTTTTTTTTTTTTTAATGTTGAAAGACACAAGAGCTTTTTGAAAAATGAATGGCTTTGGAGAATAGGAATACGTTTGTTTTAGGGAAGCCTACGTAAATGGGAGAATACCATATATTGATCTAATGTTGCCATTTAAATCGTCAGCTCATAGGTATTTATTAAATACCTCTGAGGTGTTTAGTCTTGTTCAGAATCTCAAACTCAGGGATGTTACAGTATAGATTTTAGCACAGAATAGACTGAGTAATAGTAAAGATACAGGTGCTACTGCTTTTTATGCTCCTCCCTTTTGCCAAAGTAAGGAGAATTTTTATGAAATGTGTAATTAGTAAATTAGAAGATCAAAAAAGGTTTTGACAGCCTTATTTTTTATTCAAATTGAAGTAATCCTGGTATTTGATCAGGAACTTGAATGATGGGTGGTAACTGATAATAATCGGTCCTCTGCGTTCGGCCTTGGGCCACTTTTTGATGATCCTGCTAATTCACACACTCAGTGGTGGGGGGGCAGGTTATTTGCTTGTTTTAATGTTAATCTTTTCCCTATCAAATGCCTTTCTTGAACATTTCCAGTCAATGAAATAAGGCATAATGGCATATGTAGCCTGCCTATGTGATGCCCTTGTTGGATTTGCAGTTGCCTCTCTACGTTTTCTTTCAAGTAGATTCCCTTTTTAAAACAAAAAAAAGCTAATGAATATTATCAATAGGAATGCAAATATATTTGTTTGATAATCATTTTAAAAATGCATTGTGATGAAGTGAAAAGCCTTTGAGTTAAGAGCAGAGGGTTCGATTCTGCACAAACCAGCTGTGTTACCCTGGAAAGTAACTGTAAAATGAAATAAATTGTTAGCCAATATATCAGATTTGTTTCTGCTATAATACTGTGTGATTTCAGTACAGGATGCTGTACAATTTGGTAAACTTATTTCTTACTTCCCTTCCCCTTTTCCCTGATTCAAAAATGAAGCAGCCTGTTTATTTTTTTTAGAGATTTTATTTATTTGAGAGAGAGCGCGTGCACGTGCAACCGTGGGGGGAGGGGCACAGGGAGAGAGAGAAGCAGACTCCCCACTGAGAAGGGACCCTGAGATCCCAAGACCCTGGGATCATGACCTGAGCCTAAGGCAGCCTGTTAGCCAACTGAGCCACCCAGGTGCTCCTGAAGCAGTCTGTTTAATCCTTTTTTGTACTACAGTGTTGCTGGCTGTGAACAATCCAGTTTTTGGTTTTTTACTTTTTTCCTTTTGCCTGTTAGAGTCTTTATTGTCAGGATTTTTTGGTAAGTACACTGTCTAGAATTATTCACATTGGCCCATAAATGTAAGTTATCTTTAATTTACTGTTTTATTTAATTTCAAGATAGTAAGTATATAATTTTAAGTTAGTAAAGGGTTTTTTCCCCAAGGCTTAAAATGAAAACTCTCCTTCCCTATTCTTTTTATACCAGCTTTTGCTGCTAAGAGATAACCACTTTCAAATCTTTTAGTGATTTTTCTATTTATCTCTGTATTTCTAAGTAACATGATTATTATGCTCTTTCTTGATAGTTCAGTTTTAGGTTTTATTGATCTATTTTGGAATATGAAGATGAAGATCTATTCCTTCTACCTCTTCCCTAAACACATACCTTCCTCCTCCATCCTTTCAAAATGGTGCAGTTACATCACACTTTTTGATAACATTCAATATTAACACTATTTTGACTATGTAAATACTATTCACAACTGGGTTGTGTGGTATCTGTAATTACATTTTCTTTTTGGGTCCAGTTATGTTTTAAGTTTTGGGGAATTAATAATGTAATTACCTTATTATTTCAATAGCTCATTGTTCTATGTAGCACACATTAACTTATACCCTAACTGTCCTCCAGGATTAAAAATCTCTTCTCAGTAAGTTCAAATACATTATATAACCTAACTTTTTTTTTTTTCTCTAAAGACATTCCTCCTGGAACTCTGTTCTATGCTAATCTGGACTGGTTATTCTTCACCTCTTTCATGTTGGATATCCCAATTTCCTGAATCTTCTGTCTTCATCTTTTAGTTTATTCCCTCATTTTGGTGGTGTACCTTTTCTAGCAGCTTCCTGTGAAAGAATGCAGGAAGAGTAAATTGTTTTGATTCATTGGTGTGACTCCGCATGGCTTGGTTCTATCTATACACTGCATTGAAAGATTATGTGAGTGTTGATGTCTAGGCTGAAATCATTGTCCTGAATTTTATAGGATTACTCCCATGCCTTCCAACTTCCACTGAAGCTGTTGAGAAGTCATTTGTCATTTTGATTCTTGATACTTAAGTGTGTCTTCTGTTTGTTTCTCTTCAGAAGCTGTTAGGATCTTTATTCCCAATATTCTGAAATTTCTTGGTGACGTGTCAGAGAATGGATCTTTTTCATCCATTGAGTTAATCACCGGTGAACTTTTTTAATGGGAAAATTCAATGTCATTCAGGTCTGGGAAATTTTTTTTTTTTTTAAAGATTTTATTTATTTGACAGAGACACAACGAGAGAGGGAACACAAGCAGGGGGAGTGGGAAAGGGAGAAGCAGGCTTCCCGTGGAGCAGGGAGCCCGGTGTGGGGCTCCATCCCAGGACCCTGGGATCATGACCTGAGCCGAAGGCAGACGCTTAACAACTGAGCCACCCAGGCGCCCCAGGTCTGGGAAATTTTTAAATATTACTTTAGGTAAGTTCCTTCTCTCTTTTTTTTTTTCTAAAATCTATTTTTGGAGCTCCTTTTATTAAGATACCGGTACCTAGCCTGGTTATTACATTTTTTTATCTCATATTTTCTGTTTTTCATCTTTTTCTTCTACTTTCTTGTATATTTTCTCAGGATTCTCTTCCAGTTCTTCCACTGATTTTTAAAAAAATTTCATCATATTTTTAATATCTCAAAGATCTTTTTATTTTTTACTCTCTGAATATTCCAGTTTATTTTTTATTTATTTATTTTTTGAATATTCCCTCTTAAAAGTAGCGTTATGCTCTTGTGTCTGTAGGGTAGTGGCTGCACCCTGGTGTCCAGGTGACCTTGCTCATATCCTGGTAGGCCATGCAGGCAGAGCTTGAACCTCCGGCCAGCCTACGTCTTGGTGCAACAACCTGCAGTCCTCCTAGGAACATGGCCAGACAGGTAGTCTTGTGAAGAGTCTCACAAGAACATTTAATTTACCTTTCTTTCTTGAGGGAGGCTCCCTGTCTTGCAGAAAGATGTCTTGAATCAGTTTTCCCATCTGCCACCCTGGTTTCTTTGAAACCATCTGGTCCCTTTTACTTTGGTGTCTCCCTGCACAAGGGCCATGAGGACTTGGCACCTTTGACTACTGTTTTCTCACTGTTTATGTAAGTAATAACTGCTTGAATCTAAAAAGAGCTCGTTTTTTTTTAACCGACTAAATTTGGGAACCCCTGGGTTGGCCTTTGGTGGATGTAACATTTTACCTCTCTGAAGATGTTAATTAATTTTAGTGGTTGTTTTCAAGTTTTCTTCTTTTTGTCTTCTGTTTTCTTCAAGTTAATGTTTTTCTTGTTTTGTTTTCTGTTTTCTCAGATTTCCTTAAATCTTTGGTAATATTTGGCTGCTTTCATGTGTAAGAGTAAGACACTAAAAAGCTGATTGGGAGTTCTGTTTATGGATGAGGCACTTTAATGGGTGTAGTTCACTTTTCTCTTGGGTTGGCTAAGGATATCCACAGTTCACTCTCAAGACTTTTTACTTAATCCCCCAATTTCGATAGGCTAACCCTGCTGTTAACCACTTGGTATGCCCAAGTTTATCATTTCATGCTTCAACTTTGCTCAGGTCTTCTGTGAAGTTGGTGAATGAATGGTTGACTTTTGTGAGGAGACCAACTTTCTTTTTTTTTTAAGATTTACTTATTTTAGAGACAGAAGACGTGTGGTTGGGAGGAGGGGCAGAGGGAGAATCTTCAAGCAGACTCCCCACTGAGCGCAGAGCGTGATGCAGTGCTCAGTCCCTTGACCCATGAGATCATGACCTGAATGGAAACCAAGAGTCAGACACCAAACCGACTGAGCCACTTGGACGTCCTGAGGAAACCAACTTTCATGTTTCATCTGCTGTTCTCTTTGTTACTGAGCTTTGCTTGGGTTTGTGTTTAGAATCAAGTGGCTTCTTAGTTTCATTTGTCTATAGGCCCATAGGTTGCAACCTTCACCAGCTAAATCCATCCCACTCATGTATTTGTATTCCAGTTCCCAGATTTTCTTGACCCATCTCTGTCTTCTCTGCCACTGTCTATCTGAATAGATTACTGCTTTTAATCTCTTTACTTGTCATTTTAGTGGACTTTCATAAAGGCACAATGACAAATCTGTTTAGTATGCTTTGTTTAAGCAGATACTGCTTGGTTTTTTAATGTTTTTACCTTTGTCGACTGTAAATATTTTTTTTTTCTAAATTCCATGTTTAGATTAATGTAGAATCTTAATTGATTATAAGTGGAAAGGTGTAAGAAAGAGAATATACAAGGATGACAGCTGATTAGAATCAGTGATAACCTGAGGCTGGCAAGAACACTGTTGCTTAAAGGTGGCCATATTTCCTTCTTTCTTTCACTCCAGTAATTTTTACTAGAGTATGTGTTGGTGTTACTCAGTATTCATGTTCTCAGACATGCAATGTACTCTTCCATTATGTAATTTCACATCCTTTTCTTTTTTTCTTTTTCTTTTATTTTTTTAAAAAGATTTATTTGAGAGGGTGGGGAGGGAGGGCCAGAGGGACAGGGAGAGAATCTCGAGCAGACTCCCTGCTGAGCGTGGAGCCTGATGCAGGGCTTTATCTAACAACCCTGAGATCACGACCTGAGCTGAAAGGACGCTTAGCAGACTGAACTACCTAGGTGCCCCCCTTTTCTTTTTAATTTCAAGAACATGTACTTGAATTATTGTTTTGTTTGTTCTTTTGCCTTGCTTTGGTTTTCTTCTGGATTTTCTATTATTTGCATTGGGTCTTCTTGTCTATCATCAATATATGTCACTTTTTTGTGAATTGTTATCTTCATTTTGAGTTAAAATTTTTTCCCTTTTCACCTATTTAAGGCATTATCTTTTGTGTTTATTCACACCTGTGCTCCTTCTAGTTTAGTTTTCATGTCCAAAATGGTTTTTTTAAATTTCTAATTCTTCCCTGAATTCTGTCACCTCATATCTAATTCTGATTCGTGGTTATTCTTTTATGGCTTTTATCAGTTTTTAAATGACTGACATTTTAAATGCAAGTAATAGTTTTGATGTGTTCTGTGTGTCTGTCTTTCTGGTGAACTTTTATTGTCTATAGGGATCTTATTCTGCCCCTTATTTATTCTCTTTTAATTTATAACAGTATTGCATAGGATTTGACCTTGATATTTTTATTTCCCATTTTTTACGTGAAGCTCATTTTTTGGAACTTTATTTAGAAGGAACCTGGTTCAGATTAGTTTTTCTACTGTCATGGCCCTTTGACTGTTTCTTGTTCCCTAATATTCAAATTATGGTGGCTTTCTTTCTGAGATTTCCTGGCTCTGTTCCCCTCCTCCATTTTTACCTGGACTTCTCTTTTCATCCGGTTGTTTTTCTCTAGCTTGCTCAATTTGATTCCATAACCAGTTGATTCATTCTTCTTGGTGTGGAACTCTGTCCTAGAAGGGAGCCCTGGCTGATCAGTTTTAAGAGTTCTTAGGGGTGAGACTTTCCCAGCTTCTTCAGACCTTCTAATACCTTGCATTCACCTGATATTTTCACCTTCCAGTTTCAGTTCCTGTCTCAAGTTGATTTGCCATGATTTCTACTTAGTTTTTCCTACTGTCAGGTTTATTAGATTCCCAAATGGTTTCCCTTCTCTTTCTCCCGCAGAAGTGTTGATACTATGGTTTTATGACTTGTTAGTGGTTTGTTCTAACCTACTTATATTTGGTGTTGTGAGGATACCTATACTTTTGTTTTATGGTTTTGGTTTTCTTTCTGTTGGTCAGCCTGGTATTATGTAGGGACTTGAAGAGATTAAGGAACTCTGTATTTCATATTAAGGAAAACTAATTTATATGTAAAATAGCTTACTGAATTATTTACAAAGTATTCTTAAAATTATTTGGTGAATTTTGACGAGTCTTTTTTTTTTTAAATATAAAGTGATATGAGAGTTTTTATTTAAATTCCAGTTAGTTAATATATAGTGTTATATTTCAGGTGTATAATATAGTAAATAAAAACTTTAAAAAAATGAATTAGGTTTGACAAGTCTTTCTTAAGTTTTTTTTTTTTTTCCTTAAGTTTTTAAAGTTATTCTAAAAACAAAGCCTGTTTATCTTATTGGGTAGAAGCAGTTGTCAGCCTAAGGAAAAACAAGTTAATATTGCTCCCTAATAGCAAAGGAATTTGGCTTTATTAAGTATATTTTCAAAATTGATAGTTATTGCCAGTTGAAAGATTTTTTTAATCTGTTAAGATTAAAAGTCATTTATATAAAAAAAAAAGATGACATGATAGAGTTAAAGGACCAATATTTCAATGTTTTAAAATTTGGGGAATAGAAGAATTGAATTCACTGTGTCATTTTTTAAAAGATAAATTGTTTCTTCCTTTGAACAATTGATATTTATTCATTACTCTTCTGTTTTAATATATTTTCTCTGCCTGGAACATATTTTCTCAAAGTCCAAAAGAGAACTGCATGTTTTGACAACTGATTTTTTTTCCCCTCCAAATATATTTGATGTAAGATTTTTAATAAGATTCTATCTTTAAGTGTGATATTTAAAATCACCAGATTAATGAAAATTTGGTATTATTGCCTATCATGTTTATCAGTCTATCATAACAGGGACACAAACAAACAAAGAGCACTCTGCCCAAGATGAGATTCAGAAAGGATGAGTACCCACTCCTATAAAGTTTTTCTGTCTGTCCCTTAGTGAAAACGAAAGCTTGATATAGTTGAGAGCTATAAAACAATTTTGGTATTGAACACCTGTGTGATAAATAACTTAGTTATTCTGGGATTTTTTTATTAGTAAATATGGAGGAGGAGAGTATAATATCAAGAACACTAAGATACCAAATTAAAATCTGATTATGCAACCCTTTGGCTTACTCATGATTATTTCAGCCTTCATGTTTATTTCTAGGGCAAATCTGCAGTGTGTAAAAAGAGAAAAAAGTGTGTTACATTTGTTTATCTTATTTACAGCCAAACTTAAATGTTAAAATGCCACATTTTTTTTTTTCTGGTCAAGTTTCATGTTTTATAGGTCTTTCTTGCCATTAACATTAAAATATGTAAAGGGAATAGTTTTGCATTCTGAAGCCTACAAAAAGGTTTTTGCTGCACACTAGTTAATCAGACTGCTGCTGTAGTCACAGAAGAAGGAACTGAGATGATCACTATATATACAGCATGGTTGTGAGACTGGAAGACAAGTAATTATCCTTGGTTTTTTGTTTTGTTTTATTTTTTAAGTATATTCCTACTATCAGCTATTCTCTCTCTCTCTCTTTTTTTTAAGATTTATTTATTTGAGAGAGAGAAAGCAGGGGGAGGGGCAAAGGGAGAGGGACAGAGAGAATCTCAGGCAGACTCCCTGCTGAGCACCAGTGCTCAGTGCAGAGCTCGATCTCATGACCCTGAGATCATGACCTAAGCCAAAATCAAGAGTTGGTTGTTCAACCAGTTGAGCCACACAGGCACCCTAGTATTTTCTTTTAAATATACCCTAAGATATCTTTTTCCACCTAATCTGTAGACTCATTAGTCGGAACCTAATGTGAATTTTAGCTTACGGCAAAAATCAGTCTTAGATAACTTAGTGTTTTCCATGCTGAGTAAGTGAAATCAGTTCCATTTGTAGAACATATTTGTATCAACATAAGACAGCTATAAGAACTTGGTTTTCACATTTCTCTTTCTATATTAATTAATGTTAATTGATTTTTAAAAAAAAGTCTGCCAGCCTTTAGTGAAAGATAGGCATTTCATTGATATTTTTTTTAATACCCAAAATGAGCTTTATTAGGTGCATTAATTTGGAATTCAGGAACCTTTGAATTGTAGCTCTTCCTCGAAGTATTTAAACATCATGAGTTTTCAATCTCAAGTGCATTTTATTATGAAATTTATGAAATTATGTGCCTTTAATAGCTGGATGGTAATAGAAAATAGAGTTTTGGTTGGTAGAAAAATGGAGTTGACAAGCTTATGGAGAGGAGGTGGAGGGGTATAGTTTACCCACATTAGCTTTGTTGATACGCCTGCCTTGAACCAGCCCTACCTGACCAACCCTCTTATTAAATCTTTTTTTGTCCTTTTTTCCCCCTTTGCTCTTCCACCTCACTATTAACTCTTTCCTTTGCTCTTCTGCCATTTTCCTATCCTATACTTTCTTCCTTAATCAGGATTTGAGACAAAAGCTTTTTTTATTCTTTGTTGTCTTCTCAACCTATACACTTTAAAAAAATAAAAATACATGTCAAAAACCTTTGCTTAATAACCTGTTTTTCATTTTTAAAGTAGATAATTGAGAATTGTATAATCATAGAAAACCAGAGAAACAGAATTTCCAATTGGATGGGATATTAAAGATCTAGTTCAAAATACCAAGAAATTGAGGGGCACCTGGGTGGCTCAGTTGGTTAAGAGCCCAACTCTTGGTTTCGTCTCAGGTCATGATCTCAGGGTCCTGGGATTGAGCCCCATGTGGGGCTCCACACTCAGTGGGGAGTCAGCTTAAGGATTCTCTCTCCCTCTCCTCAGCCCCTCCCCCACCAACTTGTGCATACATGCACTCTGTCTCTAAAATAAATATTTTTTTTAAATACCAAGAAATTGAATGTTTATTACATATGATTGTCAAAAAAAATTTCTTTTTTAGTGTTTTTCTCTTACAAAAAAAGATTAAAATTTTTGGTCATGCCACTTCCTTCCTCCATTTCCCACAATAATTTCAATGCATATGTCACTAAAATATTAATTCTCTTCTTTCTCTCACAACTTCAGTTTAAATCATCAAAAGTACCTAAACACTTGGGGTGCCTGGCTGGCTCAGCTGGTAGAACATGCGACTCTTGATCTTGGGGTTGTAAGTTCGAGCCCCACATTGGGTGTAGCAATTACTTAAAAATAAAATCTTTTTTTAAAAAAAGGACATGAACAGTAGGAGATTTGGAACAAAGCCTTTTTTTTTTTTTTTAATTTTGTTTCCTAATTTCTTATTTCTCATTTTCAGGTTTATTGCATTTGTAGATTGATTGCAAATAACTTACATAAAAGAGGAAAGTATAGAGAGGAACTCTACTATCTAGATGTAATCTATAGTATTCTGGTTTCTCTTCAGATCGCATAAATCTTTCTAGATGTAATCTGTTAGCCGTTTTGCTTTGTTCTCCAAAATTTAAAATCATGTGTTGATCAAATTAGCAGTAAACACACACATACACACACTACATGAGATACTCCGGGTTGGCAAGAGTATAAGGAGTTAAAAGGCACACAGTCTGAAGGAAAAGGATTTGTACAAATATGAAAGCCATAGGTTTGATACCCTTCAGATATCAAGATCTAAGACACATAATCAAGAAATCACCAAGTGTCGGTATCCTAGAATTGTGTATTAACTATGGTTGCTGATTCGTCAGGCTCAGAGAAGGCAGGGGTGAGTGCTGGGAGGTGTGTGGAGGCTGGCATATACAATGGGGGAAGGCGGCACCCAATGAAAGAAGAGCTGAGGGAGTGTGGTCTTTGGATACCATTTAGCGCAGGGGCAGATGGTATCCCACTCCGTTTTTGTGTAAGTACTGCTTTACGATACAATAATTGATGTTTCTAATGAATCTCAGTCTGCAAGACAGAGCTTCTTGTGCAATTGTGTGCGAATAAGTTTTGTTGGAAAAATGTATAAAAAATGTTTTGGTGTAAGAACACTAGATAGGCAACTTCTTTTCTTGATTTACTGGTTAAATGAGGTGTCATCCTCGGGCAACTATTTGAAAACACCCTATAATATCCACATACATTTGCTTTGAGTCTTATCTACAGTCAGAATTTTTAAGATTGCTGGAAAATATATAATTTCTGTTCACTGAAACAATAGAATAAAGAAAATGTACTTGTGTACTTTGTGGTGGGTGGCCAGTTAATGTCATTTGAAGATAAGATATGTTTATCACTGAAAGTTGAAATTAGCCCCAGAACTAGTGGGCTGTGTTTGACACTTTAAAGATGTAAACTCAATGAGGAACATAATTAGAGATAACGGGCTTTTATGCCTGACAGGGGTAAGCGGCACATTTACTTAACATACATTGCCTAATGTTACTCTCTTGACAGATTCTCCAAATATCTTTTTTTTTCCCCATGGCAACATGTGCTCCTGTATCTGGTGCTTAATATGAACAAGATTTTTTTTTTTATGGGTGATTGCAGTTAAATGATGAGACTCCTGTGGTATGGTCAAAGTGACTTACACTTTCTATGTAGCAAGTATGAGTATTATAACTTATCTGAAACAGTTCAGTTACACCACAGTAAAAAAAAAAAAATCGAACTTTTTATTAGCTGGGGGTTCACTGTCTCGGGCTTCCTCACAATTCAGTGCAGTATTGTGATGAACACTTTCTCTGGTGCCTTGTTTTAAATTTTTGTGTTTGTAATATCCTGAAAGGAGAGCTTCCAAATTATATTTTCATATCTAGTCCCTATAAATTTTTAAATTTAACTAGCCAAAGAAATGAATAATCTTTGTTGCAGAATGTTTAATAAACAAAGCCCAAGTAAAATAATAGAAACACAATAAACTTAAAATGTCCTTTTAATGTTTTAAATCTGTGTCTTTTCTTTCTTTTTTGTTTTAAAAGATGGGGGTGGGGAAGAAAAGAGAACTTCAGGTTTTATATTTAATTGAACTAACAGCATGTGCTGACAAGTAATAAATAACAGCCGTTCGAAGTGACTAAGTAAATTGGTTTCCACAAGCAATGATTCATCTTCTGTCTTTCATTGCCATCAGGCTAAGAGACAGCTTCTTTTTGTCAGCTTATAGGAAAAATATTTGATAGTATAACAATCCTATTTCTGTGTATACAATAGAAGCTCATGGTTTTCTATAGTAGTTGCACTTTAAAGTATTTAAAGACAATAATTAAGTTTACATTTGGTTGTTCATTTACCTAAAACTTTGTGAAGCTGTAATTGCTCAGTCTTTGTGGTGTTTTACAATATTCTGATAGGTTTGTTTACCTCTTAATTTTTTCTTTGGCTCATGAGTTATTAGAAATGTGTTACTTAGTTTGCTAATATTAGAGGATTTTCTAAAGATCTTTCTATTATTGATTTTTAATTTAATTCTTTTGTGTTCATAGGACATATTTTTGTGTGACTTGAATCCTTTGATACTTATTGAGATTTGTATTATGGCCTAATATATGGTCTATGTTGGTAAGTATTCCTTGCACATTTAAAATGCATATTCTGCTTATTGTATGGTGGGGTGTTATATAAATGTCAGTTAGGTCAAGTTGGTTAATAGTGTTGTTCAAACCTTCTATAATCTTTTTTCCCCAAGTTTTTATTTAAATTCTGATTAGTTAACCCAATGCTAAACCTTCTATATTCTTACTGATTTTTCATCTGTATCTTCTTTATTTATTGAGAGAGGTCACATTAGTTTTGTAGTGCTACATAACAAATTACCACCAATTGGGCTTAAGGCAGCATGCATTTATTAGCTCACAGTTTTCGTGAGTGGGGAATCTGGGGACAGCTTAGCTGGATTCTTTGCTCAGGGTCTCAGGAGACAGCCATCAAAGTGTCGGCTGCAGGTGTGGCATCGTCTGAGGCTTGGGGACCTGTTCCAAACTCATGTGGTTGTTGGCAAAATTCACTTCCTTGCAGCTGTAGAGCTCGTGGTAGCCTGTTTTTTTAAGTCCAATAGGGTCGAGGTCTCTGACTTCCATCTCTAGTCTCTAGACTCTGATTAGGTCAGACCCACCCAGGATAATCTCTGCTCTAATAAACTCAAAGTTAATGATAAATGATCTTAATTATATCTCTAAAATCTCATCACTATTGCTGTATAACATAACTTAATCATGGGAGTGAAATTCCGTTTTATTTACAAGTCTCTGCCAGGGATGATACAGGGCATGTGTAGCAGGGGTGAGAATCTGGGGGATGCACTTAGAATCCTGTCTACCACAGAGATACTAAAATCTCCAGCAGTACTGTGGATTAGTCTATTTCTCCCTGTAATTCTATAATTTTTGCTTTAAATATTTTGAAGCTGTTATTAGGTAGATAAATGTTTAGGATTATTATATCCTCTTTAAAAATTCATCTCTTTATCATTATGAAATAACATTATTGTCCCTGGTGTAGTGCTCTTTGCTCTGAAATCTGTTTTTTCTGGTAGTAGTATAACCACTTCTGCTTTCTTTGGATTAGTGTTAGTATAGTGTATCTTTTCCAACCTTGGAGGCGGCATATGGTTGGGTCTTCTTCCAGTATTGTAGTCTCTACTTTTTATTTTGGCCATTTACATTTTTAAAAATTTGTTTACAGTTTATTTTTTAAGCATAATATTTGTACATAGCATATCATTTGCAACACTCTCGCACCTTTGAGGTATCTTCCACAATATTTCTGTCACTTCTTTTGACAGCTTTGTTGATATAGAGCACTTGAGTCGGGGGCCAGAGGGGCAGAGAGTGAGGGAGAGAGAACCTCAAGCAGGCTCCAGGCTCAGTGCAGAGCCCAATGCAGGGCTCAATCCCACAACCCTGAGCTCATGACCTGAGCTGAAATCAAGAGTTGGATGCTCAACTACCCAGGCACCCCAAAGCTCGCTCTTTTAAAGTGTACAGTTTGGAGGTTTTTAGAATTATACATCCATTAACACTATCTTAATTCCAGAACATTTTTATCACTTTAAAAAGAAACGTAAAACCCATTAGCAGTACTCCCCATGCCCATCTTTCCTCGGCCTCTGATAGCCATTAATATACTTTCTGTCTAGGGATTCGCCTATTCTAGACATTTCATATAAATGGAATCGTACAATATGTAACTTTTTGTATCTGGCTTCTTTGTTTTCAGGGTTCATCCATGTTATAGCATAGGTCAGTGCTTGATTTCTTTTTACAGCCAAATAATTTTCTTTTGTATGGATACATCACGTTTTGTCCATCTGTTCTTCAGGTGGTTGACTATTGGGTTGTTTCTGTTTTGGGCTATTATGAATAATGCTGCTATGAACATTTATGCACAAGTTTTTATGTGGACATATGTTTTCATTTCTCTTGGATATATGCCTAGGAGTGGGATTACTAGGTCATATGGGAACTTTATGTTTAAGTTTTTGAAGAACTTGCAAACTTTTTCCCAAATGACTGCACCATTTGGCATTCCTACCAGCAATGTATAAGGATTCCAGTTTCCTTGCCAACACGTGGTATTGTTTGCCTTTTTTCTTTTACTATTCTGAAGATGTTGCTTCACTGTGTTCTTATTTGCTCATTTTCCACTGAGATATCTCCTGTCATCATTGTTCCTCTGTACATTCTTTCTCTGCTTTTAGGGTTTTCTTCGTTACTAGTTTTGAACTACTATGTGACTTAATGTAGTTTTTCTTCATTTTTTTTTTATGTGTGTGTGTGTGTGTATGGGGTTCATGGTATTAGATTCGTGAGTTTATAATTTTTGTCAAATTTAGAAAATTATAAGCCATCATTTGTTCAAATATTTTTTTATTGCTCTTTTCTTCCTTTGAGGATTCCAGTTACACACAATGGCATACTTCAGTTTTTTACCCTAGTTCATCAAGCTTCTATTCACCTTTTTTTAATTCCCTTTTTCAAGTTCACTGTTTTTTTTTTCTCCAATATCTAACCTGCTGTTAATCCCATCTAATACATTTCTCATATTATACATCGTGATTTTCAATTTAAGAAGTTTGATTTGCATCTTTTTTATGTCTTCCATGTCTTTGCTTAACATTTTGAGCATATAGAAAATGGTTATAGTAACTTTTTAAAGTCCTCATCTACTCATTCTGTGTCAGTTCTGGGTAAGTCTCACTTGATGAGCTTTTTTTTTTTCCCTAATGATGGGTTTGTATTTTCCAGCTTCTTTATAGGCCTGGCAATTTTCGATTGAATGCCAGACACATTGTGAATTCTACTTTGTTGGGGCTGGATTTTTTTATTCGTATAAATAGTCTTGAGCCCTTTTTTTATTTAGACACAGTTAAGTTACTTGCAACCAGTTTGACTCTTTCCATTTTGGCTTTTAAGATTTGTTGGATCCCAATGGAACAAGCTTGTTCTAGGGCTGATCAGTCCCCACAGCTGATAAAACACCGTTGGTGTGCTTAATGACCTGAAAATCGTGAGGTTTTCCATTCTAGTTGTTGTGAATAGGCACTACTCCTAGCCTCATGTGGGTGCTAGGCACTGTCACTTCCTGTCCTTACAGTGATTCTTTCCCGGCCCTGGTAGTTGGCTCACACACCTGCCTTGTTCACTCCTCAGCTGAAGACTCCAGGGGCGCTCAGCAGTCCCCCAGAGTTCTCTCCCTCTGTTGCTTTCTCATCTCTGGTTTACAGTGTACATCAGAGTTTGTTCTCAGTGCAGACTTTTCTTCGGCTGGTTTATTCTGACTTCTGTTGTTTACGGTATTTCTTTAATCTTAATAAATTTGGGTCAAAACATACTCTGTTCAGGAGATCCTAAGCCTGTCTCTCCACCTCCGCTGACTCCTCTTTTCCTCTCTTCCCTGCCTACAGAGGAAAGAACTATTTCTCTTATATGATGTAGTGTCTGATTCTGGAGGCATCCTCATCTCTGTTTTAAAGAAGTAGAGAAGGGAAATGTTAATTTGTTTATCCACGTTCTGTTCTGCGAGAGGGTACTGCTTGTGCGAGAGCTTGGTTAGTGGAACTGGCAACTGCTAGTCGTTCGTGTCACCCTCGTTTCGCTCAACAGTGTCAGCTGTGATTTCCATTGTTATCTTCCGCTCGTAACTGTTTCCTCAAAAGGCGTTAATGGATGCTGCTAGTAAATTTGAAAAAAATCTCTTTAAGACCTTCTTCATTTACAGTGAAATACTGTATTTTCATCTGTTTTTCTTAATATTGTAGGTAATGAATTTTAAAAAGAGTTGAAATGGTAACTTTAGGCCCTTATTAAAGTGGCAAAGAAGAATTATTGGGGAATAAATGTACAATTCTATGAATCATTGCTTTCTGGTTGTAAAATAATGTTTGTGTGTTGTTTAAATAATACAAAGGCAGATGGTTAATAACTCCTATATGAAGCCATAAAAGTAAAATAAATTTGTTTAAAAAAATTTTTTTTTATCAAATGGCATGTGGGCAATTAATCTGTTGCTATCTTTTGTTGGGAACAAATGTAGAATGGTATAAAATATTTAGAAATTTCTCCGTTGTGGAACATAGTTTCCTGTTTTCTTTCTCATTGATACCTCTTTGTTCTTGCTGGAAATGCTGAAGTATTAGAATACCTGTTTTCTGTAGAGGGTGGTCCTCCCTTTTCTCCAGGAATAGGTTTTGCGGCAAATCATTGAGTCAGCAATTACTTGGACTCTAACTGAAAGAGATAAAGTTCCTAAGAATTTATTATATATGTGTCTTGCCACTGAGTGAGCAAGAAAAATACATACCCATCAGTGCTGACTGGTTGGTAATTTCTGAAACGCGATGCCACAGCTCCTCATAAATAACAGAGTAACAGAATCACAAAGAATTTGGCAGAGATCAATCTCTAGATGGATGAGTTGGTCTATAAGCAAATAGCTACTCAACTTCTTTTGACTTTTAAGAATGTTCTATGCACTTTCTGATCCAGACCCTTGAATTTCACCGAGTCCCTAGAGATCAAGTAATTTTTGTAGAAACCAACAAAGACTAACAAGTCAGCAACTGTGTACTGGTGTATGGAGGTACATTTTTATTTCAGTGGGAGACCCCCATATGCTGCTTTTAGGAACTCTACTCCTTAACTTGGTATTATGGACATCTGCCATGACTGGTCAGTGAGTTGATTTGACCCTGATGTCATGGGATGGAAAGCAGAGATTTCATCAATGATCAGCAAAAACCTGCCAATAAAATATTTGTGCTGCCTAGTTGTTTTATTTTTGGCATATTTGTAAGACTGAGTTATGTGCTATTTTTGCCATTTTGTCAAATGTCAATTAACTTTTTTTTAAAAGACTATTTATTTGAGAGAAAGAGAGAGAGAGCATGTGAGCATGAGTGGGGTGGACGGGGGAGGGTGAGAAGGAGAGAGAAGCAGACTCCCTGCTGAGCAGAGAGCCCGGCCCCTACAGTGCTCCATCCCAGGACCCTGAGATCATGACCTAAGTTGAAGGCAGACGCTTAATCAACTAAGCCACCCATGTGCCCCTCAAATGTCAATTAACTTTTATAGAAGCACAACCTTGGTAGCCAAAAACACTTCCAGCCCTTGCTACGTTTCTCTAGTATCTGTGCCCAGGGACTGTAAACTTGTAGCTCTCTGATAGGTATGTTGCTTAGTAACCCCTGCTTCCCTGTTTTGAACCTGCCAACATTCCCTACTCTATAAATGAACTGTGATTGAAAAGCAAGTGACTATGATTTGAACGTTCGAGTGAGATAGGAACCCAAGCTGCCCTTTATCCATCTGTAGACAAGGAAAGAAGTGGAAGGAAATGTCTGGAAATGTCCCCTGAGGTGCCGTCAGCTATCATCTTAGGTGTTTTGGTAGGTGTGGGCAGGCAGGGTGCTTAGAAGTCCAAAAACCATTTAAAAAATTATGTCACATTTTAAATAGTCTTTCTACAGTGTTTGCTTCATTGTACTGCTTCTTATAGAACAAACTGAGGTTTTTTTTTTTTTAAAGATTTTATTTATTTATTTGCGAGGGAGAGAATGAGAGATAGAGAGCATGAGAGGGAGGAGGGTCAGAGGGAGAAGCAGACTCCCCGCTGACCAGGGAGCCCAATGCGGGACTTGATCCCGGGACTCCAGGATCATGACCTGAGCCGAAGGCAGTCGCTTAACCGACTGAGCCACCCAGGCGCCCAGACTGAGGTATTTTTAAAAGGGTTTTTATTCCAGTAGGTCACTTCGCAGGGACAAAACTGTTGTTTGGGGAGTGTTAACTAATTTGGGGATGGATGGCCTTAGAAATAAGCCAGGTGCCTTCCAGGCAACCCACTGCCTCTTTCAAAGTGCCCTTTCTGCTGAAGGGACTTGTGCTATCTCTACTGGCCCCAAAGAGGGAAGAACTCTCACGTACACAAAGGTAGTAGGGACTTTGTGTGTTGCTCATATAAGCAGTGACATTTTAGGAGACGACCAAGGGAAATGGCAATGCTAGCAGTAAAGGTTACCTACTGTGTGTGAAGCACTGTGCAAGAGCTTTATATACATTGTCATCCCTCACGAAAGCAACCTTATGAGAAGTGATCCTTATCCCCATTGCCCACAGTCACACAGGAAAACAGCAGAGCGAGTTTCATCTGCAATGCAAAGCCAACCTCTTGCCTTTGGGTTCTGATTTTCTATTCTGAATGGCTGATAACTGGAATTTTAGACATCCCAAGAGGATATAATTTTAGAGTAGGAACTCTTTTCAGCTTCCTGGAAGTAGGAGTGACAGAGTTCATTCTGGAGCCGGAGACTCCTTCACACACTATACGAATGTTTTCCTGGCTCTGAGACCATGGATGAATTCCAATGTATAATACAGCTATGAGCCAATGATAGAAAATAAACAAACTAAATACCTTGATAGTGATAGGAGGTCTTGTCTGATCATTGGAAAAACACCCTGGAAAGCGTGGCACCCATGGGCCATTGATGATTTTGTTCATTTGTACCTGAATGCCCTTAGTGCCTCTCTCTGAATATCAAGGGAACAGCATCTCCTTGCTTGAGTAGCTGCAAGGAGGGGTAAGAGCATCTTTAATCATTGATAGAGGCAGTGTTTTCTAGCTGTTCTCGTCCAATAGCATAGAGGTCACTTACCATACACTGTCCATGAGAGAGTTCCAAGTGGGTATTCTTGCTTAATTGGGAAATAAAGTGAGGGCAGGGAATTGATGGCTGTATGTAGGTCTCTTTTTGGTCACTTGTCAATTTTTATGAGGGATAGCATGTTTCTCACATGTCAACTCCAAATAATGGTAAGGCCTGCTCTGAGCACTATGTTAAAATGGATTGTGAGACCCAAACCTGGATTCTGCCAAAGGTGCAAGAAGGAGTAGTGAGTCATGAGTTTGCCACATCTTGTTAGGTCATTAAAATACATTCCAGAAAGACCCTCAGATACCAGGTGGTTTTCTCAAAACACTGATCCTGAGAATTGAGAAATCAAATACTAATAACCAAATACTAATTCTGCTCTGACTGCTTGGGTTCTAATCCTGGCTGTGCCACGTTTGTAACATTTGGCCTCAAATTCCTCTGTGCTTCAGTTCCCTCAGCTGTAAAATGGGGTTGATAATAGTATTTACCTCGATGAGTTGTTAGTTTAAACAAGCTAATACATGTAAAGTTCTTAGAGCAGTGCTTGGCACATTATAAATGTTCAATAAACATTAATTATGATTAATAAAAAGAGTTTTGAGTGTGTATTATGTATAGGCCCATTCTGGGTTTTATGCAACCCCTCTGGCCTAACCCTCTGCCCAACTTAGGATAATGTTTATTCAAAGTGCTTCTTGATTTTCACTTGGTATCACTCTTTCTGCTAAAGACCAAGTGAGTTAGAACCCTCTCAAAACCAACCAGTCCTGTTTTGGTCTAATATGAAAATGTTGTAACTGGAAGAGTTGTAGAGCTTATGGAATCTACTTCCTTGTTTTCTCCAGTTGGGGAATCTGAAGCTCAGGAAGGTTGAAGACATATCCATTTTTGTTACTTAAGCATTTCTCCTATTTGCTAATGAAAAAATCAGATAGGCTGTGATTAGCATATTAAGACTTAATGTTTTTTTAATGTGTCATAGTAAGTAATTATGTGCACAGCAATGCCTCCATAGAAGGAGGTATCTAGAATAAAAGGAAAATTGGGCACTAGAAAGGAATCAGGTATGGGAAGATTTGATCTTTTAGGCTGCAAATAGAGTGTGTATGGCCAAGAGATGTGGGCCTCTCCTGAAAAGGATATACAACAGGATGTCTCAGGACTCCACCACAAAGAGGGGAGCACTGAGGTCTAGAACATTCAGGATGTTCCACATCCCCATTGTCAAATCACATAACGAAGGGCAGGGATTGTTCATGTTGAACACCTGATTCCTAATCCCAACGTCTGCTAACAAAAGACTCTGACTATAATGTGCAATAATAGGGAACATGGAAATATTAATAAAAACGTGTGTGTGTGTGTGTGTGTGTGTGTGTGTATGTGTGTGTGTGTGTGTGTGTGAAGCTATATTGTCTGTAAGGAGCATCCCCTCCAAACCTAAAGGCAGCATGAGAGAAGTAAAGCCCAAACAGCCACTTCAGCAGTCCAGGATGGCAATCTCAACTGTTGACCTTGACCAAAAATTCTTTAGGCAGCTAGGCAGGTTTCAGTGTGCCTACTAAGTATTTTAACAGTCAAGTACTAAAGACTATTATTTTTTTGTAAGAGGAAAAAGCAGTATTTGGTTTGGGACGTTCACTTGGAGAACTCTGAGAGTAGAGCAATCTAAATGGGATAGCATGAACAGTACATGGTATATAGAAGAAGCAGAATAAAAGATATTTCCCTTGTTGTCTTTTTGGAATATCTGTTTGAAGTAGTTGAAAGAAATGAACAGGATCATGGATTGTCAAACCTGGGTTTGCTCTGAAATCACATGAGGACCTTTTTGACAACTACTGAACTTCTGAATCAGAATCTCTGAAGTGTAGCTAAGAAACCTGTATTTTGGGCGCCTGGGTGGCTCAGTCGGGTAAGCGTCTGCCTTCGGCTCAGGTCGTGATCCCAGGGTCCTGGGATTGAGCCCCACATCAGGCTCCCTGCTCAGCGGGGAGTCTGCTTCTCCCTCTCCCTCTGCTGCTCCCCCTGCTTGTGCTCTCTCTCTGAAATAAATAAATTATTAAAAAAAAAAAAAGAAACCTGTATTTTTTAGGAAACTCTCAGGCAACTCTGATGCCCAACTAAGTTTTAGATCAGTGAACTGCGTGAACTCTCGTTCTTTTGTGTTGTTAGTTTCATTGCTCACCACTGTTTATTTATCTCTTCCCCAGTTGCTGGACACTGGGCCTGTTCCTAGTTTGGGCTATATGAATAAAGCAGCTATGAATATCACAAGTCTTGTGGATGTATTTTCTTTTATATTGCATAAATACTTGTGTGTGGGACTGCTGGCCATTGGGTAGAAGAAACTTCCAGACCTTGGCCCAGTATGGTTGTGTCATTTTACCCTGCCATCAACCACGTTGTACCAGGTCTGTCACCTTGTCCTTGATTGGTGGAGTCAGTCTCTATATAGTCATTCTGGAGGGTTGGGGGGGGGGGCGTCAGTATAGTGGCATCTCCTTGTGGTTTTAATTTGCATTTCCTTGATGACAAATGACATTGGATATTTTTTCTTGTGCTTGTTGGCCATTCTCGTGTATATACTTTTTGACTCTTTAAATCTTTTGCCCATTTTTAATTGGTGTGTTTGTCTTTCTGTTGTTAAATTGTCACAGTTCTTTGTAGATCCTGGATAACAGTCCTTTGTCAGATACAGGGTTCGCTGATGCTTCCTTCAAGTCTATAGCTTGCCTGTTTATTTTCCTAATGGTGTCTTTTGATGAGAAGAGTTTTTAATTTTTTGATGAAGTCTATTTTTAAGGTTATTGCTTTCTATGACCTAAGAAATCTTGGCTATCTTTAAGTCATAAACACATTCTTTTATACATTCTCTTTAGAAAGCCTTAGAGTTTTACCTTTTATATGTGGGATATTTATTTTGCCTTTTCACAAGTTTTCAAGACTGGATCTTCTAAAAAAAAAATAATGCCCAGTTAATGTTACTTTTACACATAAACAAATAAATGAAGCTGAATCATGTTAGGAGAAACCTATCACAATGGCTTTCCTGAAAAAATATGTGCAAATGTGGAATAATTGAAAAGATCAGACCATCTTCCACATTCATGTTTTTTTTAATAAGATTTTATTTTTAAGTAATCTCTACACCCAGCATGGGGCTTGAACCCACAACCCCAAGATCAAGAGTCCCGTGGTCTACTGACTGAGCCAGCCGGGCAGACGCCCCTTCATGTTTTGTTTTCAAACACATAATTTAAGAAGAAGAATGGATTCTTTGATTCTAGATCAGCCCTGAATTAAAGAGGTGTTCTCAACATATATTTGTTGAGTTAAAAGAAAATTGACGGCTGTATGCATTTGTACGTAATGGTGAATGGTGGGGAGAGAGGAGTAGTCCTACACCCCCTGTGTGGAATCTGAGAAGAAGGGGAGAGCGGAAACCCTGTCCTCTTCGATTACACGGGAGAGAGAACCTTACTCTGCGGGTTCCCATTTGTCTCCATACTTGTTTTCTTCTGCCCCACACGTTCAGATCTGAGAGTCAGAAGATGACTCTGGCCGTACTGCCTCAGGCAGAGAATCCCTTGTGTTCCTTTGCAGGGCCTGGCTCCCAGCTGTTCCCTCGCAGGAGGAATCTGACACACTCCTCAGTGCACGGGCCGTCTGATATTCCATGCAACACGGGCAGTGGCTCATTTCAACTCTCACGTAACATTTGCTCCAGAAATGGATTTTCTGACACTTTCCACTTAAATAACTGTGGATTCACTTTCAGGGAGGCCAACATACTGGAAACTAAGCAGAGCATATAACCCCAGACTGTTGCAACGGCAGGCGCGCATTGTCACGATTCTGCCTTAATTCACTGCATCTTACTTCCTTTGAAATTTGCAGCCAGATTCTACACTATTCACCTTTTAATGTCTGGAAATAACGTAAAGCATTTGGCCATTTGTTCACCTTGTTTAAGCTGTACATCTGAGGAGGGTAAGAATATATTTGCCAAAGCATAGTGTACTTTTCTAAAAGATTAGACTGGTTCTCCTAACTTAGATAAGCCATAGAACGGTAGTGATGGTGTTTTTATGCAATCCTATGAGCGATAACATTACATATTATCATTGCCTCCCCCCAAAGTTTTTTTTTTTTATGAACTTAGAAAAGTTTCTAATATAAAGGTTATATTATCAACAAATGCTAGTTTGAAAGAACCAAATAGGATTTTGAAGATTACTTTTCTTTAACAATGCCTTAAATTTTTATCTCCTTATCCATTCCTCATTGCTTTCTTTCTCAAGACATTATGGTTTTATTGTGTCTCCACTAGGTACCTTGCATGTGATTTACACAGTGAATGGCCCTGCTTTCGGAGCAAGTTAATGATATAATATCCCCATTTATATTCAGAGCAGTCAACACTTTCCAGCTCTCAGAATAATAAAAGCACCTGCATTTAATATACATGGAAGAATGGGAAGGCAAATAGCAGATAAGGCACAATCAGGTAAGTGTAATCAGATAAAATATCACAATATTATAGTAGATCAGCATCTGGTAATGACTTGAATTTTGAAAGACTGACAAACAGCATGGTCTAAAGCAGCCAGGCATACCTCATTCTGAGCAACTTTTCCCAGAACTGATTGCTCCTCTCATGTGTTTTCTGGCAGATTAAGCAGGTTGGGTTTCTTATTTTAACTCTTCTGGAACTGCTTTGTGCCACTGGAAAAACACTGGCAATCTTCCTTTTGAGCCCAGATCAGAAACAAAAACAAATGACGTATCCAAAAGTAAAGCCTTGCATCCCCCTGGCAGTTATCTCAAGTTGATCCAAACCAATTTTATTAAAAATAAAAATAAACCCTGCAGTGATAGGCAGAGAGCTTTCATTTCCATCTCTGTACTTGCCTGCATGGCGTTGATATTTTATTCTAACTTTTTTTTTTAAGGCAGGGGAAAGCAGTTTATTAGAGACTGATTTGTCTCTGAGAACTTCCTCACTTTGGGCCATGCAGATGGCAAACCTAGCTGTGTATCTCAGCTTGTGTGAGCCCTCATGTAACACAACCATATGGAGTCAAATAGAAAGCTTCAGATTTGCAAGTCAGAACTGAACAAACCTGGCTTGTGGAGTGGGATTTAGCAGTTTTCCTCTCCTTTTAAGTTATTCCCTGTGGGAGGCCAGCGATCTCGTCAATGAACTCCCTTGAGCTTACCAGATACCACTGAGGAAATGCGGGGTGCAAGGTACAAGGCACGGGGAGGGCGCAGGTGCAGGGGGCTGTTTGGCAAACACAGCCTGGCCCACACTCTGCCCTGACGTTCACCTCTTCTGTGTCAGGGCTCCAGCTCCTTCACAGGGATCACTAGTGCCTTTGCTCTTACCTGCTGCAATTGGAGTAGGTTATCATTTGTAGAAAATGGAACTGATCGCTCGTCTTCTGAGAAGAGCTGTATTCACTCTCTTGTTCCCCAATTCTGAGGCTTTTGTTTGCTTTTCTAGAGTGGCAGCCCCGGGCACTGGTCAAAAGGTGTGTGTTTAAATGAAAATGTCGGAAGTGTGAGCATGAAGGAGAGGAAATAACTGTCCATTGCTTTTAGAGCAACTCTATTTTTATGGAAATGACTCTTCCCAAAATATCTCTGTCTCCCCAGCTGGTTTAGTCAGCTCCGACTGTGGTAACAAAATACCGAAGACTGGGTGACTTAAAGAACAGAAACTTATTTTCTCACCATTCTGGAGGCTGGAAGTCCAAGACCAGGGGCCCAGTGTGGTCGGGTTCTGGTGAGACTTCTCTACCTGGTTTGCCAGCTTTGCGGATGCTGGCCATCTCAGTGTGTGCTCATATGACCTCTTCTTTGGAGAGAGAGAAAGCAAGCTTTCGGGTGTGTCTTTTGATAAGACATGATTCCCATGAGCCGCCCCCCCCCCATGACCTCATTTAAACGTGTACACCTCCCAAAGGGCCCGTCTCCAAACACCATCACATTGTGGGTTAGGGCTTCACCGTATGAACCGGCGGGTGGGGGGGACACAATTCAGTCCATAGCATCACCCAATAGTATTACTGTGGCAATGTTAGTAAGGCTGAGACAAAGAGAGCCACTGTCTGGCCAAAAAGGTTGACATGAAGAGTATCAGTAGTTCAGTCCATGATGGAGCAAATGTCTGTTCTCATCCCTTTATTTCACACATGCCCACACCCTGTCACACCCAGGTTAGACTTGAAGAGAGAGAGATCACAGGAGAAAGTGCTGGGTCAGGGATTAAGTAGAAAAGTAACAACTTTTAGGATGTTCATGGTGTCAACATTCTCTTGTCTTTTCTACTGTACTTTCTACCTTTATGGTTAACAGGGACTAATCACTGATTTCAGAATGATGAATTGGCCCACAGGGGAGCTTCATTCACCAAGAAGTTTTCAGTTATATTCTAAATACCAAAGAGAGAACTAATTTTCAGAAGATTTCTAATGACCGGAGTGAAAGTAAGGAGTTTGTGGGGAATCATGGGTTCATTACAGCCCTCTCTTTTCAGAGCATCCCGTTTTATGTAATGTTTTCTTTTACAGAATTATTCATTATTGAATGCTTTTGGGAGGTGGACTGAGATTTCCACTTTATAGTAGAAAAACTGTAAGCTTCTTCAAGGTCATTAGAAGAGATCTGAATTATCAATTGAAGCATGAACTGCACATTACCGAAAATTGAAAACACCTCCCCCAGAGGTTGGTTTGTTTGTTGGGGGGTTGTTTTTTTGTTTTTGTTTTTTGTTTCATTTTGCATTTTAGTTTTGGCCTAAGAGGAACAAGCAAAGCAGCCTATTGTTGTTTAACTTGTCATCTTGTGAGTCTGAGCCATGAAAAGCCATGCTAGTCATGTTAAAAAGAGATGTATCACTATCTGATCTGTGATAGAGATAGCCTTAGATAAAGCACAACTGGGGCTATGTCAGCCTCTAAATTGAAAACATTTCTGCTTCTGCCTGAAGCCTCATTGAGAGGTGTTTAATAAATAGTAACAGTGATCATGCAACCAGCCAAATTATTTTCTGGTTCCATCTGCATTCCTCACCCTTTCATCAGTCCTCTTCCTGGAGGGTGAAGATACTATGGTAAGTAATTATGTAGTAACACAGTTATCTGAAGGAGGGTGTGTGCATTGATTCATCTCGAGCGTTGAGGTATGGATTGTGCTGTATGTAATGGGGTACGATGCATAAGCTTCCCTAACTTAAGACTGGGGTTTATATTGGGCGCCTGGGTGGCTCAGTTGGTTAAGCGACTGCCTTCGGCTCAGGTCATGATCCTGGAGTCCCGGGATCGAGTCCCGTATCGGGCTCCCTGCTTGGCAGGGAGTCTGCTTCTCCCTCTGACCCTCCCCCCTCTCATGCTCTCTGTCTCTCATTCTCTCTCTCTCTCAAATAAATAAATAAAATCTTTAAAAAAAAAAAAAAGACTGGGGTTTATACATTTTGCCACCATCATCCCATTTTGGGGGCAGGTAACGTGCTGATCTCTTAGAAATGATAGTGGGAATAGATCGAGGAGAATAAAAAGACGTGTGTGTGATGGCGTTGACCGTAAAGTGGGAGAAGAATCGTTACCTGGAGGGGCACCTGGGTGGCTCAGTCGGTTAAGCATCTGCCTTGGCTCAGGTCATGATCTCCAGGTCCTGGGATCAAGCCCCACGTCGAGCCCCACATCGAGCCTCGCATTGGGCTCCCTATTCAGTGGGAGCCTGCTTCTCCCCCTCCCTCTACCTCTCCCCTGCTTGTGCTCTATCTCTCTCTCTCAAATAAATAAATAAAATATTTAAAAAAAAGAAAAAAGAATCATTACCTGAAGACAGGATTTGCAATTACTTCTTAAGGACTGCATGATTTGTTCTTTTCCTCTGAACATAATTTGTGTTGAAGGTTTTGGGTGACAAGAAAAAGATACTTGTTAGTTACCTTTGCAATTATATTTGAGTCCTATGCTCTAAGGGAAGTACCTGAGTCTGCCTTTGTTAAGTGCACACCCCAAATCTAAATCTCAAGCTTCGAGAATGAGAAAATATTAGATCTTCATGCATGTTCGTTCTTAAAAAGTCATTTAACTTTTTGCTTCAGCTTTCTCATTTCAAAAGCAGGAACATATTATTTTCTGCCAGGTTTAATAATCTACTCATTTCTTAGCTGAATTCTCTAGGTATTTGTCAGAAGATTTTGTCATTACATGATGAGGCACAACAATTGTTTAATAAATTGTTGCTATAAAGACATTATAAAAATACATATATGAATACCTCTAAGAAACAAGCATGCATAGTTGGAGATGACAAATTGTTAAATATCAGAAATGATTAGTGGAGAAAAACCATTTGAAAAAAGAGTAACTTAGCTGAGTAATGAGTACTATGATTAACATATTCTGCAAATCTATCAATACTAGGGCTCGGCATGTCCTTGTTACTCTCTAAAATTAATAATGACAGATACCAAGACCCTATTAATATTTTAATAGTCTAATAGGCACAGGCAAGCATGCAGCAGAGAAGAATGTATATCAGTGGTCAGGGGTGCAGGGCCACCTCGAAGAGAGTCTGCCCAGTGGGAGAGTGAGGTCCTCCTACAGCTTTCTTCTTCCTGGGTTCACCCTCGTATCAGCACCCAGGTTCAGAAAATGTACTAATTTTGCATAGAGGGATGTGCCAACACAAGGCAGAAACCCACAGAGTGTTTAGCATTCTTTATGCCCACAGTGTATTTTAAGAAATACTAATGTTCTTGTCAGTGTGTATCCTTCAGTGCTCTGTCATCTGAAAACTAGTAGGAACTCTTACAAAGAATGTATTTTCTGGGAGTTTGAAGAAATAGGTTTGTCTCTGATTCTGACACTGGCAGTCTCCTTGCTCAAATCATCCCCAAGTTCATCCTCAGTAGAAATGATATAATGGGTACAGACTACTGTGAGATACTTGGAAGAATAAATGTGAGTGAAAGAAGGAAAGGCAACCATTAAAAAACACGTAAAGGACTTGCGGTGGTGCCTCGCACAAAGGAGGACCACAAGCAATGTTGGCTTCCCGCTCTTTTTGCTTCTGAGGGGCCCCTTTCTACAGCGACCTTTGCTTGACCTTCCTGTGTGACTATTTTGCAGCACTCATGAAAGTTTCCTCAGAGTCGACTTTGAATTTGAAGATGTAATGATAGTTCCCTCTTGTAATAATATGTCCCTATCATTTGACACCCATAGAGGTTGTTCTGTAGAGAAGGAGGGGCTGCTTCTCGAAGGCTGTCAATCAGCACCTCCTCACGGGGCGGTTTTGAAGGATCATTTGTTAGAGGCTATACAGGTCCAGAGAGACTACATCATGGAGACGAGTATTTTTCATTGAATTTTCTTTTTTTTTTTTAATTAAAGATTTTATTTGTCAGAGAGAGAGACTGCGCGCACAAGCAGGGGGAGCAGCAAGCAGAGGGAGAAGCAGGCTCCCCGCTGAGCAGGGAGCCCCACGCGGGGCTCGATCCCAGGACCCTGGGATCATGACCTGAGCCGAAGGCAGATGATTAACCAACTGAGCCACCCAGGCGTCCCGAAATTTCTAATCTAAATACCACAACTGATTTCTACAGTGAGAGAGTAAAAGCCAGAAGAAAAGAGGCATGATTCCAAAAATAAAAGGAAAGAAAAAGCAGTGTTTTGCCAGGAATGGGTATGCTCGCCCCAGGACTAACACCCTTAAATGTAGGTTTGGTCACAGCTGCCAGAATCTGTCCAAGACCAGTATTAGTTCTGTTCCTGGAGTTTCCTTATACTTCATGTGACGATGATTCCCCCTTTTTTTTTTTTTTTGCAATGGTTCACTTTTAATCACCTGATTAGAGTTAGAGCTCAGAGACAAGACATACATTTCTTCTCTCTCTCTCTCTCTTTTTTAAAAGATTTTATTCATTTATTTGACAGAGAGAGACACAGCGAGAGAGGGAACACAAGCAGGGGGAGTGGGAGAGGGAGAAGCAGACTTCCCGCTGAGCAGGGAGCCCGATGTGGGGCTCGATCCCAGGACCCTGGGATCATGACCTGAGCTGAAGGCAGCCTCTTAATCACTGAGCACCCAGGCGCCACCCCCCTCTCTCTTTTTAAAAATATTTCCTTACAACTTAAAAGAGGTCGGTTTTTACTTTGGTCTCGACTCTGCTGCCGAGTTGCCTGATGGATTTTTCTCTGCGCAAGCCCGACCCAACTCCCACTCCTCCATTTGCTTGCCATGTTTTCTGGGGATTCTCGTGATTTCAGCCCTCACCACTTTTCCCTGAGCTATTGCGCCGGGCACATCCTGGAACTGGCCGCCTTCTTGTCCCTGCCAGCTCCTCTGTCTCAGGGTCTCCTCCAGCATCACCTGTCAGGGAGGTTTTCTTTTCCCTCTCTCTCTGTCTGGTGACCCAGCACATTGAGCATTACAGAGTGTACTTGCAGGATGAAGCGTATTTGTAGGCATGCTTGTCTTCTTCACTGGGTTGGTGGCTCCTTGACCACGGGGGTCTGCGCCATTCATTTTTATAGGCGCTGCTGGAACATTTTACTGAATGTTCAGTACATTCTCTTTTGTTACATGCAACAAAATAATCCGAAGTTAGCAGGGAGCGTTTGATGTGAAAGAGATTCGTGAAATGAATAAGAGCTTATATTTTATTGTTTGCTCTAAGACTGGGAGAGCAACATATATTTAAGAAATATGGGTAAAGGGGAACATGGGTGGCTCAGTCGGCTAAGCGTCTGCCTTTGGCTCAGGTCATGATCCCGGGGTCCTAGGATCGAGTAGGGCTCCCTGCTCAGCGGGGAGTCTGCTTCTCCCTCTGCCTGCCGCTCCCCCTGCTTGTACTCTCTCTCGCTCTCTCTCTGTATGCCAAATAAATAAAACCTTTTTTAAAAAAAAGAAGTATGGGTAAAAATAATTGATATGGTGATTATGGGGCAAACCTTCTTGGAGGATGGCATAATGAAGCACAAGTTCACTGGCAGAGTTCTAGGCAGAATTTTGCCACAGAACCTCGCCATAGTCCCTGGAACCTCCCCTTTCTGGGCTTAATTTTCTCATCTTGTAGAGCAGAGAGAGAGGACGAAATAGTCTTACATGACTTTCAGGTCCTTCAAGCTCTGAAACCCTATCATCCATCATAACAATGGCCGTCAGGAATGGTCCGTCACTGCCAGGAAGGCTCATCTCTCTAGCCCCATATAAAGGCACCCAAACATTTCTTGTACCTTATTCAGATTTGGGGTCCTCTAGGTTCTTTTTCTTAGTGTCCTCTAGTCAAGCTCTATCTTCCCCTTCCTTTAGACCTGTAAGTTTTGCCCTGGAGCTGCAGGATAGGTTGAACATAGTATTACATGGCTCTCCCATTCTTCTATAGGGTGACCTTATTCCCCTCCCCACTGCCCACCTCTGCCTCATTGCACCAGACGAGCCTTAGCACCTCTCCAACTAGCCCTTATCTGCAGCTGCCCCAGGTAGGATTTTAGGGCCTCATGGCAAAATGCCCTGTCTTCATTTTTTGTGCAAAAGCCGTATTACCATGAACATCTGCAGCCACTTCACCATCAGCACACCTCCTTTTTTTCTCCTTTCCAGAACCTCCCCCCTTTATTTATTTTTTAATTTTTTTATTATGTTATGTTAATCATCATACATTACATCATTAGTTTTTGATGTATTGTTCCATGATTCATTGTTTGTGTATAACACCCAGTGCTCCATGTAATACGTGCCCTCTTTAATACCCATCACCAGGCTAACCCATCCTCCCACCCCCCTCCCCTCTAGAACCCTCCGTTTATTTCTCAGAGTCCATAGTCTCTCATGGTTTGTCTCCCCCTCCGATTCCCCCCCCTTCATTCTTCCCCTCCTGCTATCTTCTTCTTTTTTTTTTTCTTAACATATATTGCATTATTTGTTTCAGAGGTACAGATCTGAGATTCAACAGTCTTGCACAATTCACAGCGCTCATCATAGCACATACCCTCCCCAATGTCTGTCACCCAGCCACCCCATCCCTCCCATCCCCCACCACTCCAGCAACCCTCAGTTTGTTTCCTGAGATTAAGAATTCCTCATATCAGTGAGGTCATATGATACATGTCTTTCTCTGATTGACTTATTTTGCTCAGCATAACACACTCCAGTTCCATCCACGTCATTGCAAATGGCAAGATCTCATTCCTTTTGATGGCTGCATAATATTCCATTGTATATATATACCACATCTTCTTTATCCATTCATCTGTTGATGGACATCTTGGCTCTTTCCACAGTTCAAAACCTCCCCCCTTTAATACAACAGTAGTAAATAGTTCTGCTTACAGAAGGTTTAGTGCATGCCAGGTGATTGTGATAGATATTTCCTTATACTGCTGATCCTTGCAACATCCAGGGTAGATATTTTATATTAATTTTAGAGTTGAGGAGACCAATTCTCAGGTTGTGTAAATAAGTCCCCAGATTGTCCGACTGCAAGGCTGGTGCTGTTCCTGCTGTCCTGTGTTGCATTTCAGCACGCGGAGGCCCAGGGCAATTTTTGTTGTTTTGTTCATGTCAGCTCTTTACTTTGAGAAACACTGTTGTCTCACCGAAAAGAAAAACATTCCACTGCACTTTATAACACATCAACTTGCTTTTTTATTTTTCCTTATATACTCTTCTGCTCAGTTTATCTTCACACATATTTTAAAGAGTTAAGATCATAATGTGGATATAATCTTTATTCTAAAAATAATTCCATAAGCACTTTCTTTGTTGCTCTCCTCTGTATTGTCATCTTAATGGCTGCATAATTTTTGTCAGATGGATTTATCATAGTTTTAAAAGTTTTTTTCCTACTGCAGAACTTTGAGGTTATTTCCATTTTGCGCTGAGATAAATTATGTTATAATAATGATATTTATGTGCTTTTTAAGATTAATGGTAATATAATGGCTTCTAAACCTTTTTTCTTATGGAAATTGTGACATAGTCACAGGAGACTAGAAGGGACCTGCATCTATCTGTCACTCCGCTTCAACAAAAATCAACATTTTGCTCATGTTGTCTCAGCGACTCCCCCACTTTTTTCTTGAGAACGTTAAAGAAAATTTCCAAGTATCTTGTCATTGCATTAGGATAGACTTGTAACTGATAAGGACTTTACCCAGTGTCCTCTAATAGTCTATGTTTAAATTTCCCTGATTATCACCAGAGTGACTTTTCACATTTACTTTGTGCAAGTTAGGATCCAAATACAATCTACACATTGCAGTTGGTTGTTAACATCATTAAAGTTTCATTCTACACAGTGCCCACACAAACACACACGTTTCTTAATGCCATCAATTTGTTGATGAAACCATGTCAATTTCTGTAAAATGTCCAACATTTCTAAGGTTGGTGGTTTCTTCAAGGTAGCCTCAACTACTATGTTTATCTACTATATTTGTTTTAGGTGATAGTTAGATGTGAGAGCTTAAGAAGACTGTGGTTCAGTTTCCTAAGAAAGAATACTTTGTAAGCGTGGGCCTTTTCACTTTGAGGTCAAACTTAGCATACTTCTTAGAATATTTTACCAGATCATAAGCTTCTTTTCTTTCTTGTTCTGCCAAAAAGCCTCATGGGTTGGCAGTTTATTCATATACAAGCCCATTCATGTCAGGCGCATGTAACTGGCTTGCTGCCAATCCCGGCCTCTTCTGCCTCATGTACTGGACCCAGTGTTAACATTAACTGATGTCCTTATAGCCCTTTCAACCTTAGTAGAAATCTAGGAATTGCCTGAAATACTTTTGAAAGCAGTTAGTGGCCCAAGAGAAACCTGGATTTGAAAGAGAAATAACTGTGAGTTGAGGAAGGATGCCTCAATTGCAGACAGGTTAAGTTCAAGTTGATCAGGCATGACTATCATATTGATGCCTTTACATGTCAGAGAAGGGCTGAGACCTACCTCTGTTTTTAGGCCTCTATACTCTTTGAGCTTAGGGTAGTTTGAGGTTCTTCTTTCTTGAGTGTTAATGTGAAAAGCCATTGTCATAAACCACTAAGTTCTAATGCATCTGCTTCCATCATACTGAATCCCTGGGCACCATGAGGGGGCCCTGGCTAGAGCTGGGGAGTAGGACACTTTCCTTTCTCCCTAGAACACATTCCTCCTTGTATTTTAGATACAGTGTTTGGGGGCCTCTTCAGGGCCACATGTAATGCCCCAGATCCCATCAAACAGAACAAAGAGATGTCCAAGATGTGAGATTCCCAGAATTGTCCAGGAATTGGGAGAGGCAGAGTGAGTCTCCTGTCTTTCTGGTCCCAGGAAATTGTAAGGCATGTGTGGTTTTGCCTTTAGGTCATTAGGCAAAGTGAGATCTTCCACATCCTAGTTGCCTGACTATTCATTCCAACCTACTACCTCTTCACACTCTGTAGGTAAAGCCTTAGCGTTCCCGTGCAAGAACACGTAACATCCCACGGCAACCCTCTCTACCATCCCTGCAACTAGAAATGCAGGATCAAGGTGCTATTACATTTTTCAAACGTATGCCAAGGGCAGTTAATGTTACTGTGTTAATGGGAACATGGGTGGAAACAGCTCAAGACAATAGCTTCAGTGAGAGGAGAACTGTGAAGTGCTTTATTTAAGGGGGTGGCTTCTCTTTGGGGACTAAATTCAAGGATCTGAATGTTTTTCTTTTATCTTTTTGAACAGGCTAGGGAGTGGAGACTTTGAATCTTGACTGTGAGCTGTAGGAATACAGAGACTTTCCTCATTCTTTTAGCTTTTGGTTGCTCATTTGTTTTATTCATTACCATTGTATGGTATAGGCACCCTCACTGGAAGGTCAGTCACAGAAATTGAGGATCTGAAAAAGGGGGGTGGGGGAGACTCAACAGTAGATCATCTAATCCGATATGCCATTGTTTAAAATTATTTTTGGCAACTTGGTCTTTTCCCAGTTTAAGTGTTAACCATTTTTTCCTATTTACTTTTCTTAAGTGGCTTTGCTGTGTATTAGGTATTACTGAGAATCCTCGTTACTCTTCTGCTTTTTGCCAATTGTCCCCACATATGCCTCTTCGGGCATAGTAAACAATTCTTTCTCTTTTTCAATTCACCTTTAAAATACATACAGCTTTAAAAATGGACACTCACGTAACCTGCAGTCTGTTTGCAGCATCTGTTCTTTGACTATATGATTCTTATTACTGTTTGATAGTTCTATAATGTGTGTGCAAATAGTAGGGTGAGTACAGTGAGTAATGTGTGTGCAATGGAGTATTGGTGAACTGCCATCAACGAGAGGAGAAAACAGTGTCCTACCTCTTTTGGTTTTGAACAAACCATGTAAGGAATAGAAGTGAAATTGAAAGGAGGATGTTGCTTTAATCTTGAGTTTACACAGATAACTAATATAAGGATCCTTTTAAATGTTAATGTTCGGTATTTCTCCAGGGCAGCAAGACCTAGGCTAGAAAGGGTGGTGTTTTCTTAAACTAGCCCGTAATTTGTCATTTAAGCACACTTGGAAGTTATAAGGCTCTGTACTCAATGGAAGGCAACAGCGTCGTGGCGGGTGGTCAATCATAGTGGACTTCACAGCTAAAACAGGACCTAAGAGATCACACTGTTTAATACTCTTACCTTGCACATGATAAAACTGAAGCTCCTGAGTTTTTCTAGATCACATGGCTATTAGTTGCTGAGCCTAGGTAAGTTTTTTTCCCCAATTCTTATGCTTTGTTAAGTCTAGCCAATACTAAGTAGGAATGTCCTTAGGAACTGCTAGCTTTCTGCATTTTTTAAAACTTCCTATCATGGATTATTTCTCATTTTACAATAAGTGTTAATTTTATATTCAACGTTGTTGTCACTTAATAGGGTTATTTGGCAAATACTAAAAAATCAACAGGCCCACCAAGATGATGCCAGACTAGGTCTTTTTGCTGGCCCTTTTGAAGTTGTAAAAACAGTGACTAGCTCCATTATGTTGTTTTGCCTGAGTTTTCATCAGCATCAAAAATATATATGTTCAATAATGCAAGGAGGACAAAAATCATTCAAGTAGTAAGTGAAGAATGTTGGTGATTATTTCCAAGGTCAATGACAAAAGTTTGCCCCTCATACTCCCTGATGGAAAATATAAGTAAGTTGGTACCAAAAATGGATAATTGATTTCTGTCTTGAGATCTGGTATGGACGTAACTCTTTGCTAGAAAAGGAAAGTATCCCTTTCATTCCTCTCCTGTATGCTTATCCAGATTCTGTCTTTTCCTTTCATTGCCTTCCATTTATTTAATTCTTTCGTTTGTTGTTGTTAAAAACCCCTTTATTGAGGGATGATTGACATTCAAAAACTGTACATATTTAATGTATGCAGCTTGAGGAGTTTGGGGAAACCATCACCACATTCTATGCCATCCATCACTTTGAAAAGTTTTCTGCTGCCCTCTTTACTTACTTTTTCTCATTTATTTAATTCTTACCTTCTTGCACTCTACTTCTGAAAAGAACCTTTCTGTAATCCATGAATACCTTCCACTCTTTGTTTTATAATGTTAACTTGGTGTATCCTTATCATTCTCTGTGAATATATACAATTGGTAATCTGGGAAATTGGAATGTACTCCCCAGGAGTGTTCAGTCTATATTCATTTCCTTCTATTGCATAAGCGGTTCTGGCTTTTAAGCAAACAAAGGAGTAAATTTCTGTGTATATGGATGCAACTAAAATAAAAAAGCTTGACTATCAGACATGAATCAAATGTGCTGTACAGACTAATCCATTATTCAAGTATATCTGGGACTGCATGAATTAATCTTAATCATGTTTATTCTTTTAAAAAACATCAACAGTTAAAAATTGCATATCTCATTATTAAAAATGATTTTAGAGCTGAGATGTAATCTCCTAAATTAAGGAATAAAAATAAGAGCAGGATGATCCAGCTAACCATTTTTCTTCTTAAAACTTGAAATAAATGGAGATCAAGAATGTTAGACATCTTTAAATAAATCAGAGGTCTTATGACATTTCTAATATTTTATTAACAAAGTTTTGATTTGATTTATCTATTTAAAATAACTAGCAAGGTATTCTCTAAGTGCTGAGACATAAATTACAAACATGAAACCTTGATTTATTGTAATGGTGGATAGTATGTGGGACATGGCAAGTTATCACGGATTTTACAATACTCCCCGAGTTGAGGGATGGAATCATAGAAAAGTACTGAAATAAAGTGCTGCTTTAGGCTCCATTTGTTGTTATATAGATGATGGTTGTCTTCTAAGAAATGATATAATCCTGATGATGTGAACTTGCACTTCTATTCCAGGCACCTCCAGACTTCAGCGAAATCTGCTCAACATTTCCGAGTCCCTGTGATGGATCAGAGGCATTCAGATCTCTGCAAAGACGTCAGAGGAGGAAAAACAATAAAGTGTCTGCATTGGTAAATATGGGGTCTCTCCGATCTCTTACAGAATGTTAACATCTTCATATTTCTCAAAGTACCTTCATCGCCCCTACCTCCTAGACCCTCAGTGACACCCACTGCCCAGAATTTTCAATTCTCTGTCAATCCAAAGTAGGCCCTCTGTAATGTTTACCTGGGCCTCTGAGCATTACCAGGGAGAAAATGCCCAGTTCTGCAGATCAGCACCAGGTCACACTTTCGTTTGCCAACCTCAAGAACTGTCGTTGGCCTCGTGCACCATCTCCTGTTCTTTGCCTGGCTGACTTCTCCTCGGCCTTTAGGTCTCAGCCTAAACTTAAAGCTTCAGAGAAACCCTCCCTGATCTCCCTATCTGATTAGATTTCCCCCTGGCCCGGTGTCCTCTTCATTTCTCTCATGACGCTTTGCGCTTGATAATTCTTTATTTACTCTCTGCCTGACTTATTGTTTGTCTACACAACTAATTTCTTGTGCATGGGGACGGCATCTGTGTTATTAATGACTGTAATATAGCTCTTCCTGGCACACAGTAGGCACTCAGGGAGAATTTTTGTAAGATTGGGTTTGGAGAAAAAACATTCTCTAGTGACAAAAAAAGTTTAAAAAGCATTGCTTTCAGTGAATATGGCCATAGCACAAGAGATACCCTTACAGATGTCAGGTTGCATATACCTGTCAAATAAACGTCTTGTGTGTGGTGAGATAGTTAAACGGACTCTTGAGTTCTGAATTTGGGACACATGGCAGTTGCTAAGCCTTTGTAACAGTGGTTCTCAACCTCCTTTTGTCTGCAGGTGCGCAGGCTGATGCTCTGCTGACGTGTCCCACGTGAACACCGCCAGCAGCGCGCGTGGTCCCGTAGCCCCGGCTCTTCCTGTGCTTCTTTCCCCCCCACTCAAGGGACCATTTGCGGATGCAAGGGAGTGAGTGAGTGTGAACGGAAGGCCTTTAGAAGGATTACCTCGAATCTGTTCTCATTTACATTCAAAAGCAAAAGATAAACCAATTATAAATTTGAGGTTTAAAAAAATAGTAATGAGTTACTTGCTGCCTATCTCAGAACTCAGGGCTCGATCCCAGGATCCTGAGATCATGACCTGAGCAGAAGGCAGACGCATAACCGAATGAGGCACCCAGGCGTTCCTGAATTGGTGTTTTAGAAATTTATCCCAAACTCCTGGGGAGAATTTTGTTGCTCATGTAACTTTTGGAGAAGAAGAGAATGTATGAGTTGAGAGTGCAAAGTAGCAAGCCCTGTAGGAGAGGAACTCATGGAAATAATAATTGCGTTAAAGTGTGCACTGTGACTTGTAAGGTATTGTCTCTGATGCCCTCCCTCAATGACTAATGTAAAAGACTTATTATTTAAGCTGAACATATGAATGCAGATATGAGATATCTTTAGCTAAAAATGCCATTTCATATGTTTCGAACTAATTAGTTTATTAATATTTTCTCTTGTTCATCAAAAATACACTTGGAACTGAGCTATCAGCACTTGCCAAAATGGGAAAAAGCAGCATTCACAGTGGATTTTTGGTGTCCCTTTTAGTGTCTTTTCTCAGGACAAGTCAACTAGTCAATGAACCTGTTGATCTTGGTTGCACATCCATAGCCCAGCGCTGGTCTCAGTGCTGTCTGGGGGACCCAGAGGAGCCGGGAGAGCACTGGCCATAAAAAGTTACAGTCTAGATGGAAGAACAAGACACATCTGGAAAATAAAACATTTTATACATACTAAATTGTGCAGTCCTAACAAAGAAGAATGGCTTGTCTGTCACTGTTGTTCCTCTTGTCTTGCCATATATATATTTTTAAAAGCTTTTTATTTTAAAAAATAATTTTATTAATAAAGGAATTGCATGATAGCACAGAGATATACTCAGCTTTCCATAGTGTTAACATCCTTCATAACTATGGTACAATTATCGAAGCAGGATACTGCCCCTGGCACCTCACTGTTCACTAGGGTACAGACTTTACTGAGATTTCACAGGTTTGTCCATTAATATGCTTTCTCTGTTCCAGGATCCTATGTGCTGACAATACCACATCACATTTAGCATATGTGTATTTTAATAATGATACTACATAAAAGAAGAAAGGCATTTTACCCACACTCGGATATCACTGCTCTTAATATTTTGGTATATTTCTTCATGACACACACACGTAAACACACACCACACACGTCAGGATCAAACTGAATACCTGTCTTTGTACTCTATTTTTATAATTTAACAAATTGTAAATATTACCTTATGCTATTAGTGTTTGAAATATGTTTAACGTGTGTATAATTTTTACCATATGGATATGATAACAAAAGCTATGTTCATACTACCAGGTTATTGAATGCTTGCGTCCATTTTCCCTCTTCCAGATGTCACTGTGATGATTTCCAGTGCACATGAGCTCTGGGCAGCTTTCAGATTTCTGCAGGTTGATGACAAGGAAGAATATATAAGGTGAAGATCTATGGATTTTCCCCTTTTATTATTTTTTTTATTGAGACATCTTTTACTGTATTTTTAAATTCAAGAGCAACACATTTAAACTATACTGAAATCTCTCAAATTGAAAATGAAAATCTTCTCCTACTCTGGTAGACTTACTTCCCTGAGGAAAAGAAAGTATCATGAGGTCTCTGGCTTTAGCTTGAACCTGTGCTCCTGAAATTATGAGGGGTGTTTCCAGCAATGGTGTAAAAAAAGCTCAGCTTCAAACCTGAGCTTTTTTTACGTGTGCAAAGTTCCCATGGGTTCTCAGGAAGAATATCCTAGCCCCGTTATCTTTTGATTTGTGGACAGGGGTGCCATTCCTTGGACATTTCCTGTAGTTGTGGATGACCATTTTTATTTTCAGGATTTGGCTGCTCGTTTGTTACTGAGGAGTCAGTTTCATGACTAGGTAACAGAGAGCAACACTGGGGAAAAAAGGATCCCCCGATTATTCCTGCCTTTTA